>NC_080736.1:9345000-10067500 GCF_019097595.1 Hemibagrus wyckioides | reverse complement strand
TGACTAGCTTCTTTGACGTAATTAAACAGCTCTTTTCAGACGAGAAGTCCGGGCAGGCGTCGCAGCCCCCCGGCACGCCCAAGCACGGCGCCAGCGCCAAGAAACACGAGTCCGACTCTAATGCCTCCAAGAGCAAAGACAAACCCAAGGTGGCATCTTCAGTCGGGACACAGGAGCAGCCTTAAACCCAGGAGTGTTAGTAGATGACTAGATTTTTCTAGTCCGCTCATTAATTTCTGAATAAATCTCAACAAAGCTTTTGACTCGAATAAAAGTCAATCAATAAACTTTTGTACCTCGGGATGATTCCTGCAGCCGAACGTCGACACGAGGCACACCCGGATGCCCTTTTGTTTTTGTTTTTTCCCCCCAGAATGTCTAATTACTCTCTTGCATTGCATTTCATGTTTTTTCTTGTGTCTTTCTGTTCCATTCTTGTGATGCCTTTTGCACATTTCTGCTGCCAGGAATTATCCAGAAAACGTGTTAGAACCCGACTGCTGCTCTCGCATGAGCTTCGTGTACAGTATGTTGATGATGGAAGGCACATTACACAGCAAGTACAAGCTACGGATGGATGCTCCTCAACACCGCTTCACGGAAACCTCCGAGATTCATTCACCCTTCACCTTCTTCCCTCAGAGCCACAGCCTTCTGAAAAATTGACAAACGCCTTAAAAAATCCAATCTACAAATGTTCCTGGTCCTTTTTTCATATTCCTTTAACTCTAATCTAATCTCCTGGCAATTGTTTATCCCCTACACACACACACACACACACACACACCCCAGATAAGGAAGAAGCAGCCAGTGAAGTGGTTGGAGGAGCAGCCCACACAGACTCTCGTTGGATTGTAATTCTTTTTCGATGTAGTGTTTCTTTATGAATGAACAGAATTGAACTATTTTATGAACTCTGTGTCATTGCTGTACAAGATTTTCAAATCTTATTGGGAAAATAAATATGGCCGAGCCTATTCCCGGGGTGCTTTTGGGATGGGATGCGAAGGGGGAAATGTTTCACTAAATGCTCTATTCTGGTGTACAGCCTGTATATGTTCATTACGTAATCCTCGTCTAGTTGTGACTCCGCTTGGACCGATTGTGTTGCTAATTATTTCCTTTCCTCCATGTAGTAGTGATGAAATCTTTTTTTTTTTTTTTTTTTTGTCACCTTCGAATGAGACGATGCATACTGATTTACTTTTGATGTCAATTTTGCATTTTTGAGGCAAAAAAAAAAAACATTTTGGAGAAGCATCTGCAGGATTCAGAGAACTTTGGCCATAATTGTGTGTAATTTTATAACTTATTTATCATTGTGTTTTTATTTGTTCTTGTTCTTGTTAATTTATGCAGCTGGGACTATTTATAAACCAAAATTTGGGTAGTTTAGTGTTCGTATCAGAGCTATTTGTCAAATTGTTTGCAATTTTTTTTTTTTTTTTCCCCCGTCTTTTGTTGTTTGTTAGGATTCATCTGGATTTTGTGAACAAAGCACTCTTTCTTTTCTGGCTTTGAGCAGAAAAAGAGCTTGTAGTATATGTTAAATTATTTACCAGTAATTTAAGAATGTAGACTTAGCCTCTACGCGGGATGGGGCGGGTATAACGTTATGAACTCTTGCTATTTGTCACTTTTTAAATCTCATAGTGTGTGTACAAACAGGTCGAAACACTTGAACCATGTGATGTAAATAGATAACTTTGCCAATGAGTTTCTTAAAGGCACCAAGGGGATCGTCCTGCTCATGGCTGTGTTCTCGTATTTGCCGTTTGCATGTCAGACATCCAGCTTTTCTCTGCATGATGATGATGTATATGTTCAATTTGCCCTCTCTTGTGCCCCCCCACCACCTTTTCCCCATTTTTTTTTTTTTTTTTTTTTTTTTATCAGAAAGACTGAATTGTTTTTTTTTTTCCCCTTCACTTTTGTTTTAATGTTTTCTTCTGTTCACGTCTCACTCCCTGCTTGTCCTTTAATATTTTTTGGTTCTGTATGGTTTTCGCTGAGAGGGTGTGCTGATGTCATAACCCACCTTGTTGCAGGTGCATATCCACAACACGGCAGAATTCAGATAAAGAGAAATAAACTAAGCAATACCTATTCTTATCCTTCCTATTTTCTACTTGGAGTGAGAAGATAAGCTGGAATAACAGATTGATTTAACATGAGCAGGTAAAAAAACCCCACAATGTATCCCCTTGTAACTACTGTGAATGAATTCAGTGCAAAACAGAAATAAATCCATTGGATTCTTTGGATTTGTGCATCAGTCATGAACCTATAGATCAGCTTGGATGTGACATTTTTGTTTATTAATGGAAGATTTTGAATTATATGCAGCTTTTATTCATTAACGTGAGGCAGGATAGCATCCGAGTGTGAAGCTGAGCCTGAAACAAATGGCAATCCTGGGACTGAAAATATCACTCTTCCAGTCAGAGATCAGAAATCTAAACTAATTACACACCCAGAACTTGCCGTTCAGTCCAGATTTACATTCCCTACTGCTGAAATATTGCCGAATAGTGTCACTGAAATTACAGCATAATACAATTCAAGAAGAAGAATATATGAATAACAAAAAGATGCATAAAGGGCTTAAATTCTGGACTACACTCCTGAACAATTCTAGCTTTCTATAAGACAAAGTCTCTGGTGTCTCATTCTACATAAAACTCCCACTGGGACGAACCAAAGAAGGTGCTAGAACTTTTTTCTAAGACTGCTGTCAACTCCCATGCCTTCCAATGACTATGTACAACATTATATAACATTAATAATTAAAAAAAAATAGAAAGAAAGAAAGAAAGAAAGAAAGAAAAAGAGCATGAGAATACAATAATAATAATAATAATAATAATAATAATAATAATAATAATAATAATATTAGCCAATAAGTTAGTCTTTACAAATGTCCAAAAGGACCATCGTAACACTTGTGTAATAAACAATACACATATTTACAGTATAAAATGCTACAAAACAATGTACAGGTTATAATACAGGGGCATGAAAGTCAGGACCCAGTGGGGAAAATGTTGAGAAAATGCGTAAAGCTGAACATGTAGCATATATGTTGTTAATAATAAATACAAAATTAAATGTCATTTTACTCTCACTGGTTTCTGACATTTTTAGACACCTTATATTTCAATCACGAAGTATTTGATTCACATTTTGTCCACTAGAGGGCACTGCTGTATGAAGCATCTGTGTTCTTCGATCGCATAAATGAACACTTAACTCACGTAGAAATTTACAGTGATATCCAATGACTCTTAATACGCCGTCCTGCAGTGCTTAAACATCATGTCCAGAAATTATTGTATATTTGTCCAGAATGCACCTCTAGCCAGTTGACAGGTACTGGGCAATGCTAGGTGAGAGAAGTGAGCTGAAAGAAGGCACTGACTGTCCATGTGTCAGTCCTTTCACCCTGAGCTGCAGAGAGTGCAAAGCCTGGAGATAAGCGCGTCCTGTAGGTCCTCCAGAGCGTCTCTGCACTCGTGCCCCAGCAGCAGCTCCTCAAAGTCTTGTCTCTGCATCATGACCGACATGTTCTGCAGGAAGAAGTTTTGGCAGAAGGCAGCCAGCTCCATCGCATCACTCGCCTGTTACAGAGAAACAACGTATCCCAAGGGGGAATGATTGAGGAAAAATATTGAGTCACCAGAAAAAAAAACCTGGTTTATTTTGCAGATTGCGGTTTGAGGTAAGTTTTCTCACCACGGCTGCATGGTAGATGGAAACAGCGTTATGGATGGTCATGTGCTCAGCGCAGTGTATCTCACACACCCTTTTCAGAGCACCGAGCTGGAAGGAGTCAGCCACTGGCAGGAGCTGGAAATGAAACAGATGTAATTACTGCTCCATCTTTATGTGTCGCACAGAATAGAACTTTCTTTACATTCTTTACAGTGGTAATAAGGCTGATTAATGAAAACTAGGTGAGTTGTAGGTGTAACACAAGCTTAAATGCTAATGAGAAGTGATATGATTTGGCAGCAACTAATGTAATAATGAAATAATACACTAAACTCCTGCTTAGTAATAACTGTATTAATAATAAGTGCTTTAGATGTACGAGATCGAATGTTTAACCTTCCTAGCTTCATCAAATGAGCTACATTCAGCATGATCTAATTTTATGTTAATCAGGTTACTAAAATAATGCTAAGTACTTTTTTTTTTTTTTTTTACACGAGGAACCTTATTGATGACCTTTTTATCCATGCCTCAATTTACAGTTAAGGGACATCCACAAAACAAGGTCCTGATATCGCTTGCATTGATATAAACACTTATTCCCTCATCAGCTTTATCAGGAAAATGATGTTAAATTAAGTTATATTAAGTTTAAAGCCATCCATCCTGAAAACTTAACAGCTTAACTGTAACTTTGAGAGTTACAAAGCACTGACACTGAAGACTTCTTCCAAAAATGTGAATTAAATTTCACTACCATCATTTTTAAACCTGTGAATGTAGATCATCTGCTTTACAGTTCCTTGTGGATGAGCAGTCACTATAGAAACAATTGTGTACTAGAATGAGCGCTTTAATATAAACCCTGTGGCTGGAACTATTGTCATATTCTGTTGTTCTGACCAATCAGAATCAAGAATTCAACAGTGCTAATTATTTACATAAATATTCCATTATATACCATTAAGAAAAATGATCAATAACATCTGACCAATCAGAATCAAGAATTCAACCACACTATGGTATACACTGATCAGGAATAACATTATGAGCAGTGAGAGGTGAAGTGAATAACACTGATTATCTCCTCATCATGGCACCTGTTAGTGGGTGGGATATATTAGGCAGCAAGTGAACATTTTGTCCTCAAAGTTGATGTGTTAGAAGCAGGAAAAATGGGCAAGCGTAAGGATTTGAGTGAGTTTGACAAGGGCCAAGTTGTGATGGCTAGACGACTGGATCAGAGCATCTCCAAAACTGCAGCTCTTGTGGTCTGCAGTGGTCAGTATCTATTAAAAGTGGTCCAAGGAAGGAACAGTGGTGAACCGGTGACAGGATCATGGGCAGCCAAGGCTCAATGATGCACATGGAGAGCGAAGGCTGGCCCGTGTGATCTGATCCAACAGACGAGCTACTGTTGCTCAAAGAAGTTAATGCTGGTTCTGATAGAAAGGTATCAGAATACACAGTGCATGATGGGTCAAGGCTGTACTGGCAGCAAAAGGGGGACCAACACAATTGGGCAATTGGCAGGTGGTCATAATGTTATGCCTGATTGGTGTACAATTATGTTAAAATTTCAATGATTCATGTTTTCAGCTTCCGCTGCTCCACATGCAGCTTTGATCAACTGTTTTAACTGAATGTTCTCTCACCTCTAACATATCAGAAATGGCTGCATCTGAGTTCTCTGCGCCACCATACAGATGAGACATCAGCATCTGAAACACCAAATTTATACTTTTAGCAAACACATAATTTTTCATTTAACACTGTTTGTGTTCACTTTTGCTTGTTGTGTCACCTGAAAAGTGCTGTGCTTGATGTCCGTGATCTCGATGATGTGCTCTGTGCCATTTGATTCGTTAATGCTGAGCAAATCTTTGAACCTTAGTTGGGAAATAAGGAGGATGTTTGAGGAAATAATATCATTATCGCTATAGCATGCATCGATGTAAATCTGAACTTGGTTTAGTCTCCAACCTCTGTGATGCAGACATGAGGAGCACTCGGTGTGCGTAGAACGGCCTGCCTTCCACCAGGAACGTCACGTCTGACATCTCCGAGTTATTCAGGAAATGGATGTCTGTTAGTCAGGAAGACATGTAGCATGAGATCCGTGATATTCACCAACTTTGATGCGTTATAATCTAATCTAATAATCTTTTATTTCCATAGCACATTTAAAAAACAGAGATGATCAGAGTGCTTCACAGAAAATCTCCAGTTCTCAAGGTTTCTGTAATTCAATTCCCAAAAGTCTAAAGATGTGTTTTCAGCAGAAAAATTTCAGCTGACTGGGCCAAGCGAATATAAAGTGGTAGATTATTCCATAATTACGGAGCAAATACAGAGAATGCCAAATCACTCTTTGACTTTTGCACAGACAGAGAGGTCAGCCAACAATATTTGTTTTTAGACCTCAGAGGCATAGATGCAAATAGAATATAATGTGTTGTGTGAATATAATGTGTTATGTAGGGCTTTAAAACTAGATCAAATAAAAAAAAAAAATAATTTAGATTAAATTAGATTTAAAAAAGATCTTAAAGTCAGGCTGGAGTCCTATTTTGTATTTCTGGTGAGGAAAAAAAGTTTCGTTTTCGGAAAATATGAATTAATATCATTAATGAGAGCTAATTTTGAGGGAAAAATGGTCAGAATGGTGCTGATTAATGTTCTGTAACAGCAGCTGTAAATATTATTTTAGTGCACTCGTTCTACTATGTTATTATCTCTGTAGTCTAATTATATGACTTATGTGGTGGATACTCCAACATTAATTGCTAAAAAAAGAAATAAAAAGAAGAAAAAAGAATCAGGTGAAATTGATATGATGAGGTTTTCTGTGAGGAAAAATGTATTGATCATTTTTGAAAGGACTCTTCAGGCATGGAGTTTTTGTGTTTTCTTGGTCTAAGTAACTTCATGAGAGAGAAATAAGGAAGGCTTGTTGAGAGAATGATTGTTTAGAGCTGCTATAACACAAATGATAACAGGAACTACCTTGTTTCACAGATTACACATCATATCATAAACCATAACTACAAACTGATAAATGATGGTTAATGTGCCATTTCTTACTTACTATAAAAATGTATTCCTTTGCAAATTGAGAAATAAAAACGAAAGAATAAAATGCTTTGTATCATATCAACCAATCACTGATTGTTTTTTCCTTTATGTAATATCTTAAACACAATTGTCATTACATGATGATGGATCACAAGCAGGAACACAGTTTATTCAGGACAGGCTTGTGTTTGTGTGGAAATCTGTGAGGATGAGGTATAGTGTCTTACCTAGCTGAGCTGCTGATGTGTTCCTCAGTTCTGGAACAGGAGGCAGAGGAGCAGAACCGAAGCAGTGGCTGAACACACAACCCAGCTTCTTACGAATCTCTTTATTCTGGAGGGAAAGCAGAGACTTGGAAGCTTACAATTGTTCATTATTCTAAACACTGTTTAAATGAAGAGGTAAAAAGAACTATTGTTCCAGTGAAGCTTATGATTGCGTCTATAAAACCTTTCTACTGGCAGTGTGATTTAGGTCATAAACAGACTAAGTGTGCATCTGGAAAGCTTGGCTGTTTGTTGGATTTGTTTACCTTGGTGGTTGTGATGATGGAGAAGAGCAGGGGAAGGCCGTCTGAGATCAACTCCTCGCAGTGTTTCTCCTCCCACAGAGAGCTGAAGTCGTTCAGGAGGGAGAGAGTGAGCTCACTTCTGGACTGAAGCTGTGCTGTGTGTAGAGACTCCAGCCACATGTGTAGCTTCCATGGCACACCTGCAACACACACATACACACACACACACTTTCATTCCACTCATCTATATGTTTACATTTCCGTATGTTAGTCTGTCTGTCCATATATATATATTATTTCCCTGCATGCCTAACTACTGTAATAACTGTCTAACTGCATGTACATCTGTCATACGCCTATCTGCCCATCTGTCTATCCAACCACCTGACCTTCAAACTGTCTTCGTGTCTATCCATCTGTCTACATGTCCACCTGTCTGACTACCAGTCTGTGTACCTGTCTATATGTCTACTTGTCTGTGTCTTCCTCTCTACCAAACTGTCTGCCTGCCTGTCTACTCATCTGTCAGCCTCTCTGTCAACTGGTCCATCTGTCTGACTACCAGTCTGTCTATCTGTCTGCCTATTTGTCTACCCATATGTCTATATGCCCACATGTCTGACTACCAGTCTGTCTTCCTGCCTATATGTCTACTTGTCTGTGTCTACTTCACTATTAAACTGTCTTTATGCCTGTCTACCCATCTAGTCTGTCTTTCTACCCATCTGTATCTAGACAGTTTTTTCTTCAGGCCATACCGAGTTCTCTGAGCTCCATGGTGACATCCAGATAACCGTGCTCTGCGCTGTGAAGGCTGGCCTCCTGCAGAGCTCGGATTCGGGCCTTGGTGAGTGGCAGGACCACCCCAGCACCAGGAGAGGATACAGAGTGATTCTCTGGCCTCTGTACCTCTTCCACACCTTCGGCTAGAATCTCCTCCAGAGAAAGCACGTCCTCCTGCAGCCGCTGGGGCTGGCTCAGCAACTTCCTCAGCACGTTCCTATCACAGATTACAGCATGAGAAACAGCAGACTATTGCATGCTATGCCTGTTGCTAGTATGAATGGGTGAATAAAGGGTAAGCTTGGACTCCAAATACTGTATTGTTCCTCTACCTGTGGCCGTGTGCTGCAGCTTGACTGAAGCAGTTCATATCCTCATAAAGTGATGTGAGCGAACTCCCGCTGTGCACTCGGATCATGGGGTCAGCACCACGGGACAAGAGCAGGCTGACCATCTCATAGTTCCCTAAACACATCCAGAAGAAAAAACTGAAGCAGTGTCACATTGTTAACCAACTATGAGTGCACTGAGTGAAGTAATTCGTACCTGCAGCTGATGCTAGTTGGAGCGGTGTCTCTGCTGAGCCCTGGTGCCCGCTCTTGTGAGCACGGCCCTCCACGTCTGCTCCCATATCCAACAGCAGCTGAAATTCACAATGAACATGATAAACTTTTCATTCACTAAAAATTAAACAAATCTATGCTCTACAAAATTAGAGTATATTTTGAATACACGAGGATCTACAGCTCACCTGAACCACTGATAAATGTCCGTACAGCACGGCGAAGGTTAGTGCCACCCAGTGGCGACTGTCAGGGTGAACAGATGGGTGTTTAGGTGAACAGCTAGGAACCTGCAGTGAAGGGCAAGAAGAAACACCCTTTAGATAAAGCAATATAAACAATATTCTGTTCTTATGTGATATTAATAAGTACTCTCTACAGTAAGTATCATTCTTTACCCCTATATCCAGATTAGCGCCTGCGTGAATGAGCATGTGGACCAGAGCTTCATCTCCTGCTGAGCAGGCATACATCAGAGGAGTCATTCCCTAAACACACACACACACACACACACACACACAGGGTTAGTCAAATGTATTTCCTGCATCCTAAAATCAACAGCTTTTCTTTAAATTTACACTCAGTACAGAGTTCATTAATAGTTCAGAATTTAATAGCTCAGATAGAAATAGTTCCAACCTGATCATCCATGGTATCTACTCCATCGGGACTGAGCAGCTGGATGGCCTGACCAATCAGATCTGTGCGTCCACAGTTGAGCATGCGGAAACCCAGGTCCAGGTTGAACTTGTCTAATGCAGACTTTGAGTCCAAACGCTTAAAAGAGCTGAAACAGCACTCTGGCCTAAGAAAGCAAGACAAAGCAAATTATTTATATGTTGTGATAAATAAAGCATTTACAGGAGAACAATGACGAATTTTTCATACTTAAGCTGTCTGGGTTCACAGTCCAGTCCGGGCAGGAGCAGTCTGGCTGTCTGTCTCACATCATCGCTGTCCACTAAGAGACTCCGCCGATGCTCTGCGTGAACCATTGCAACACGCATCCACTCCATCAGAGGGGGCAGTAAAGGGAACGGCCTAAATGAAGAACAAATTCTTCTATTAATTTATCTCTCTATATTCTTCCTTAGAGAGTAACCTTGCCCTCGTCATATAACCACAGATACAAGTAGCAGTGCTCTTTTCTTATGGCGCTCAGACTCTGCTAAGTAGCTTATGACTTAAGCCAAACTGACGTGATTGTGTTGACTTTGCACTTCATCAAAGATCTATGGTTTTCTTTCCGCCTAAATCCAGCCAGCAAAGCGGCTACCATGGTGCACTGGAACCCAATATGAGAGATTACACCTGCTAAAGTCATCGGCTTTCACCGGCATGAATAAACGCAGACGTTTCCACATGCTCATTCTGTGACACAAAAAGATGCCATTACAATATCCTCACAGGAATGGAATTTCTATAAAAACATAATTATGTACACTTAAAAAAAAAGCCTATGGAAAAGCAAAACGATTTCACTGGCAGATCGAATTCCATAAAGAAATCAGCTGGAAAAAATGTACATACAAGTAGCTCATTCATTCATTCATTCATTCATTCATTCATTCATTCATTCATTGGTAAGCAGAAGAAGTGTTTTGTTTCTGTACTGTAACTCACCTCTCTTTGCTCAGGGCCATCCTAGGTGGCTCTAAGTTTGGATTCTCCATAGACTCCATCTGTGGACTGCGCAGGAAATAGTAGAGAGTATGCAGGGCATCAGGAGACCAGGAGAGTTGCTGCTTGTGGCTGGGACGACCAGGACTGAGGACACATCCCCCTGAGAGCAGACGCTGCATGTGCCGCATGGCACGGGATACCAGGTCACCTGAGAACATCACAACAGAAGGCGGTTTGCCAAATGTGCGCTTGTCAGTTAACTTCTCCGGAGATGCTGTGCACTGACCCCGATAATAAAAATCCTCTGTTGTGGGCAAGAAAAAGACCATAAATGTAATCATGGCTATGTGCTAAAAGTTCCCACAAATGATTTGGAAAACAGGCTTTAAAAGGCTCTAAAATCTTTCACAGATGGATAAAAAATGTGCTTCTGAATGAGTGCATTATCTACACCTACACACTTTTTGGCTTTTTGTCTCTCAAGGATGATCTCCAGGAGTTTCCATTTCACAAAAAAAAGGTCCTTTTAGAAATTTAGCAGCACTAATCAAAAATATTTGAGGCACATTTTTCACAGAGTTTAAAGAAAGGACCTTGTAGTAGAACAACCCTGAAGAACAAGCAAATAGTCATGAGTTGTATTTTTTTTTTATTGTTGTTAAAAAAGATGTCTCTTGGTGAAACAGGGAAAATCTGGAATCTTGTTTTTAAAGGAAGAAGCCAGTATTGATTCAGAAGCTGCTTCTTACTGTGAGGAATCAAAACGATCTCACTGGTGAGGTCCTCAAACACAAATTTCAATCTCAAAGAAACAAAGCGCTCTATAGAGTATCCTTCTACTCCGACATTACCACCTACTGTACATGTGCATATACTCTAAGTGTGAAATCTAATGAAATATCAGATCTTCACTCCCATAACCATGTTCTTAAAGCTGTTCTACTGATATCATACCAAAGAAGCTCGTTTATTTCCGTTTCTTCAGGTAACATCTGCTATTTTTGCACCTTCGCATTTTAAAAGCATTTCAAATACACAATCCACTACAGTGTCTCCCACTGACTCATGGCAAACGTGAAAATGTGACCAAATATATAATGCAGGCCTTAAAACACACTGTGGAAACCTAAATCAATACAGCCAGCTTTGATTGTGTAGAAATCCAGGCTTGAGTTATTCCCATAAGAAGGATGAGCAGAAGATAAACAGAGGAAGCCAGATATCCTCTCCTTATCATCTGGGTTCATCATTAAAAAATCAGAAGCCAGGAGAAAGAGCAGCCACCACATGGAGAAAACATCACACCGAATAGAGGAAGCAAGCCACAGGAGCATGACACTGATCTAATAAACAGGGACTGATATTGTCTTTATAGGGATTGAGTTCCAGGTTTTTTGCGGTGTTTTGGGGAGGCCAAACTTTGGCCAGGCTTCAAATAAAGTGGTGCTCTATAACTGGAAACCCATCTGCCTTGAGGTTGTGCCGCTCTGCACTTACTCCTCAATTACCATATCAAAACGAACATGGATGAATGATCTCTGATAGATCTACCACAAAGACCTGCTTTTCAGCCCTCACTGGCATTGGGTGTGGTGTTATTTTGCAGGTTTGTCGCAAACACAAGGCACAAAGGAGGCACTTTTCCCTCCTCGGGACCAAACAGAAGATGCTCTTGTAGCAGGAGCACAACTGATGGAGTGTTTGAGATCGCCTGAGGGCTGGACCAAACAGAGGCCAGGAGCACACGCTGCCCTCACCCTGAGCTGTGGGCTGGAAAATAAACACACGGCCAGCAGCACAGCCACATGTTTTAGAGCAGAGCAAGTCAAGCGTGAGCAACAATACTAATGACACAAAGAAGCTCTTTTTAAAGTCCATTCGGAAAAAGAGTAGTTAACGTGCCAATAAACAGCACATGGTCGTAAATACCCCGAAACTAAAACTATTTTCTTATTCTGCATTGTTTAATGCTCTCTTTTTTGAAATCACCAGAAATATACAAAAATATATAGACAGAAAGGGGAATTACTGATTAATTTAGTCAACTCATCTTTCCCCTTTAAAACTGTATCATTCTTTACTATATGAAAAGGTTTGCTGCAATTTACTGATAATACAACACTGCTACGAACATGGTGTTAAACAAGCATTTCAGCAAATGGTGCGTGAACTGCATGCCTGTGTATTTTCATTTGATAAGAAAATCTCTTATAGCTACAAATCATTTGTTTCACATTTAAAAAGAGCATTCTTAAATAAGAAAGATTGACAACAGCTATATGCCTTATTGTAGAGATTAGTACAGCTAACATGCAGTTAATTGCTGAATTGAAGAACATTTCTGCACTGCATAAAATAAACATTACACATATCTTCATACACTATATGACCAAATGTATGTGGACATATAATCTTTTAACCCATAGGTGGGACTTTCCCAAAATGTTGCCACAAATTTGCAAGTTTTCCTGTGACTGGAACTAAAAAGTCCAGACCTGTTCCAGCATGACAGTGCCTCAAGTGTTCTGCAAAGAGCCCTGACCTCAACCTCAGTCTCACTGACCACCTTTGGAATGAACTGATGGCTGTGCACCAGGATTTCTGGCCTGACATCAGTGCCCTACCTGGCATTTACACTCTCTTAGATGATTGGGCAACTCACAAACATGATCTAAAATCTAGTGGATGTTCTGTTTCTTGATGAAAATTCCAGCCATGCTGTAGCAATCATGTTTAATGATTTTGGAAAGTCCTTAGAACATTAGAACAGCCCATAAAAAAACATGGATGGCTTTCTACAAGTCATGCTTGGATAAGAATCCTCCAAATTTTCCACTGATAATAAAAATCCCTTTAACATAGCTACAAATGAATAGAACATGAATTCATAATAATAATACCAAAACTTTATAAGTTGATTTTGCGTAGGGATTTTTTAAGGAGTTGTGTTTTGTTACTTCCAAACAAAATAAGTTTTGTTTGGTCTTCTTGTAGTTTAAGGAAGTCATACTTACTCAGCTCTGAGATGCTTCCCACACAAGTGGCCAGCAAAGCCTGCTCCAGCGTCCGCACCTCCATCTGAACAGACGTTTCCTGTCTGCCCTCCGAGCCTGGGGAATGACCCTCGGCATACGGGCTGAAGTGGGCCGGCAAGGAGAGCTCACCTACACACAGAAACCACAATCAGATATGAGAAAAACACCATGGAAATAAAACTGCTAGCGAAAAAGAAACACCCACACTTAAGGTCAAATGATTCTAATTATTTTTAATTCAAGCAAGCAAGATAGGACTGGCATAAAAGTCACAGCACAAGATGGCATTGTATCAGATACCATGCATTTACGAACACAATGCCCTAAAACCTTATCGTCAGTTCCATGATGGTGAAAAGCCGATAGCGCTAGTTTTCTCGGTCTGAAGTTATTACCGGTTAGCGAAGCGAGCCAGTGTGCCATTAGAGTAATAAGTCACAACCTCATATAGACTTGGTCTCTATTAGCGATAAGAAGAGGAAGAACTTTGAAGTCTAGCTGAAATTTTCTTTATAAGGTTTCCTCGGGGATTGTGAACACAATGCAGTCCTCTCCCACATCATCCCTCCTACTTTCTCCTTAGAGTGAGTTGCAATTGGAGCTCATACAGTAGATTAAGACTGTAAGCTAATCATTTAAATGACAGGAATGCTGTAAGTTTATGTGCTGCTTTGAATAGAATCGTTGGCAAAATGAATGTGTTTAGCAAACATGATATGTTTTCTGTTTGTTGTGTTCACTGGTTGTCTTTGGTAAATTAAAAGCTTTCTCTGCAATCATCTTAACTGATCAAGGGTTTTTTTCCTTGGATAGGCTCCAGCTCCATTTCCAAAGAAGTATAAACGATGGACAGTAATTAATCTAATCGATGAATTAAAATTCCCAGTTACTGTTGCTTTTGTGCAGACAATCATTAAAGATTAAACTGCTGAATAAATCACACACAACTGGTTTGGCTGGAACGGTTTGACCTTTCTGAAACCGGCTTAAGGCTTTAGTAAAACTGTTCTCAACAAATAGCTAACTACAGTAAAGCTTTAAGATGCCTTTAATTATTAAACATCCTGTTTGAATCCTTTCCCATGCTGGAGATCAGCTGCTCTTCTTTGGAACTCTGCACTTCTGCTGATTCCCACTCGAAACTCTGAAAAAGTCATGAATACGAGGCTGAACTAAATGGCAGATGATCGCATCTGGATTAAAGTCTGTGTCTACCTCTACTTTCTTACAAGCTGCAGGGGATATGAAGCATAGTCTGAACAAAACAATAAGAAGAGCTCAAGCTTGTCTCCGATTTATAAATGATGTTCAGCTCCAAGTAAGGCTTTGGGGATTCTTCTCTGATTCAAAATCCATCCTTTATTCCTGGGAAATCTCGTTCAGTAGGTATTACAAATGGATCAAATGAGGATAAAGGAATGGATTTGTTTTCAAAATTAAAGTAAACGATTGACCATCCGTCCAGGCATGTGCATTCATTCATTCTAGTATTCATTCACATGCTAGGTATGGTAAAAAACAGGTTTATCCAGACGCTGGGCATTTGATATGTTTAGGTCACATTTATGGATGCACAGTAGATAAACACAAAAACCATGTGGAAAATCTATGCAGGACTGTACAGTGTGTGCAGAAAACGCTTAGTTCAGCATGTGGTGACTGGCCAATCAGTATCAATGATGCAGACTCAGTGTATTAAACTCAGTGAGAGGAATTGCATTTCTTTTCAGTCTGATGATAAATGTACACTCAGAAATACAGGAAAAAGAGAGGAACAAAAACGGGGGGAAAAGAGATATATTTCTGAAATTTAATACAATCTATAAAATCTGCTTGGCTCGCGTTAAACATTAGGATACATTTAAGAGTGAAAACCAAAGCTGACTTTAATTCTGAGACCGCAACGTGCCTTCATTTCACATGTGCTTCATATCATGGCCATTAGCTCACAGCCCAACTTTTAAATATATAGTATAAATACATCGTATATCCTGGTCTATACACATGCAAAGGTCAGATGGGTTTTTTGTGAGCCACAGGGTGTGTTGTACAGCTGGGCACGTGGTAAACCAAGAGACTCGAACCCCTCAATCCACACCCATCCTTCACCAGCACATCCAACCCAGTGCCTTTCCCATGACCAGCCATTCCTGCACTGGCAGCCCTGAGGCTAACATGTGCGTCATAAACAGCCACACACACACACCCAAACGCACACAGAGACACATGCACACACGTCTGGTCTCGTCATAGTGGATTGAGGGAAAGGGAAATGTATGTGCGCTGCCACTGTGAGAGGGGATAAGGAGGACTGAGGTTGAACTTGGCAAACTGTTGCACTTAGAACTACAAATCACACAGACCGCTGATGGGAGGCTGGGAAATCTGTATTAGTGCAGTGGGTCAAATCAGGGCTAGAGCTACTAAGCACAGCCAGGGACAGGTATTAAAACTTGGTCGTGTAATTCATATTCAATTATGGAAATATATATATATATATATATATATATATATATATATATATATATATATATATATATATATATATATATATATATATATATATTGCTAAATAAATCAGCCAGCTACTGTCTTCTTTCTTTATGAGAAAACTACATTTTGGGTTGCACCATTGATAATTTCTTTTTATAATCATGATTTCTCAGTTAATTGAATATAATCAGATAGATTATATTTAACTTTATATCTTGAATAGAGTGTGTTGGACACTACCGTATATTACTAGATATCTTCACCCTTTTTGTTGGTGCTACAATAAAAAAAACACCACAACAATGTCATATGGTCTATCTGGGTTTCCCAAAGCAGGAAGGAAGAGAAAATGAGGCTGTTTATAGCTGCTATAACTTACATGATAACTCATGTCATGTACTGATCACAAGTAGAAAGGGTTAAAAAAAAGTTTAACATGTCACATCAGGCCTCATCACACCACCCTGTCACAGATTATGTTCCTACAATGACATGTCCCATCATGTTTTATTCCTTATTTAAGTTCACAAACCATTATATGCAAACTGGCCAAAGCCAACTTTAGGACAAACTGTTGGTTAATGTCACACAGACATGAAAATACCCCTTCAATTCACTGCCATGTATATTCTCCAACTCATGGTATGGCTAAAATCACATCCTGCATACTGTTATTTAATTATTGAAAGTCTTTCTGCTAATGTCAGGTCTACCGAAACTTTGGAATCCAATTCCCAATATGCACTGCAGCCTAAACACACACACACTGTTCATCTTTAAAAGACGCTTTCAGCACTACCACTTTATCTCATGTACTGACTTCACAGAGCCTCCTGTTTAGGTGTTGCTCACCTGTCCCTGTTATTTTAAACTAGGTGAGGCACTAATACGGTTCTTGTGTTCTAGTGTTACTGCCTCACCGAGATTATCATGTTTGCAGAATGCCTGACCTAAACCTGTCTTACTGATTCTGAGTTTAACCAAACATTTCGGACTGTTTGCTTAATAAAACAGCTCTACCTTCATCGGCATCTGTCTCAGCCTCCATCTCGTGACAGTTAACCACAAGATGCAGCTGAAAACATACAGGGTTGTAATTTAGAGCATAAAATAAGTGTGACAACTGTTATAACTGTAAAAAAAAGATAGTACTTTCAAAACTACTGTTAAAACGTATTCTTTTTATATTTTCCAATACGTTTCCATTAAGCATTGGGGAAAAAACCTGGTCTAAAATGCTCATGCATTTGTATCTTGGATCTGTCAAGACATTTCACTTTCAGCTTGTAAATTTCGTGCTTTCATTTCTTCCATATATTGCTGGATGAGCACACTGGCTTTAGTTCATAACATATCTTATAAGAATTTCCAAAACTGATAACAACTATGAAAAACTGCAATGCAGAATGGAAAAATATATTTTTTATATAAAAATCACTTAAATACAACTCTATAATCCATATTTATATTTATAATTACAACCCTTGAACATCTGAACATAGTTAAGCCGCTTCAAGCCGCAGCTCTAGAAACAGGGTTCCTCTCAGTGCAGGTACGCCTCTGTAATAAGATTCAAAGACTATTTTTGATTTAAATTCCGTCTGATCCATTTTCAATAAGAGCGTATGTCTGAGAGTAGGTTTAATTTGTATTTCAGGTCTTGTAAAAGAGCCTACTCTTTACCAAACAATGTCTGAAAGAAACTCCAGTCAAACCCCAAAACGCAGCCACCCTCATTTGCCTAAATATGAGCGATTAACCTATTTCCCTCTCTTAAGCAGCATGGTGTGAAAACAGTAAACCAGTCAGAGAGTGACACCGTGGTACAACTGTGCCATTCTGAGCAGGGCACAATGGTGCGAGTGTGCTGCACAGGTAGGCTCAATCAGGCCTTGTGTTGCATGCTGATGTTTTTAGAGCCTTCTGTGAATATGAACATGCTTGCTTACTCTGAAACACCAAGGGGAATGAAATGAAGCCTGGATGGATTCGTATGACTATGTACTCACGCGAGCCTGCGCTTCTCTTGAGAATCAAACAAATGACTGAGTGATAACTTTTTTTTTATTTTAAACTGAGTTTAATGGATTTTCTTGAGGAGTGGAAAAGATTACAAATTCAACCAAGATGGACCAAGACTCCAGTCTTTTTTAAGCCTTGAGATTTTGTTGTTTATTTTAGTTTCATTCATATACATACCTAAACATGGAATAAAAGTTTACATTTTGACTGCTGGAACACTGTCATTTCAACATAAGAGGAATTTATTACTGTTGTAAATTTATCGAATTCATCCAAATTCTCTTCTGCATTAACTGTGATGAAAGAATATTAGCTGCTTAATCCATGCACATACCCATACATATACCTCTCAAATAAATGATAAACTTCAGCCATCTTCCTTTCTTTTTTAATTTTTACTTTATAACACGATTGCTGTCGATTCTTAAACCTGATTGGACGAAAGTCTTGATTTATTTCCAATAATAGCTTTGACAACAGTGTTACACTCTTTATATAAATGTGCTTTATCTAATACTGAATAAACTAATACACAGACATCGAGGCCTAATGGCACATAATGGTAGTTTAAAATATCTATATATCTATAAGAAAAAGTTTATTTAACACTTATGGAAAGAGTCTCCAGTTTCAGAGCTCTGTAATGAATTCGTTTTCCACCACAGGAAAGTCTTCAGGACAGAAAATGAGGATGTTTATAGCTGCTATAACAGCTATAACTATATGTTTTATTTAAGTTCTCAAGCTATTATATGCAAACTAGCCACAGCCATCATAGGAACAAACTGTTAACGTCACCCAGCGTGGCCAAAATCACAGGCTGCCAGAGGTGTTTAACACTACGGCCAATCCTTCCTTCCCTTTAAACTCCGCTCGAGGTTGAGATAGAAAAAAAAAAAACAGGAGCAGCTTTGCATTACTCCCTGAAATTCAACATCTGCCCCTGCTATTCTGCCCTAAACATGTAAGCCACTTTTAAACAGGTCTGCAGTTTTCTTAATTGTAGCAATTTCTTCTCAACATGCCATATCTGAGGACTGGATTTCCTAGATAAGCAGAGAGCAGACTCTTTCCCTAATGATGATATAATTTCTCAAACACCATCCATCATACTTTCACCTGCTAACGGAGCTGTCGCTGAGAGATGGTTCAATGTGATTAAGTGTGTCAGTTTGAAATATTAATCAAAGTGTGGGCACTTGCTAAGCACAGTGTTAAAGAGAGATGACATCTGGCCATTAGTTTTGCCAGGGTTACCTCAGAGGCAGCGTAAATGAATATTACAAAAATAAATAAGTATTGAATATGATATATGTCCCCGATTGAAGATACTTTAATGTGGAATATTTTATAGGCTAATAAATAGAGATAAAATCTGATATTCAAGCTATGAGAAGAAGAAGAAAAAAACTATCCAGAGGTGTGTGATTTGCATTTAATTGAATTTTGTTCAGGGACCAGCCCTGCTGACACACCTGTTGTTACTCACACCCTCTGGGGCAAAGTTCATATCCGAACACCGATCACCTGCTGTCATCTAACTGATTTCATTTGCTGTATGATTAATTTGTCAAGTGTGAGTCAGAGATTAGAAAAAAAATGAAATTTGGCTTCATTTCAGCAAGCATCTGGGTGGTAGTGTTTCCCATCAATGGCTGATTAACACCTCGTTTAACTTTTATTAGTTGTTAAGGACCCAGAGGAAGTCACTTAAGTGTTATTCCCACATGAGTGCTCAGAGAGAGTGTGTGTGTGTGTGTGTGTGTGTCTGTGTGCGTGATTCACTGCATGTATGAAATGTTCGAAGGTGTTGGTGGCTTTTAGTGTTTATGATGTACCTGTGGTTTGGTCTTTGCACACATGAGTAATGAGGTATAAAATCCAAAGGCCACAAAAGTATGGTATTATTTTTGGGAGGTTAGGAATGGAATTAATGAACTGTTAATATCCTGTTTTATTATTAATGAGCTGTTTGTAGAACCTTGAATCTGAGTCTTTTGACACAATGATATTTACACTTGGGGGGAAGGCTTTTTTGCTGTTCCAATAGACACTACAACTCATCATGATGAATAATGTGGCCAATTTGGTGCTCCAGACTAGAGGAAAACTAAAACTGTGCAGGGAAGTAACCTAGAAAATCTAACCTAGAATCTATAATATATATATATCTATATGTAATAAAAGTGTCATCTGTGATTTAATTACATTTTGTGTTGTTTTACTAATGTTACACTGTTGGAACTATTAACTATTATTAAAGATGTTATAATGCAATAATAATACATACTCTTAGTTATCATCATATTTGTCATAAGCATATTGGTCAAATGACCTAAACCACAACTTTTAATAAAACTAGAAACTATAGTGAAAAGAATTATGTAACAAGTATCTTATATCTAAATTTCTGACACAGTTTCATGTTCTTTTGAAAGGAAAGTTCCAGAATAACGCTCCAAAGTTATAACTACATTATATAAAGTTATATATTATTATAAAGTTATAACTACATTTGGTGCATGTGTTTAATAATTAAATAATGATTTGTTTCAAATAAAAAAAAAAAATCTGTGCTGCGTTCATAATTTATACATTTTTTACATGGCTACATTTATACATATTACATGGCTGTAAAAACTTTAAGAACCCATGAAGTGTGACTAATGCAAAATTAGTCTCGGGGCTTAGAGATGTCTCTTTAGGTTAGTCTAGAAAGCTCATTGGAACAAGTGTTACAAAGGACACCTGCCAGACATGACACTTCAAAATATCCATCTAACAGCTGAGTTAGCATGTGAAATGTGTAGATGTACACTTTCGAATAAAAGTGTGAGAGATTCCTGGTTAGTGGATTCATAAACGTAAAGAAGTGCCATTTCTATAAACTCTAAGCCTAAATTTAGGCTTTCTCACACCTCTCTGGACCAGGTGGCGTTTGTTTCCAGGCCGGCATGTTGAGAGGTGAGGAAGGTCAGTGGCAGGAAGACCAGCTGTCACTGCAAACTGCCTCTTCCTCACCCTGCTCAGTCTGTAACATTTGCCTAGGTCAGCTGGTACAGGGTACAAACAAAGCCTTGTATAAAGCCTTGCACAGTGGCTTTAGAAAACATTCTGAGCATAATGATACCAGTAACGGCTTATTTGAGCAAAACAATGGTCGAGCCTATGTAGCTGCTAAATACTCACCAATCCAAATAACTGTAGCGTACACAATATTTTGGGCTTTATTAGAATTAAAATGGTCTTTAAAGAAAAATCCATATTAAACGAATAGATTTAGTTCTAAACTGTACAGGCTTTGGAAATTCTCCAGATTCAAAGAAACTGGGCTGTGTTGGTGGAATGCTTTATGAGGGTAGTTAAGCAGGGATAATTAGAAAGCTTAACACTCTGACAAATCTCTGGTTCCCACCACCCAATGGGGCCACCTCACCTGCAAAACCTCTAATTTTCCCCACTCTCTTGCAAATATCCGGTCAGCCATTACTGTCAAGCTCACAGAACCTCACTGTTTACTTATGAGAATCACAACTTCCCTTCGTTCAGACAAAAACAACTAGATCCCAGCCGCAGGGCATGCTTACTCACTCTGGGGTTTCCACTCAACATTGCTGATATCATCTGCGCTCCTCAGTTTCTGGTGTGGTCTTGTTACGGTTATGATTGTTAATGAACTTTTCCGACGATTAGACATGGAGACACTGGTTTTGTCCATTTTACTCCGCAATTACTTCCCAGCCAGCTCTTTGTAGCATACAGTAGCAACTGATTTACATCTAGAATGTTACGTAGTTGAAAAGAAATTCAACGTAATGAGATAAACAGAAGGATCTTAGCTTTCAGTGGTTTCAAGAAATATCTTAGTAAAGCCTCACCCTTGGTCGATCCTTCGATTTTGAGGGAAATCCTTGTTTTTATATTCATATTTGACATGCTTCCAGTTTTTGGTGGTTTTAATATAGTTTCAGCTGAGACCTATCAGAGTTTCAAAGACTTACCCAAGCCATATACCGTAAATCCATGCAGTTGCAACGAAAAGATCTAAGCACTTCTAGTTTCAAGACTCAAAGCACAAAGCCACCAAACAGGAACTGCTGAAAAAGCACATAGGCTGGCCAGGATAAGCTCTAGGTTAAGAACTGATAAAAAGTGTGGAAGTCATTAATGGAAAGACGCTGAATGGGACTATAACAACAGACAATCTTTCTGACCTTCCTTTTCTTAATATGGACATATACTGCTCTAATAATTTAATTAACGAGTTGCTGAAAAAGCCATACAGACATTGACTGCTACAAAGAAATGAATGAACAAGAATGTAGAATATCTCACACTCTAGAAAATGGGGCCATTCTGTTACAGGAGTCGAGGAGGTCACTTAGGTCTTAAAGACTTCCAGATGTGGGCCTGTTCAGTGTATGAGAGAGCTGCTTTTGTATGGAAGTGAGTGTGCCAACCATGAGCCTGCATGTCTCAATCTGTTCTCCATAAGCAGTGGTAGCTCCACTCCCCCAGCCACTAAATCAACCAAAAACATACACCAGTAATGGATAAGTTTGTCCATATGCATGGTACAAAATACAGGGGTGTGAAGATTTTTTTTAAATACTGGCTCATCTATGGATTCATGGTCTTTCAACCAGTCAAAATATCAAGTACAACATGCTTTTTTCCCCTTTTAAACAGATATGATATTGAGCTTTACCTCTGGAATAAATGAATGAGGAAGTGAACGTCTGGGAACATTTTTGCCCAACCGACCTGTCATATTCAATCACACTGTGAGCAAGTGTGTGTAATTCGATTAGGCAAAAATTTCTCCTCGGAGGGTCATCAAAACTACATCCAATTCACCCAGACATGGAAGCACTCATTAATATTTCTCAGATTAAATGCAATAACTTGGGAATGGAAGCAATATTCTCTACTACAGGCTCTATGTTTTACAGCAGAAACACATCCAAACGGATATCTCCCCAATTCCCATCTCTTGAGCTGTATTGCATCATGTTTTCTTGTAAATCACTGAGATGCAAAGCAATTCTGCACAGCCAGTCTGTCACAGACCCAATCCAAATGCGGATTCAAGCCAGAGTAGAGAGAGACGAGTGTGATGGCTTTTTATTCCCCTGTACTCTGGCCTCTTTCGCTCACTCATTTCTGCTTACTTTGCCATCCGTGTACAGCTTGGCACAGAAATCACAGGACAGAACAATGGGCTTTTGTGTCCTCGTTCCCTGTTCAGTGAATGTTTGAATGTAAGATGTAAGATTACTGAGTGGTGCTCATCTGTTGCTAGACTCATGTCAGCCCTCTCTGCCCCATCTGTCAGTGGAAAAAGACCACCAGGACTGCCATTAACAGGATTCATGTTCAGAACATCACTGGCAGTGATGACAATGACAGTGACAACTGCTCATTGTAGTGTCTGCTAAGTTCATCAAACTGTCAAAACTCCAAAGTCCATCAACTAAAACTAATGTGTGTACATCATATACTCCTAATAACACAGCTGAAATGACTTACTTATAACTAAAACTCCAGTAGCTGACAATAATAGTCATAACGTTTAAAGTTCATACAATTAAACTTGTCCCTTTTTTAAACTTGGCCTTACCTGACAGTTTAACCTTATTCAAATAACTTACCTGTCAAATGTCACATTTTAAATATCTACAAACTGTTTGGTACGTAAAGAAAATTGTCCTTTAGTCTTCACTTGTTTCATAAGAAACACTTCAAATTCAAGTTAAACATTCTTGATGAAAAGGAAAGCCCGATGAAAAACTTTGTTTTCATTTGCATGCACAGGAATGTCACGTATAATACAACAACAACAACAACAGCTTTCACACTCAGTGCAAACAAAACATGGAAGGTTAAAGTTTGCAATCTGTTATTCATTGCGCTTTTATTTTCGCCTCACCGTTGGCGTTTTTCCCGCAGATCAGATGCTCATAGCTCTGCAGGAGCCCGTAGAGCTCCGGGTCGCCGTTCACTGCTGCTTCCAGGGCGTCTGCGGTCATTGGACACCGGAAACTACCCGCGTCGCACGCTGTCAGCACCCTGGCACCGATCTCCTCCATGAGAGTCTCCATGCACGAGGCCAGGCAAATGGCTGCGTGCTCGTGGACGCGCACCGACACCCGAGTGTCAACCATCCAGCGGAAGAAGCGACCCACGGACAGGATGAGACCGCAGCGCGATGACTTGCTCCTGCGCAGCAGTTCTCCTGTACTCATACTGTACAGAGACATGGCGCGTGCTGCGGCCGAGACGCACGCGTCGGCGAGCGGCCAGCTGAGCACGAGCCGTGCAGCGCTCTGCACCTCGTAGCGCGTGCACCTGCAGCGCAGGACACTCAGCCTTTGCGCCTCGCGCGCCACACGCAACAACGGCCGGCGCAGCAGCTTGGACACAGCACGTACGATGTCGCGCGTGAAAGGCGACGGCTCGCGCTCTCCGGAAACTTTACGCAGCACGCAATCCACCTCGTCGTCTGTCCAGGGAAATTCTTCGAGGTCCGGCAAACGCGGGCATCTGGAGAAGATATCCTCTGGGTCTTCCGGTACTGTGTTCACGGAGTCCCAGCTGTCGTTGCGGCTGTTTGTAGAGGCGGAGCGGCGGCACCGGTTTGCCCGGTAAATAGCGGAGGAAAACTGAGAGTTGGACTTGGACGATGAGAGGCTGAGGGAGTGATACGAGTCTCCCGCACCGTATCCCGAATCCAACGTCAAATCCTCCAAAGTCTTCAGGTTAACACTGCTTAAGGCAGCCATTCCGGGTTCCGCTGATCGACAGGTGTTCCCGTTACACACGTAAAACAGCAGTACTGATCTTGTAACGCCAGAGTTAACGTGTATCCATCTGCTTACTGTGATACAGCTGTGAGTGCACGCGCTGGAGAGCTTTTGGGGAAAGTCGCACGGAAGCAACAGCTGAAAAGTTTGTTGCCTAGAAGTCAGCTGAGAGGCTGCGGACCTTCTCTCAGCCAATCAGACGCCTCCTTTCTCTCAGCCAATCAGACACAAACAAGCGAGGTGACTAACCAATCGTTGCGTCAGAAACAGAATATAATTTAAATGAATATACATTATAATTCTTATTGCAGACACACAGTCTTGTACAAAGTGTACCAAGGTGGAGAGAATCTGCTGTTCCTGTAACAGCAATAATTAATTAATGAATAGTTATTAAGGTTCAGTGAAATTACACAGTCCTCAGGGTAGTTTATGGGCAGGATAATTTTCCACCTTTAGACTTATCTGATGGAAATGTTAATATGTCCTGATGCATTTTGGACAAAAATAAATATTATATCAGTGTTTTCCTTATGGTTAATTTCTATACGTTTGCAATATACCTTATATACCTCTTTTGCAAGCTCATTAGAAGAGGAATTATATTTTCAACTGTAGGGTTAATGTAAGTTTCCATTAAACTGCAGGTGATATGAGGGAGTAGTATATGAGCTGTAGGTGTACACTGTGGATCATAATACTTCTGTCAATGTGCCCGAAAAATACAGGTGTACAATACCATTACTTAAAATGATTTATTTTTCATTTCATTTTTTTTCATATCTTTTCCCTTTATTGTAATTACTCTGCTCTGACTTAATAATAATAATAATAATAATTGTTTTTTTAAACAAATAAATAAACAAACAGATTTTTAAAAAATAATTAATAAAAGCATAAGGTTTGCATTGTTGGAGACGCTCTCTTGTGGAGAGATGGAGTATCACTACAAAAACAAAATTCCAGTTACTCCTCCATTTATTCTTGAAAACAAGAAAATAAAAGAATAGGAAAGAAATGTACATCCTTTACATACTCTACATACAATTTCACAGAAATTATCCTTTAAACATGGCATCAGTGACAAATATGTTGTTACTTTTCATGTCTTTTCGTACGTGTTCCTTCGTGTTGAAATAGAAAGTAATTTCTAACTAATTAAGGGCAGCAGCTCAGCATTTTGGCACCTTTCTACAGAACAAACATCATCTGTGTGCTATGGAAAACCAGTTTTTAATTTTGAGGGATGATGGGGGGGGTGAGAGAGAGAGAGAGAGAGAGAGAGAGAGAGAGAGAGATGGGAATAAAGAAATAAAGAAAAGATCCAGTATAATAGGCTGGACAGCATTTTTGTTGACACCATTTCTGAAGATAAAATACAGTCTCTGTTAGTAAGCACCATTTTTCCCCCCAAGTAATTTGAATACATCAACCCATTCATGGAAACATCATATTAACATCATATTACCTGAGCACTCTCACTCCTCCAAATTACAAATCATGTTCATAATGTCCAGACCTAGAGTAAGTTCTGCTGTGTGCTTCTTCTGGCACTTTATATAGTTATTTTCAAGAACTACAAAAGTGCATGATATTTAACCTTTTCATCCAAAATTTTCCATGCCATGACTCTCAATTCCACCATCCGACATCTGTGTTAACTGACCCGGTGCATTTAAGGCCAGTGGGCTGTGCTTTGGAACTCTTCAGGCAGCTTCTGGAAAGCTCGAAGGGCTCAAACCTGCTCCATCTGATTGAACTTAATCGACCACAGCGTCCCAGCTGGCTAGCCTTGACTCGGTTTCTTTATAGGAGTATTCCACATGCCCCGTTTGGAGTGGTAGTAGTGGTAAAAGTTCCGAAGTCTGAGTCTCTCAACCTCTAAACCATTCTGCAAAACCCTAAGAGCAAATAGTAGACACAGAGGGGAAAAACATTATAGATCTTTTATAGTAGATTATGAACATTAACAAGCCAGACAACTGAAGAAAAATTTCCTTATTGTGGATATTTTATTATTTACAAATGGAAGAAGAAAGAATTTCTAAAAGCAGGACAGCTCCCCCTTGTGGAGAATTTTTAGGTTGCTAAATGGAACTGTGAGTGCAGCAGGAAGTGACTAAGCCAGAGTGGCATTTAGGTATATAATATAACATCCATCGACTTTTTGTACTGTTTATTCTACACAGGCCCTGGAACCTTTCCCAGGGAACTTGGGGCACAAGGGATACATTGGACAGAGTACAGACTCATCACATCTCTCTCTCTCTCTCTCTCTCTCTCTCTCTCTCTGTCTCTCAATTTAGTGATGTAAAATTTAATGGGGAAGGAAAGCAAAGCACTCAGAGGAATCCCCCAAAGCACAGGAAGAACATGGAAACTTTGCATACACAGGGTGGAGGCAGGAATCAAACCCCCAGCCCCAAGGCAAATATTCTAGCCACTAAGCCACAACACCCCCTTATAAAAATGACATAAATCTATTTACAGTACACAATAAGAGAGAATTAACTTTCTAAACAGCAAACAACAAATGCTGGGGATTTGCTGCGATATACAATGTATACAAAACATAAGAAAACAAGAACAATGACGTATTTGTCAGCCTAAACAAGTTAAATCTGGATTTAAAGATGCCTACACAATTCTGGACTCTTTCTAATATTTTATTCAATAAACAGAGCTCTGAGTGATCATTAGGATTAACAAGAAGACCTGTGAGATACAACAGAGCTAAACCGTACAGAGTTTAAACATCATATGCACAAATTCTTAATCATATTAGATTATCATGATATTCTCCATCACCAGTAAGTAGTTGTGTTACACCTTCTCATGTGGATGTGTTTGATCTTTCTATGATATTCACATTCACATAATGTTCTGTTGTGTGTTTTCGTTCCTCTCTGGAGACTAATGTTAAGGTCAGGTCAGTTGATGAGAGCTGAGTTAAAGACACAGCATGAAGACACTCAGGTTAGAGATTCAAATCATTGAAATGTACAGGGTTGAGTTTGGTAAAGTGAAGGAATAAAACATTGTTCGAATATTTCTCACCTGTCCAAGAACTCCCAGTCTTCTCCTCCCCAGCGGTCTTTAAATTCTTCAGTGTTCATGCCGCCAATCTTATCAAAATCTGATTTATAAATCCCAAACAGGCCAAAGCCATTGACCTCCCAGTAACCTGCAAATGGAAGGGAAGGAGAACAAGCATGCTGAAGAATTTCTTATCTAACAACACGCTTGTTGATGTTTCTTTAGGTTCAAGGTTCTTAAATTGTCACATATATATACTGATTACATTCATGTGAAGTAATATAGTGAAATGTTTTTCACAAACAGAGCCAACAACAAACTAAGGACATGATAAAAAAAAATAGAATAGAATGAAATATAATAGACATAAAATAAAAATAAAGCAGGCTATAGAGAAATGGAATGTGAATAAACTATAATATATAATAGATATAATATACATAATAGAGTGTATATAACATAAATACAAATTAAATGCAAAAAAAATTCTTTGTTTGTTTATTTGTTAATTCATCTATTTATTTAATATGAAACATACAAATCACTACAAAACTGTTTTACGAGAGTCTTGTCTAATCATGTTTTAATGGGAGCTAAGTTTTCTTTCTAAAAGTAAAGAACATGATGATTATGGTCTAGACTACTTATTCAGGTCACACCAGTAAACACTTTTCCAGTGTTGACTGGTTCTTGGTTTGGCTACACAAAGACACCTCTTTACGTTGTGATTCTCTGCGAGTCTTCAATCCAGAGATTTTACTGCTGTTGTTGAAATTAGAACTATGCTATCTTATCATCCTAATGACACTCTCTCAATCTGTCAAAAACAACGTATAGAAGTTTTAGTTACATCTTTTATTTATTTTTCTCATTTATTTGTTAAAAAACTAATCAAAAACAGCGTAACTAGCATGTTAGCAAACAATTTGATGCTAGCAAACAATTTATTAGCAAACTATTTTATGTTACATTCGCTGAAAATATTCACGATACTTGATGCTTAAAGATTAATTAGCCACATCTAAACAGTTAGATGCCTAGCTAGCTAGATAAGACACTGAGAGCTAATAACTCTCTGCTAATCGAAGTGAATAAATGAGCTAATTAACGAGATAATATCTATGATTCGGGTTTGCTAGCAGATTAATCCAAAAAGAATAGTTTAATATCTAAACACTTACAAACAAAATGCAATCAAGCCCCAGAGACTTTGAAGATCAAGATAAATGTATCTAAAATTGTTCAGAAAAAGATTCAGTGCGCAGTAATGCCAAAGGTGAACAGAAACCTCTTTTAAATCAGTTTCTGCCTCCACTCACTTAAATCAAACCACTTGTCAATATTTTTTTTCTGAGAAAACATTTTAATAATAAAAACGATGCTGATTGTTTGAATACGGTTGCAGAGGTACCATCTGGCTCCAGTGGTGAGCTCCCGCAGTCCAGCCTCATGACGATGGGGGCGAAGGCGAGTCTGCCCTCCACACAGTGCTTCCTGATGCTCTCCAGGATGCTCATGGGGAAGTGTATATGCAGATCACACAGGAAAACAATACTGTGGCTGTCCTGAGGAGGACACAGACATGTGAAGTCTACAAACGTTTACAGTGTGTTTATATAGATTAGAAAAAGAAGTGTAGTCTGTTTCATGTGTGCTTACTGCTATGGTGTCCACCCCCATCTGTAGTCCAGAAGATCTCTCGAAGTTTCCTTCACGTCTTAGATATTCATACCTACACACACACACACACACCCACCCACACACACACACACTCACTATATGAAAGCAGAACTCTCCAAAATGAAAGGTCTTACAAGCATACACACCAGCATGGTTTGAGTGGACTTGATCCACCGAGATGTTGATGTTGATGTAAGTAGGACAGAAGCTCACCTGGGCACCGTGCTCTCTCTCAAGGCCTGCTCCACATCCATGTCTTCACTCTCAAAGTCCACGATGATGATGCTAAAGTTCTCATCCTTGGTCTCTCGGTGCAGGAGCTCCATGTCGGAGATGAATTGCTGTACCCAGCGTGCCTGGTTCTTCACTGCCAGAGAAAAAGCACTCAGGTCAAGTGCTGAGAGCTATGCTACACTTCACAACAGCAATGGATTTATAAAAGTGACCAGCCTAACAATACAAATATTTTAAATTTATAGTATATTATTTGATCGGAAGCAACAGCATCCTGTACAGCCTGGACTCCAACCTGGATGAAGTGATTACTGGCGAGCAGGGACATGAGGTCAGGGGAGGCATGAAAAGTAATTAAAAAAAAAAGAGAGATAAAATTAAATAAATATTAACTTTAATCCACTGGTCTGTGCTGTAATTATAATTTCTGTATAACTTTATAGCCATTTCAATATATTTTATAGTCAAAATCGCTAAATTTGTGTTTTTCCTGTTCAAATACAGGAGACGTGGAGAGATGTTTTTCCCATTCAAATACAGAATACTGAATTGATAAGATTAATAATTAATACGATTTTCTTTACCCCAAAGGAAATTCTTTTGCCAGAAACTGCTTCAGATTACAAGAAAAATAAATTAAATAATCTATATATACAAATGTATTCAAAAGTACAAAAGGTATTCAGAAATATAAATCATATATAAATATAAAATATAAATGAAATATTCTCTATATACAAAATGTATACAAAATGTATTAAACAAAAAAAAAAAGCATGTGTAATTAGTGTGTGTCTGTAGCTATCTCTCTATATGTTACCAATATAACGTTTATAGACATTTTTATTATGTCTTATTCTTATTATGCATTATATGTCCTCACTTTCCATAGTCTAGGTAATGTATTACATGTATGTGTATAGCACATTTAGTTTTACTGATCTGACATAAAACTGCACTGAAAAAGCACGAGGTGAGGCAGCCGGTACCTCTGCCTCACTGAAGGTGGCGTGTATGAGCCCACAGGCTTACGCTTGTCCTGCTGTTGCTCTTCAATTCTTCTCTACAGAGATGGCAAGCGGTAATATGCTAGTTAAAAAAATATAAGTTAAGTGCAGCACTGCAGTCTGCTTATTTTTATATTTTGCTCTGACCGCAAAAATGGAAGATTCTATATCAAAGCTTAAAAATTTCTCAAAACTGGACTTTCACTCAAAAGAGAAGGTAATAAATAACCATTAATCAGCATACAAGCAGCCAATTTAATGGTGAATTAAATTTAAGGCTCTGGGTCATTGACCGGAAGATCAGGGGTTCAAGCCCCAGCACCACCAAGTTGCCACTGTTGAGCAAGGCCCTTAACCCTCTCTGCTCCGGGGGTCACTGTATCATGGCTGACCCTGCGCTCTGACCCCAACCTCCAAGGATGGGATATGCGAAGAAAGAATTTCACTGTGCTGTAATGTATATGTGACAAATAAAGGCTATTTCTATTTCTTTCTAAACATAAAACTTTAAACTTTTAAACTAGAGTTTAAATGGCTCTTTTTATAATGCCTCTAATTATAACAAATAATCTAAATTAAATATAAAAAATGCAATACATTAAGTCAAGTGTGGTAGCCTCTCAACTTCATTTGGTTTGAGGCTATGCAGATATTGTTATCGTGTTATATATTATTTTAGAATTATAATTATGTTATATATTGCTTTGTGATTGTGTTCCATCAGTATCTACGGCCATGAGGAAGCACAGCCATTTAACTGATATTTCAAATATTTCTCTGTAAATGCACTCTGAAGGCAACCACAGATATCTTGCACAAAAATGTGCAAGGGATTGTGGGATGGTGAGGAGAGAGATGGTGAGGAGGGATTTGTAACTTGGTGTCCGGAATTCAATTTTATTCAAATTAAAAGCAGCAGATGCGGAATGCTGACCAGCTATGACAAAGTGAGACAAAGTGCTGTCCGACTGAAAATAATGGCACGTCTGCTGTTGATTAATTCACCCATCTAGGTTGCTAGGTAACTGAATAAAATAAAAAATAAAAAAACAGTAAGTGAAATCCTGACATTTGTGATTCTTTTGTAAACCTTACTGTAGACAGCCACGCCTCATGCAGTGTGTATGGAAAGAAAAGAACTGAAGGCATGGGAAGCACCAATCGAAATGATCAATATCACAGCATGAAAGAAAAAGTTCTCAGTTGCAAGGCTATGAACTTTCAGCTTTCGTACCTGGCACCACAATGTGCACCATGACGTCATGCCTCCACTGTAGCATGATAGGCTGACAGAGCAGCGGCTTTGGCCAGTGGCCTCTCCAAGCCGTGGAGGGTCTGGACTGTGCACTGGAGCTGCTGCTGGTTGGTGATTTTGAGGGCACAGCGGGGGCAGACGGAGTGCTGACTTCCCTGCTCTCTATGATTTCTTCATGGCGACTACGCTGGTGAAGGAAGTAGATGTACTCGGACAGGCGAACCACTCTTTCCCCGGCTTCCATCAGCTCCAGCTCCACTAAATAACGGCTTCCCCGTGCCGGATCTCTGCGCTTCTCAACATTCACAATATGGAGAAGGGAGTATATCCTGAGAAAGAGAGAGAGAGAGAGAGAGAGAGAGAGAGAGAGAGAGGATGACCTATTTAGCATTCAGTGTACAGAAATAAGTAATAGCATAATACCAGGCTTCATTCATATAACATGTTCATGAAAAAAGAGTCACTGTAAAGAATCACAATGTAGTGCCATGACACTAGTGATACGTATTATCAGTATCATTATTATGAATGTTCTAAATATGATTAATAAGTAAAACTGCACAGGAAAGTGTTTACATTTGTAACTGGACTAAAGAAAGTCATCACCTATTCTGAATTTTTACCAAGTACCAGAAATGTACCCAACACCCCCCCACCCCCAAATAAGCTGACAATGGATACCTTTTTTTTTTCAGGAAAAATGTACATAATATTGTAAAAGTACAGGTTACAGTACATTTCCCCTGTGACCCGGGACAATAAAGATCATCTGAGCTAGTCTGAAACTGTGAGACTAAATAAAAAAGACAGAGAGAGGAAAAGGGAGAGATAAATAAGAGAAAAGGAGAAGGGAAAGTGTAAAACTGAGGAGTCAGCACGGAGCAGCGGGACCTGCACATTTTTTAATATGTGAAGGTGTCAGGAGATACAGTATGATTGTGTCTCTCGTTACAGTAATGCTGTATTAGGTGCTTTGCTAAGAGAGTTAGCAAGTGAATATTTATAAAATGAATTCCTGCTTGCATTTGTGTAATGGAGATTATATTATCACCTAACCTATTTTTATGCAAAGGAACATTTCTATTGCTGGTAGCATTATGGTGTGCTAACACAAATGCACAAAAAAGGTAGACTCACCCTCCGTTGCACTTGTTTATCCGTTCTACGTACTGCGAGATCACCTCCAGCGCCTCGCTCTCAGCCAGCTGCAGATTTCCAGACACATTGCACCTCAAGTCATTCCAGTCCGACCTGAGCAGCTCAAAGTCCACCGGGTTCACACTGAATGTACGCTGCCAGTTGATGGCCTCCTCGGTCCAGCCGGGTCGCGGCTCGTCGTCCTCGTAGCTGTATTCAGATGTGGCGCCGTCTTTGAGCTCAGGACCCTCCACCTGCTGCGACTCCTCCACCATCTCTGAAGCTTTGGTGGTCCTGATCTCCACGGGTTGCCTTTTATCAGAAGAGTTTGTCCCTGTAAGGTCTGCACTTGATGGAGGAAAATCTGTTATGGGTGATGTTATGGAGGATGATGGAAAATCCTTTACTTGTACAGTAGATGAGAGTAAGGAGCTGTGCTTCAGTTGCTGTGCAGGTGATTTATGTTCTAACTTTGGCCAGGAATCAGGCCTTTTCATGAATTTCCACCTCGAACTAAAATCCACAAGCTTTTTGCCACTTGCAGTTTGGTACAAAAAGACCCCAGGGAAGATCTCTACCGGCGGCTTTGGAGTACTTTTTGGTGGATGAGCTTTAGTGATGTAGATTTTGCTTGACTTAACTTCTTTCTCTTGAGACGCAGGATTGCTCAGAATGTGACTTGCCAGCGTGTGTAAAGAGGAACGGTGGGAATTCTTCAGGGAAGTTTTGGTCAGCCTTAGATGAGTGATCTTGTTGCTTTGCTGCACAGGACTTAATGGAACCCACTTTAAAGTGCGCTGTCTGTGGATTTGCATTGTGGTTTCGTCTCCTTCTTCTCTACTCTGTCTGTGGTCTGTGAGAGCTTCATGGTCTGCCTCTATAATGCTTCTATGCTGATTCAGCTTTCTGTCTTTTTCTGTCCTTCTCTGCTTGTCTTCCTGTGTAGTGCGTTTATAGTAGCCATCATCTCTCCCATGAGCCTCTCCTTTAATCCTCCTTCTGGGTTCTTTCGCTTTGAAATGTGAGTATATACGTTCTTGGGTTGAAACATGACCTTTTGTGTCTCTGCTTGTTTGGTCTTTACTAGAGATTGTGCTAAATGAAGAACTTGAGAGCTGATCAGACACGCTGGTGTTACCTGTCCTCCGGACTGGATGATGGTTCGAGATGACTGAGTCTTCTTCTAGATCTACAATCTCTTCTTCTTCTAGGAAATCTGAAGAAAAATTAGAAAAGGCATGCTTGAGGATCATTAGACAAAGATTATTGATCTGTAAAATGTACAGGACACTAAAAGAGTCGAGACATGTCGTAACCAACGGGACATTAGCCTTAATACAGCATTAGTTCTGCCTTTTTGCCATCTTACTAACACACTTAAGCACACAAGCACAGTCACACTTTTTTTTGGCAATTATCACAAACACAGCTGTGGTATCCTCATCTCTGACAGCGCTGTGATTTGTCTATACCAAAAGAAGCCAACTGTTAAATGGTCTCTTCGCAGCATGTCACAACACACCGTCAGGATTTGGAAAGAAAAGAGGCCTGTCGTCATTCTCTTCATCCATCTTCATGTATTTATAGAAGCCAAACCTGTTCAGACAGAGTACAAGGTGAAACCTTTTAAGATCACTCACCCCTGTCACTCATCAACTTAAAGGCGATGTTAAAAGTAATATAACATGATAGAAGGAATAATCTATTAAGTGGTAAGTCGTACTTTTCCAGGTACACTGGAGATTCCCTGTAGAAGCATTTGTTCTCTCTTTCCATATGAGTAAGGCGGGTGAAATCATTTGGATAGACGTAGGACAGATACACCTAAAAGGATGATTATCATTAATGAGCATGTCAGGGGGGGAAAACACAGATTTTAATTGTAATATTAGTAATATTTAAACCCAATCTGCATCAGCATATAAGAAATAAATCCAGGTCATATGGAGCTACTCACAAACTGCAGACCCTGGTAGCGCGCGATGGGGAAATCTCTCACTACGTAGGTCGGAGAGTAAACACAAGATGGCAGCACCTTCTCTAGCCTGGACTGATCCATCATGGGAACTAAGACAGGATAAAATATATTAAAGCTAATTCAATAAACCCTATTGTTAAATATAGCTGCTAAACTGTATATTTCGGTAACGCATGAATATAAGATAAGATAGAGCTTTATTAATCCCGAAGGAAATTCTTTTGCCAGAGACTGCCTCAGGGTACACAAGAGAAAAAAATATAAATAAAATATGTTACATATATACAAAATGTACAAAAGAAGGTGCTTGATATTGCATATGATATCAACGTACATATTGTAAATACTGTAAATTGGCATAGTGCACATAATAATACAGTAATACAGTCAGGGATCATTGTGTCAGGTCTGCTCCCTACTGTAAGCGCAGGAGTTATAGAGTATGTAGTATGCAGTATTTCCGTATTACTGAATAAACCTGATGCTGTTTTCTGAAAAGAGTGTCATTTAAAAATGATCAAAATCACATATACAGTATACTTTATATATTCGAATAGGGAAACAATCCTGTTATAGGTATTAAATGTAAAGGTTAAATTTAAGAACTCTATTAACCCTGATTCGTTAAAGTTGTATATTTTTGTATACAAATATGTACCATCAGCAGTTTTAGCGTAAAACCAGGCGGAAACACTGATCGACATTTTTCAGTGGTGGCTCAAGTGGTTAACGCTCTGGATTGTTCATTAGAAGGTCAGGGTTCAAGCCCCAGCATTGCCAAGCTGCTACTGTTGGGCCCCTGAGCAAGGCCCTTAACCCTCTCTGCTCCAGGGGCGCTGTATCATAGCTGCCCCTGTGCTCTGACCCAAACTTCCTCAGCTGGGAGATGCGAAGAAAAGAATTCCACTGTGCGGTAATGTATGTGTAGTAATAATAATTACTTATTAAATTCCAACAGTGTAAATTTGAGAGTAATATTAAGGCAAACCGAAAAAAAGTTCAGATTTAGTATCAGTATTCAGTCGGTTATAATTGGTGGAGCATTTTAATAATAATGCTGATAATCACTTTTGTGCATGCAGGAATCTCTTAAATTTAAATACAGATAATTGGGTTTAGAGCCTGCATGCAGTTTGTAAGTGTTAATCAGAATGCTTAGACATGGATTTTTATCAGTTCATTAGTCCTTCAGTTGAGTATTATCTTCATTTGCATACTAGAAACATCTAGAAACATCCAGCTTTCTAGAAATCAGAGAATATTTGCTGCAATACATCTCATACAAAAGCACTTATATTTTCTTTTGAAATATTAGCTTTTCCTGTCAATTTTCCACGGCTCTTTCTTTCCTCAAATCTTTTTAACCTGCTGAATGCTTTCCCTATTTTTGCCTCCCTATCGCAACAACATTGTAATTTATGCAAATATAAACATATAACATGCAAATACATGACTAGTGGGTGGGAGCTGAAGCCCATGCAGTAAAATCCGATTCATCATCGTGCTCAAATGACCGCTTCATGAATCACACGCAAGTCGTTCATACCGTAGCTCATGCCTCGCACTCAAATCAGTGCTTGTTTCCACACAAGACGAACTGAAAAAATAAGGGCAATTATCTTGCGGATATTATAACCTGGGTGTAAATAGGTGAAATAAACATGCTAAAATGACTGGTTCAGAAGAATGAAGAGGTTTTTAGTCATTGTCTTGTTCCTGTCATCTTTTTTTGCACTCCAACATGTGCATATGATGCCAAAAAATAAGATTATACACATACTGGACCTTTATCAAGCCTGCATTTTGTAAAAGTTTATCATAAAACAAGCACTACACAACCTTATATCTGTGTGTGAATTTGAGAGTACTCTTTTAACAAAATTATGAGTTTGTCAACAAGGAATTAATAAATGTTGACAAATATTTTTTAATTCATTCATTAATCCAAAAAAGTTTGGAGCACCTTTTTTTTTTCAGATATACTTAAATACAGATGATGAAAAACTACTCATTTTTTATTTAACAAAAAAATGGAGAATAAATGTCTTTTTATTTGTAGCAACTCTGAAAAAAAAAAATCACGTAAATGTCATTTTTTTGGACATGTCTCTCTCCACAGCTTTCTCGTCTCAGACCTTTGTCCCGTCTGATTCCAGCACTGAGCTCTGATTAATTCACCTGTTTCCAGTTTAGTGGTACTCAGCTATTTATCCTGCCTTCACTTGTTCGTTCTGCAATAGTTTTCATTTGCAACTCTGAGCCTTATTCCCTAATTGATTTCCTGATTTGACCTGTTCTTTAGGCTGTCTGTTTTTGATCCGGTTTTTGCTGCACTGTTCTGTTTGTTTGATCGATTTGACCTCTGCCTGTTTTCTGATTACAAATCTGCCTGCTGATCTGGAATGTAATAGACTCATGCTTGCTCTTACATCAGCCTGCCTGCAAATTGTGACAATCTCCATTGAATCTTAGCTAGCCTGCTGCATGATTTTCCTTTATTTCTTTTATCTACAGCTTCATAAATTAAGGTGTCGTTTCATGTAAATAATACAGTATGTATTTGAGGGAAAGCTGGTGCATATGCAAATGAAATGGAAATAAGAAACTAGTGAATGGCAGCTTGATTCCATATAGATGAAACGGATTCATTTTTAGCTTGGGTTCAAATTGCCACCTGTTTTGATGTCGTACATCAATCCATGAGCTCAAATCTGGTTTTGTGATAAGGGCTGAATGAGGGCAATCAGGTGCATGCTCAAATTGTTTTTACTGTTAAATAAAGTGAGTAAAGAAGCAATAATCATCAGCACACAAAGGTTAAGAGGAAATCAGTACAAGCATGATGCAATAAACCTACAAACATATTAGCTTTAGCAAATTATTATACTGCATGCACCAAGCCACAACCCATTAGTATGTAGTGAGACACAGATAATCTCAGGGTATAGGCTCCAACGTCTACAGGTTAGAATAAATCTGCCTCATGCTAGAGGTAGTATGCGGACTTGCAATCATGATCATGTTAATCAGCACCAAAGCAAACCATCATGCACAAGATACAGTGTGTCCATTGATGAAATAGAAATAAAAATTCAGCAAGGACAGCCTGTCAGCTGGAAAGGTTACTTGCTTCACAACTGTGAGCACAAACACTCATACAGGTATACAGCAGGGTCCACATGAGTCCTAATCAACACTGTGTCTTTCCTTAATCTCCAATGCAAATGATATCCACATCAGTTCTCAGTAATATAATTCAATATCAGTGTGTCAAAAATTTACCGCCAACAAACATTATGATGATGCTGAAATCTCTGAGGACCTTACAATCACACAATCCAATTTCAGGAATTCAGTTGTTAAAGTCTTAACTACAGTGGCCGAGAAGTGTAAAACACAATAACAAATCCAAGAACATAATAACAATTCAGACAAACCGGAAAAGGTAGGAATAGTTTGCGATAGGAATACTTTCCACTGATTGGATGAGATCTGTCACTCAAGATATACAAGAAGCAGGAAATTGTGTATCTACCATTATTTTTCTTGTACATGTGTGAATTTCTGCATTCACTTTAAACCGTATTTTCGATAGTGCAACTTTTAATCGAAGAAAATAACAAACATATATTTATATTTATAAGATAATGGAATTCATTCAACGCTACTTTGAGGAAGGATGTTCATATGCTGTGATTTTGCATATTCTGATAGAGTATCATGGCATTAAGATTGGTTTACATGTCTAAAAACACACCTAAAGATGGGAGGTATGTTTTGAAGACAAAACTCTTCCAGATTTAATGATGTAAGGGATGCTATAAGAGGAGAGCTGTGTTCAGACACACACCAATCCACTTTCTACTGCTGCAGCCTGCTGGACTTCTTGTATATCTTGAGTGACAGATGTCTCTTCTAATCAGCGGTATGATTTCCATTCTTACCGCAAAATATACCTACCTGTCTAAATTGTTATTGTGTTTTCTGATTAGTTATTTTGTTTTCTGATTTATTATTGTGTTATCTGATTTGTTATTGTGTTTTTAAATTTGTTGTGTTTTCTGATTTATTATTGTGTTTTCTGATTTGTTGTGTTTTCTGATTTGTTGTGTTTTCTGATTTATTATTGTGTTTTATGATTTGTTATTGTGTTTTCTGATTTGTTATTGTGTTTTCTGATTTATTATTGTGTTATCTGATTTGTTATTGTGTTTTTAAATTTGTTGTGTTTTCTGATTTATTATTGTGTTTTCTGATTTGTTGTGTTTTCTGATTTATTATTGTGTTTTCTGATTTATTATTGTGTTATCTGATTTGTTATTGTGTTTTCTGATTTGTTGTGTTTTCTGATTTATTATTGTGTTTTCTGATTTGTTATTGTGTTTTCTGATTTGTTGTGTTTTCTGATTTGTTATTGTGTTTTCTGATTTGTTATTCTGTTTTCAAATTTGTTGTGTTTTCTGATTTGTTATTGTGTTTTCTGATTTGTTATTGTGTTTTCTGATTTGTTATTCTGTTTTCAAATTTGTTGTGTTTTCTGATTTGTTACTGTGTTTTCTAATTTGTTCATTTGTTTTGCACTTCTCTGCAAACCATTTTGTTCTTTTTCACTTGTTGAATTTACTTAATTCAAATGTGCAAATCATTTCCACATGATTAAACTGTGTAACATTAACACAGTTACTTTTTTGCACATACAACATAATTTGAGCATTCATTTTCAAAGCACAATAAAATCAAACACAGAGCTCACACCTGAGCTGACAATCAGACCAACACACTGGTGTTTTGCAACAGACACATTACCACTGCACTATTCCACTAGATTAAGTAGATAAATTTAATACTATAGTTATAATTCTGATAGAAGTCGGCATACAAATGAGGATTTCACTCACTCTGCTTAATCCAAGTAATTAAGAAACTCGTTTAAATTAAGTTGTCTTTATTTGTCACATATACGTTACTGCACAGTGAAATTCATTCTACACATATCCCATCCTTGGGGGTTGGGGTCAGAGTGCAGGGTCAGCCATGATGCTGCACCCCTGGAGCAAGGTGAGTTGGGGGCCTTGCTCAAGGGCCCAACATTGACAGCTTGGCGGTGCTGGGGCTTGAACCCCGATCTTCTGGTCAACGTCCCAGAACCTTAACCACTTGAGCTACCACCCCCATAAATTAAGTTTAAGAGCAGCAATATCATGTTTTATTCATAAACATAATATTTTGATGTAGACTAAACTTAATATTTTTTCTTAAACCTTTTTGTCAGTGTATGACTGGTTTTACATCCCCATTTGCTGTGTTTGCTCAGTACTAATTGCAAATTTGTCACCTTGTGACCATGAGCTCACACTTGCAGTCTATAAAAGGCCAGAATTATGTCAAGCTCATCCTCTTTTCCATTCGCATCTTGTGAAGTAGTTGAGGAAGTGCATTGTGTTATTGTTCAACCCAGCACTATCTCAGTGAGAGTGTTAAAGGTAGTGCTGACAGGTAATGATAGTTCTAATATTTTACTTAAGGCCATTAGTGACTATCCTTCTGTGCAAGACACATGGCCTATTTAGGTCCACAAGAAGTCCACAAATGGTGCTCTGGTGCTTCATGGCTGCATTGAGGAATGAAGCTAACATCAGATATGGCTGCACAGCACACTAGGAAGAAAATTGTGAGTGCTTTCACAATGTTGCAGCAGCAAGAATAAAAGCAGAAGAAGATACATGGGATGCACTGGGGACCACATTGTGCCACCACGACAGCCCAGAACACAAAGACAGTTTCGTCCCAGAACAGGCTGTGATCAAGCCACTAAAGAAAGATTTCCCGAAACTGTCAGGGGATTCTAGCTTTGGTTCTGATATAATGCAGTCGATGGATGGATTGTCCTTCCTTCTGCATATTGAACACTGGAGTCTGATAACTACAGAGTACTACAGTGGCTTTCCTTTCCCTTATTGACTATACTCACTACAGTCCCAGAAAACTCAAAAGACAAAAGATGTAGTATGTAGACCTCAAAGTCTGACTATTTATATAGATATTTCAAAATGGCAGACACATTGTTGCCATAATTAAGCTCTGAAAGACTTCTGAAAAAATGTTTTCGTAAAATTACTGCAGTGAAGTGAAAATACAAGACTGGGGCTATAGCCATCAATCTGAAGGATGCACACAATTTCCACACAATTAGGATCATACTAAAACAGAAGCTGAGTAATACATTTACCCTGAAAATATCCCTCGTTACCAACCTAATGTACAATTTCCAGAAATGAAGTTCTGAAATAACCTCGACAGCAGTTCAGCGCTCTGTAATTTTCTCCATAGATCTATTTTTTTAAATGCAGCTCAACATACTGACATTTTTTATAGCAACATACTGTTAATCCCACAATTTCTGTAATATTAACTTAAATTATTAGCAGTGTATGGTTTCTATTTTGAGCTGCTCTGTTTTGTCTGGGTGTGGAGTCGAAGTATGTTCAAACCAGACAAAATATAAACAAAAGCCTGAAATTAACTAGCTGCAGTATAGACAGTATAGCAATATTGCTAATTGGCTTTCTAATGTTAACATCATTGAATTATTAAAAATTATACAATTTAAAAAAATTCTAAACACACACACACAGGAGTACCCACTCTTGTAGAATGTGTCGCGTGGGTCTGGTCTGAGCATGTCTGCAGCATGTGTGTGTGAACTGCGGACCTCCTGCAGAGTGTGTGTGTGGCTGGCCAAAGTCTGAGGGATGTGTTTCACACTGTTCATCTTCAGGCTGGACTCGTCTGAGGTGAGAGAGAACGAGAGAGAAAAGTGAGAAAAGGGTCATCCGGTCAACGTCACACACATGAGCAACAGCTTGGGGGATGAAAGATGACAGTGTAGGTCACTTGAGATCAACTCAGGCAAGAACTGCAAGAAAGGCAAACCATAATGTTGCACTCACTACAAACTGTCAGGATCTATCATGTCTTGTCATGCAGGTAAATGTAATATTTGAAAGACAGAGATAGTACACAAGTATGGGATAATCATTTTTGAGGGAAAGAAACGCTAAGAGAAATCACAGGCCAATCGTTAATCAAATAAGAAATTCGAAATGCTGCATATTCAGGAGGAAAGCTTGGATCTAATACACAATATTATCATTCATTTAACTTAGTCCTGTTTATTCTTGCTTCATTCTCATCACAGATCACCTAACACTTTCAAACAGTTGATACTTTCTTTTTTTTTTTTTAATCAATGCAAAATTACACTCGTCTTGCAATCTGAGATAATGACAGAGTGGTGATGCAGGCAATAAGACAGCAAAGAGGAGAAAAAGAAAAATGAGGGAGGATATGAGCAGGCACTCGGTGTGATCAATGGACCACATTTCATATATCATATGGAAAGGAACAATCAGATTGGCAAAGGCTTCAATTGTGCATAGAAAGACATAAACTCGATAAATTCATTTTTAGTGATTCAGTTAAGATATGGGATTTTTAGGATTATTTTTGTTGCCTGTGTATAATAGTAATAGGTTTTGATACACATGATGCTAGGTCTTTGTCTAGAGCCATATTCTTATGTTAATATACACTGACCAGGAGGTAACACTCGTAACATTATGACCACCTGCCTAATATTGTGTTGGTCCATCCATTTGCTGCCAAAACAGCCCTGACCCGTCATGATACGGGTCGTCCTGACACCTGGCACCTTTCTATCAGAACCAGCATTAACGTCTTCAGCAATTTGAGCAACAGTTGCCCGTCTGTTGGATCAGATCACACGTGCATCAATGAGCCTTGGCCGCCCATGACCCTGTCACAGGTTCACCACTGTTCCTTCCTTGGACCACTTTTGATAGATACTGACCACTGCAGACCGGGAACACCCCACAATAGCTGCAGTTTTGGAGATGCTCTGATCCAGTTGTCTAGCCATCACAATTTGGCCCTTGTCAAACTCGCTGAAATCCTTACGCTTGCCCATTTTTCCTGCTTCTAACACATCAACTTTGAGGACAAAAGGTTCACTTGCTGTCTAATATATCCCACCCACTAACAGGTGCCATGATGAGGAGATAATCAGTGTTATTCACTTCACCTGTCACTGCTCATAATGTTATGCCTGATCGGTGTATAGTAGTGAACGGTTGCTTAGCAGTGTGTGTGTGTGTGTGTGTGTTAGAAAGAGTTTTACAAAAAAACGGCATTTCTCAGGTGCAATTCTGACCTTGAAGTCAATATTTCAGCTTTTTTTCAGTGTGTCATGTCAAGGCTGGATTCGGTGCCACACTCTAGTTCACACACTGCTTCATGGCCTACAAACATGTCCACCTTGAGCTCCCACACTCCCTGTCATGTTCCCAGTCACCGATTTACTGGTTACACACACCTGAAGTCAAACACCAGTCCACTATATTCACACAAACCAAACAGACCTCAAACGCAAGGTATTGTTCAATTTATCTTATCTGATGTGCCAAGTCTTGTTCATTGTGTCTGGTTTCCTGGATCTCTGTCTTGTTTTTGCATTCTGTTTGAGAATTGTAAGGATATTGCTTTATATTGTCTTTTTTTTGTTAATCGCCAGACATTCTGCCTGTTTCTGATTCTGTCTTTGCTTCACAATCAGTCTGCCAGATACTGCATTAAAGCATTTCACCTGCAAGTGCATTTGTCTCAGCCACCAGACACAGTGCTAAATACACAAGGTAATAAATATATAAAATTATAATATATACAGATATTATGTATTTACTAATATACACAAATATGATTTTTATTTACAAATATAATTATATAATTATATTTACAGATACTATTTTTATTTGCATTGTGGGAAACCTGATACTGTAAATTTCACTTATTGTTATTATTATTATTTTATTTATTTATTTTTTGGTATTTTACTTGTTTTATATTTTTGTCCATTATTTGCATTCTCATTTTAATGCCTTTGTTTTTACTGAATTTTGTTACACAATTTTATTGTTGTATTATAAAAGAGTGCCTCCCTCACTGAATCAGAATTTAAATAGATGAATCTGTGCCCCTAAGAGGCCTCCACACAAGTACCTATAGTTTATTCTGTGTGCAATGGAACACACACACACACACACACACCTTCTCCATTTATAAAGTTTTGTGTGTTAACACTACTTTCACAACCGTCTGTCTGACCGGGCAGTAATAAAAACACACTTTAATTAGATGTATTGATCAGTTGTGTGTGTGTGTGTGTGTGCTTGTACTGTGTACTAGAATTGTAAATGAAGCAGATAAAGAGACAGAGACCTAGACATTTCTGTGATGGTGTGACAGCTGAGTCTAGACAGCACTACATAATGGAGTAGCAGTATGTACCACTCTCAGCATGTTAACTCTTCACACACACACATATGCAGACACCCAGTTGTTTGAGTGAAGCGTGTGTGTGTGTGTGTGTGTTATCCCTTCATTAAGTTTTATCTCGCAGCATTATGTGAACTCTCACAAGTGTCTGTTGGACTGGCCAGTGGTGAAAACACACTTTAATTAGTTGCATCGATTGGCTCAGGTTTGTGAGTGAGTGTGAGTGTGTGTGTGTTTAAACGTGTGTGGGTTTTCTGTGTGTTCCTCTCTGACAGAGTAGTCTGGGTGATTAATGATTGGGACAGCATATTACACTTTGCACTGTATTCTCTGGGTGAGCGGGGGCGGCCAGGCTGTGTTCTCTAATGCACGTCCCTCTCTCCCTCAGCTTGTTAACTATAGCAAGGATTAAAAGGAAAAAGCGCTTTAGCCTAAAAATTTATAAATGAAGCAAAAGCTAGAATGTGGGCAGAGACTCTTATGGCTTCGTGGTAAAAAGCGTGTGTGAATGAATGTCCTTTCCCTTGCCAATGGAAAGGCTAATATAAGGGGCTGTGGGTGCAAACATGTGTGAATGCAGATAAGAGAAAATAGAAGGACATGAAAGCAACCCAATTGTGTGATTACCATTGCATGTGATTGCAAGTGCTATGAAAGTAGAGATTTAAATCATGACATTGTTCGTCTCATTGATTTTTGTGTGTTGAATTTCTCCACAGAAAGATTTCTACACTGTTTAGAGAATGTACAGCTCAAATCAAGTGGGGATTTATTTTTCGAATCTGAACTTGTTTAGACTTTAGAACATTCATGAAATCTTAACTCTGGGGGAAAAATGCATGCAGAACGTAAATTAGCATTTGTTTTGCTACTGTGCACATGTAAAATCCTCTGTTTTGTTATTTAGATTGTTGCGTTGGGAGAATAATAGAGAACAGAAACATGTGATATTTTTAATTGGTAGATATGGCACGATTTAATTGGCAGTTATGAATGAATTTCAGACACATATAAATAAATATTGGTAGCACAATTTTTTAGACTATGGTTAATACTCCTTTGGCTTCAGTGACAGGTACAAGTCTTCTGGGATATGTCTCTAGGAGCTTTGCATATCTGGATCTTGATATTTTTGCCTATTCCTCTTTGCAAAATTGCTCAGACTGTCAGACTAGACAGATACTGTTGCATTTTCCATCAGTCTGAGTTCTGCTCTGACTGGGATATTCTAACACATTCAGGTTCTTGGGTTTGAACCTCTCCAGTGTTGCTTTGGCAGTATGCTTTGAGACCTTGTTCTTTTGAAAGGTGAACAACTTTGCCAGTCACACATCTCTGGAACTGATTTTCTTGCAGCATTACCCTGACCACTTTCCCAGTCCTGGCTGATTTTGATGAAAAGCATCACAACATGATGCTATCAACACTATGTTTCATCATGCATTTCTTTTTTTTTCGTTATCACTATCACTACGGATGCCACCATATCACACGGTTCCAACTTATAGAATGTACATCATGAGCTGATGCGATGTTTGAAAAGATTTCATCTACTTGCAAGATGAAAGGCTGTTACTTGACTTTAAAAAATCCAGGGTAAATGCTAATTCTTTTTGTGCTAGCTGTGACACTTCATTTACATTGCGTATCTGTTTCAAAATTAAAGATAAAATAGTTTCTGACTGCCATAAAGCCTTTTAATGCTGCCTCATTGCATAATCCTGGCTCTAACCACAAAATGTCAACATATCTTATAATCACAGGATTCAAAAATGAAAGACTTCTGTCATCCTGCCTCCAGAAGTAAATCTGAATGACAAATAATAGTAACATGACAAGTTTTTACTATTTAACTACTGCATATTACAGTGAGTGTAGTATACAGTTTATGGTGGAATATGTCATACAAGTATGGCATTTAGAACGCATCTAAGGTGCTTAAACATCTCAGCATCTGTAACTCTATTTGAAAGGAAGATGCGATTACCCGTATACAAGGAGATGTAGGCTGAGTCTATGACATCATACTTCAAGCCAGGCAGAAAGGGCCTCCACTGAAAGAGAAAAGAAAAGTAAGAGAAGCTGATGAGAAGACAGAAGTGTCTGGGGTCCATTATTGCTTTAGTCCATGAGGTGATCAGCGATGGCTCTGCCACTTTAAAATAGCTGTTAGATAGACAGGCTGCAATTCTTCTAAAGAGGCCGTGCAATTACTACATCACATCTTCTTAGCCTCGCTGTGATTGCACAAGACAGGTCATTTACCAGAACAAAAAACTCTAATTACACTGCCGCAAGCTGTAGCCTTCACATACACACACAGAAACAGACACACTCTTACTCAGACAAACGTCTTGAACATTTCTATTACTATTATGCTTCCTTTAATGTATTGTAATGGATGTGATATAATGAGACTACCGAAAAAGTAGTGGATAAATAAATAAAGACAGTCTTACATACTGTTAACTAGACATTTAAGACACACACTCAATGGTTTTTGGACTCCAGTCTAAGTACTGTAGTGTATATCTTCACATGGAATATCTCTCACACCGTTACTACTTCTATGGTAACTATATCACCCCTCTAGGAAACATAACTGAAACTGACTGAAGTTTAAAGGAAATTGGAGTGAAGATGATGACAGGTAATTTGGCTGCATAACAAGTCTAGGGTGCCTGGTTCGATCTAGTGCTTGGTTATTGTCTGTGTAGAGCTTCCTATGTTGCTTGTATTTAGACTATACTATGCTAAATTGCTGCTAGATGTGAATATGCAAATGTGTATATGCATAGTGCCATGTATTCCCATCTAACCCCCAGGACAGACTGACCAGGATAAAGTGCTTCTTGATGATGGTCGAATGTTTGCATTATCTTTGCTTAAACGTTTGATACGAACACTATAAATTGTGTGATGCATTGTATTAATTGTATAATGTACACTGAGTACAGTATCTTTTTACTATATTATATAATTATATTCATCCTAAACTCTCCCTCCTGTAAACAATTTCAATCAAAATCCTGCATCTTTCCATCGTATAGACATCACAGATTTCCCCCTCAGTGGCATAGTTCCCGTGGCAACAAGCAACAATTTTGTTCTAGTCCCATCTCCGGCCCATTCTGTTATTGGTTTGTTGCCTTGTTGTGTTCACCTGTTCAGTGTTAGTTCATGATTTATTTGACTATGTATGTCTATATTGACCCTGTTTTATAGTTTGTGCGTTTTTTTGTAGCAAGCACATTTTTGTTTTATGTAATTCTATGATTTCCTGGCTTGCATGTTTCTATATGTTTATACTGTGGTTTATTCGATGTTGCCTGCCTGTCTGTGGACTTCAGTTACAGTTATTGGGTTCACCCAAATGAAACATACACAGAGCCCTTTCATAAGGTGTCCAGGATCATCGTACTGCACCTTATAATAGAAACCTAGTGAAATTAAACATGCACCATGTTGATGTCAACTATGTTGATGTCAAGGTTGAGAATATAACATCCATAGTCACCATAACTTACCATAGTTTAGACTAGCAACAAAATCTGTTCTAACAGTTACTATAGCACCCATAAAAAAACCCATAGTAAACTATAATTCATTTCAAATGAACAAATGCAGAATAAATGCAACTCTGTCAATGCTACTACACATTCACAGGGTATAACAGTGTTGTCCATCGCTCAACTACACAGACATATGCGTGCACTTTCACCTCCATATGGTTTGGTATATTCAGTATTCCCTCCACACATCTGCCTATACATTTCAAGGTCAGTTGTGCCTTTCGGGAATCGATGGTGTTGCTACTACTGCACAATGGCAGGATCTGGGATACACATACTGATACATATAAACATATACTGTACTGCTGAGTTGTCTAACTATTACAAATTTTGCACACGCATGATATAATGCCTGATGACGCAATAACAGCACCAGTGTTAAACCCCTACAAGCATGCTAGATTCACACTACTCTGTGTTTTGCTGTGTTTCAAGTGTACGGCAAAAAGAATTTACGGTACCTTAAATTCATGCCTTATTATTTAATTATTCAGCTGAAAGTATATTATTCGGGAACTTTAATAAGGATGTGTAGTTACATAGGTAAGTGTAGAATGTGACCCTGGAACCGGTGATTAAATCGGGATTAAGAATAAAATGAACATAATGCAAAATAATGAACCTTAAACTGTAATGGTGTCATAAATAACACCCTGAGGCATCAGGAATAGATAGAGTTCATGCATAAAAGGAAAGGAAGGAGAAGAGCTTGAAGATTACTTATTGTAATCTTGATTGTTTCAAATAATATCGGACAAATAGGAACGCTGGTAGGAAGCCTACAAATATGCCAATCCCTTGACTGCACAGCATGTGTGCTTTCTCCTCTCTGCATGCATTGCATCAGCAACACTCTCATTTCATCATTCTCTGCTTTCCTGGGTCTCTCTCTCGCTCTCTCTTTCTCTTTCACTCTCTCTCCCTATCTCTTTAAAAAAAATTAAAGTTGATTCATACCTGCTTCAACACCTGCAATTGTCTTAATGGAGCTCAGCAGATAGCTCATGCCAAATATATGCTGGTGATGTCACTTTATACGTAAAATATTAAATTAAACACACAGAACAGGAACGTTCATGGTTAAAGAAACAGGAACATTTTCCCTAAGAATTCAGTAGCTACCAATGGGGGATGGAACTTAAAAAAAAAGATATATTCACTACTAATTCAGGACTTTGATGAATAAATGATTTCCCTTGTTCATCATGCTTAATTAAGGGCTCTCTTTCTTTTAAAAAAAATTTTTGAATATATTTTTTTGGCAAGAGACAGACAGTACGAGTAAAGCTCCTGATGATTATCGCACTTGTTGAAATTCTCCTTTGACAGAGAAACTCCATGAATTTATTCTTGCCACACGTCTCCTGTCTTTGAACCAACTCCTACACGGCATTGACAATTTTTAATGGATACAAAATAGACCTAAAGCAGAAACGCTTCATCTTTTAGGTTTGCTTTCTGCTCTGAACTCTGAAGTGCATGTGCCACAGTGCTTAGCCTTTTTCTTTAACACTGAAACTGAATAATTTGTTCTGAGAGCCCGGGTCCTAAATACATGGTGCGAGGATCATCTGTGGTGGTGTTTATTCTCTGTGGGAAGCAAATAACTCGAGTTTCTCTGAGCTGCTCAGAAGGCTATCAGCAGTTGCTCATTTCAAGTGACATACTCTCAATGGACATAGACCGCTCAAAAAAATGTACACTTAAATCACACATTGGATCTTACTTATAAACATTGTGTAATTTGTTGAGAACAAAATGATGTGACAGTGGACAGTGGAAATCAAAATGATCAATCCATTGAGCGCTGGATTTAAAATCACAGTAAAAGGGGTCCTGGGGGATCTCCACCCAGACCTGGATCATGGCATCAGTAAACTCCTAGACTGTCTGTGGCGCTATTTGATGGCTTCAGATGCTCAGATACATAATGTCCCAGAAGTTCTCAACTGGAGTCAGGTCTGGGGAACATAAGGGCCAGACAACAGCCTTAATACCTTCATCATCAAGAAACTACATACTCTGGCCACATGAGACTGAGCATTGTCATGCACCAGGAAATTGCACCAGCATAAGGTCTGACAATGGCTCTAAGGATTTCATCCTTATACCTAGCAACAGTTAGGGTACTGTTTGCTTGCACGTACAGTAGAGTTTTGTGCAACCCTTCCATGACCATCAGTGACCCATCTCCAAACCGGTCGTGCTGGATGATGCTACAGGCAGCATAATGTTCCTGACTGCATCTACAGACTCTTTCATGTCTGTCACATGTGCTCAGTGTGAACTTGCTCTCAACCATGAAGAGAATGGGGTGCCAATGGCAGACCTGCCAATTCTGGCGTTTTCTCGCAAATGCCAATGAAGCTGCATGGTGCTGGGCTGTGAGCAAAGGTCCCACTAGAGGATGCCGGGCCCTCATGCCACACTCATGGAGCCTGTTTCTGACAGTTTGGTTAGAAACATGCACACCAGTAGCCTGCTGGAAGTCTCTTTTGTAGGACTCTGGTAGTGTTCCTCCTGTTCCTCCTCGCACAAAGGAGCAGAAACCGATCCTTCTGCTAGGTTGGATGTATGGATGTGCCATCTTAGAGAAGCTGAACAACAGATGCAACCTGATTGGATGACATGTACTGCCTCATTCTACAAGTAGTGACAAGACAAAACTGAAGACAAATCAGTCATACACTGTGATCATTAAGTATCCCCTTTTTTTAAGCAGTGTATTATATATAATATTAATGAAAAAAGTCATACAGTCAAAACAAGCTAGTTTATTTTAGAAAATATTCACTTTTATAATTACATTACAAAGCCCTTGAAACTGAAGTCTGAGGTCACTGACTGTAACTAATTCACTACAGCCTTGACTTAATGCTGTCACACTTGTACTGTGTTTGAGATACACTCAGAGAGAAGAGCACAGGCGGTGTTTTACTTTATGATTAATAATTCATCAAAGACAGACTTTTGCAGAGTGCTTAAGTGAGCCGTGTGTATACAGATGAGCTCTTTTCTACCTGATGGGTACCTGGGGAAACATGAACAGCAGGAGGAAGGCTGATCACTTCAACCGTTGCACACCCTCATGTCCTTTCAATCTATATACTTCAGTTATGTGCTTATCTCGCTCCTTTTTTTAAGCTTTAATGTGCTTTAGTCTTTAAAACCCAGCCAAAAAAACCCTATAAGGCATAAAGGACATTCAATTTTTTTTTCTTTCCATTAGTCAGTAAACTGCTGTATGAAGGAACGCTTGTAAGTCATGGCAACTTTTACTAGTCTCCCCTTGGTTCTGTTATAAACATGGCATTAGTATGGACTTTCATGTCACTAAATGTATGGCAATCTTAATGGAAAAACGTCTACACAGAAAAATGAAGCATGATGAATTTACTTAATCCGAATGTGTACGTCATCTATGCGACTGAACTGAATTGAGTAGCAATAACACAATTCATTTTCATACATCCATCATAATTTCAGCACTGAAGCCTTGAATAAACTTAAACACAGAGTTCATACCTGAGCTGAAAATCAAACTACCAACACTGTTCGTTTTTTTTGCAGCAGCAGCAGTCACTTTATAACCGTACTATTCTACTATAATATGTGCATTTTAAGTGCCTGAATTTAATATTACATTTATCACAATCCAGTCACAAAACCAGTCACAATGTAACTGGTTTTTAGTCAATACCACACGAATTGATCTCCACCACTCATCATTCAATCTAGTAATAAAGAAAGTTGTTTAAATTATGTTTAGTATAAGCAATAATATGTTGAAAAACACAATATTTTTTACGTACGATTGTTTCACTTCACTTCAGCAAGATTATACATGACGTGCATCAAATGTTTACAACAGCAGGTGATTCATACAATACTTAAATATGTGTTAGACTGCACACATGCTGTAGGCGCTATATAATTCTTTTGTTATTTTTAATGAAGCCATGCACATGCTTGATGATGGACCTCATTGTGTCTTGGAAACATTTCCCAGTGCTATAATAATGCTACCATTCTCTCTAGATTGTAGAACTTTCATGAATACATGATGAGGTGTTTATTTTGGATGTCATGAATATATTACTGTATGTAGACATCATTCATATAAAGCGTTATCTTCTATTTGTGTGTTATGGGTACAATTCCATCTCCTCTACTCTTGCTCTTTTATGTGTTTATTTCATTCCAGTTTTCATTCCATTCCAGCGTTCGCTCTCGGTCAACCTCCCTCGTAAAAAGCACATAGGTATGTTGTTATGCTGACCATAATCATGCTATTTAAAATCAAATATGCAGTACTGCCATGAGCATTGGCATCGATAAACACTTTTATGGACCAAGATTTATTACAAAGCATGCACAGCAGATTCATAAGGCCTCATTTCTATGAATATGTCCACTGTAAATGTGTATTCACTGACATATTTGGTATTGCCAAGGAGCAGCATCTCAGCTCAGGCCATTACTTTAGCATTTTGTAGCTTTAAATCAAAATCCTGCTGGTGAATTTTTCTTTTTCTTGGTATTTTTTATTTATTTGTTTTTTTTCAGGACCTAAATTGCCTCCATTCTGCAACTTGTCACTGGTTTAGACTTTGCTTTACATAATGCATTTCCAAAATGACAGAAAAAACCAGGGACAGACCTAGACAAAGAACAGTTAGAAATGGAGGGAGAAAGAGACAACAAAATTATGCTATTAGAGGATAAAGACAGAAGAAGCTGAGCGGTTCATAAACCATTCAGCCTGGTTATTTCATTGCTTGTGATGAAAAATATTATATTAAGATGCTGGAGTCACTAAGTCTTGCAAGTGTATTTTGGAGATGCAGCATTGTGTTTTGGGGAACAAATCATAAATTCATTAGCTAGTCCACTATGCAAATAAAAGCTCAAGTGTGCTTTCTCAGAGCTTTGGTGACCTGGAAATCTAACTAGACTCAACAACGGTAGCTAAAATCAGGTAATAACATATGAGGAGCTAGCATGCTAGTTATTTGTATCAAAACAAAGCGAAAAATGACATTAAAATAATAATACATTACTTTTGTGAAAATGCTACGGAGAGTATTCAGTCCTCAGAATATATAAAATCAAAATCGTCTTTATTTTCTCTTCATGTGAGTCTGAAAGGACTCTCTGTCACCTCTTCATGCACAGTAGCCTGTTTTTTTTAGCCCCCTAGTGATGTAGATGCTTTTATATAAAGAAAATAGCGTCAATATCAACAAAAGCTAATGTCTTCGTTCAAAGTAATAAACTGTCCATCTGCAGATGAATATTTGATCTGAAACATTGGCTCTTTTTGGCACACTCAATAACTGAACAAATGTGTCATCTCAGGATTTCTTTACAGTCTGCTGGAACTCCTGATGTAACATGGCCAAGTATTTGGGATATCAAAAAAAACAAATAGTTTTACCATCAAAAAGTTGTGTTCAAACAGGGCATAAATAAAATAGAGTTGACAGATATAAACTATTTTATTGTAACAATTTTATTTTATTTTGTGGTTTACTGCAGATTATTTAGTTTATACAACTATTAAGTGATATTTGAAAAATGTTGGCACATGTCTATCCTTTCATTCACGTGAATAGTTACTGGTGTGACTATATCTTGGGACAGAAAGATTTATATTGAGTTATTTAAAAAATATAAGAAGCAGGAAATCTTTCCCTTCTGAACAAACTTAATATGCCTAGTAATAATGAGTAGTCCAGCAGGAGGTGGGATTAGGAACATGTACCTTGCACTAAAGATACAGCATCAAGGTGAGTCTCATCACTGTTAAATATTAAACACAGCCCCCAAACCAAATGAAAGTCAATAAGAAGAAGGAGGAGGAGGAGGGCTTTTTTCCGGTTGTTGAACCTACAAATTAAAAACTAATACCCAGGACATGAAATCAACCTGTCCCTGGAGTCCAGGAATCTCAAGCTAGTGATTTATCAACCACTGTGCCTACATCTGGATTAACTCTGGAGGCATTATTAATCTAAGCCAGGGTTAAGCTTTTTCAGGGCCAAACCAGACTTATGTCAATCTTGCACTGCAAAACTTACCCCGACCTCGACATGGTCTGAGCCCTTGTCATCCTGCTTGTGTAAAATCTCAAAGTAGTAGCGTCTAGAGGCCATCAAGCTGTGAAAGGAAGCAGAGAAAGAGAGGACACAGGAAACACAGCATCAGTACAGAAAAGAAGTGGAAGGGGGGAGTCAGATAGGTAAGGAGAAAGAGGACAGTGCGGCTCTAGCTCCGTATGAGAACACATGCTGGGTTAAGTACTCTGTCAGGTACAGTGTCTCCAGGGAGCCATGACATAAAATACAGTGGCACAACCATCTGCTTGCTGCCCCGTTTCCTCACTGGGCCTGGGAAATCTGGGGTATGGCTAGATATTCATCTTTTTTTAAATCCTTTTTTTGTAGCACAGTAACTAATTGAACAAAATGCAACAGAATAGCAATGCACTGATCTGAAAGAATAGTGCAACCTAGAAAGCTGCACCAGAGTGGAATTCCATTCCCATTCACTACTGCATTTCCATCCATCTCTGAGAGAGATCCCAACCCTGTCCATTCCAAACCCTTCTTTGACTACTCACAAACAATCTGCTCTGTCCCTGAACATCCCATATTCATAGACAAAGGCCTCAAGTACCCCAATACCATTCCCAACCCAACCAACATCAATCTCTCTCCCTATCCGCAGGTGCCATTTCTAATCCCATCCTTGCATCACCTGAAGCCCTTCCTATGCCCATTTTGGTTTCAATCCCACCCCAACAATGTCTACACCACATCCCCCAATGCCCCAACATAGTTCCAACTTCTTCACTGTGATCTGTGCCAATTCCAGAAGGATCAAACTCCATCTATACACCTTTTTCCACACTGTCTTTTACATCTTTTCTGCAAAACCACCACTCCATATGCCAACATTTACATGTACCTTTAGGGCATTTGGCAGACACCTTTATCCATAGCGGCTTACAGCAGTGCTTTGATGTGTCTATAAATTAACACCTGAGAATACCATCAGTCTAAAAATATAGCATGTTTATAAAAGTAATATAGCAAGAAAAACAGACAACATATTTCAAGAAGAGGTCTTTAGACAAGGTATGAAGACCACCAGTGACTCAGCCGTTTGGATGTCTAGGGGAAGTTTATTCATTACCTAGGTGCCAGAAGAGAGAAGAGACTTGATGCATACTGTAACGTCCTTGTACCCTAAAAGATGGTGGGACCAGTCAAGCTGAGGAAGCTTGAAGAAAGCATGGTGCAGTGCAGGGCGTGAATACTCAATTGCTTTGAGGTAAGTGGTCTGCGGGTATCCCTCAACATCCTAAACCCTTTACAATGTGTCTACATTCTAAGTTTTCAGTTATCACTACATGCTCCAACCAAGTTTCGGCTCATACCTGCAGAGTCCAACATAGGATCCATGTACACATTCACCATCTCCAGCTTATTCCCTAATGCTCCAGCTGGATTTTTACTCCATTCTTATGTGCCCTAACACTGTCCTCACCTACAACAATGAAGCTTCTTCTGTCCACTGAATGTTCTTCTCTACTCTTTCATGGGTATGTCAAGTAATATTTATACTGATACTTACATTCTTATTTAACATAATCATGGTGGAAAGACATGAAGAAGGAGTAAATGAAAGGAGTACATACATTGGTTTCTCAGTGGTATTTTGGTAATAGTTGTCTGTAATGGTTCTTAGCTTTCTAAAGAACATAAAAGAACATCCTCTCTTAAAATTGAAGCCCTCTTTTGTTGGGTCTATAAAAAAAAAAAACTTTAAAGATCCCCCCCAGAGGGACAAACCACTTGGTACCATTGGTACCATGTCTTCACATGGTTTTAGTGAAACAAACAGTGAAATAAGCAGTCATAAACCTACACAACATACAAGATTCATAATTCATATATATCTTGCTGCTCCCATACTAGGCTCTCCAAGTCTACTGTGTATTATCTGAATTGTAAATGCAAGATAAAGATCTTTTGGAATAGTGCTTTCCCTTTTATTTGCTTCCTATGCCTTGTCTTTTTACACAAATTTTAGTCTATATGTGGAAAAAACTGAGACCTAAAGGGCAAGTAAGAAAGACAGTGGAAACAGGAAGAAAGATGCAAGAGTATAAAGACAGAAGGTGGAATAAAGAGACAGGAAGAGAGAGTTATGGATGACAGATGGCTAGGATTGATGTTGGTTTGAGCAGTGCCTTAACTCTGACAGACAATATGGTATATATTCTTCATGGAGCCCATATATTATAAGAGTTGTAACAAAAACCTATGATTTACTGCTTTCTAACGATGAAGGATCTGACTGCAGGAATAAAAAAGCGGCATATTACATATTCAGAGCTTTCTGTACTATATACTACGTATACATTGTTTTTGTCTTACTATAATTCATTATACTATAATTGGGAAATAATCATTTACTGAGCATGTGCAAACCCAGAATGGCTCTCACATTCTCCTTTTAAATCCAGCTTGACATTTGCTGATGCAGATCTTTTGGTGAATGCAGCTATATTACAATGAAGGCTCTAATCGGAAAATGAGGAATGGAGGCAGAAAGAAAAAAATGTTATTTAAAAAGACAAGTCTCAGAAGCATGAGTGAAGATAAGGAGACGACAGGCATACTCTAAACACACACACACACACACACACACACACACCTGGGGACAAGAAAAAAATATCTTGTTTACAATTTGCTGTTAACACCTGGGGACAAACTATTGACATCAGCAGAGAAATCAGGCAGTATGTGTGTTTTCCATCTGATAAACGCTCCGTGTGACGGTGTGTGCTATTGCTACAAGTCTCACTTCTGTCTAGAGGCTGTTGCAGAGCCAGAACAAAAGAGTAACCATAAGAAATTACGAGAACAGAAAGAATGCATGGCTGATCAGGCCCAGATTATATAAAGCGAGCCAGCGAGCACAGACAGGGAGATGATAGCAGAATGTCCAAACAGAAGGGGAGATAGAAAGAGTGAATGAGAGAGAGAAGGGTACAATGGGCTTTTAATTGGTTGACTAATTGCCTGGCAAGCATTCTTTTTAATAACCGAGGCGGACTGAGTGATGAAAGCCGAAAGATAAAGCAGGAGGAAACACTGAGTAGGTTGTATAGTCTTGTGTAAATTCAGTCATACTTGAATGCCCTCTTGACAAAATGGGAGCGAGGCTGAAAACCTTGAACTGGCTGCACATGGCTCTTTAATGAGCTATTCTTCAGAAAGGCGTTTCAGCGGTCTTAGCTACTACACCAATCATAGTAATTAAACCTCCACACTCAATAAAATATGATGCTGCGGCCAAGGGCTAATTACCAACCGTGAATTTACCCTTGTTGTGAACAGGAATGATAAGAATGGTCTGGTAAAAACCCAAGCTGAAACCCGCCTCATTCATCCATCTTTTGAATCTTCTTTAAAGTTCATTCATGCTGTTCATTTGAAAACTTTTGTATTTGGATCTGCAGATAAATTGACTTCCCATAATTGCTTTTTAACTGATTTTTTTAAATTATTATTTCTTTTAAAAAAAGAAAATAAAAAGAGAAAGGAAAACGTTTAATCAACTTACCCGGTTTGAAATTTTGCACTGTTTTAGAATCCTATTTATTTATTTATTTATTTGCATATCTTAATTGTTCAATTTGAACAAAAGAAGTGTTTTATTCGTTCCTGAACTTTAACATTATGACAACTTATCTAGAAATAATAAAAACAGCTATGGTGTGGTGCTAAAATTAGAGATATTTACAGCATTTGCAGAAGCTCAACAAGCAGAGCGACTTAGGTTTATCTAATTTATACAACTTGTGGATTAATGGCCTTGCTCAACAGTGCAGCACTGTCAGCATGATGTTTCTGGGATTTAAACTCACAACCTTCTACACCCTAGCAGTAGTCCAATGTCTTAACCATGGAGAGAAACCAGATCTGCCTCAAAATACTGAGCATTCTGACCTGCTTTTCATCTTACCGTGGTTGTAAAGAGTGGTTACTTTACTTTTCCTCAAATAAACAAAGCATTTCCGTCTGCAGAATGTCATTCACTGAGTAATTTTAAAATTTAAAGAAATTTAAACTTATGAGACTCTTCCCAGGAGATCAGCAGTTTCTGAAAATCAGTCCACGCGACACCAGTAAATATTCCACAGTAAAGCACTACAAGATTCTCATCCAGATGTTTGATATAAACATTATCTGAAGCTCTTAGTAATTGCTGAGATCTTATTATGTGATAATTTGCTTCTAAATAAACCAGGATGGTGATTTTTAAATCACCTCTCAGATAGTTATACACTCAATATTACGTGTGCCTGTACATTCGTCTGTTTATCCCATCAGCCAATCATGTGGCAGCAACGCAGTACATAAATAAATATGCAGTTGGATGTGGATAAGATCTCAGCAATTTCTAGCAATTACATGCCTGCATATTTATGTATGCATTGCACTATGCCATATGATTGGCTGACAGGATAAAAGCATGAATGCCTAGGTGTACATGTGCTTCTAATAAAGTTACAATATTGAGTGTATACCTACCTAACATGATTAAAAATCACCATCCTGGTTTATTTAGAAGCAAATCAGAACATAATAATATCCCAGGAATTACTAATCCCCTCATAACATGCTCTGGAGATATTTAGAGAAATGTCAGTGGAGGGACTGGACTTACTCTGACCCCAGAGACCTGCCATAATCTCATAAATTCCAGGTGCCACATTTAAGAGTAGGAAAGATTTTTCTCATTCCTCTGTAGCTAGGAGGGCAGGAAGGAGTCCATTGATCTTCAGCAGCATCAGCACTCCCTCTGATTTGTTTTTGTGTGTTTATACTTTGCAAGTAGCAGTCTTTTAATTATTTAGTACTTCAGATCTTCTGTATGCCAGAGTCAAGTACAAAATAAGTTAGTGACTACAGCAAACTGAATACAAGAGTATATAACAGAAGGAAGCGGGCAGATATGATTACGGAAATGATTAAGAAGGTGCTGTTTTATGTTGTATGAGACAATGTAAAAAATCTATTTATTAATATAAGCTCTATATGAGATGTTGATGTCTTTGTGTAATAATATACACTACTCACAAAAAGTTAAGGATATTCGGCTTTCGGGTGAAATTTCAGGATGCAGCTAAAATGCACTATAACCTTTACAGGTGAACTTAATTTGACCTTCTCTACACTTTTAGATGCACATGTCCAACTGTTCAGTGTTTCAGTACTTTTTGCATAACTTGCTGTTCTCTAACAAGGTGCTTAACGGCAAAATTCACAACTGGTGTTTGATCCATGAATCGACCAATAAATTTTCTGGTTCAATTAGAATTGGTATTTAAACAGTCCTCTTCATCACGCTGTTCACATTTTGACATCATGAGACCAAGACAACACCTAACAATTGATCAACAGTACCTCGCCATTGTGAGGCTTCAAACAGGATGTTCTCAGAGGGAAGTGGCCACTGAGCTTAGAGTGTCACAGAGTGTCATCAGCAGGTTGCGACAGAGATACAGAGAGACTGGAAGAGTCAAAGAAAGGCATAGAAGTGGACGTCCTTTGGCCACATCCCACGTTGATGACTGCTTCATTGAGAACAGTGCCCTGCGGAACCAGATGATGAATGCCACTCAACTCCAGGTACATTTAAGGGAGGTGAGAGGCACCCAAGTGTCACGTCAGACCATTCGAAACCATTTATATCAGCGTGGTCTGTGTGCTAGACGACCTGCAAGGGTACCTGACCACACCACCAGGCCAGGGAGCATTTACGCAGGACGAGGGACCAGTGGACCTCAGTGCTGTTCTCTGATGAAAGTCTATTCACGTTGAGCAGAAATGATGGACGCCAGCGATGTTGGAGACATCAAGGAGAGCGCTATGCATCAGCCACTGTTGTGGTGGTGTTACAGTCTGGGCAGGTGTGTCTACTCGATACAGAACTGCCCTACATCTTGTGAATGGTACAGTGACAAGCCAATACTACCTGAATAACATCATTAATCCAGTCATTTTGCCCCTGCATGAACAACACAGGCCAAAATTCATCTTCATGGACGACAATGCTCCAGCTCATCGAGGTCGCATCATTAGGGAACGGCTGCTGGAGGCTGGGGTACCTCAAATGGAGTGGCCTGCACTTTCTCCAGACCTGAATCCCATAGAAAACCTATGGGATCAGCTGAGTCGCCGTGTAAAGGCTCGTATCCCTGCACCCCAGAACCTCAATGACCTGAGGGCTGCCCTTCAAGAAGAGTGGAATGCCATGCCTCAGCAGACAATAAGTCAACTCGTGAACAGCATGAGACGTCGTTGTCAAGCTGTAATTGATGGTCAAGGGCACATGACAAATTATTGAGATACTGACATTTTTTGTTGTGGTATACCCACCAATGTTGTTGGCTTTTGTTTCAGTAAATTGTTTGAAATGAGGAAATCACCATTGCATGCTTCTACTTAAATGCCCTACTTTCATGATATAATATCACTGTAGCGTGGACTTTTTACATTTTCCATAGATATTTTTTCTCTGCGCTCATGCTATTTCCGTAAAGAATGCTTGCTTTAGGTAAACACTAAACTGAACTAGACTTTACTTCTATGAAACTTTACTTTATATGCAGTGAGACAGGAAGTGGCATTTCATCTGCACATCTGACATTTCCACATTTCCCGAACAGGTTCACCTCTCAGCTATGATATTTCTGTTCCGTCTAACCTTTCTCTTATTTCAAAGATCTTCATCTTCATTGTGTCTGCTTTCTCAGCCTCAGACAGATGTGTTTCTTTTCTGCATGCAAGTTTTTATAGAAACTTTCCGCTCGGCTTCATTAGCACTTCTTTCCCCGGCAACAGGGGAAATTTCAGCCGAGAGAACCCTGCCTGTCATATGGGCCGTCTTCTTTTTCTGTAAGAACCGACCCATTAGGCCATAAAACACACAAGGCTCTGTCTTCTTTCTGGCATCGAACTAACAAGCTCTGATGCAGGAAAGTAACAATCCACGCATTGATTCACAGAATTGGAGCGAGAGAGAGAGAGAGAGAGAGAGAGAAGGTGGGGGGTGTTTGGGGCCAAAAGAAACGGATGTAAGAGAGAAAGATAGATGCATTGGTGAAATCCTGGGTTTGGGTGATACAGACAGAAGTATCACCTTGATTCAATTCAGCTGAGTTAATGAAGGAATGGATGGACGGATGGATGGGCGGATGGGATAAATGAATGGAATGAATGAATGAATGAATGAACAGTTGTAATTATTTGTCAGGCATAATTAATGAAGATTCACCCAAGTATTTAAATTTTACCTCTCTCTCTCTCTCTCTCTCTCTCTCTCTATCTATCTTGCACACACTTTTATAAGACAAAATTGGTAATTTAAGAAGTACCTGAAGTGAAACCACACTCATTCTAGTACTAAATGCTTTTACCATACAAATAATTCTCCAACTGATTACATCATTTTCAAACTCTTACTGTCTTTCTGCCAGAGGACTGTCAGATGAAGTGGACACTGCTCTGTAGTTCTGTCTGCCAGTCCCAATAGAATAGCATTAACAATGTTTACCATGTAATGGTACTCAGATAGTCAGGAGCGTTCATGCACTTATCCTAAGGCGCAACTCCAGTGATGAATAATTCAGCAGCTCACACTACACACGGCAACGCTCAACTTCCACGGCAATCAGCGTCACCTCGAAAAAGAGCGACAGAAGCAATTAAAATGAGTGACTGACACCTGGCTCTGACGAATGGCACTTTAATGCATCTCCTCTGATTTATTTCGTAGACAACTGCCTAGCTGCTTATTTTCACAAGTGCAGCTGACAACTGTTTTTCACTGGTCGAGTGAGCTGTAGCTGCACTGTGGCGCACTGAAGGAAAAACTGGTGGGAAATAAAACAGACATCGAACACCTTCAATTAACAGACAGCTAAAGTGTATTGCTTTGGCTGGTACTGTCTTCTGCCTGAGCACCCTGGCTTGATTTTGATGTTTGTGTCTACGCCTTTGCGGATTTCACAGCTGCGAAGTCGTCTGTGAAACGCAAATTAAAAATTAACAGTAATGGGTGTCTTCGACATTTCATCTTCTGTTGCAGTGAAGGAAGGGAAGAAGAGTTCACCTACAGGAGCAGTGACAAATAAATGAGTCAGTGGGTTAATCTGCTCCACTGATTCTTATTCAATTAATAATCACTTAAAGTAACACTGAACATCTTAACTCTTGGTAGATGCATGTGTTGATGAATATTTCAGTGGTTTTCATACCATGCATGTTTGCTGCAGTCTGAATCCGAGTGCGATTGTTCACAGCACCTCCTGCAGAATTAGTCTGGTTTCAGACTCATTTGATTCTATCGAACCCTGGTGCATTTGCGTCAAAATTTTTTTGCATTTTGCGTGCACTGACATCATCACAAATGTGAATGGAAATTTTGCTATTATGCACTGTTAAGCATCTTACGTCTTCTGTCTTCCACAACTTTCCTCTGCCCCTACATGTGTGCTGTGGAAACTAATGATGTCTAAAACACAAACTTCGGTTTCTTCACTTACTGAACGAGGTTACATTTACATTCACAGGAATTGCAGCACAGTTCCAGTGCAACTCACACCAAACTCACACCACCTCCTACAGGAAGTTTTTAGTTCTATACTAAGGTCAGCTTCCCCATCCACATGACAGCTTTCACGTGACCAATTTTTATGCTAAGACTAAATCAGCGTGAAATCTACCTTCCCGTACATAATCCTAAAGGATCAACGATTCTGACAAATGGATTTTCTGTCCAAATATACTTTCTAGAAGCCCCACTTCCATCTTTCATACTAGTGATGTTTTGGTTGGTGTGTGCTGTGTTTGAAAGATGCACTGATGCAGCATCCTTCCCTTGAAAATGGTATAATTCAAAAATATTTAAAGAATTGCACTTTTTGACCAAGCTTGATTTTTTTTTTGTATTTAATTGGTCTAAAATGACCAATTTTTTAATTTTTTAAACTTTTAAATTTAATACTTTATGCATTTCAAATTTACTAAACAAATGGAAAGTGTGCTTGAATATGTCCGTATAAGGTGATCAAGTTTTTTCCCCTCAGTTTTACAAAGACTATTTCTTCTAAGGGGACAGGGGCTCCTACAGCATAACAGAGCCCTGGTATTTTACCCTAGTTTTAATTCCTCTGTGGACAGCATACTGTATGTGATTATTTCTATCTATTTTGTATATTCATTCATTGTATATTCATACTAAAAAATTATTTAGATTATTTAGATTTTAGATTTAGTGAAAGATTAGAATCTGCAGAAAGATTACAGAACACAGCAATTATATATAAATTATATATATATATATATATATATATATATATATATATATATATATATATATATATATATATTTAATTCAATGTTTTTTGTTTAGTGACTTGTTTTCTACATTCTAGAACAATACTGGAGATTTCAAAACTATGAAATAACACACATGGATTTATGTACACATGTAACGACAACAAAAAACAACAGTCAGTTGTTATTTTAAGAAGGTCAGGTGTTCTGGAATAGTTCTTGCAAGAACAGTATTGTCAAGTGCATTTGCAAAACCCATCAAGCACCATGATGAAACTGGCTCACATGAAGACCATTCCAGGAAAGCAGGACCAGAACTTACCTCTGCTGCAGAGGAGAAGTTCATTTAGAGTTACCAGCCTCAGAACTCACCAATTAACAGCACCTCAGATTAGAGCCGTTATGAAGGCTTTACAGAGCATCAGTAGCAGACATATCTCAATATCAACTGTTCAGAGGACATTATTGTGTATTTCGGCCGCCTTCAGCATTGTTTTACAATGTAGAAGGAAATAAACATCAGGAAAGACCATGGGATTGTGTCCAAACTTTTGACTGGTGGTGTATATATATATATATATATATATATATATATATATATATATATATATATATATATATATATATATATACACTAACATAAGTCTTTATATTTGTAAATGACTGTATCACTTACTGTAAAACCAAGAAATTAAAAACATTATACTTACTGTACAGACTTTGAAGTCTGGGACCTGAACTTGCTGAATTCACCTGGAGCCGTCCACTCAGAGCCGTGCTGCGAAGAAAAATTTCACTCTGTCACGTACTTCTGCCAGTTGTTACACATTGCATATCACTTGCACCAGAGTGATACAATGCTGGCACTAAAATTCTCCCACTGTCACTGTGTACACAGAAAACTAGCATCTTCTTTCCAATTATTGGCAAAAGTGTGAGCAAGAAAGCTTATTACCATTCTGATGGGAATGTGTTAACTAGATAAACACGGGCCAATAATAACCTGAATACAATATAGAAAGCATGATTATCTTCTTTTTAAAATGTGCTCTGTAGATGTTTTTCTTTTCTTTTTCTCTCCAGAAAAGCTAAATAGATGACAGAAGGAATAGATATCAATGACAACACTCCTTGATCATTTCTAACACCCACCCTGAATGATTAATCTTGTTGTGTCTAATGTCTCATCCATGATATGTTTTGTCCAAGTTTCAGTATATCTAGCCCAGTAATCAGTATCTTACTCAGGATGCAAAAAGACTTTCTAAAGCAAAACTCATCCAGTGTTCCTGCAGTTTTAATCTTTACATGTAATCTTAATATACTATAGGTTTACTATAAATTGGCTTTGGCTTAGATGAGATTGCTGGAAGAAAAGTTCAGTCCATATTTTAATCATCATGAAACAATGCTTTCTAGTTAGTCAGTATGTTTGGTATAATAAATAAATGTGGAATTTTCTAATTACACTACATGAAATTCTGTAAAGTATTGAACTAGAAGCCAGGCATGATGATATGTACAGGTCATTGCTTAGTGTTGCCAAATCCAGTGCTAATTGTACTACCATTTAACTCCACTGATTGCTGCTATTGTTGCTGGCATAATGGATTAATGAATGAAATCAGGAAATGGAATGATTAAACTAGAAAAAACATTTGGATATTTTGTAGTTTATTTACATTTAAAGCATTTGGCAGATGCCCTTACCCAGAGTGACTTACAATTTTATTTCATTTTATACAACTGAGCAATTGAGGGTTAAGGGCCTTGCTCGGGGCCTAGCAATGGCAGCTTGGTGAATCTGGGATTCAAGCTGACAACCTTCCGTTTAGAACGCCAACACTTTAGCCACAAAGCTCCCACAACCCACTTATGTTTATACAGTTGGTGAAAGAAATTTACAACAAAAAAGCCCTGTCTTAAAGTACAGGATAAAGTACAGTGATCAGAGCACAGGGGCAGCTATGATACAGCGTCCCTGGATAGAGAGGGTTAAGGGCCTTGCTCAATTGCCCAACAGAGGCAGTTTGGCAGCTTGAACCCCGATCTCCTGATCAACAATCAAAGACTTAACCACTTGAGCCACCACTGTCAAGATGTTTTAAATTTTTATTTAAATTTCAAGATGTTTTCCATTTTATTACCTGACTTAGGTAGAACCAAAAATGGAATACTTTTAAAACCAGTTGCTATGACCATAACAAATGTCTGCATCTCAGGACAATTATCCACAATATGCTCATATTAGCCATCCTTTCAACACAGTAGTGTTTGTACTACTTCTTATTTACATCTGTAGACCGGAATTATTTATAATTTCACTATGGAGTGTGGTGATGTGGTTGTTAGCATCTTTAGGGGGTTTCCTCTGGGTACTCCGGTTTCTTCCACAAGTCCCAAAAGAGTCAGAGTTGTGGGCTGACTGGCATCTCTGAAAAATTTTGTGTTGTGTGTGTGAGAGAAACAGAAAAACCTTATAAGTCTCATGGGATATACACAAAGCTCCCTACAACCCTCTGTTGGATAAATGGTACAGAAAATGGATGGAGTATACAGTGTCACCAAGAAGAAAATGAGCCTGGTTGGTCTTTCTCATTTCATCTCAGAGACTTTTTCCTTGCCAGTGTTGTGTCTGGCTTTAATTAGTAAAATACTCACTAGATGTACATCTGGATGTTCTTTGTGACAATATTTTTGAATGGTCATGGTTATTAGCATCCTTTTACTCGAACAGTACTTTAGTTGTTTAGTACTTTAGAAGTTTACACCGCACACACTGGCACAGTTAATCATGTATGTTTCCCTAACTGGACTATAAAACTAGACGGTTAATAAGCATTAGCCTTGAAATATTTTTAGTACCCACCTTTCCCACATACACCAGCAGTTTTGCATTGAGCGGGTTCTCATCCAAGCTCAGCCACAGCTCAGAGTTATCATCAGACGATATGGCGAACTGGAAATCTCCTGGAGAAAAAAAGAGGATAAAATCAATCCATGTAAACCGACATACTCCTGTATGAATCCATAAAATATGCAGGTGTAAAATGTGTTTCTTTTAACATCAGCAGCTTTATAGTCAGTATTCTACTATAAGATGAAGTGGCAATGCTTCACTCTTTCACCCCTATTTCCTTCCCCTTCTCTCTACTGAAGCTCTTCTGAAGCTCGCCTGAAGCAATGCTCTAAACACAGCACTTTTTTTTTGTAAGTGGATTTCTCTTACAAAAGCAGAGCTCCACAGATGTAAGTCCATATATCTATTTGTACAACTGCACTGTAACAAACCGTCTTTATATGGATGAATAAAGCCGAAGATGCGGAGGCCGTAATTCTTCCACTTGGGAACCACAGCTAGTTTCTTCACCGTGGTTCTGGCCTGCAAACAAAAAGTATCAAATATAAGAATTAAACACTGTCTCTATTTTTTGCCCTAGATAATGCCCTGTTATCCAGATCCACCTCCAAAGCACTTTGCTTTACATTATTAGCAGCAGTAATTTAAAGTTGTGACTAAACAATAGTCACAGAATGTAAAGGTGAGAAACTCAGGGACTTTAATTTGCACTTCACAGATATAACTCACATAACTCATAAGGCTCTAGGGAGTGATTAAACTTTTAAATGGACCTAAAAATACAGATAACACCACAGGTAGAGCAGCAGATGATTAATATTAGTGCCATTTGATATACTGATATATATCTAACATTTGAAGCAAGAAGTTATTTATATTCAAGAAAAATGTAGGGTGTCGCTGATGATGTCACTACCTCTGCTGTAGAAACAGTTTCAATTGGACGGTTGCTAAAATTCTAATTTCATCCCAGTGATGTTATACTAAATATACAAACCCTCGTATAAATATAATAAGAATGATAGATTTATGTTAACTAATTCATATTAATTTTGAATTTTATTTCTCTCATAGTACGATATACAGTGGAACCTCGGCATACGATTTTAATTCATTCTGGAGACGAGTTCTTAAGCCACAAATTTCTATCGCAAAATAAATTTTCCCATAAGAAATAATGTAAATGCAGATAATCCGCTCCAGCCACCCAAAATATCACCAACATTACCAATATGAAGCGTATTTACGTAATCTGTATCTCTGCTTACAAAGAACTGACCCAAGCCAAGCATTCCATGTCAAGGGTCCTCACGGGAAGTTGTGCCACCAAGAACAGGCTAAAAATAGAACAGACCACCCACACCACAAATCTGTCAACGAAAAAACGTGTGAAAAATCACATAGCTTTTGAACACAATGTTGGTATCGTGGGTTGACTCTTTCAAAACAGCTTTCGCTGCCAGAAATTTTTTTTGTATATTTTGTAAACTCGCTTTGATTGGCTTTGCTTGGCTTTCCAATGATGCCAGCAAGCTTTAAACAGCTCCCTGATGTTCGGTTCATTCATATTCAGAAAATGCTTCATATGCCGATGCAAATTTCTTGCTACATTTCAATTCTTAAAGCGAAAATTCGTTGCCGATGTTCCACTGTATAGTGAAATCATTTCCACTGTCTGTGTCATAAAAGTAATAGTAATTAATGGGAAAAATTCAATAGAAATAATGACAATAAAACCAGAAATTTAAATGTTATCATGTTGGAATATTGGGAATCTAAGACAAACATTAAACACAGCCAAGTGATTGGTCATTGGTCTTACCTCTTGATTAATTTTCAAAAGTCTCTCGTAAGTTTAAAGAGAATCAGTTGAACGTTTTGCGCCAAAAAGCAGCTAAACTGCTAGCTTAAGGAAGTGACAGCTAGCTACACATTTTAGAGATGAATACAAACAGGACTTTATAGTTACATTAAGTCACTTTTTGGACCACTTGGTGCTGTTTGAGGCAAACTGACCTGAGACATTACAGCGGTTTTAAAAGCAATAAAAGCAATAAGAAATAAAAAATACATTAAAGTCTTTTCCAAACATCTCCATCCCAAACAATATAGATAACATTTGTAATTAATGTGTACAATTACTAGATCGCATTTAACAATAAATGTGTCTTTTTTTGTGATAAAGTTATAATTTGTGTAACAGAATATACTATAATAAAGACCCTGGTAACATAAATCTACAAAACAACCAAAATGGAACAATGCTTCAATTAATGTTCATTATTTTGAACAGATTTATCAACTACAAATGATGAACAAGAATAGAAGCACAAGAAGCAAAATATTATTGTAGTCACTGGCTGTGAAATACATCTCACACTAGTGAATTTGCAAATGCGGATGATTTGCAACAAATGCAAAATGTTATTTTTAGTAAAAATATTAAACGGATCAATTTAACCCGAACATCACACAAGATTTAATTAGGATATTTACATAATACACCTACTGCAGGATCTAAGCTATTTCAGCTGGTGGGGTTATGTTTAGGTTTGAGATGTCAGTCATATTCATTCCCCATTTGCTGATTGGCAGCTGGTTACAAGGTTCTGCCAATTTCAGAGGTTCACCAACCAGCATAAGGAGAAGCCGTGCATTCAAGCAGGACAAAGAAAAGCTCACAGTCTAATAAACATTGAGATGCTAGTTTTTCTGGACAAAACACACCTTCTCATTGTCCATTCAATCCCAGTGAAGCCTGTGCATCAGGCGGGACTCACGATGATGCTTTAAAAGCCTGTTGTGCAATGAGCGTTTATCTTTTGTCCCATTAAAACAGCGAGTACACAAACATCTAACAAACACTAATTGATGCACAAGCTTCATGTAGTGTGTATTAGCTCTGTGTCTCAGGCTTCAAAGGAGATTCAAAGGAGATCACACAAGCTTGTGTTGTTCACCGGGAAGAGTTTGAAGTTGATTTAAGAGCAAACAATTTTTTTGGCTTTTAAGATTTACTAAAATATTCTAAAATACTAAATTCCACCAAAATTAATGAATAACGTAAACATTTAATTGCTACATTTTAATGTCATCTTGCAATCATCTGCAATCACCTGTCACACACGCACACACACACACACACACGTTTATACAAAGATTTCCATCCATTACAATCCAAATCTTCACGCTGGATAAATTAGATCCATCATAACCTCCACAATCTGTTGAAATGTTTTAACATATAATCCAAACAAATCTAAATTTACATGTGAGAAGCGACATTAATTGTCAGTGTCACGATAACAATGCGACTCCTGACAGAAGAAGTAGCTTCACTTTTTATACATAATTACTTAGCAATCTCCAAATATCCTTACTGAAGGGAACAGCATTGTGATTCATATTAGCTGAATGCTGATTCATTCAGGCACAAATCCAACCTAACAATTTAGTTTTAATTCATTTGAATAATGTTTTAATTCATGAAAGAATAAATTACCACCTAGAACCACTCCGCAGATCCGAGCTTGTCTTTTCTATGAATTTCACTGTAACAACTGAAATAATAAAAGTTACTTTAAAATGAACAACTGAATAAAAAGTCTTATCTTGTTCTTATCTTCTGTGTAAAACTAAAAACTTGCCAGCTCCTAATTAGGAATACTACAATATTGATTAAAATTCTGATTTTAGTTAGTTGGATTATTAATAGATTATTAGGAAGCATGGAGCTGATCAGGTATTGGTTTACTCACATGTGGGTACAATGGGAAGTGCAGGTTCTTCCTGAGCTGAGAAACTGAAGAGCCGCACCAGTCCTCAAACACGTGCAGGTTGGCCTGGCCTTTATACTGCGAGAATGTGAAGAGAGAAAGAGGGAATATATTATCACTGCTTCAGGGTCAGGGATTCATACACGATTTTAGATTCAAGATCTCTCTCTCATTCTGTCTTTCTCTGTGGACCATCCCTTATTTCATTCCTTGCAGTGGATCCATATTTCCTACACTGCTGTCTAGTATCTAGTCTGTCTTTAGGGTAGGAAGCTCCACCAAACACTCAGCTGACTTGATGAAGCCTAGTGCAGACTTCAATTTGAAGGCAAAAATGACATAGGACAAGCAGGTGATAGAAAGCGAGTGAGAGAGCTATGCTTAATACACATCCCCAGATTAGGCCCACACATGTCCAGCTCAGACTAATGCAGGCTCCATCCTGCTGAAATTGGGTCTGTGAATAGGAACAACCCCAAGAGAGGTGAGAGAGTGTGTGAAAGAACTGCAGCGGCTGCTCTGGATTTGGCTGCGAATCAACGCCACGCGAGGTGTGAAAGCAGGCTTCCTCTTGCTGTGCCATCAGGGTCATTTATGGATAACGGCTTCTACCTGTAGTCACATATGGTGTGTGCCAAGCTACTCAGGAATTCATGGGAAAGGAAAAATCTTTGACTGAGATATTTATATATATAAGAGAGAGAAAACAGGTGAAGCTGAACATTGCTAAGCTCCCTCATATTAGAATGCACTAAAAGCAATTTCGCACATTCCAGCAAATAATCAAAATTCATACATTCCTGTGTGTCCCTGGGTGTTACTGAAGTGAGAGGATAACGGTGCACTGAGCAGCTGACATGCTCTCACACGCTGCCCCCTCCTATCTGCCCATCAGCTTCGGGTCTCTCGCCACCGTCAGGTTTAATTTTAGCCTTTCTAATTGCAGCCAGTATGGATGTAGGCCTTGGCATCCCATACACCCCGAATAGGGGTGGACAGCGGGCATTTCACGACTGACCTGACTCATCACAGACAGACATGGCAGACACTCCACGGTCTCCTGTGCTGTCCTATCTCTCATACATGCCAATCACACCAAGTATTGTACAGCATGCCCGCCTTAGCCTTTAAATATTTCAGCAAGTCCTGTAATAAAATCAATAAGACTTTCCACTAAGCCTGTATTAATAAATGATTAGAACAGAGCTTATAATTCTTAGTAATCATATCCTTTGCTGCTCCCAATTCCATGTTCCATTCAGTGGGCCTCGTTTTTCAAGCTAAATATGAATACATTTACTAGTAAATTGTTTAGCAAGAGCATTTACACAAGAAATGTTGTATTCATGAAAAGAAAAAAAATGCATGTGAATTTACTTATAAATAGATTTTCACTTCATTTTTGATACATTGCTTTACGTTTCTTTGCACACACAATGCGCTAAGAATAGTTCCAAAAATGCATGACTGAGCACTGAGTACTGAAAAAATGTAAATGTGTAACTGTGTTCATTTATTTATATTACCAGAGGATAAATTTCTCTAGCCCTGCACAACATCTATGGATTCTTGTTCTAAATCCAAAAATCCTGTTTACAAGGCAATGCTGCAGAGAAACCGATAACATCCATGGCCTAATATGCAGCCTCATTCTTTATTAGAAGCCAACGTTCACCAAAACCTCCAAATCCCTGTGTTATCAGCAGTAATTTCCGTATTTTCCAGATAGTGTTCATCTTCTCAAAGAAAAATGAGCAGTGCTTAAATATACTCAGCTTGGATAAGCGTGTGCTTTGAGCCATGGGTGCATAAGGAGGATGAGTGTGGTTGATAGGACGCTTCCTTCTATCAGAATGATCTCTCTGCACTTCCAGAAGAAGCCTCGCTGACGCATTCCCCACACGTTCCCACGGACAAATAATGGAATTCAATAACAGCGCTGAGGAGCTCGTAAATCATGAGGTGATACCAGAGGTCATTTCTTTACCAAGGTGGGTTTAGGCCAAGGATGATGGGAAGGATTGGACTTTATTGTGTATTGGAAGCATGTTTCCAGCATAACAGGCGGACTGAGACACAATCCTTATACTCAAATCACTTGAATCAGAATCGCTGTCGTTTAATGGCTGACACTATCCTGAGCTTTCCCTTGATGTAAGAATGGGTGGAAGTGTTCATACTAATATTGGTTAGGTTTAGTCTGAATCTGGCAGCTCATGTATCACACACTCTAGAGGAAGAGTCACTAGGGACCACACCAGGTCTTTGCCATCATGATACCTCTTCCTTTTCACTGCATGTGCCCTTTCTCCTGGAAAACAGCAGACTACCCACAGTGCTAGGCTGAGACAGAGATTAGTCAACACCATGACTAGCAAAGAACGTATCATTTATCATCATTCAGCAGGATGGTTTGCAGCCGTGGAGATTGGAAGCAAGATGACATTCCCATTACGTTGACATGTATTTCAACACTGAACCATTGATCCATGCCTTTAGAAATTCTTGACATGTGTGTTGCAGATTTCTTTTAGCTGATTGGAGAGGAGATGCAAAGACATGCAATTACCCCAGATTTTTGTAATGACAAAATCACCTTTATGAAACTAGTATCATCCATTTTCTTACCTTTTTGGATGACATTAATATCATTATATCGCTTAAGATGTATATTATAAATACTATAAATTTTATTCACGGTAGGATTTACACATCAAGTCACATTGTGTCTGGCGCTCTACATTGCAAATTAACCAGATCTTAAGATGTTTGTGATAAAACAAAACAAAAAAAACCCACACAGATACATAATATATTATTTCAGAAATAAGGAATATATTATGCTGTTATAGCTCTGCAACTGACTGACCGGCATGTTCCTGTAACAGATTGTCCTGATTTGTTTAATTCCTCTCATACTACAACTCTAAGCAATCTTTTTAATTGTTTAAAATATTATGACATATACAGTATCTGTTCATAGCTACACATATTGTTGTGGAATGTCTACAAAACAACTAGAATGCACATTAATATAAATCTACAATTTGTCTTGCAGTTGGAACTACTAGCATGGCTGTTGTTCAACACCTTGAAAGCCCCACTTAAAGATTTTGGCTCATTCCATCTTCCCTGGCAGAGTTTTTCCATCCATAGAGCCATCCATAGAGTGGACACTACACACTATGACTGTGTTCCTCTGGCTCCTGCTTTCCAGTTATACTGTTCACCTTGAGGAAAGGCACCTTGAGGAAAGTCTCATTATCTAATCCTTCATCTATCCTTCATCTCCTCCTTCATAGATCAGCTTAAAACCTCCCTCTTCTTTCACTTATCTTCTATTTAGGGATCTTCTCTGGACTTCCTAAATTGTGTAAGTATTCCACACCTCTGGTACTATAATTATGTCCTACATTACTCTATATCCTGTAGATATAATCCTCAGATAATTCGCTTCTTTTCCCATCGCTCTCTAGCAACCATGTTACTTCGGTGGCAATTGTCTGTTTTGAAGACATTGTTATGCCAGATAATCACACATTTAGAACTGGCAGGACACTGGGATTCCGCTAATTAATAGGGGGAGTAATGAGGCGGCGAGTGGCAGAACACTGTGCTCTTCATTACTGGCTGATAAGAGCTTGGCAGCCGTGTTGCCGCTTTGGCTTTGACTCGGTGTGATGAGCTCAAGCATTTTCTGGTGATTATTTAGATAGGTCAATAACACATTCAACTTAGATTTATCCGATGGGATTGCACTAAACAATGTCGTGACTCTAACGATACAGAAAGCCTGACCCGGCTTGTTAGTTTTATAGTTTGATGTTGTGAGGTTGAGTAATGAAGGTTCTTATGTTTGCAGGTGACTAACACGTCTATATTTGGAGAGAAATCATACCGTGCTGCAGAAGGACTGGCGCATCATCGCTTTTCCTCCTGTCCTTCTGGCCACCTGTTCGTGTAATTTTAGCATAATTCCTAAAGGGATGGGAAAATGTGGGTGGATGTTTCCTCAGAGAAATCACACATTATTCTAATGGGGGGAGGACTGATAGACGGAGAGGGGGTTTGGGGGAGTTCATTATACAATATCTTAGAAGGTTATCACCAAATGTCTTCATTCTCATCACACTATTCCCTTTATTGGAATAATGCTACTATAAAGTTAATCATTAATGTGGGCTAGAGGACTGATTTCAGCAAATTATTTTATAGACTGCTCAGTACTCAGCATATAGACTATATCAGCAATTTCCATGCTATTTTATTCCTTTATGGGAAGGCAGCTTGGACATCACCAGTGGGGATAAAATGATTTTTTTTAGCAGTTGAACAGTAATTCAAAAAATTATCTGTGGTTCTGGCTCTTAATCTCTTGATTCTTCAGTCATCTGGTGAAACTGCAGTGTTTTGATCATCCACAAAGGTTTACAACAATGGGCAGAATGATCCTCTTTTCATTGAATGCACTGATTCAATATAGTAGATTACTGTTTTTAGTCTATTTTATTCAGTTAAATGCTGATAAACAACAAGGAATGTGTCAAACCACACATCACACATAACACAAACAGGCTACATTTCCGGCTTCAATGCTTTGTTCGGCTACACGGTTAATAACAAAATAAATAAGTCCAAGAAATGTGCAAAATAATGCATCTGTGTACTGTCATTTTATGCTGTTTATGGATGTACCGATTCTCAATAGCAACATGCAAGCCACAGCAATGAATGTGCTCTTTTACACAGCATGGGTCTCAATGGAATTCACAATGCCACCATGCAAGGATTTGATTTTTGAGGACAACAAAAAAATAAGTGAAGGATGAATTCCTTTGGAGCAGGAAATCACACTGGTGACTAGTGACTGTACGGTCTTACCGAATAAACAACATAAAAATCAGCTTAGGGCCCATACGTGTGCGTGTGTGTGTGTGTGTGTGTGGTTTTAGGTATTTTTACTTACTAATAGGAAGCACAGCACAGATATTGATTGCCTGATGCGGTAATGTTGTGATGTTACTAATGAGTGAATGTGACTTCCTGAAGTACCGCATGCTCCTCACCGTAAATAGACTAAACTCATTAATTTGTTTCAGTACAGGCAAAATAATCTGAGTGTTTGTATTCTGTAAAGTCTGAAACATACTAATTTTATATGACGATAAAAATGTGCATTGTGCCCATATCTCATATTGCATACAACTGTATTGCATGTAAAAAATACCATTATTGACAGTGCTAATATATTATTTATTAATAATCTATCTTTTTAATTGCATGTAGTTTATATTGCTAAAACACTTGTAGATATATTTTTAGCTACTAATAGAAGGGATATGGAGAAGATGCTAATTACCTGATGCTGTGATGTTGCTAATGAGTGAATGTGGTTTCCTGAGGTAGCACATACTCTTTACCTTAAATAGACTAAACTAATTATTTTGTCTTGGTATAGTCTCCCATTAAAACACTATTCCAACGTCTCACCGTGCTCAATCCACTTTAGATGTGTTTTAAACCACAACCTAGATACTATATAGGTCAGATTATGTTCACAGGGTATGCTGTTCTTATGAGTGTATGCTACTGGCTTACTATGGTTTCAGACATGACTACAAAATAGTGAACTGTGTGTGTTTTCAGTGTTTTCAGACAGAGCTAGCAGTACAGAGAAAGAAGGAGCGAGATCATGACTGGGGAAAACAAAACCTCCACAGTGTACACTTCATCCTCGCCCAGCCTCTGGAGGGTAAACATTACAGCTTGTAAAAGAAATGAAGGCAAGCAAATGAGGCTTTACCTCTGGTTTCCATGGCAACTTGAGGAGCTTCTGGCTGAGAAGTTTTTGGATATCTGGCTTGCCATATTTTTCCTGTTCAGATTCACTGAGCTCATCACCCTGAAACAGAGAAAACAAGTCCTCAAAACTCCATGTACACACACCCACAACAATGAGTACAAACTCGTGCTCAGAAAGAGAGAGTGAGAGAGAGAGACAAAGAAAGAGACAGAGGAAGAGAGAGAGAGATGGGAGGTATACACCTTAGACCAAGCAGAATTCAGCTGAATTATCTCTTTCTTGAAGAGAAGACCTCAGAAGACCTTAGTCTAGGCTGCTGAAATCCAATTCTTCTGTTTTATTATAAAAACCCCTTAGTAGTTCAGACAATATTTGGACACAGAAGGTGTTTTGAAACATTCTGGGTCGCTCAAAATGAATGAAAAAGCTATTCATTATTCATTCATGGTGTGAATGCTCTCTTTCATCGTACTGGATAGATCATTGCAAAGTTCTTGTTCTGGCACTCAAAGCAAATACAAAACACTTTAGTCAAAGCCTCAGAGAATAGACTCATATATTCTGGTCTCAGAAAATAACATTTACTGTTTGCTGATGTGTATGCCTTAGAAACAATTGAAAATACAGTTACATGAAAGGATTTGAGTTATAATAGTAGCCGAAAACGCAAACACGGTCACATAGTTTCACTTGAACTAACTCAGTTCAAGTCACAATGTAGTCAGGGTCAGGGGTGAGGGGAACCGTCATATCCTTTCTTATAACGTTTGAATGAAATTGAATAAACCAAACCACACTGTCCCAGTTTGTCTGAATTTATATGAAATTTAAATAAAGTAATAAAAAAAGACACTACAAGTAGAAATAGCCTTTATTTGTCACATATACATTACAGCACAGTGAAATACTTTCTTCACATATCCCATCCTTGGAGGTTGGGGTCAGAGCGCAGGGTCAGCCATGATTCAGCGCCCCTGGAGCAGAGAGGGTTAAGGGCCTTGCTCAAGGGCCCAACAGAGCCTTAACCACTTGAGCCACTACAACCCCTCTATATACTCTATATTGCCAAAGGTTTTGGGACACCCCTCCTAATCATTGAATTCAAGTGTTGTTTTTCAGGGGTTGGGCTTGGCCCCTTAGTTCCAGTGAAAGGAATGCTCTTAAAGTGTTTAGGTGAGAGCAGGGAACACTGCTGTCTCACAATATCTTGGATGTACTCCTCATTCCTCTGGTTTCTCCAGTTTCCTCTTACCTCAGAAAACCATGTCAGAGAGACTGTCTATAATAAATTGACCCTCGTATGGCGCACTGCAGTAGACTGTCTCATCCAGGATGCACCCAGTGTTCCATAACCCCAGTATTCCTGCACCCATGCTCCCAGTAGTCCCGGAATCGGCTCCGGATCCATGACCATGATAAATATTCAAATGAATAAAATGTTTCATCATCCAAATCAAAAATATAAACTGATTGAAGCTTTAAACTGATTGAAGTTTGGCCTCTGGTATAATCCCATGTGAATCATATTATACAGCACAGTAAGGCTTTTTACTATTTACTATTTTTTTTTTTTGGTTGTTCTTGTCAAAGAAAAGACCATCACAAGAAAAATTATTTTGCTGTCACAAAACAAAAGGCTTCACATAGGAGACAAATGGCCATGTTATAGAAAAAAAGCTTATTTCTAATAAACCTGCTTCTCACAAGACAAATCATCAGAAAATAAAATGCCGTTGTTTACGCAGCACCTCATTGCTCAGTTGTCTCTGAGGCTCAGGAGGGAAGACTCGTCGACGGGCGTGTACAGGTTTCTGCTTTCCTATTAACACTAATCCCAGTCAGCCTTCGTCTCTAATCCCTGCAATATCGCTGCCAAACAGTCACCATGAAGACAGTGCCTCAGTGCAGAGCACAATGAGAAGTAACAATATAAATTCCCAGCACTGTGTCCTGAGAGGCAATACAAATGATATTTCAGCTAGCTCCAGGTAAGGCCAATAAATGAACTTTCCCTTTAAATCCTGCTGCTTTATGAAGAAAATCTCATTTTATAGACTTGTGGGAAAGGAAAGCAATTAAAAAAATGATGTTACTCTGTTTGTCTGTAATGGATTGTTCAATTTACAAGCAGTATGTAAAACTTAGAACCTAAATCACAAGCGCACACAAACGCCTGGGTAATGTGTGTAATCAAATCAAATCTGCTACGCTTCAAAGACTGTGTAAACTCTTAACACCTCTTTGTTTCGGCAAACGAGGGTGACAGGTGGACGATTAGAAAAGACAAACAGTGTACTTGAGAGAAAGAGAGAGAACGAGATAGACAGTGCGTGTGTGTGTGTGTATAGAGAGAGAGTGTGGGTGAGAAAGAGTGAAGCGTGACAGTCATGTAATGTTTATAACTCATGCTGGAGCCCAGAAGCTGACTCTGATAATGATACACAAATGAGACAGCTGGCACTAAAATGACAAACCACTGAGGACGGAGATGAGCTCGAATTATGACGGCAAAATGCACCTCACTTATAACTCACCTGCTAATAGGGTGCGGGAATTTATAAGTGCATTAAAACAACCTGGCAGCCCCTAGGCACATCATGACATAACTTGAGCCAGGATTATACCTAAATTATAGCCTAGAATATTTCTCAAATCATCTGCATTGCTTATGTGACATTTCTGTCATTTTTTCACCAGACTATTACAAACACAAACCACTCAAACACCGCTAATGATGTCAACAAACGCCATTCATAGGCACATAAAATCCTTAAGACGTGACAGCAATCCTTCTGAGCTCCATAAAATAATGAGGCTGTGCCCAAAAAACTTCTCCATTCCAATTAAGCCATGTGCCACGACCCCTGTCTCACTGCAGATGCCAGAGGCTTTAGAACCTCAGCTAAAGGTGTCTAAATGATTGGCCTCAGTGCTGCTCGGCCTGCATGCTGCTGCTATCCAGCGCTGTCTGAGTGTGTGATGTTATTGACCCCGGTGCTAGACGGAGTGTAGGACTCATAAATAAATGAGTTCTGGATTTTCTCTGCCTCCATCAGCCTGTCGACAATGCAGGAATGATAACCAGCAGCCGGTAACCACTGGAGACATGTGGCCAGGAATATAGGCAAGGTTAATGAATTCCACCTTGGTAGATTAGCAGGGCAAGGAGCAGAGAAGAGCAGGATGAGTGGCACAGCGTGAGGGATCTTTTGGTGGTTGGAGACAAACGCATCATAAGGCAAGGAGGAGTCAGTCGTTATTACTGCATTTCTCTTTCTGGAAGCAGTAAACACAAGCACATTAGACTCAGTGATGTAGCAACGTTTGATGTTTCTTATTGTTCCAGGAAAGTAGAAACAGGGGCTTAGATCATGAGCTGTCAGAATGTGTGCAAGAAAACTTTCACAAGCAAAATAAGTTACCTTAAAATATTTTTCTCCAAGGCATGACTTCCATAATTCTCAATGATGTCTTGAATTGCATATTTTCAGTGCAAGTGGAAAAAGTCAGCAAGATTTAAGCCACATTACATTCTAAAGGAAACTGTCAGAGTAGTCAAATCCTTCCAAAGTACCTTTCACATTGGGCAGCATTTTTATCAAAAATGGAAGCAGATTCAGGGTGTACTTCTTTAGAGTCACTGAGGTGGCATGGTGGTTATTTATGAAAAAGCACAGCCTTAAATTAATACATCGAAGTCCATGAATTAAAAAATCAAGGATAGAAAATAAGAATCTTCTGGTCACTAATTGTGTAATTGGATGTAAATCATGGGCTAATAGTATATAAATGTAAAATCCATGACTTCAAGATGCATTTATGCATCACACAAAGGTTTAAGTGTAATAATCATTCATAAGACATCTCCATGTGCATGTCCCACAATAAGATCAATAAATTCTGACTTTTAAATCAATTGATTTTTCACAAATTGAATTGTTTCATTATAAAATACAATAATTGGCAAAGGGACACAGAATAGAATCAAATATTATATTATATTATATTGAGTATGGAGTATGGAGTATTTATCCAATCATATTTCAGCTAGTGGCTGACATCATGTGTTGCCCGGCTTTAAGGCCTTCAGAATGAATAGTGCAGGCGCCCGTAGCTTAAAATAAGTGGCAATAAAACTGTTCCATTAAACAATCAGATTTCGAGTTGGTGTCACTGGGGCCATCAAGCAGGCATACGATTACATCAGCAATTTCACGTCCTTTGATTGGATAATTGGAGTAGTCAGAGGCAGCGAACCGCACAAACTAAATAAAATATATATATTTTAACTCACAATGGCTGACAGAGGAGAAGAAATCGATTTGGTCGCGGACATCCTTACAAATACATTTTCAAGGCGGACTTTTCAAGAAAATCCTTTTGATTCTTCAAAATAGTTGGTATGCTTTTTCAAGAACCATTTATGCTTCTGGGTTTTCAGTTTGCCTTCATTCCAGATCCCCGGGGTGGGCTGTGGGTTTTTTTTTTTTTTTGCTGCAGTGAAAGGAAACTTGTGAGACTGAATTGTGTTAATTTGTTTTTTTGATATATGTAATGTCATTTTATTCATGTTCGCTACAAGAGCCTGTGACACAACGCACTGTTATACATTGTTTCTATATTCGCTGCATCTCATTTCGGATGCTACGTCCTCCGGAGATTGCGGTTTGCTGCATATGTCATCAAGAATGTCTTTATTGAGAAAAGTAAGCATAATAAAATTGTGAGGTGTGAAATACTGTAGACTAATTTCGTTTTTACTTTGCTGTTTAACGGTGTATTAGTATCTATTGCCATGGCCATGAGGCAATAGTGGTGGATTAATTCAGGAAGGACACCAGTGAAGGCCTAGGTGTGAAATGCACGGCCCGCCACTGATTGGACTGGACTGTTATGTCACAGAAAGTTAAAAAAAAACACAAACACACACAAAAAAGACATCTACACTTTTCAGAATTTCTCCTATCTTATTTTTTATGTAGTATAATGTAAATGCTGCATATAAAGTTCCATACAATCCAAATAATCAAACATGTGTACAAGTCAAAGCAGCTGCATGATTCTCATGTAAAAAAACATAAGTTGCATTAATTCAACAAACCAGAATGAATAAGCTATTATAACAACAATAATAATAGCTTCCAACTGAATATTATTTTTATTTATTTTTTTTAAACTAAAATGTTTAGCCCATTTCTGAATCTGTTTGCTTTGTACTGTGCATTTCCTGTTTGTTATAATAACAATATAACAAATGGATTTACTAAGGATAATTGAGGTCTCGGTAGGGTAAACACAGAAGCTCACCGAAGCTTAACCCACAGATTTTGGATATTTAATGTAATTGCTTTTCGTTTAATAGCCTAGAGTTCTCCCCCCAGAAGTCTCCATAACTCATCATTACATCTTAGTGCTTTCAGCTGGAAAACTGTTACACTGCGGGGGCTGCAAATGGAAAGCTTGCTTGAATGTAAAATTGATATTCACGCTATTTATAGTACACAGATTTACTGAAGGATTTTTTAGGAGAAAATCTATTTTTGACTAAAATAAATGTGAAGGTTAAATGATAACAGTTTAGGCAAATATTTGGACAAACCTTTTGAACAGTAAAACTGTTTGTACTGTAAACATGTATCTCATAAAATATGAAAAAGAAAATCAAATGAATAAAAGAAAGAAATGATACAATGGTCTTACTTATTCTTATTCTGTATTATATTGCAAAAATTCCAAAAAGTGATGAGACAGCTAGAGAAAATTTAGTGTGAAGCAACTGTATGCCTTATAATTGAACAATCTATAAATAAATCTAGCATAGCTGCTTAGTTTGCAGCTTTCTGGTAGATGGGGAATCCGTTCTCCACTCAGCATTAATGTTATTCTTTATTCCCGTTTAATGGCTCTCTCTTCCCTCATATATACAGTATACAAGCTCACTGAAACTGAGCCTGAGCCCCACTGTAGCATCAGATTCCTGTTCTTAAGGTGAGAGGTATGGTACCCAATGTGCTCTTCAGCTCTTATTACCCATTTGACTTAAGTTTTAAATTATTGTGCTTTCCGAGATGCTTTTCTGTTCACCACGATTGTAAAGAGTGCTTATATGGGTATACTATGAAGCAGTCCGGCCATTCTTCTATGTTCTCTTTCATTAACAAGCCATTTCTGCCTGTACATCTGTTTTTTTTTTTCTGTTTTGTTTTTTGCAGCACTCTGTGTATTTATTCTTTGTGTGAAATTCCCAGGAGAACAGCAGTTTCTGAAATATTCAGACCTGCCCATCTGGCAACAACAAAGACACTATGGTCTCTAAGATCACATCTTCCTCCATTCTGACCTGCATGTGCTTGATTGTATGCGCGATGCTGCTGGATAATTGCATGAATTAGCAGGAGTAAAGGTGTTCCTATTAAAGTGGCTGATGAATGTATATTGTATTGGCACAGTATGATTGAAGGAATCTACTCAAGAATTATGCTGACAGCCAATAACAATCATTCAGCTTAATTTTATTGTGCAATATGAAAATAATTGTGTGAAATTTTTGTGTAGCAATTTAAAACTCAAACATATGGAAAGTCAAACAGCAGGACCGAGCAGGACACAGAGAGTCTTCCTGTGTCGATGCGCGTGTCCTCGTCCAGGAACGTTGCATGCACACTCTAAAAATAGCTCACTGAAAGGTGTAATGAACAGGTATTGCGTTTGCGGCACAGTCAGCGATGAGACGCCAGAAGCAGCAACAGATGACTTTAATGTCAACATGGATGAGAAAGGAGATGTGAGTTGGTTGATTCAGTAAATTAGCTCAGGTCAGGATAATCATATTACACCTGTTGATGTTAGCCTAACGTTGACTGAGCTAACGTTAACATACACTGTTGTTGCTAGGTAACTTCAGACTGTGAGCTAAATATTTAATGTCGATTAGAACATTCTGTGTAGCATGAAAACGAGCTTTCACTTTACGCACATTTTCTGTAAGCAATGTATGACAAGCAGACTCTGGATGCTAGTTTAATGTTAGACTCAATATGATCATAACTCATATCAGATGAGGTGGATAGTTAGGATACATGGAGAGATGGGATTGAATGGATAGATGGAGGACAATGAAAAATGTTAATATGAACAGGTTAACTTAATATTAAAGTTAATTTTTTTTTTATGTTTGTGAGAGTGTGTGACAATCTTGCAACCTGTGTAACAAATAAGTAGTGTATAAATAGTCTATTCTGTTATCAATTTTCCCATCCGTTTGGATTACAGAAGTAAGGATTACAGATGGTAGTGCCTACCCTGCTGTAATACAGTGTTGGAGGCATAAAAATAATCCATTTTAGGTATTTGTGCTGCACAGAAAATTAGCACCAGGAATGTAAATATTTTAATTTGTTCATTAACTAAGGGTGGTTGTTTATGCATGAAAGACAATTATTAATGTAATGATCAACATTTTCATATAATTAAATATTAATTTTGCTGCTGTCTGCAGTTGATATTACAGAATAGTGATTCAACACATAGTTCATAAAAGCTTTTTGCTCTTTTCTATTCTAAACCCCTGCGGTTTGGGGGATGTGTCTCTGACAAGCGTCCGGTGCAACAAGTCAATTTTTTTTACATTTTCAGGTACAGCGATTAGTTTGGAATAAAAGTCTGTTTAACAGAGGAAATTGAGTCTAACTTTATTTATATTTTATTCACACACAAAACATTAATGGTGAATATTTTTGACTTTATAAAATGGTTCTCTCAAGTCTTGGTGATCGGCACCTATTAAACAATAAAGAAAGCAAAACATCTTTTTTATATACAGTACATAGTTTAGTAGCCTACAATTCTTTTTGGCAGAATTGTTTATTATAATCAACTTAATTATTTCCTGGATTTTGTATTACCATTGTCCCTAAATGTATGTAAATGCAGGAAATGAGATACAAATTGTGCCCCACCCACTTCTCAAACCAAAGTTACCCCAGTATTTCAACTTAATCACCTTGAATGTGTTTAACATTACTTTTTTCCTTATTATTAGCCACTTTGTTGGGATTTAACTTCATGATCCAGCAGATAACTATTATTATCATTTGATAACTCTTAATTATATAACATTTCGCTGCAGGCCACTAATCCGATTGGTTGAATGGTGTTCCAAGTGTCCCTGTAGTTCCAATAACTGCCCTGGGAAGTTTCAGTCTTTGTATCACTCTGCTCGTCTGCATTTGCCACATACACTCTCACTTCCTAGTTCGAAACTTGTTACTATAGCTCTGATAGCAACTACACCATACCTTAAAATGTGTAAGTTTGTCAAATAAAGATGAAGGAAACGAAGGGACGCCTTCATATGCTATAAAGTGAGTGTGGCATCGTCTAGATCTATTTCTATTTCTCAATCTATTTTCACTAGAGAAGCAAAAATAAACAGAACATTTGGCCATATTGTGCCTGAAATGCCACTTACTCTATGATCATTTCTTGTTTATAGAACTGTCGTAATACAGCAATATCACTAGCAATCATGCAGTTATACTGCGTACACAGATATGATTACCTGTGGCCAAATCAATGCATTCTTGCTCATGTGATATGGCTGACTGTGGCTGCTGGGAAAACATAATAATAATTGAATAATTTGGTCTGATTTGGATTTATCTACCTTTTATTACATGGAATTATTTGATCATTTTGTCTGTGTGTGTGTTTATGTTGTGTATGAATGAGTGTTTGTCTCACAACAAACAGGATGTCCAATATGACTAAATATGCACATTATGCATGCTTGATTTCACAGATTTGTCCCTAATTTGCTGTTATCACAAGAACAACTTCCCTTAGACTTGTCAAAGAAGCATGAGGTATTTGTCTGACATTTTAATTAAGAATACATATATATATGATCTGTCCTCAAAGTCATCTCCGCCTCGGAGTCGTATTCAATTCATCTCATCGCAGCTCATCTAATCTCCGCTCGAATCAACTCGACTCAACTTAACATCCCTCCGAATTTTTCTTTCGCTCGTGCTGACCTCAAAAATTCTTCTATGTCTTGAGAAAGTTAAAAGCTAAAAGCTGTCAGAAGTCTCTTTCCCTCTGAAGTAAAGAAGTTGTACAAAGTCTTACACATTCTAGTGAAAGACCAGTCCACTAATACACACAGCCAGACGGATGTGAGTGGAGACTCTAGCTGTCTGGAGTTTTGCTCCCCCGGGTCTCTCCACACAAACACCTTAACTTCCCATGAACACACAAATCATGCTGTCACACACACACACACACAAATCACACATGCACACGCACACACACACACCATTGTGGAGCAATGCCAGCATTAAAATACATGGGTGATCTAAGGGCCACCCTGCCAAAACTAAGAGCAGAAAAAATACACATTTTCACAACACTGTAGCTTTCAAAATTGGCTTAAATGAAAGATAAGGAAACATACTGTGGTATGAAGTCAGAAAGACAAGAACACGCAAATAGTAAACACTGAATAATCTCTACAAGATGCATTAAGATACTAAAACACATTACTTTCTGTAACGTTTCTCTATTCTAATTTTGCACACACTATTACAACTGTAACTCTTTGATTTTCCGAGGACACGCTATACTTTGATGTCTCAGTTTCATATCCTACTGACTAATGTGCAAGAAATTGCCCGAGGAGCCATGTAATAGAACTGTATTAAGTGTAATGGTGTAATGGTTACTATCAGAGGTTCATCTTCTGAATCACTGCTTTGGCTTAAGCTCCATATATGTTCATTATAATGAAAAAAAGGAAATGTTTAACCCTTTCATGCCTACCTTTTAAAAAGTATGTCCATTATGCGTGACCATGTTATAAATTTAACAGCAAGATAACGTGTTATACAACGAAACCTCCTCAGAGCATGTAATACGAAAAATATTAGCTTATTTTTCATGTCTAAATCCTCATTACAAACTGAATAAAGTAGACTGCATACAAAATCCCCATGGGCGGTCATCATTATTTATTTTGCTACCTAGTATATTTACTCTGATCATACACTATAACATTACAAACATGGGGGTGGTCATCATTATGGATTTTGTTACCTAGTATTTTTACTCTGATCAAATACTATAACATTACATTGTGGTCATCCTTCTTGTGCCACAAAAAAAACACCTTTGGATATTCAGCGAGCTGAAATGCAGTGTGTGTTCTGACACATTTCTCACAGCCAGCATTCACTTTTTCAGCAATTCTTAGTACAGTAGGACTTCTGTGGGACTGGACAAGAGGAGCTAGCCTTCGCTCCCACCACACACATCTATGAACCTTCACCAGTTGTCCTTTCTTAAAGAATTTTTGCTAGGCACTAACCACTGCATACAAGGAACATCTCACATGATCTACTGTTTTAGAGAAGCTCTGACCCAGTCATCTAGCCATCACACTTTGGTCCTTGTCAAAGTCACATATCTCCTCACACCATTTTACTTTTAACATATCAACTTTGTTCACTTGCTGTCTAATAGATCCCACTTCTTGACAGTTGCTGTTGTAAAGAGATAATCAACATAACTCACATCATCTGCTAGTGGTTTTAATGTTATGGCTGACTGGTGTATATATGCACAACCTATTTCAGTATTCAAGCATTTATTTCTAAATAATAATACATTTATTTTCTAATTTAAGAGCCTGGATATAGACTTAATAATCTCGGAATTTCAAAAATAGATATAGATATAAAATTTGATTCTTATTTAGTAATATATTTTGCATGGTTAATAGCTCAACACTGAAGAATGTGCAATGCTTTAAAGCAGCAGGTCTCAAAGGGGGGTGGTCTGTGATCCCCCAGGGTTCAGCAATTAATAAAAAACTTTTTGTATGATGTTTTTGTTTTTTGAATGAATAATATGAAGTCTTAATATAACTTTTGACTTAAAATATGAAATTTTGCCAGTTGAAGTTGAAAGGGAATAGGGGAAGGCAATTTTACCAGAAATGACTTCAACAGGAATGTACAAATGAATGTGTGCTAGCTATCTAGTCGACATGTTATAAAGTGAGCGTGGCTTCTTCAGGGTCTATTTCCACTAATGGAACAAAAATAAACAGAGGTTTTGGTGATACTGTGTCTGAAATGTCACTTATTCAATATTCATGGTTTTTGTTTTTATTCTTGTTTATAGAACTGACCTATGAAAGCAATTTCATGCTCACAGTTGTGCAGTTATACAGGCATGTGATTAACTGCAGCCGAATCAAAGCCATGCCTTTATTCAGTACAACGCACTCTTGTTACCTGTGCAATATTGATTGCTTGATTTATGCAAACACATACACTATGGATGTGAACACATTATTTCGATTGAACAGATAACATCTTCTCAATAATACTTAAAAATACAGATACACACAGGCATATGCATCGGTACTTAGAAACTTTCCTATCTCACCGAGTACAAACCCTGCAAAAAAAACCACACACACACACAAAGACACCTGTCGCTAGCACAAACTGAACATGCATAGGAAAAGGTAGATACATTTTTCTTATTCTATTCAGTTTTTGCCTGGGAACCAAGCCAGCCAGAGACTTGTTTAAGTATAAAATCAATTCCACATCATTTGCTCATTATTTAAATGTGTACCATAATATTTACAGAATTAATGCCTTATATGCCTGAAACTATTCCTTAACACATAAAGTCCAAGTAGACTTTATTTATAAGATCTACTTTTTGTGTTATTAAGTTTTTTGTATACAAGTAGCGTTTTCCACTGCTGCTGCCTAACAATACTGTAGTAATAGTAGTTTCAAACTGGGAATTGGACTTTTATGTGGCTAATACAGACCAGACAAAGATGGTTAAACTTAGAAACAAAGTTAGATAGTCCACCTGCTGCAATAAAAACCTGCATCAAGACAATGGATCACTTTAAGTTTCATCTTTCAAACTTATAAACCAAGATCCAAAAGCATGACAATTACAGTTAAAGAGAAGAAATAGGGTCACTGTCAGAAGCATGGTCCTCCACGGTAAACAAAAACCAGATCCAAATGCAAGGATAGAAGGCAGACAGGGGTTTTATTTCTAAAATAACTAAACCAACAGACACAGGAAAACACTAGGCGTCAAACACAACTAAAAACACAAACAAAGAAACAAGATCCAGGAAAACAGAAAACCAAAAAAACAGAACAGAAACCAAAAATAGGACCACAACTGGGTAACAAGAGACGACAAGTACAAAACAACAGGTATATGTAAGGGAGTTAATTAGAGACACATAACGAACAGGTTTGCAGAGGCAGGATAAGAATTAGGCAGGGCAAACACACATGAGAACACAGAACAGAAACAAAATCACATAGCACAGGACATAACATAAACAAATCCTGCCAGAACGTCCTCTGGTGTTCTGGCAGGGAACCGTCTGAGCTGTCTATGACATTCACATCACTTAATCAGGCCATCATGTTTTACAGTGCACAATTAAACATCCCAGTGTGATTATAGGAAATATCGTCTTGGAACGCCACTCGACCAAGTGATCATCAAATTAATAGGCCAGAACTAACTGTTTTATAATAAACATAATATAATTATTATGACTTCACCCTCAGTGAGCATATATATATGTGAGAAGTAAATTCCAATAGCCTTTATCACCACCACAGTGGAATTTTTTTCTTTGCATATCCCAGCAGAGGAAGTTGGGGTCAGAGCACAGGGCAGCTATGATCCAGCACCCCTGGAGCAGTGGGGATTAAGGGCCTTGCGCAATTGCAAAGCAGCTTGGTGCCACTGGGGCTTGAACCCTGACCTTTCAATCGCCAACCCAACCCCTTAACCACTTGAGCCACCACTGCCCTTTTTCATTACCTCTATTACCTTTCCATAACCAACTATACAAATGATCCTCATAGTCCACATAAAGGTCTAACTAACAAAACTCTCTCCAGTTTTAACCCGATATTTCAATATAATTCTTTCTCCACTATCAGTCTGAGTAAAGAAACTCCAGCTCAGACACGACGTTGAGAGATCTGTTTAATTTCTGCAGCTTTGGGGAATCTCTGAAAGCTTTAGAGGGCTGCATTTTCCACAAAAGCGTCCACTAAGCATTGTTGCATTAAATTGTAAGCCCTCATATGACCAATGGCTTTATGCTGAGCACAACAAGACAGGCGATATAAAGACCAATATACAGATTCCCACAGGACTGCAGAAATCAATTTAGACTTTTACTCAAGTGAACCAGGCCGTGCACTGAAAGTGTTTATCTCCAAAAAAAAAAATCCCTATGTCCAAAACAAAGTGACCAAGAACTAAGTATAACAACAAATTTACTAAAGGACCTAAATGACGATAGGCATGGTAAATTAACTGAATTCTGTTCAATACCTATTTTCCGAGGTTTTTCCTTTTTTCTTTTTTTATTATGAGTAAAGAAGCAACCTGAGCAAGATGGTGGTGTAGCCAATGAGAGGGAGGTGTAGAGAGAGTGGGATTAATGGTCAGGAAGAAAATCAATCATTGGAACAGGAGAAAATCAATGGGACTCAATGGGAACAACGTGCCTATGTCCATTCTTCATCAGAGTGCAGTATATTATCAAGTGCAAGCAGAAAACAAGCCACAAAAGACCCCCACCAACCATACAAACACACACACACACACTCTCTCTCTCTTTCTCTCTCTCTCTCTCTCTCTCTCTCTCTCACTCACTCAAACCTTCATACTTCATGCTGCTCTTATTAGACTGCTCTTACACCTCGCAACCTTGCAATCTGCTTTTTTCTCGTTTTTTCTTTTCTTTTCTTTTTTTAAAGGAAAGTGCTAGTTGGAGACATATGTCTTGTTCACTCAAAGTCAGTGGATCTCATGCAGGGCTATACTTCACATTTCCCTACTACGGAATCAGAAACCCCAGTCAGATCACTCCTAATATCACATTTTCCCTCCATCTCCATCTCCGGCTGCTGTTGACTCCATCATAGCACTGAAAGTCGTGCCACTGGTGAGGATTAAATAGATTTAAATTGACCTCTGGGTTAATAAAGACTCAGATTTGCATGCGGTTGCACCGTGACTCAGTTAAAATACATATTATACTACACTGATTGCTTAAAATGAGTAAAAAGCGCATACAATCTATGCCTATAGAAATTTGCTGTGTAACAGGGATCCACGGAAGAAAATCTGCCTTCAAGCTCGTCTTCAAACAGAATCCCAAATGGATTTCTATTCGCCGCAGATAATAACAGTATAAAGAATAACATAATGGGTCTGGAGACTCTGTAGTGGACCGGATGTAGAGGTTCAATAGAACACAGTTGGAGATCCAAGCACAAAGTGATTCCAAAAAAAGGTCTAACTGTTTACATGTAGGATTGAAAGAAGGGAATTCTGGGTAAAGAATAGAAAATTGGAATGAAAGAGGTGGATTTTACATGGATCTATAAAAAAAATGATTAAATGCCATTGTTGATAATGTTCCTCTATAAAATCAAATACATACCGATATAGTATTGAAATATACAACAGCAATAAAACGGTATTTATACGTGTGGGATTTATTTCGATTTTTTCAATGATTATGTAATGAAACATCACATGATGTAATCATTTAAGATCAACCCAGTGAACATTTCTGACCTTTATTCATGATTGTTTCATGTTTTTTTCTATTTTCTTCTTATCTCAACCCTGAGCATTATCTTTAGGTTCCTCAGTATAACTGTCGACTGTTTTCAACTTAGGTATCAGGCGCCCTGGCTGCCTTTGTGCACAATGACCCTTATACACTCTTATACACTGGCTCTTAGTCTCATGATTGTTCTTGCTTCAGGTGAAACAGCATTGTGTTTTGACTGACCACAAAGATTTCTAACATACTGCGTGTAACTATGGCGAAAATAAAATAAATAAAGGGGCATTCTCACTTTGTCTTTAGAAAACCAGATTAGATAAAAAGTAAAGTAAAAAGTAGCACTTCGGTGAGACTGGATCAGACGGGCTAGCCTTAGCTCGCACCACACACATCTATGAACCTTGGGCACTGATGACTGGACCCTGTTGATGGTTCACCGGCTTTCCTTCCTTGGAGCATTTCACCTCACAAGACCTTAAGTTTTAGAGAATTTCTGGCCCAATCTTCTAGCCATCACAATTTGCCCTTGTCAAAGTCAACCAAGGGCATTGACGCCATTTTTCCTGATAAAATATCTCTACAAAATTTTATATATAAAAAAGGTTTTTGTGGACAAGGGGGGTCTATAAATGCTTGTCCTAATTATTTTTTTTATTTATTTATTCATTCATTCATTCATTCATTCATTCATTCCTTCATTCATTCATTCATTTCTGGAAGTACAAAATTTTTCAAAGCAGTAGTTCAATAAGACCAAAACTGCTTTTTTTTTATTGTTAATATCAAAAATACTACACCCTTCCTGTGCATGAGTTTTATGAGTATAACTGAGTTAAAACTATGGTTTCATTTGCAGTTAAAGGCAAAATATCAGCATGGTTTGTTAACCAAGCAAGAAAGAAAATGACTCTAACAAAGTCTGTCCACGAAAGTGCTTCTCTACCTCCTAAATCCCATTTTAGACCTTGGTTTTAGTCCAGCTCTGGTTATATAGGAGCCAGGCTACTTGAGTAGCTAGAGTCAGCTCAATTTACACCTAAAAAGCACCATTTTACAAAATTAAATTCTCATATATGTGGTATGATGGCAGCACAAGCACACAATCCTACCAGCTTTCTCATTGTCAGAAGCTATATCAGTGTTCCTAAGCCCATTTTACACCAAAGCCAACATGGCATGGTGCATCTGCTCCGTGAGGCTTTTCATTTTACACTGCATTGTCACAAGGCTTTTGTGTGTCATTGCACTGGGTTAGTAAAGATAATGTGCAAATATCTGTATATAAAAGTCTGGCAGTCAGAATATAAACATACACTACATACAGTACGTGATCACAAATGATTGTTCAATTAAATTAGATCTTTTTTTACTTCTTAGCTTTGCCAGTTAAATTTATAAAAGATTAAGTTTTAACTGATGCCACTTACTGGCTATAATACCTCCACAACATGTTCTGTAGATGTTACAGCTAGGTATCACATTATTACTGTGTTTTGTAGTGTTTCTAGCTAGCATCATGGAGGAAATAGAATTCTAAGTAAAAGAATATGCTTTGTGTACCTCATGCTACATGCTTCATACAACACAGTGCAGCCATCTGGGCTATGGGAACATGGGAGCACAATAGATGTGAGGCTGCTACTGTGCTTGTGCTGCACTGTGTGACACTAGATACATTGCATCTGCTGCAAAATGGGCTTTTTATTGCTTCTGCCCATTTAAAGAAGGAAAATATGTCTTATCACTACATTTCTCATGAAACTGCACGTGCCAGTATGATATATGCTTAGAAAATGATTTATTATATAGCACATTCAATATCATCATCATCACGTTCATGTTCATCATCACCATCATCATGGTCAACATCAATCCCAGATACATTGCAGAGCTTTTTACACTTGAAAGAGTTAATCCTGAGTCATTGGAAACCTCTACAGAATTCTGGGTTATCTTGTTTCATGTTTCACACTGCTGATACTTTACCCAGTGTAAACACTTAACCCTAGGTATTGACAATCTGACTCTGTTAACCCTCTTATTTGCATATTTGCAGTGTAAACAACCATTACTGGATAAACACAGACCTCACCCGGTTTAAATAACGGCTTGTCTCACATTTTGTATCACTGTCACTTTAGAAATCCTCCTCTTTCCAACTGACATGTTTTCCGTCCCCATTTGAGACTTTTTTTCCCCCTTAAACGCACCTTACTACACTACACACAGGGTTTCTGTGAATGTATAAATGAGGCACGCTTCTGATTGGATGACTGATAAGCCTCTAGCTGTAACATTCTAACACTGCATCATTTCATAATGTACACATTTGGCACCGTGATGTGAGGTTAGCACTGCACAAGCTCTCCTAATGATGCTTCAGAGCAGGGTTTCATAGCTCCATGCAAAACTCGGTGCTACCCTGATTCTGAATAACAAGTGTAAAAGGTTTCTCGATCCAGGGTTAAAAACAGACTTTAGAATGACAATAACCTGGGGTTAAGTGCAGTGTAGAAAGCCAATGGGAGGTGAGAGGAATCTGAAGAACCAGGAACGCTGGATAGAGCGAGGATCGTACCAAGATAGAACCAGGGCTCTAAGGAGATAACGGCTGCTTCAATTACAGAGTAATTTATTTTTATATTTTTATGATAATATTCCACGTAAAACAAGTAAATGAACTTTTGCTGAAACGAACAAGATCAGATCAAGAATTCTCTGTGTGACTACAGTACCAGAATAAAAGGTTTTGTTGACATCCCAAAATATTATATTAAAAAGATTTTAGCTGAATAAAAAACTTGCAAAGTAATCTGTATAACATTTCTCACACTTAAGCAATGGTTAATATTTCCAGGGTAAAGTCTATTATTTTAAAAAGTCTGATTTGTTTTTAGTCGAAATCTATCGTCTGCTTATATCATACAGCATGTTGCATTAATATTGCTGATTCATAAAAGGTTTAAAGAACTCCTAGCACAAGGTGTATTGTTGCTTGGTGAAGCATGTAGGAAAAGTCTGTGAGCTATGAGGCGAAAGATCATCTAGGATCATGGCATAAGTGCTGGCGAGGAGCATTTGTATGGACGCAGCTGTCACGCTACACTGAAAAAAGGCGACACAATTTACTGCCTCAGTGTCCACATAGAGTTAAGAAAAGGGCTGACTAATATTTTTCCCTGGGTTCATAAACACCCTGATATGATTAAAATCTTTTCTGTACAGACATTGATTCATGCGAGTATTATTCTTCCTAAACCATGTAGAGCTACAGTAAAACAAATGGGTTTGATTATTTATGACTAAAAGCAACTGACCATTTAGTCTGAAAGTACACATGATTGTAATTCTCTTTCCAAATGAGTCACGTCATCTCAAGCAGACTTATTAAGAAAGCCTTTACATTAGTCCGAACAGTACAAGACAAATCAATCGCAGTGAACGAACCTTGGAGTCAAGATCGTCTGGAATACAAAGACACACAAAGCTCCATCCATTAATGTGTAAGTGAGTGACGTGACTCTTGTCCTTTATGATAATGTGCTATTTTTCTATTAAGTCTGTTACACCCTTGGACCCCCATTGAGAATGACATTATCCAGACATGAGACAACTCTTATACAGACCTGCAGTTACTATGAATGAAATGATATTTAAAAGTATATGAAAGAAAAGATCTCATGTCTGGTTGGCTAGACATATCAACAGGGGGAAAAAAAAGGTTTGAAGAATACCTATGGTTATAGTGTGTTAAAAGCAGACGCTTTCAGAGTGATTCAACTAAATTTAGCCACTCAAAGTCATCTGCCCTGCTCAGATCCATGCAGTAAAGTGAAGTGAGGACATGTGGAGTAGGGTTAAGAGGAGTTAAAATGGAAAATAAGAACCATCACAAGGTAAAAGATAAATAAAGATTCTAAAGCTAAATTTCTAAATCTAAGGTTTGCCAGCAAGCTAGCATAGCTTAGCATAGCAGATCACGAGCTAGAATCTTACCTAATCTGTTACACTGCGTATACTATACTATACTACTGTACTATACTACACTACATTACATTTAGTACATTACTTTGCTTTCTGTAATATTTGCACACTGTTACTACATGTAACATAATCATCAGGTTCCAGTGCTACGACATGTAATATTTAACATATTGCACATCATATTCTATTACTTCTTCTTAAGTTTTTAAAATTTATTTTAATTATATTAAAGAGGAGCAGGTCAGGTTTTCAGGTTTTCACTGCAAGTTTTATACTGTGTATATACATAACTGATAAAATTTTGCATCTAAGTATATTATACCGATGTAAATCCACAACTGTGTTCTATATCTGCATCATATACTGTATTCTATATTTCCTCTGTTATTCTAAATTTCTTATATAGTCTTACATTTTTGTGTGTTGTGTGTGTTGTATCTTGTTACTGACTAAGCTGCTGTTACACAAGAATTTCCCTCATGGGTTCAAAAAGTCTATCTATCTATCTGTCTATCTGTCTGTCTGTCTGTCTGTCTGTCTGTCTGTCTGTCTGTCTGCCTGTCTGCACGGTGTATTCTGACACCTTTCTATCATAACCAGCATTAACTTCTTCACAGGCCAGCCTTCTGCTCCTCTCACCAGTTCCTCCCTTGGATCACTTTTGATAGATACTGACCACTGCAGACCGGGAACACCCCACGAGAGCTGCAGTTTTGGAGATGCTCTGATCCAGTCGTCTAGCCATCACAATTTGGCCCTTGTCAAACTCGCTGAAATCCTTACGCTTGCCCATTTTTCCGGCTTCTAACACATGAACTTTGAGGACAAAATGTTCACTTGCTGTGTAATATATCCCACCCATTAACAGGTGCCATGATGAGGAGATAATCAGTGTTATTCACTTCACCTGTCAGTGCTCATGATGTTATGGCTGATTGGTGTACACTATAAATATATACTTAAATCAAATAAGGACTTTTGTCCGCTTCCATGACGCGTACGTTTTGGGTGAATCCGTTCCGCACACAAACAGAATCATGAATTTTTCTTCTTCTTTTGTTTTTGCATTTGTCAGCTCTTTTACCAGCTTTAAGCTTGAATTGTCCTTATTTATGAGTTGGATAAAAAGCTTCCAAATCAATACAAGGAAATGGAAAAATCAATCTAATGAGCTGGAGTACAAAAAAAAAAAAAAAAAAATCCCAAGATGCACTTCTAGTGGCTGATACAATAAAAAAGAAACCTGAGTGTGAGTAATAAACAAGCAAATATGAGCATTAACAATCACCGCATAAAACAGCATAAAAAGAGCATAACTCACATGCTTCATCTCATCTGCGCTGTCACTGGAGTCTTCTGGGTGACTTGAGGAGGAGTGAGGCAGCTTTTTCTGGCCAGAACCCAAGCCTTCTGTTTGCCTCTCCATATCTTTTGAAATAAACATAATTACCATAATCAATGTAAAAAAAATCTTTTCTTTCTAAGTCAACATGAAATCCACTTAACCTTTTGACCCATGAAAAAAAAGGAAAAAATATTACCACTACTTTAGCAATGCTTACTGAACCTTTCTCAAGTAAAATAATTTAAACAAGTCTGTGGGAATTCAGACTTTAGCATATTAGCATAATGTTAACATGTGATTAGTAAGCACAGTCCTCATTAGTACATTTCTGAACAGTATTTCATTAGATCCATAAGCAGCAAGAGAATTTCTGGATATTTATAATGACCATACTACTATGTAAGATAATAATACTCATTTATCAGCCATTTAGGAGATAACTAAAGATGTATTATTTCGTTTTAATGTCATATAAGTGTACATATGTGACTATGGATACAGTATGTGGAGAAGACAGGGGGGAAAAAAAGAGAGTGAGAGAGTGAAATGGATTCCTTATCCAAAATTGGTCAAAGTGGTGTCAGTCCACCTTGACTAATCTGTTCATTCTCACAGCAGTTCTGTGTGACATGCCTGAGAGCTGATAAGCTGTTTGAGGAAGGACACACACAGACCAGTGTGTTATGAGTCAGGAGATGTGCTGGAGTCAAGAATTATCGCCACAAACCTCCCAGGTTTGGATGAAAATACAGAGGAAGGTAGAGAGGAGATATCATCAGATAACGCTCTAAAGGTCACATGAAATAAAATGAAAGAAAAAACCCAGGAGCAAAGAAGGGTGCCACAGGAGGGAAAAGAGCAGAAAAGGACAGTAGGAGAAGTCTGAACAGATCAACGGCAAAAGCATCAAAGTCAGCTGGAGAAACTGAGTCAAAAGGCTAGCACATCTTAGTACAAGGTTAACACATTATCTTGCAAGGAGCAGCGTGCCCGTCCCATTGCATCTGGCACTTGTGTACGTGCCAGCTGCCAGATGGAAACGGGATAAATGCCTTCTGTTTTCCCAAAATGCCTCCCATTTTAAACACAGTGTGGAGGCAGGTTATAGTGAGCGTCGATGGGGGATATAACAGACAGATGGAGAAATGTCAGTTTGGATCTGTGGAGCTGCCCGAGAGAGATAAAACAATGGATGAACTTCAGCTTGGATTTTATCTTGTTTCTGACAGACAGATGAAAGGTTGTAACATTAACATTCATCCTCTAACCTGGATATTTTCCATTCAGTTCAATACAATTGTATTCATGTAGAGCTTTTAACAATGGACATTGTCGCAAGACAGTTTCACAGGGATATAAAAAACCAGAATAAAAATGATACAATTCTAGATTAAATTTTTTATTTAATGAGCAAGTCAGAGGCGACAGTGGTGAGGAAAAGCTCCCCAAGACGATACAAGGAAGAAACCTTGACAAGAACCAGACTCAAAAGGGAATGCATCCTCATTTGGGTGCAAATCTAAATAAATTCCTCTATATGGTCAAAAAGTCCAATTGTGTAGCTTTTGAGCAACTTATAAATAGAAGCATCATCATTTCTGAACTCATTCTAGTTTTATTATGATCCATCCAACCTGATTTTCAATGCAAACCATACAGTGCTAGACATATATTACGTTAAATGTTGTTCTGTGAACCTGGAATACCGTAAAACATTGGAATACTCCCTTGTCCATGTGTACATGCATGCTGAGATTTTTCAACAAGGTCACCTAGTGACATATGGTGCAGTATATGCAATAAATACCACCATTATGCAGCAATGATTCCCTAGACACGTCTCACCAAGCCAGAGCAGGTTGTGAAGATAAAGTCTGTTGGCTATCCAGGGCAAAAAGAGACAAACTGACTAGACAGTGAAAAAAAGTGGGTATGTATAGTGAATAGAAACTGCTCAGAGCAAGCAAAGCCACCTACACCTTGGGAAAAAAAACTCCCAGGAGCCTGTAAAGATGAGCGTCAGCATGCAGGCGACGAACTAAATGCAGCGCAGTAATGCTGACGAGGGAAATCCGACTTAAAGCTAATGGACATTACGGAGCCCTGTAGTGTTCTATGAATGCTTATATTATAAAGAAATAAAATTACGCTCACCAAGATACATACCTGTAGCGCTGACTGAAGCTGCTAAACTGAAAGCACTATATAGTGATCATGTCTGACTTACAGGTGAAAAGATAAAAGGAAGTGATTGCTCCACAATGGCAATATTTATTAAATACTGTCACGATTTGACATGCTGGAAGAGTGCACACTTACAAGGTGATATTCTACACTGCTTCTTGCGGCTAGGAGTTTTACATAAAATGCACTGAAGGCTGTATATTGGGAATTTGATACATATGCAAATCCTTAAAAATCCTCAAGGATTTTCCTCCACTTTCAGCATTTTTTCTGTGCTGTGTAAAGATGCATCCTGTTAAATGGGAGCCATGAACACTTGCTGGGGCAAAATATTTGACAATACAATAAATTACAACCATTAGATTCTAACAATAAAGGTCATAAAAGGAGAAAATGCACAAAACAGCAACAAGCAAAATGATGACTTGCTAAAGTCAAATTACATATAACCTGTGCAATGCGTGGAGACACAGCTCATAACTGAAATGTTAGCACTGCCTTTTTGTTGAGGATGTAAACACAATGTCAGAAACATCAATCTCTATTCATTCCTGTGTATGCTAGGTGGTGTTCGGATAATGTTAAGGCTGGCTTGTCACTTTTTTAAGTTAAATTCCTGCTTGTTGGTGATAATGGACTTAACTAAGTAGCTTTTCTCATGCTTTTAAGGTAAATCTATGCAAAGCTAAGTAGCTTTCCTATAGATTCTCATGCTTTTAAGTTAAATGTATGCTAATTGGTGTTAATGGACTTGTCAGGATTGTAAGTTAAAAGAATACTAGCAGGTGTTAATGTACTCAACTAACTCTCTAGATTCTTATGCTTTTAAGCGGAATGCATGCTAGTTGGTGTTTATGACTTAACCCTCTAAATAGCTTGTCATGTTTTTGAGTTAAACAATGTTAGTTGCCATTTAGCCTAGTACTTCTGGTGCCCAGGCAACTGACCATAAAACTGGTCAAGCACATTGATAGTTTTATTTATCCAATGTTTACCCTGTGCTTCATATAAAAAAAATGATCAGTGAATCATTTTTTACATGCCACTGTCTGTCAATTAAATAATCAAGTATTCTGATTTATAGATTGTGACAGTGTTTATCATATATTTAAAATAATCTGAGGTTAAGAGAACAGTAATTATTTGTTCATGTGTGGGGTCTGCAGATAAGTGCAGCTCTGAAACAGACCCTCAGCCTGCTGAATTCCAAGAGATAAAGTAGCCAAAACTTTCAAAGAATTGTCTTACAGACACAGCAAGACTGACAACACAATCACTCTTAACTGCTTTATCAATAAAACCCCTCACTGGCAAATACACCGGAGTGAAAAGAAGGCTGTGCAACCGATCAGAAGTCATGCAATGTCAAATTACACCTCTCGTTAATGAAACGTATTCTACCTCAGTCAATATCATGTCGATTTTGGTGCCAGTTCAGAGAACAGTATCTCTGTCAGGTTTCCCGATAACACTCCAGTGGGCTCTTTCATCTCTTTTCACTCGATAGAATCAAATGATGCATTTGGTATGTAACTGGGTCACAGTTTTCAAAATTTCACCAGCACAAAAATGAATTAGAATATTTAAAGTTGCAGGCCTTATAATGACGTGAGATGCAGGTTTGTCAAGTTTCACTTCCTGTTCTGTAACTGAAGGACAGTTCATTGCTTCCTACAGCAATGACATTCAGTAAAACAAAGGACATTTCTGAGCACAAACTGCATTCTGGCTATTGTGATTTTTTTTTTTCTGCTTGCTTTGGATTCTGTCAAGAAAATGTCTTAGTATTTATAGCAGATTTGCCCAGAGCTCAGCACATTTAATCAGATGTTACCTGCACCCATGGGGAAACACAGCTGACATATCTCCTTCTTTACCGCAAGACAACCATCTTTTTCATTTCACAAGATAAAAAAAAAAAAACTCTTTTACTGGACATAAGAAAAAATGCAAGTGGCGTGTTGATATCCAGTCCATAGCATTGTGCTGCAGGAAACAGGATACAATCAGGAATGGCTATAGAGTAAAAAAAAAAAACCTTGTACTTTTTAATGTGAATAAATAATTGTAATTAAGATAGATTTTCTGTACAGCTGTAAGCAGTCACTGACATGTCCAACTAACCACATTACTACATCCTGATTGATAAACTCATGAAATTTCAAAATTAATGTAAATAAAAACCCTATTAAATTGCACCACCAAAAATTTAAATTAGAAATTCAAATTATAAAAATGAATAATATAATAATATAAATTCTATTTAACCTAACCAACCAAATGCCATTAAAAAATAATAATATTTAAATCTATCTGTGTGCCACGCCCATGAAATTTCTCACTCATGAATTTTAAAGGTGCCAAATGCCTGCATAAATGTAGGAATATTAAAAAAAACCCTCTATCTGTGTGCCACAGGCGGCCCTACTAATTGCGGAATCAGAGAGACAGAGTAAATCCAAAGAACCCAGACAGTTCTCTCAAGCTGCCTTGTTGCCTATAATTTAAAGCCCAGAGATCTGATGAGCAGGTTAATAAGAGTCTTTTTGAGATTCAAGCATGTAACCTTCCAGCAGAGTGACAATTCATCCTCACACAAGCCACAATCACAACTTTCTCTTCAGTAAGCAGTAGCACACATACTTAACTGCTGACTGAGCTAATGAGTTTAGGTTAGGTTTCTGGAACGTTGTCTGTAAACCACAGCTCTAAGAACATTCTTAGCATATTCAAGCTGTCAAGATAATTCCCTGCAAAAAAAAAAACATTTTCAGTATAAGCTTCAGAACCATTCCCACAATGGTAATTTCCACATTTTAACTGTGGAAGTTTCAACCCAAATATTTAAGTTTCCAGATCCACTTTATTGTACTTATGTTAACTGACACTGACTGTGGTGAGTGCGGACCACTTCCGGGTTAATGAACTTAAGCATCTGTAGGGATTGCCATTCAGCTTATTCTAGCATTCCTGCTAAAACACCAGAAATCTGCTCTTCCAGTGAGGATTGCACAGTCATGGTCTCAGAACATGATCTGTTGAAGACTTTAAGGTGGGCCCAGACAAAATCCCCAATCTTTGGAAAATCTTTGACGACCAACTAGTTTTAGATCTCACCAACATTCTCACCTTTTCCTTGACATAGTCCGTTGTCCCTTTGTCCCTACATGCTTCTTGAGATTCACTAAATGTCAACAAGACAAAGTGACTGGTTGTGTTGTGTACTGTACATAGAAATACATACACATACACATACACACATGCTCTTGTGTTACACACTCTTCCTTACTCTCTTACTCCAATACCCATAGTGTACATAGTGTATTTATTGCTCATGATATGCACAGACTTTGTAGAAGCTGCATCTCACCCCACTGCACTTGTGTACCTGTTACAATTGCACAGGAATGAATGAACCTTATTTCTTGGATCTTGACAATAAATGGTCATTCAAACCCACTAAACTAAACACTAAACTTATGTTTTGGTTGTCTGTCCTTTTGTGTAATCAGACAGTGTGTGCTTTTAGTCTATCTACTTATAGCTTCTCCTCCAAAGGCATTTTGCAAAAAAAGGATGATTTAAGAAAAAACTATCCACCATTTTTACATTCATTATCCCAACAACAGTATTTCATATATATTTCATGCATTTCAATTAGTATTCTCAATACCAGTTGATGACATGGCTGAGACATATCAGCCTGTTTCACTCTGTAACCAGCTGAACCAATTCTCACTGCAAAAATCTACAGTCTGGGCTAGAGAGAAATCAGCCCCAGCATTGCTTCTTCATACAGTTCTGTACTATTGGTAATGCTGTTGCACCTGGTTTCACAAAAATCCAGAAGTAATCCACTTTACGAATTTTGTAAACAACAATCTGGTGTGGATGCCATCTTTAAAAGACCCTGCTAACTCATATAGCTCTGCAAAATCTAATCTGAAAGGCAAGATTTGGTAAAAGCCATAACATGCAAGAAAATCTGACTTGTAATTGAGAAACAAGGAGACCTGGAGGACTGCTGGTTCATGTAGTACCAAGTGTTGTACAAACATGTTGAATAAACATCTGCTGAAAGCATCAGGATTAAACGTAGTCTAGTGGTCTAGTAGTTAGATGATTGTCTTGGTGCATATTTTAAGCTTCAGTGAACCTCAGGTCTCTGAATCTTGGCCCATGTTAACTCTGTACATTGTGGCTCTTTCCTTGACTCTGTGTATCGGAGAATTGAAATGCAGCACATCGACACAACTGATGGCCCATTTGTGAGGACAGATGGCCGAGATAGAAGGCTTCATTTGTCAATCCGGGTAAAATATCACCACCATCTCACATGCAGGGACAGAGCAAAAGTGACAGAGATTTCTGATTCTGGTGTTCGACCCTGAAGATAAACCACACTTTTAGATAATGAAGCTTGTAGCCATCTGCCCCGTTTGTCTGTTTATATTAGTATAACTGTCTTTAAGTCTTAAGCTGCCTTTGGGGGATAATTACTGAAATTGAGCTTTCTTGGTTCAGACACCACCATGCATTTAAGAACCTCAAATCGAAATGTTCAAATGAGTGTAAAGGAGACAACTAGTGCATAGAAAACAGCCGCTGTTTCAGTTCCTAGAGTAGACATACTATGCATGCATACACACACTAAATCTTCCTTCTTTTCCAGCACAGCAGGATTTCACAGCGGTTGCAGAGAAGCAATCAGTGGAACTGGGAGTTTTTATGCTTTCATGCCTGTCACGCCTGGAAATCCATTCAAATATATGCAGAGAAAACATATACGGTACTCTTCATAAAACAAACAGAAAAAAAAAAAAAAATTAAAACTAGTACTTAGAAATATGGCGTTTCAGTCATTATTATTCAATAATATGTTTCCACAAGCATCAGGGCATTACATGTAATCATATGAGAAGCATCTATAAAGTAGTAAAAATGTGGCCAGAGATGATTTTCACTCAAAGTGGAATAAAATCTTTCCAAAAAGCAGTGAATGTCACCAAGCACCTATCCATTCACACACAGTTCAAGGGGAAAGTGAATACAATCGAGATGGAGGGTAGAGCGCTGGTTTTGTGATTGAGACTAATGAACTAAAGATATTTTAAATGCCAAAACACAAAGAAACAGAAAGCAAATTGCATGCCAGCTGGACATATCTGGTGCTTATTTTGAGGATATTTTTAGCCACATAGTCCCAATTTTTTATTTATTTATTTATTTATTTATTTTGGCACAAAAAGCACTACAGGTAACACATGATCCCAAACCTGCCACTAGGACTGCATAATACCATATGCAATAACGTCCTTGAGTTTTAGAAAGATATGAGATGCTAACACAGGTGCTGTAGATCTGAAAATGTATTTTCTTTAGCATCTGTTTTAGTTTTCCTTTAACATTATAAACACACTTTTTTTAAAATCCATTCTCTGAAGAGGATTACTTGACCTTCTTTTTAAATTGTATTGTTGATAAAGCATTTTGAAAATGCTGACATATGAATGTCATATGGTCTCCAAGATGGTGGATCTCATTATGAACCATGTTTTCTGGATTTACAGTTTTTTAAATGTTTGACTGCTTCGTATAATACAAGTAGATTATTAAACACAAGGCATTGTTGTCTGCAAGAACACTTAGTTTAGTTTATACTTACTAAACAAGACCAGTGGATGTTGGAATGAATAGCAATCAAAAACTGTACAAATGACATAAAGTTCATAAGTCAGAAACCCAGTCTGCATACCCAGCATGCTGTTTTCTATTATTTCTGCATTTCATTGTGAAGATTTGTGAACTTTTGGAAAAACAGACTGAAAATATAACACTGTTTCATATTTCCATTTTTACCCATGTTAATATGCACTAAGCCTGAAGTACACACATTTATTGCATCTCTGACTGGATGTACCTCAAAATACGGATTTTTCACGGTTTATTTAAAAATAGATTTATTGAAAATATTTCCCTTTATGCCCTATAGGTTATATTTCTATTTATTGTATCTTATTTGTGTACCTTAGTGTTAATTGGCTCTATTTGTATACCACCCATAAAAAAGCATTTCACTGCATTTCATACTGCTTATGATCTGAATTTGAAATTCTCTTAAAGATAATGACAAACATATTTGGGCTTAAATGCAAAACAGAAAACAAATAATTGAATTCATACATACAGCCTCTTACTGCACTTCTATAATTTTTAGAAATACATAAAATATTAGAAAAGTAGCTGGTGTTCTCTCTGGTGATGTTTAATTAATTTTATTTCCAGCCAAAATCCCATTTCCTATTATCTATACATTACTCCTCCAGTCTATATAATTACACAATTTAGTGCACTACATGTCCATTTGAGGTGCTAGTTGGGATACAGCCATATTTTAAAAATTAGTGACCTAGGAGAAATGCATTTTTGTCTTTTATACCCAAATTTCTAAATCACTTGGCCAAGTTACATAAAAAAAAAAATCTGTCAATCTGATAGATCCAAAGCATGTTTGAATCCCACGTTCACCAAGCTGCCACTGCTGGGCCACTGAGCAAGGCCCTTAACCCTCAATTGCTCAATTGTATAAAAAAAAAAGAGATAAAATATAAGTTGCCCTGGATAGGGACATCTGCCAAATGCCAGAAATGTGAATGTTTACATGTCTGTTTGGTTTCTCTGTAGCTCTCTGCCTTATTCTAATGACAAACACTCACTAGCTCTGCTAGTATTATTGTAGAAACACAGTAATACTGAGTGTGAACACAGTGAACCATGGTTCAGCCCTGAAGAGGTGAGTGCACTTGCTCCTTTCTGTGTCCTTGCTGAGTGAAACACCAGCTCGTGCAGCGGTGTTGAGACATTATAACCATATGTCATGTCTCTGTCCTGTAGCTCACCACATCTGTGCTGCCAGAGGAAAGTGGACAGTGATGGAGAAGATTTCCCCTGCTCTCGCTGACTCAGGAAAGCATTCACCATCTCAAATTGGAAAAGAGAGCCGTCTTTCTTCGGACGTGCGTTCTCAAGCCGTGGAAATCACAATGATGACCAGCTTAAGCTCTGCGTGTGTGGATGTGAGCGTTTTTAAAACGATGTAGTTACTATAAAAATCAGTCAAATCTATGACACAGCAAGAGTGCAGTCTGTAAGGTTTAAATCAATGTGCTGGTAGCTGTTCAGCGTGATATATCACCGGGACAGAGGCTATTGTGGGATCATAGATTTATAATATACACATCCATCTATTAGATATAGGGTACAGCAGTTCAGTAGTATAAAGGTCACCCTTGACTCCTCAAAGATTCATTCCTAGCCCATTATAACTGTAAACAAACTAGTACTGTATCTGTATCTATTTTAATGCTCCAAATATCTGTATCTGTATTCTGTATTCATATTTAAACCCAATGTGGGCGTTACCTAATAGAACAGAGATTGTTTTGTAGTCTCGCTCATACAGTGATTATTTTTGTGTGTCCATTTGAACCTATATGGTCATATTTCCTAATGAATGTTCCTATTTCCAAAAATGTACCCTTAAAAACAATCTACTAGCCTATTTTAAACCACTGATCCCTGACCAGACAGTTCCTAAAGATGCATGAAGGAATTTTGTAAATGCATCAGTCATGTTCTTTACTCATTTGCAACCACAAGCTTTATAGCTGACCATGAATTCCAACCAGATACCATTTGGGAAAACAAAGAAAAGAAAGAAAAACAAAGAAACAGTGTATCTCCTATTCATATCTGCCTCCTATTCATATCTCTATCTGGTTAGAACATCCATCAGAGACAATCGCTGAGCACGGTCCCTGTTATTCCTGCTGAATATTAAGGACTTTTCTATGATTATTACCCATTTCCTTTCCAGTCTCTGTAATAAAACACACACATACACACACGGTTACTCAATGTCTTTGCAAAGCCTTGATGATTCATGTCATTTCTGAGCTTTGTCTGATCATGTTTGACCCTTGTCTTGCTTCTTAACCGTTCTTTGGATTTGACCTTTGATTCTGTTTACACTGTGGATTACTGTGCATGTTTCACATAGATTTCTGGATTGGAGCCTGTTGTCGTTATCAACCTCCTGTACATGGATTCTCACATATCTCCTGAGTCGTGTTTACCACAAACACCTTATCCGTTCATTCCGAACAACATCCTGTATAAACATTCCATTACTTCCCTAATACAAACCAGTAACTTGATATTTTATCTGCCAAGATGTCTCTGATCAAGCCTAACGCGTTTGCATATTAACCTGCAGTAATATGTCTTGGTTACTTAGGAACAAGAGTGGTGACTGCTAGGAAATTAATTTAATTTGACGATGCAATCTGACCCAATTTCAGGGGCTCTCACACAAGTAAACAGCTGTGCTGACATCCCGTGCTGTAGATCTCATTACCATCTCCTGGTAATTGGAATAGTAGAGGGTAATTACATTTTTGTTTGAGTGTGCTGTAAGAGTTTGTGCACAGGCCTTCGCTGTTTTCCCTGGCCAGGTCTGATAATAATTAAAAAGTGCGTATTTGGATCGAGTATAGAAAAGATTCATTTCGTTGGAATATTACCAAAGTTTGATAAATCACTTTGTAAGACAGTTTACAATGCACTAGGTGATAGCTAGATGTTAATGGAGCAATAAGGCACTAGATTAGTACAATTATACAATTAACCGCAATAAAATGTTAAACTAGAGGTATTAAAAATATGTATATTTTCCAAACCAAATATTTATTTGTTTTATGTCCAGAGATTATAGCATAAAAACAAATAAGCACCAGCTTGTTAGCAAGCCATCAAAGAATTACACAGGTCTTAAAATAAGAAGTGCCGAAAATGTCATCTTAAAGCATTAATATAATCTATGAGGAATATGTGTTTCAGAAAAAGGGTAATAAATATGTTAAATTTGTATGCAATACCACCATGTTTTGTTAGCTAGCTAGTTGACTGCTAGTAAACTAGCTCACATTTGTCACATACACACACATTCAGTTTTGATTAGCATGGTCATTCTCAGCAATGTTTTTTAAACAGCCTTTAAATCCTATATTTTGATAGGATTTAAAGGCTGTTTAAAAAACATTGCTGAGAATGACCATTTCAAAATATAACATAACCTTGATGTTTATCACTGAAGGTTTTAATCATTGAACATTTGATGGCTTCAGCAATAAGGAATTTATGTTAAATCTGTAATGAATTCAGAAATTACGCTGACGGAATAATACTGAATTGAAGCCGTATCTAAATATCTGACAGCTATCTAGACGTTTCAGCATTTTTTAATGTCCTGAAAGTAATGAGATCTCATTTAAAGCCTCATTTAACCTTATTTAAAAATAATATCATAAAAATAATTATTGATTATGGTGTTTCACAGTATGCTTGTGTCCAGAGATTTATCCAGATTACTTCCATCTCCTAAAATCATGTCAATAAGGTGTACTGGCTATACTGGATTATTGCACATAGTTCCTGAACAAATGTATGAATGTGTGTGTGCATGTGTGTGTGTGTGTGTGTGTGTGTGTATAGAGCCATTCTATAGTCTGGAATCCTATCTATTCTCGAGTGCAATGATACTTAAACACAAAAAAACAAAAAACAAAACATGACTCGAAATTTTCTACATGAATTAAAAAATCCAAGCCTCAGAGGCCTGATCTATTTTCATCTCAGTCCTAGCAGGTACATATGCTTTATTTTAGCTGTGTGTGCTAAGTCATCATCAGTGAAGTGAAGCTTATTAGAGGTGTGAAGCAGAAGCAGGTAAAAGAGGAGAATAAAGGCTGTTCCCTTAGGGGTGTCAAACTGATTCACGTCGACACATTTTGACACCTGCTGTCTGTGCTGAGTTCAGTCGAGCTCATCGCCGTCTGCCTGATGAGAAAACGACAGACACAGAGCACAAAGATCATCACTGAGAGATGGGACGAGAGACAAATGTGGCCTTCAATCAATGTCTTACACTCTTTTCCCCTGTCTATGTGTCTCTGACTTCTATATAAAGACAGAGCTCACCGTGCAGAGAAAAGGGGGGAGCTTTGGGATGTTGTGATTTGTCTTAAGGATACAATACAGATAGAAGACGAGACAGTTATGTTTTCATTTCAAATGTGACGAATGAATGAAACAGATACTGAAGTGAATATCTAATTATGAAACACTGGGTAGAAAGTTAACTTTTGGTACAGAGCTGATTCAATTGGGAATAGAGACTGCATAATGTTGCAAGCACCAAAATATAATATTTGCATATTTGTGGTATTTTTGTGACCTTCTGCTCAGGTGTAAACTGAATTATAAATAGAACTGGGTTTCGAATAAATACATTATGAGGAGGTGTGGTTATGTTTGCTGCTGAAATATTAAATCAAGTCTGTATAAAGCAAATATGCACAATTTCTCACACTGACATGAGCACATGCTTTTGGTTTTCACTCATCATTGCTACTGATACTTATTAGAGATTATTATTATTAGAGATTATTTTGACCCGTTTATCTTTCCTTAATTACATATTAGACTTGGAAAATGGTCACATGCGGCCACATACACACCTGTTATCATTCTTTATAAAAAAGAAGCTAGCTGATTTGAAATGATGCACATTAGCTAGATAACTTAGTTACCATATAGGAAGTATTCTAATCAGCTTCTGTACAACTGTAAATGAAATATATATCAGGTTATAAGCTATTACGTTCTATGAGCTAGCACTGTAAACATTTTTTCCACTTCATGTAGGCTTAAGGAGCTCATTACCAACAGAACAGAGCAGCAACCAATGCTGAAGCAAAGGCTGTTTAGCAGCGCTGTGCTTCTGTGAGTTTTCTGCATGGCTTTGATCATTAATCATAAAGTTTAACTTGCAGATCACGGCTATTTCGGTGCATATGTTTATTAGAGCAACAACAACAACACTAAGCTTGTGACATACGGTATCACATGACAGTGACATGTTTGTGTAGCACGAATAGCTGATACAAGTATGGGCAATGAGGCATCGCTGATTCTCGTGATGATCCTCTTGTACAGATTTTCCTCTAATATTTTAGTGGTAAATAAATAAATAAACTGTCTGACAACTTGAAAGAAATATATTTTCTCCTGTAGTGTACGATTTTTGTGAATATTCACGCATATAGGACCAGGACTCTCAAACTGGGATCTGTGAAGCACAACCAGGGTTTTGTTGTTGATACAGTGGTAGAAATTACAACCCACCATTATCACAACAGTTATATTTATCACTGAGTTATTATTACATATTACATATTAGCCTGTTTGACTGGTCACATGAATTGCATAAGTTTATTTAACATTTTATTTCACGTCAGTAAGCAAAGGGGGGAAAAAAATGCTTGATGGCTCAAATAAATGCTAAATAATTATTGCAAATATTTTTGTTATAAATATATTTATAAATTATTACAATATTTTTGACATTATTATATATAAATAATGCACCAAACGTTTAAATAGTTTATAGATTTCTAAATAGCTTAAAAAGTAGTCATTTTTGTTTGTATTTTTTCTTGCAAAAAGTTATCTAAAATTCACACATTTGTATAATAGTGCATTAAAAAAATAATAATAATAATAATAATAATAATAATAATAATAATAATAATAATTATAGACTGTGTTATCTATTGTGTTCTATTGTGAATACTGACTAATACACATTTTGTATTGTTTGGTTGTTTGTTCTTATTTGATACAGAAAAAATATTCAGTCAGTGAATATAATTAGAAGTTTGGCCACAGTAGGCTCTTGAAGTTGAAATAATCGCAAAAAGAAAAAAATTCTAAGGACCAAAGTAAATTCAGTCAGCTTCGGCAGGAAGGAATTAGTGCTATAATGAACTCAGAAACTACACTGACCTATTAGTTCCTCAACAGCTCTTGGTTGTTGTTGTAGAAAGGACATTATGAACATTTTACATTATTTACTGTCCAGTGTCATCCACATGAGGATGAGGTTCCCTTCAGAGCCTGGTTCCTCTCAAGATTTCTTCCTCATATCATCTCAGGGAGTTTTTCCTTGCCACCGTCACCACAGGCTTGCTCATTAGGGATAAATGTTAAAGAGATAAATAGTAACTTAAATTTAAACTTTTCTATGCTTCTCTACTTCTGTAAACAACGTCCATTGTTAAAAGCTTTACAGAAATAAACTGAATTGAATAGAATAGAATTGAATACAACACTACAGAGAATGAGAGAAGAATTGGTTACACCCATCCAAATGGCTCAGCTATTATACCTCTTGATTATATTAAAGCTTTTCTAGCCATCACTCTAAAATCCAGCCGTCCTTCCATCATTCCTTATTGTGCATTATTACTCTTTCTTCTTGGTTGAAGTGCTTATACAGTACACAAGCACAGTATTCATGGCTGGACTGGAGCACTTTTCTGGCCCTGAGGCAGTCGTTTTATCTGCATGGCTTTCCGGATATCGGCATAGTGTTCCATGCGACTTTGAAATTCAAATGTTCTAAAAAGACATTTCTTTTAAAGTTCAATAACATTTCTTTCTTTTTATACAAATGTAACAGCTCCAGATATCCAGCTCCACTGCCAATGTAATTTCACATTTCTTTTATTCATGAAGTTTGAATAAGTTCAGTGGTAATTATTATGAGGGTTTTTTTTTTTTTTTGTTTAGACTACAGCTTATTTTTTTTTTTTCTCTCGGTTGTGCAGCAGGTGAGAATAAAAGATAAAATCAGGGAACATTGGTCTGCTTTGGATCCTGCTATGAACTTTTTGAATGGCATTGAAAAGTCATTTCCAAAATGCCACAGCAGAAGTCTGCACGCTGACCAACTGAGCCGAAGGAGATTGCTTTGTGCTGTTTGTACCAATAGCTTACGATTTCATGGCATCGGTTTATGAATGTGCATTTGCCTTTATACTCCAAAATCCACACATACAAATGGTTCTAGAGTTGATTGCACCCCTTATGCCGGAGGGACAAGCTGAAAAAATATTTTGGGATCAAGATTTAACCTATATGTTTAACAAGGACATCAGAGGGACAGCTCATGTTGGACGTTTGGGGGACAAAGTTAGGGAGGCCAGATTAAAATGGTTTGGACATGTTCAGAGGAGGGAGAGTGAGTATATTGGTAGGAGAATGTTGGACATGGAGCTGCCAGGCAGGAGGCAAAGAGGAAGGCCAAAGAGGAGGTATATATATGAGGATATGAAGCTAGTGGGTGCAAGTGTTGAGGATGCAGAAGATAGGGATAGGTGGAGAGAGATGATTCGCTGTGGCGACCCCTGAAGGGAAAAGCCGAAAGAAGAAGAAGATTTAACCTATACGTTTCACAGATGTTTATTTATTATCATTAATAACAAAAATTTTCCATCCTTCATCACATATTTCTTGTAACTTTACAATGTATTACATTGCTTTAAGAGGGGCATGGTGGCTTAGCTGTTAGTATGTGTGTGTGTGTGTGTGTTTGTTTGTGTGAAAAGCCCATGCTTCAGGGGTTTCATCCCCCTGTCCAAAGACATGTGTAGTAGGCTGACAGGCGTCTCTAAATTTGTGTGTGTGTGTGTGTGATGGGTTGACACCCTGTCCAGGTTGTCCCCCACCTTGTGCCAAAAGTCTCCTGGGATAGACTCCAGGTTTCCTGCAACCCTGTTATAAGTGGTAAAAAAAAACAAAAAACGAATGGATGGATAGATATTGACTTGTGACTTTTGATTTATGACAAAACAATTAAAATATCCACAAAAAAAAAGCCATTGGACTTGCAAACATTTGTCTTAACTTGTGTTGTTTCTATAATAATAATAATAATAATAATAATAATAATAATAATAATAATAATAATGGCTTCATGTTACAGTGTTGCTTTTGCTATGAATAACTAACCCTTTCTCCAATCCCTCACAAATTTCTACTTGGACTGAACCTCCATCTTGCTATAAGTGTTCCTGTGTGAATACCACTGCAGATTAAAACCCTGTAGAAACCTTGGTGCTGAGAGAGAGAGAGTATACTGCGAAAAAGGAATATAAATATTTATAAATGAATACATGCATATGTTAGATACATCTATTTGAACAAATCTAAGATTGCTTTGGGTCTCTCAGCAGGGTGGAGGACATTGTAGTGTGGCGGAAAATGAGTGATGAAGAAAGCAACTAAGGAAGATGAGAAAGACGGTAATAATGATAAATAGTCAGAGAGCGAATGAGAGAGAGAGAGAGAGAGAGAGAGAGCACAGGAAGAAGAAGAACAGCAACAACACCAAGAAGTACAAGTAGTGAAAGAATAAGGAAGGTAAGTAACAGAAGGTAAGGAATAGGGAAAAAGCAAACAAGAAGCTGTGAGAGGCAGGAAGAAAGAGAAAAAGGTGAAACAGGAAGACAGGAAGACTGGAAAAGGGGTGAGAGATAGAGAGGATAGAGAGAAGAAGTGGGAGATAAGAGGAGTAAGGGAAAGGGACAAATAAGAGGAAGTCAATGAGAGAGATGGGAAGGAGGAAAGTGGGTGAGAGAAAATTGAGAGAGAGAGAGAGAGAGAGAGAGAGAGATTGATGAAAGAGGAGGGGCAAGTCTAAGACTGCTTTTGGACACAGACTGCTACTTGGAGTATGAAGGATGATGAGTGATGAAGAAAGAGCCAGAGGGAAGATGGGACAGACAGTAAGGAAGATAAGGAGAGATTGGGAGAGAAGGTGAGAGACAGAAGGAGATAGGAAGAAAATGGGAAAGTGTATGAGAGCAAAAAGAGAGAGGGGGAGATAATAATAAAAGACGGATGATGAGGAAGAGTCCAGTTGACAAATTGCACCCTTAACCTCAGAGTCCTGATGAGTATTTAATTGGCCAAAGCTGGTTTGATGCAGACGGATTCTTCGCACTGTGGACACGGACACACACACACCAACCACTCATCTGTTTTTCAGAACAAACAGCCTGCTTCGAAAACACATCCACCAACGAGGCACAAACAAATTAGGAAATATGGATGTCTCAGTGCATTAAACATCTGCTACTTAAAATGCCAGTGTATTCTGAAATAAACAGCATGTACGCCATGTCCAGAGTCATTTTTTTCTTGTTCTGTTGGACTATATATTGTCCATCTATAGCAGTAACGTGAATCCCAACTAAACTGGTTGGAGAATTGTGGGAAACATCTGGGAGCAGGTTGTCAACAAAGAGGAATCATTTCAGTTGAAAAAAATGAATCTAATTTATTAGTTCTTAACAAAGTGGGATATCCAGAGAGATGGAAAGTGACAGGAAATCTTCCTGGGTTGTCACTCGTCATTACCAAGAGGTTGTAGGATTTGAAAATGCAAATATTTTGCATAGACAGATAGAAAGAAAGAAAGAAAGAAAGAAAGAAAGAAAGAAAGAAAGAAAGAAAGAAAGAAAGAAAGAAAGAAAGAAGTATTAAATAAATAAATAAATAAATAAATAAATAAATAAATTCTCCATTATATTCTCTATAGTATAGCATGACCTCAGTGTTATAAGCTTCAGAAGACTGAATGGGAGAAAAAAAAGAAGAAGAAAAACACTTTTGTTATCACGTCCCTTGATGCAGAGACAAATGTACAACACAATCAGCTTTTCTGGTCTTTGAGTGGGAATCTTTTCTGTAGAGACCAATTAAGTCTGAAATAATGTGGGATTAACTGAAACAGCTGCTAAAAATATGCCAGGTAAAACTGCCATGAACTGGAAGAGTTTACAACAGAAATAGAGATGTTAACAATGCAGCTTTTTACTGTAATCAAAACCTACTTGTTCTAAAACATTTTTTTTTTTTACAAATAATAAAAAAAACTTTCTAAAGCAGCAACAGGAGTGCTATTTCAAAAATACAGCTGGATTGACTGAGCACATGTAAATAGAAGTTAACCAGAACAATGGCTAATACTTTCTCTGAATCCTGTATTCATATATATATATATATATATATATATATATATATATATATATATATATACAACTCTGGAAAAAAAATAAGACACCACTGCCCAATCTCCAGATTTGAACCCTATTGAAAACCTCTGGAATGTCATCATGAGGAAGATGGATGGTCACAAAACATCAAGCAAAGCTGAGCTGTTTGCTTTTTTGCAAAAAGAGTGGTATAAAGTTACCCAACATCAATGTGAAAAACTGGTGGGGAGCATGGAGCCAAAACGCCTGCAAATCGGGGTTATTCCACCAAATACTGATTTCTTAATGTTATTTAGCCAAAGCATTAACACAGTTTGTTTATAAATTATTTGCATTTTGTTTTATTTGAGTTATTAAAGCTCTGCGAATACTGCATGATCTTGGGTTATTTTGATGTGTTGTCATTTCCTTTAAATATACACTCTAAATAACAATAGTTCACAAAAGCAGTTCACAAAACTGTTCATCTCACCAATACATGAACCTGCAGTGGTCTCTTATTTTTTTCCAAAGCTATATATATATATATATATATATATATATATATATATACACATATATTGTTGTTGTTGTTTCCTGTTCACAGTCACCACAGTGGCTCATCCAATCTGCATATTTTGATTTGCCACAGGTTTTTACACTGGATGCCCTAATGCAACCCTCCCATTTTGTCCATTCTTGAGTTAAACCCTCAGTGGCCGGGTTGGTTCCCTGCCTGAGTATCGAACCCAGGCTGAGACAGTGAGAGTGCGGGATCCTGCTGCTGGGCCACCAGGGACATGTATTATTATATATAACATCCATAAAATTATATAGTGCATTATAAACAAAAGCAATAATCTATTTTAAAGTGTATGACTTCATAATGTCAGGCTATATACTACATTACAGCATCTGTTCACAAAGTTACAACAAAGGCTCCAGGTGATATTAAAATTCAAACCTGGTGAATTCTCCATTCTTATTATCCAGTAAGAGTTCATAAACTTTCGATATTAGCATCAAAGGACCAATCAAATCACTTAAAACCAAAGGATTATATTAATTAATTAATTCTTATATGTCCAAGACCACTTTATCACCTTAACAGACTTTAAACTGCCCTCTAAGGCGCTAAGGAACTTTTACACCTGCACCATCAAGATCATCCTGACAGGAAGCATCACAGCCTGGTTTCACACCAAGCAGGACAAGCGGATCTCCAGAGGGTGCTGCGATCAGCTGAGCACACCATCCACACTGAGCTCCCTGACCTGCAGTCTGTCTACAGCAAGCGATACTGGACCAAGGCCAGGAAGACAGTGAAGGATCTCAGCCATCTGAACAATGGATGCTTTTTTTTCTGTTGCGGTCAGGGAAGTGCTTCCGCTCCCTGAAGGCAAACACATACGAGGCTTTCAGACTGACAGTTTAGAGTGAATCAGAGAGGGTTTACATGAAAAATTGGTAATGTGAAAGCTGTCATGTGGACTAGCAAGTGTAGCAGGGTACAGAACTTCAGACTTCCTTTAGGAGGTGGTGTGAGTTCACTATTGGAACTGTGCCACGACTCCTGTGAATGTAAACGCAACTCGTACTCTGTACTCTTTCATGAAGTCAAGTAACCTGTGTTATAGCCAATGACAACATCATTAGTTTCCTCAACACACGTGCATTATGTGGGGCAGAGAAACGTTATGCGACACCGAAGAAGTGAAATGTTCTACCTACCTGTGCAATAGCACCACTAATAATAATACAATAATAACAGCACCAAAATTAAATTATTAACAAAAACATGGTCGAGTTGTGTTCTTTCACCTCGCATTTGTTATGAGGATAGATGAATGCAAATGCACCAGGGTTCGAAAGAATCAAAAGAATCCAGATGAAACCAGACCAACACTGCAGTGGGCGCTGGGAACAATACACTCGGATTCGGACTGCAGCAGTCATGCCCAGTGTGAAAGTCATCAGAGAGGATGAGGAGGAGTGTCTTCCCACAGGCCATTCAGGCCCTTAACCAGCACAGCACACAGGACTAGAGCTTGGACTTGGTCTACACAACACCCACTACCTCGACCTGATTTTGCACAACATACATTGCACACCAGTGCACACATCTGCAATTAATTCAAAATCATACTAATTCTGCATTCTTATATTATATTTCTTTCCTCTTTTCTACCTGTATAAAAGTAAATTCTGGTTTATGTTTCTGTGTTAAATTCTATGTTATCATTTCAGTAGTAATTGAAGAACGAGCTAATACAAGGATTAGCATGAAGAGTGCAAATGTAATCAAAAATGATGATGGATCTTTGCATGGTGAAGATTTCTGTAAGAAAAGCCTGATGTAAATCTGTACCAAGTTTTCTACCATGTAAGAGAAGTCAGGACAGAAGACACTACTCTTTTTTATTATTGACAGAGAGAAAAAAAGAAAAAGGCTGCTGAGAGAATGAATTATGAACTTGTTTTGCACAAGATATAATATAACTATAAAGAGCTACAATTATGATAAGCCAATACTTAATTAACTAAAAAATTGTAATGGTCAGCACATTGTGGTATAAGAGGAATAAACGACTTGAGGAAATGCTGTTAATGGAAAACTGCACACCTCGTCATGTTTTATTCCTGACATAATAAATGCTTGGTTGCTCATATTGTACCGAGCTACAGTATTTCTAAAGACCTAAACACCTTATTACTTTTTGAAAGGTTTTAAAGACCTAGTGATCTTATGAATAACCCACAGTGTAACCTGGCACCATGCTATGATAAGCACCGTAAACGTAACCATAACTGTGCAACTGTGTACAAGGTATTATGTATGCTATATAACATGTTATAAATGAGTTGCACTGTTAATACACAATGCATCTCAACTGTTACCGAATGCATTAAAACTGGCAAAGATCCACAATCCACCCACGTGGAACATTACGACACTGAAACAAACTGCACCTGCACTCGTTCATCACTACACGCTTTCAATAGCGAGCGCTGAATGCTGTTATCAAAGCTGCACACGAGAGTCAACACACAGAACCGTCCATTATAGAAGAAGCTTCCATCCACTTAGGATTCAGTCCATGCTTCAGAAAAAAAAAAAGAGAGAGTGAAATGGAAAAACTGTGCTTATAGATTTGTAGAGACAAGACTCTGCCATTTCATGAATTGACTTAATGCTATGCGGTGTTTCTGTAAGCCACATCAGGGGAACGGCGTGCTGGGAAAAATGCACGCTTTTTCAAAGCTAATTCACGACATTCACAGGAAGAATTGAAGCCGAGATGCTGAGATGGTTCAATACAATACAATACAATAGAGCATTAGACGCTGTTAGGGCTGTGTATTATAGTAGCTTTTTCTGGAGTTTAAACCTGCTCCACTGAAGATCTAATCTCTGCAATTATGTGTGTAGCCCCCTGTTACAACCGCAGGTGTTGTGTATTTTTCTGGGCCATGATGGCTTAATGCATGCATAAGGGAGAAAAAAGAGACAGAAAGAAGAGACAGAGCCAGAGAGAGAGAGAGAGAAATAGAGAGAGAGAGACAGCGAGAGGGGGAAAAGGAGAAAGGAAACCTGCTAACTGGTCTATACAGCTGGCATTAGCAGGGCGGACTGGCAGATGGATAAGTCACGGGCTGTTTTCCCTTCTGTTCCCAAAACGACTCGCATTTAGAAAGCCCTGTTGGTGCTTAAGGTCTTTAATGTTTTTTTTCAGGCTTGTCTTTTTTTGGAATTTAAGAAAATTAAAAATTATTTTAAAATAGGTCATGTTCTCTTTCTCAGATATCCAGGTCCAAGTATATTACTAATGAATGGTGTGGTCACTTAAAGACCAAGCTAGCACCAAATAAACATCTCTCCTCTCCTTCCTTCAAGGGAGGTTACAACTAGATATTTCCAATAAATCAATGAAAGCACTACATAGATACTCCATGAATACTGTGGAATGGATTCAAATTCTTTTGCATGCAACCTACCCGCACTTTATCAGTTCAGTCACAAGCATGCGTAGCATAGAAACGTACCCTACTTCTTTTTAAAACAACTGAGCATATTGAATATATTTCAAAGTTTGTGATTTTCACGACATATGAATAGACTTATGAAATTATAGGCTCATGAAATAACTATAACTGCTTCTCTTCTCCGCAAACATAATGAAGCTTGCAAGTCACGTGGTAACACATATGGTAAGACGGGTATTTTCAAAACATGGAAAATCTCTGTAGTCTCTGAGCCTCAAAAATGTAGAGCCTTTCAGCATTTTGAATAAAAAAACCCACATTAGCGTACCACGTTCCAAAGTGACTAGCAAGCCCCATAAAGGCTTATAAACCTTGTTTAGTCTAATCTTACACTATAGGACATGGTTAAAGTTAGAAACGAATGCTCACCTTCTGCCCTAAAAACATGAGTAAACCTGAAGACAACCTTTGTTAAAACTACACACTCACAAGTAGCCAAAGGGTTAATTTTTAATAAAAGTTTTTCTGAAACCTTATAAACTTGAGTTCACTATCCAACCTGGCCATAAAGACTGGAGTTAATATACCATCTTTTATAGCATATGTTGTTAAAAGTGCAAAATTTACTTCTGGAATTGCCCATACTCAATATGTTTAAAAAGAGGTCAAATATTTCTCACATATCGCTCTGTATAAATAATTTAAAAATAGACCAAGGTATGATTAATTTCTATTCAAAATTCACCCAGAGAGCATTCAGCTAAATGTTTCATACTGTGATATCCAATGCATGCTTGTGAAAGAGGAATAATGCTCATTGTATAGCAGGTGCTGTAGATATGACACATGCAAATGTTTTCTTCTTTGAGGCTGGGCTGAGATTTTACATTAAACATTAAAGAAGCAGTCTGTAATATTTAGAGAGGTGAAATGAGCTGCAGTGAAAAAAATGGCTAAGCTTTCCACAACCAATCACTTATCTTTTATTGAATTTATACTTTATGTATATTCTGGCTAAGGGATGGAGCTAATAAAAGACCAGAAGAAATGTAAACAAAAGCAAATTGAAGATATCTATTGAATAGGATTTTTTTTTTTTTACAGATTATGCTTAAAAGTGTTTAAAAAATTACAAACTGCTCCTTTAACTCATACTCAGTCACTAACCAACCTACACATGGCAACACAACCACATCCTGCATGCAGCCATGGCAGGTGATTCAATCCTCTTCAGGACCATCCATGACCTAAATAAGTTATCATAATGGCTCCTGTATGATTAAACGGAGGCTGTAGTGAACATCCACTGCTCTGGAGTTTGTCCTGAGCTAAGCAGTGCAGCCTTCAGGAATATCAATGAGGGTTGGCGAAATTAGTAACTAAGGCAGTGTTTGAGGCTGTAAGCAGCAGATTACCTTCTCTGTGAAGATCTTTAGTTTAGAGTGAAAGCAAAAACATTAACAGTGACAACACCGACCAACGTCTAGCCAAACCTACAACATGCTTGTCCGGTTTCCTGAGCCAAGAATCCTCACCAAGCGGTCCATTACATCATCCCATTCTTCTGCCTCTCACACACACTTAATCGTGTATCACAAATTACCACATCCACATGCACAACACAGCCAACACACTCACCTTTATAACAGTTCAGAAGAAAAAAAACAATGATGGCATTTGGAAAGTTTCAGTCTTGGTGAAGAACAGATGCTGAAATGCCACCTCGATACAAAATTTGCTGAATTAGTGTTGGTGAGTAATTGAACAATTTTTTTCACACAGCTGCTTAAGTAAACTGATTTTTCATAATGCAGCAATAAATAGTGATCAACCAAAGTTCTTTTACCACCATTTCTATTAGTAAAATAAAATAATCTTCTGTTTTGGAGCATATCTCAGTCTCCAGGTTAGTCAGTATACCCATGTCCTGGCCACTTTCTAGGTGGACAAATACTGACTGCAGCCATGAGTGTAGACTAAAATACAAATTATAAATTGAGAAAAATTAATAAGTTGAAATTATTTTAAAAATTGAAAACATTAAAACAAATTACAGAAGACTAATTAAAACTTATACACATCATTTATTTTAAGATGATTTCTGTAGTGCAGTTTAAGGGATCATCTGAAAACATTATTTTGCAAGCAGAACATACAGTCAGCTCTTTTCTGTCCTCGCAACATGACGCCCAGTGTGAACAACCTTGTTGTTGTTGATAATAATGGGAATTATTGAAATAGCTTTCAGCTAACATAACACAAGGCTGTTTTTATATATATATATAACTGGTTATTTTTTAGTTATGGCTAAATTTGAATGATTGAAGTGTAGATTACTCCATATTATCCTTCCTCCTTTTAAATATATGGGTTTTTTACTTTCCCTCTCTGTCTAGCAATGTGAAATAGTCACTTCTCTTCATCCTAAAAGCTACATGTGCTTTCACAGTCAAATCAATCCCTGTGTTGTGTAGTAATAATTGGACAAAACCTACTTGTGAAGGGGGGGGGATTTTTCTACTACATATGATTCAGTTGAATGTGATATAAATATTTGGGGAGGGTTAAAATAACTAGAGCCCCAATCCCCATCCCCTCTAGAAACTATGCCCCTGACTGCTGCGCATCTAATTAGACATCAATGAAAGGTTTCAGGTTTGAAATCCATGTCAGATTTGCCGTTAACTTATCTTAAAAGCGGCTGTAAAAACAAAATAGTCTGAAGAAGTGTGCTGGGGCTGATTTCTTTCTAACCCAGACTGTGGACTTACAGAACCTGCCAGTGCCAGTTGTTAAAACTTTTCATCCAGTGTCACTGACACATCTATAACAGATCATGAGCAGTGACTGAGATCGTGATTGAGGTGGATTATTCATTTTATCACACTCCCCCCCAAATGGCTAAAAAACTGGTCAATAGACTAAGCACACATTTTCTATTTAAAGCACAAAAGGACAGATGACAGAAGCATAAGTTTACTGTGTTTTGGTTTGAATGAAACTGTTCTGTTTCTTTTCTGAACCCAGTATAGCATTAGAGACATGAAACACTTGCATATGCCTTCATCATTCTTAATATACCATCGATGAGACATTGTGATATGATGCATTACTCAGCCCTAATGGTTTCATTATCAATCTATTGATAGATGTGTGTTTTTGGCCCATTCGTCTTGTATTATGACCAGCCGTCACCACCCTCGACCCTGTCCATCAGAGAAAAGGAACATGCCCATGTCCAGATATTATTAGGATGGTGGAACATTCTCATTAGAGCACTGTCGTTAGCCTACCAACCAAAAATATCCACCCAACAGCAGTTCTGATAAATCTCTGAATGCTGACATTTTGACAGAATGAAATCTGTTGTCACTTAAATAATATCTACATGTAACTTTACAGCAAAATTGCTGCAAGTTCCATTTCATCACAGTGAAGCTCAATATGGCTCGGAGCAAGACTAGTGACTACATACATTTCCTGTGATTGTCAGATCCTCAAATTATCAAGGAGGATACATTTTCATCAGAGGTAAAATAACCAAGCCTGAAATATCTTTTCTGGCCTCTAATGCAGCAGCTAACACATATTCGTCTTGACAAAGCCTTGGCTCTGCAACAATCCCTTCTGCCCAGGGTGCTGCTTCTCAAAGCATGCTTGCCAAAATCGCATGCCTCCTGCACTTCCTACTCGGCTGCTGAGTGGGCCTCCACCTGCCCCATGTGTCCTTGCCCTGAGCCAAATCAACAGAGAGCTGCCTGTTCCGCCAGCACGGTACACACCCGCCTCCTCTCCTCTCCTTTCCTTTCCTCTGGAGGACTGAGGCTTATTAAAGATTCACAGTGAGAACGTCATCCTCAGCACTTTCCTGCGTACGCAGATGAGCTTCCCCTTTCCCTGCCGCATAACAAGAGCTGAAATATGTTGTTATATGTTAAAAGAGAGAGAGAGAGAGAGAGAGAGAGAGAGAACTGTAAACTACATCAGCTAAAAACATGTCTGTAATATGTAGAGATTAACAAACTTGCTAGCAGGAGTACTTCATATATACAGTATATATATATTATATACATATTATTATATTATATACATTTAGTCATAAAAAAGTTAAGTTGGTGATGTAAATGGTCAGTCCTTTCTTCAAGTATTTACCCTAACAAGAAGAGAGCTTTAGAGCTTTAGAAAAGGACCTCAGAAATACATTATAATATAGATACAACAACATATTTGGTGCACATGTTTAAATTATTTTATTATTACAGATATTACATAATCATTTTTAATTTTTTTTTTTACAGCGTACACTGTTTGCTCACACAGTGAATGAACATATGAGCAATTCTGTAGTTTCCCATTTACATTTTCACTAATTTACAAAGCCATAGAATTCCACTGGTTTAAACAAGATCCTAGATTAAATGGTAAATTATGTAAGTACCTGGATTAATTCTATTCAGGTTCTGGATGCACTGGCCACTGTAGTGTCACTCATATCCTCTCCCATGGCTTTTGCAGCCTGCTCTTCTAAGTTTTATTAAAAACATTCTTGGCTTGATAGAACTCAAATAATGTGTTATTCTTGGGTGTAAATCAAAGAAAGTGAGTGCTTTTCTGTTACACACACAGTCTCTGATTGAGGCTCTCCACTGTGTGTTCAGTGGGAGTCTTTTCATTTGGAAGTGTTTTTCACTAGGGAAGTTCTCTTCATTGGTAGAAAATAGGTTTCTTTTCTCACATGAAATCTTTCCTTGAAAAACATGGTTATGGCTATATAATATTTTAGACCACAGCGCTGCTGAATACTCAATTGTGATTGGTCAGAAGAATTCAATTTTGTGTAACAGCACGGCTCGGACAATACTGTAATTCCAGCTGCAAGATTTCTATTGATGCAGTTGTTCTAATCTGTTATCACTTCTATAATAAGTTACTCAAGGACTAGGGATTCAGCTATTCACCTATTCAGCTGTCCAGACACTGAAAAGGTTTAACTTTAAGTTTTCTGACAGCGTCTTTAAGGGAGGGATGGGTGGAGGGTTTTGTGGTTGCTGAGGAAGTATCATATAAGTGATAACAGAAACTTCTTTTGAAGAAGAATAGAATAATAGAATATCATACTCTTTAATTGTAATGTGGTGAAATGACATTACCTGTAACTATAAACAATTAAAGAATATGATATTCTATTATTAATACAACATTTTTATCATTGGCTAATTGCTATGGTTTAAAAGGAATAAAACACTTAGAGCCCCCCCAAAAAATCTCCATTTGAAGCTTACTAAACTCAGGTCTATTTTTCTTCACTGATTTATCTGTAATGTAGTAACAAGCTGTATTAAGACAAGGATTTGTATTTCCCGTTTGAAAAATGATGCATGAAAATACAACACCTACAGCTTTGGAACAATAACGCAGCACTGATGTTACTTGAATATGTGAAATTACCATACATATTGTTATCAGTCTCTGAGCTAAACCAGAATTGTCATGGTAAATTAAATAAAATGAGCATATGTTATTCCTGTTTGTTGGAGCCAGCGGTTACACCTGAGCAAGAAAGGAGGTTATTTTCAGAGATATTCATATTTCACCTCTCATATTATTTTAATATATAACTCATACCCAACTGTAATCAACCTCTCAGTTCCCTTCTTCCGTGACTCTCTTGAGTTTGTCCAGTGGGATTCAGCATGCCTCCATGCACTAATTGAGCACACGGAGAGTACAGTCTTATTCTCTTATCACTCGAAACGCGTCTCTCTTGAGATAACGGTGGCTGCCGTCCAAACTTCTCATTTGCATGAGCATTAGCCAGAGCGGTGAACAAGCCGTATTATGTGAGCCGACCTAAATTCCATTAACCTGTGGGTTAAAAGAGTCCTCGCTCTTCCTGCCACGTCCTGTCAACTTTACCCAACTACACATCGAAATAACAATCGGGAGAACTGGAAGGAAAAGCTTTGAGGTTTTTTATAAATTCAGAGGTCTATTCTTTACTCAAGTAGAGTGGTCATGTATCAGCTAATCCTTCTCACATGCAAAAGCAAATGTCAGAAGGATTTAAGATAATGCTAAATATAGATTACTTGTTCAAATGATCGAATTTCGCTTATCTGATGAAGCATATTAGAAAATGCCTGATAATTACAGCAGTTTCAGCTGCAGTTATTCCATATAAGGACAAAACTCTATGTGTGGTAACGGCATGGTTTCGCTGGCACAGATGGATAATCCTTCATTTTCGACAAAAATACAAGAGGCTTTTCTCTGCTTTTCTCTGAAAGGCACACACGATCAAACCTCCGCATTTTCAGCAATAAAGCCAAGATCAAGAGCATTTAATGATCAGTGGTTCTTGTGCATTGTATCTGGGTTCTCCTGTGTGCATTTATGGATTAAATACAGTTACATTTTACACGGCAGCACATGCTGAAAATGGCAATTTATAACCAGCTAACCGAAAACATAATCAGAACATAAAGTTTAAATTTGACAGCTTCTCAAAAGGTCAGGCTATAGCTTTATAAACATAACGTAGACGCAATGTTCTAAAAGACATCTGCTGTAATAATGCTTCGGATCACAGTGTTATTAGAACAATGCTGACATTGACATCTGCTGTTACACTCTTAAAAATAAAGGTGCCAGAACAATAACGTTTCTTCACAGTGATGCCACTGCAGAACAATTTTTCGGTGCACATGTTAGTACTGAAATATTTTGTGATAAAAATAATTCTAATACGTTTTTGGGCCAACAAAAAAAAAGAACGGGAATTTTCTGCCTATGTAAACTGCAGATATGCATGTATAATGCATGGATTGTCCACTTTATTAGGAACATCATGGTAATAGTGGATAGGAAAGATTTGCTCTAAGAACATTCTCAATTCATCGCGGATTCCACATGGTGTTAAGAAAAATTCCTTTCAGATTCTAGCCCATGTGGACAAGATTGTATCACATGCTGTAATTGCTGCAGATCTGTCAGCTGCAGCTCATGCTGTTACTCTACCACTTTCCAAAGGTGCTCTGTTGGATTCAGATCTGGTGACTGGGGAGGCTTTGAATTACACTGAACTTATTATCTTCACGGAAGCAACACAGCTTGTGCTTTGTGACATGCAGGATAAAAGCCATTAATGGATAAAATTGTGACCATGAAGGGATTCACAAGGTCAGCAATAATACTCAGACAGCATTCAAACATTGCTCAATTGGTGTGCTGAGTAAACATCTCCAACACCACCACACTACCACCAGGAGCAGTGTGAAGTGTTGACAAAAGGCAGGTCAGGTTCAAGAATTCCTGCTGTCAATGCCAAACTCCGACACCACCACCTGCATGTTGCAGTAGACAGCACACCAGTCCAGACCAGCGCTTGGTGAGCTTGTGCCCTCCGAGTCCTGTTTTTGGTTGACATGGGCTTCTATAAGCCATCCACCTCACGATTAACAACACTGTGTGCACTGTGCGTTCTGAGTTGCTTTTCAGTTCACTACGGTTGTGAAAGTACTGAGCTACTGCAGCATTCCTGTCAGGTTAAATCAGTCAGGTCATCCTTCTCTGACCTCCACCCTTCTCATTTCCACCCACAGAACTGCTGCACACTAGATGTTTTTTTTGTTTTTTGCACCATTCTGTACAAACTATAAAGACTGTTTTGTGTGAATATCACAGAAGATCAACAGCATATTATAATATACTCAAAACAGTCCATCTGGCACCAACAAGCATGTTGCTGTAAAAGTCACTAAGATGGCGTTTTGCACTCATTATAATGCTTTGTGTATGTTAACTAATGCTCATGACAAGTATCTGCTTGATTTTATGAGTTATGCTGATGCCACATGATGGGTTGAGGGGATAATTGCATGTATGAGCAGGTGTATGGTTGTTCCTAAAAAGAAATTAATTATATATGGAAAAATATTCATATATATATTTTACAAAGTGATATCAGAATATAAGTAGCAATGAGAACACACTCACAATCGATATATGAGGTTTGAATCATTTCATTTCAGTTCAGGATTCTGGTCTTTTAGTCTTATCTCCATTTTCAAAGATTCCAGAGGACAAACTGGGTTTACGGATATTTAAAAGTGCTTAACTCAGACAAGGATAGTAATTAAACTGCGTCGCATTTTCATTTAGATTACTTTGGGCAGCTCTGATGTTCAGTGCCGTCATCCTCATTAACCTGCTCTCCAGATCAATACCAGGCTTGCAAGAAATGTCACATTGGTTGGTGATACAGTTTCTCACAAACATCTTATCATGAAACTGGGTTTTCCAATGGCTTTAATGAATAATCCTAAAAAAAAAAATCAGGGAATAAGATTGGCCTCAGGGTTACATTATAATTTTTTTATAGCTGCTTGAGCTTGATATTAATTTGACTCAATTGGGTCTTACCTTTGCCATAGCTAGAGTGGAGTTTGATAGCCCTGCCCTGGATGACATGCAGGTAGGTGAAGCCAATGGCGAATGTGAGAAGCACAAGGAGCAGGAGGAGCTTGAACTGCTTGCGTATTTTCTTCAGAGGGAAGCGCATCCTCCTCACAGTAGCATATCACGCTCAGGGGAGAATTCAGGAGGAGATTGATGGCTGCTTTTCACTGCTCTGGTACTGGAAGTGAGGAAATATAATGGAGACTCACACTTACAATCTGTATTTGTCAAACAGTCTGTAACACTGAAAGCTGTAATTTAACACTGCATGAATTAATTCAACGTTTCAGGTGTTAAATTAGCACTATTAATGTCATTTAAAAACTACGAGCTTGTTCAGCATGTGGGTGGTATTCAGTATAATCAATGGTCATTCAATTCTGCAATAGTTCTTTTAGCAACCAATGTTTATTCAACATCGGCAGATAATTTTATGCATGCCTTAATAAGTATAATAAAAAAAGTACTTGCAAGAACTTACTGAATATTTCACAGGGGAAAAAAACCCTAATGCTATAGATTAGTATAAGGTTTTCCAAACAGGGTTTGAAGTCTAGGGGATTATGGTGGCTTTGTACGGGTTCTTAAGACTTGGGTGGAAATGTCAAAGACAAGCCGACGTTAAGTTACAGTTTTACATTTTATTTCTATTAAGCTGCTTTGTGAAAATGTCCTTTATTAAACACTAAACAGTCCTATATAAATACAATTGAATTGAATTGAATTACATTTTAACAGTATAGATACATTCATACGAATCATTGATACTCTAGCACTTTATTGTAACCTCAAGTAAAAAGTGACTGAAGTTTGAACTGAAGTACTCATGGTTCAGAGAGTTAAATATACATTACAGAGATAGCTAGCTCAATCATATTTAATATTTGGACGTATGTGCATGGTCAGTGACAAGGCCAAACTCTTTCCCTATAGTGTGTAACATGTTGGAAATAGATATGAACACTGGGTCATAAAACCAAACAAGGCAAGAGTAAATTGTAAAGTGGGAAATGAGTCAAATAAAACTTTTTCACCAAGCAAAAAAATTCCCTTCACCTTAACCTGATTAACATCTCCAGGGGTACTTTAGACTAATAATTTAGGTTCAGCTAAAGGTTGGGAACTCCTGCTATATGTGTTAATAATGAAAGAATTAAACAAACACTAGAGAAATCACTTCAGCATTTTAAAGTGTACTTCAACACCCTAGGTATTAAATGGACATTGTAAGGTTAATTGAACTCTACAGGTGTTAATGCAGCACTGCAGGTGTGCATTCGCTAACAGATGTAACATTTTAACACAGTGGAAATTTCGCTGTGTAGAAAAAAGAAAACTGCAAAAGTCAGCAGGTGTTTGTACTGCATATCTAATGTAATCAAAGTACCAATTTGATGTAGACTAACAATTTTCTGCGAGGCATCTGATGAGAATTATCCCAATTCCTGTTCTCTCATTACAATGTGCATCACTCTCATTATATTTCCTCACATCTTATCCCACTGAGAACTCCTACACATAATCCCTGAAGAGAAAGCAGTACTGCAACCAGATACAGTTCACATCACTCATTTAGTTCATTTCCACGATGAAGACTTACCATTGATGGATGTCTTGACGTGATGCTTTCATTTTGCATGAGACAGATTCAGTGTTGAAGGTGCTGATGCTGTGATAGAGGCGAATTGTTGGTGGAGATGAAAGCAAAGTCACCTACTATATCTTTCGATGTTCAGCTTCAGGCTCTTCTGCTGTGAAATGCAGATTGTGAGTAAACGTGACAGGGGATCAGCACACTGGAAACTTTGCATGGTCAGTGTGTAAAGTTCAGCTCTGAAAATCAAGTCCAAACAGAAAAAACAAAACAAAAAAGGCAATTCGATCTGTTCAACTGCTTATTGTCCTAATCCCGATTCTCTGACATGCTCGCTTTGAAATGCATTAACATGCATTAACTTCTGAACTGATTTGGAATTTCTCTCATGCCACCCTATCACGGATCCGATCAGGTCTCGTACTAACGGAACTCTCTCCGTTCGTGGTGTCCCGTACGCACGAACCTCTCTCTCTCACACACACACACGCACGCACGCACGCGCGCGCGCGCACTCACTCACTCTCCGTACCGAACCGCTCTTTGTTCTCTTTAATCTCCAGATCACACGTAGCGCGAAATCCTGCCGTAATCCACGTAAAAGCCTATGCGCGTGTGGTGATGGAGAAATGAAACAGCATCCTCGCGTGCACTCTGAAGCGCTCGCGCTGCTTTTGTGCGCGCCACCTACAGCTCCATACACATAGACACACTCGCCTCGGTGCGCGCGCGCAAGCATACACGCGCACACACACACACAGAGCTAGGCCAACGAACATGGGCGCGCGCTCACGCGTGCACACACAGCTCTTACCCTTACTCTTCCTTTGCCTCCATGATACAGTGCTACAGCTGAGGTTGAAAAGTTTACCGGCCCCATCATCACCATCATCTTCTTCATCATCATCAGCAGCAGCAGCATCGTCCTCCTCCTCCTCCTCATTGTCAACATCAGATATTCCTAAAATTGTAGTTCATTTTCCATATTTCTCCCACAAACCGGCAACTTTTGCAGAAAATTGTATATTATTGTTGTTCATTTTTTTGATGGAAAAAGTAATGTTTTTGTAGTGACTCAGTAATGCAGAAGTCATTACTACTTTATTGTGTTTAGGGCTGAAAGCACCCTGAATGGGATGCTGGGATGCCATCCCGTCACGAGGGGTGCAGACGTTTGCGCATGAATATTAACCTAGACTTCAGTTTATTAAAGGTAGAGTAATAATGCAGTCTTCAGCTTTATCATCTCTCTACAATCAGTTCATTCCTGAATATGACTTTTGTAACGTTCATTTATTCATTTTTTCCATTTTCTTCTTTACATTCAACTAACAACACCAGCTTTATCTCCAACTTTACACACACACACACACACACACACACACACACACACATACTAGTGCAGCCAAAATGTAATTATGTCAAATTTGAATTATCCTGATAGTCAGAAAGAACAATATGATCTGAATATGAATGTAATGAGTGTTTAAATAAAGAAGGTAGTCTCTATAAAGAGCATAAGATTATGCCCTTCAGGCACCAAACCTTTTGAAAGATGATTATAGCGGTTTCATGGAGAACACCAGCAGCCCAATTGTGATGAGAAATAGCTTTGTTTCAGACATAACAATAAACAGCACATGCAGAAGCAGGTGGAACCTCTTCACAGTCCATCAGGTCTGATCTCAGATGTGCTGTGCCGTTGTGTTCAGGTGTGAGTCAGTACAGATGTCTACCTGGTGTGTACTGGAATGACGATCTCAGTTTGTAGCTTTACCAGTGGAGTTGGAGTTTGATGACTGGTGTTATATAGTGTATCCTGACCAGTCAATTTAGATCAAAATATTTCAGCTCAGTGTGTTGTGTAGAGTCCCAGGTACTCTCAGTTAAGATGGATGAGAATGCCTCTCTGCCTCTCATTGCTTTTTTACAGTGATGCATGACTTTCAGCATCTTGCAAAAGCTGGAATAAATCACACAAACACTCATGTCACCATGAACTGTCAATGTCCTCAGGGGACTAGAGACAGGTTCAGGTCTACAGCTCTGTTTGCTAGCTTGAGAAATTGACTCAATTGCTGGAGCACCTGCATCAGCCACCTCAGGAGGACAGTTATTGTTTTTGAAGTGCACAGCCTAAAACACAGCACAATGAATAATTCATGCAAAGTGTGTTATAATATCTGTATAGTATGTGTTGTAATAACTGTTCTTTTATGGATTGATATGCTTCATGCTAGATCAGATCATGACTACGTAATGCATGAATTCAATTAAAGAAGCTGCATTTGTTTGGGGGATTAATCTTCGCTGTAGTGTTCACAGATCAGAATCTGTACTTTTGGCATCATCTACTGGTTATTGAATATACTGCAGGCCGGCTCAGATTCACGTCTTCCCTCTGTTTACACAAGGACATTATCAGAAGTGTGTCCAGGCTAAATGGTAAATTATTTTCGTAGTGAAAGGTCAGTAAGTACCACACCGAACATGTAACTATACTGTTACATAAATATTAAACTTTCTTCTATTCTACTGGCGCATTCATTTTTTTTCTTTGTACGTTAACAGTGCAGTCTAATGACAGATAAGAAAGACAAATAGATAGTCAAAAAGACAAAGAGACATGTTGACATAAATAAACAAACAGACAGAAACAAATAGATAGACAGACCCATAAATAGCAAAGCTGTCTAAATACATAACAGATATAACTTCCTCTTGGTCTACGAGACAAACAGACAAATAACAGACCGAGACAGACAGATAGCTAGATAGCTAGATAGATAGATAGATAGATAGACAGATAGATAGATAGATAGATAGATAGATAGATAGATAGATAGATAGATAGATAGATAGATAGATAGATAGATAGATAGATAGATAGACAGACACAGTCTCTCTACTGAAGACTGAAACAGACAGACAGTCAGTCAGACAGACAGAAAGACACACACACACACATAGACAGATGAATAGATAGACCAGAAGAAAGGCATGTCATTAAAAGTACACAAAAACAACACTATCCATCTGAAGAAAATGTCTATTTCTGCCAATGAAAGCTTCAACACCTTTCTAAATTATATATCATTACCATATACAGAGTAAATAAAACCAAAGCATTCTGGTTGGAGCTCTCAAAACTCCTTACAAAGGAATGTACAGAAAAATACAGTTATTTCAAAAACATGCATAAGAAGAGAAAAACACATCCTTCAGCAAAAAATGTGAGCCCTCTGAGCAAAAAAAAAAAAAAAAAAATAGAGAGTGAAGAAAAGAAATAGATGTTCTACAGCTGACAATCATTTGTCTAAGAGCTAACACTTTCAGTGCATACGGAGTCACTGAGCTGAATATACCGTGAATCTGTGGAGCAGGAATACTATAATACTATAGTGACAAATCACCTCTGAACTGCATGTAATGTGAAATATGGTCATTATGATTATACGGATTATTCTAAAAATGTAAAACAACACTAATGTCTCACGATGAGTAGATGTACGAAATGAAAACACATATATTTGAGTCAGCAGAGCATGTGCTATTAGTATGAATCTGCAAAAGTAGCGTAAAAACAAAAAATAAAACCAAATGAACATTTACAACTTCCTAGGAGCTTTACCATTGCACTGATATACATCTTGAAAACAATGACTTGCTTAGTGATATACTCCAATACACCGATTTAATTAACACAATCTTAATTATTTACATAATAAATCATTTAAAGGAAGTTCTATTCTGTGTATTGCCGTCTAACCGAGAACTGCACACACGTCTGCTGATTTCGTTTTGTTGTAAGTAAAATGAATCAATGCCTTTTAAGAGTACACAAAAAAATAGTCTACATAATGGTAAGTCTCAGAGTACTAGGATGAAGCTGCTTACAAAATGTTATACTTGGCAAGAATAACTCGCATTATGCCACAAATGACTGTAGCTGCATACTAAATTGCATGAAGCAATAAAAGGGAAACATTTATCCTAAGGCCTAAAGCGTTCTGCACAGCGTTCAGTTAATGTTGCGCAAAAAAAGCAGAACACTGATAAGAAAGAACCGATATTAAATATAAAAGAGAAAAAGAAGTCACAACTTTTTTTCTTTTAAAATTGTGAAATAACACAGTACCTGTATTAATATAATTTATACTATACAAATGCCTATAGATACAAAAGGCTAAAAGCATTAAAATACAATACTACAAAAAGCTTGTTAACTTCATTTACAAAATGTTCACAAGTACCCTTACAGTACATTAACACTTAGGAATTTAGTGGCACAGAAAATGCTTCTGGCACAAAATGTTGGCTAGTTCTTCCCTTAACATGGCTAGTACAGCATTTAATTTTAATAGAAAGCGGTTTTATTAAATATATCAAAATACATTTTCTGACCTTTTAAGTTATAGATGTGTGTTGTGTGTTTTATTACAAAATGTTGTAACATAGAAAAAAGCCTAAAATAGCCAAAAGAGTTGCAGGAAAAGACTTTCTGTCAGATGTCTTTAAAAGAAATGTGGTCTAGATGATATTGGAAGTCTTACATATTAACAAATATTTATTTATTTTGGGGGATTTGGTAGCTTAGTGGTTCAGGTGTTGAACCACTGACTGGAAGGTTGTGAGCTTGAATCTCAGGTCCACCAAGCTGCCCCTGAGGATGGCCCTTAACCTTCAATTGTTCCATTGCATAAAATAAGATAAAAAATATAAGTCGCTCTGGATAAGTGCATCTGCCAAATGCCGTAATGGTATTTTTTATTTATTGTCAGCTAATTTTGTGAAGTAATGTAATTAAGTTGTTTATTACTGCCATTGATTAATTGATAAAGCATGAAAAGATAAATTAATTACAATTTATGTAAATGTAACAAAAAGGTTAATAATAATAATAATAATAATAATAATAATAAAGCACTTTTCCCTTTCTTTTGGTTTTATATTTCTGTTCAATTCTCGTTTTTTTGGCCAATTTTCACTTACCAGTTGAACTGCATACCACAAAATGTCAGGCAAAAAATAAATAAATTAAGAAAAATTCAAAAGGAAATGCTACAAGGCTAAGGATGATATTTGTGGCTCATGTATAACAGTGAGCCAGCTCACTTCATTTAAATCCTTTTCTTGGTTTAAGCAACACTCGGGTTAAAGATTTTTTCTGGATAGTTTGCATAGCACCTCTGCATGCTAAACTGCTGAGATTAAGACCATATTATTTGTAAAGCGTTAATAAACAATTGTAAACCAATTAATAGCTGGTACATAAAAACTTTTTTTAGGATTTTAGGAACCCAGACACAGCAGAATAACCTTGCGCATATGCTGCAGCAGTACATTCCTTCATTTTGTTTGTGAAATGTGGCGTCCCTTTGAGAAATTGAAAAACATTTGTTAGGATGAATGATACTGAATATATAATGGAGTGGAACCGAGGCAATGATTCTTAAAATTCTAAATGCCTTACAAACAGCTGTTTTAAAAAGTCTCTGATTTTGGCAGAGTGGGAAGATCATGACGTTCAAACAGCGGGTCTGAGTGAACAGTCATCAGTTTCCTTCCAGCTGTGGATAACAAAACCCCTGTGTGTGGGGAAGATGACTGTGGTTCAGAGTCTGTGTCGGGAAGTTCAATAAAAGCAGAGTTCTGAGTTAAAACGACAGACTTCTCTGACACAAATTTTCTCACTTCTCTTCTTTCCACCATTTCTGTTTTTGGGAGGTTTTCATTTTGGGAATATTGTGCCGAGGCTGTAGATAATGTCAACTGGCATTTGCTTGGGTGCAGTACAAATAAACCATCCTCCACTGTAGCCTGCAAAGTGTCTTGGGAGATGTCCTGAGGTGCATCTAAATGTGCTGATTCTGTTGAAGTTCCACAAGTATTCACAGCCAGGTGAGAAGGAAGTGAAAAATCGTTAGTTTCCGCAATTTTAGGAGGCTCATACGGTGGGGGCTGCTCATCAGGAGCTTCCATCACTCCGTCTGGGCCAAAAACAATCTCGGTATGAACTAGCACTGGGTCAGGGGAGGGAAATGGAGAAACGCTGTCTATTTCCCTGTCCTGAAAAGGACACTTATCTTCTGGGGAGCCCTGATCAGGAACAATTGATTCCTGGAGTGAGATTTGGAGTGAAGCTGGAGGTCGTTTGGTAAGCTGGCTCTTGTCTGGTGTTTCCTGATCCAGGGTCAGGTTCTGGGGTAGCTTAGGGGTCAGCAGTACAGGCCGCTCCACACCAAGTGGTTTCCGTGGCAATTCATCAGGCTTAGCTGGAAGTGGAATAAGCAGAGTCAGCAAAATACATATACAAGACAACTGATGTATTAGAAGGTCATTTATCCACTATGGGCCATATTCAAAATATCCAAGGGAACCAAGGGAAAGTGCATATTTATTGTTTACTGCCAATATATCGCTATTGTTTGCTCACATTAATCACTGCAAATTTGATTTAACAGTGTGGCTTCCATCCTCATTAATCAACAAATAATAAAATAGCACTTGATCTTTTACATCATATTATTTTTAGCCATGAGATACTAAATCCATGCCATGAAGCCAGATACTATGCATTGTATTGTTCTCACACATTTAATTTTGATTTGCTGAATTAATAAAATAATGACTTTTGTTCATATAATACACATTCTACTGTAAAGAATATATGCCTGTCAGTTGAAGGATAATTTGAGTATTTGCTCATTTTCTGTGCTTACAGCTCGCTTGAAATTATTGAATAATTTTAGTTAACGGTCCTTAAGATAAGCAATGCCTCTGATTTAGATGCTACGCTCTTCACTGTAGACTTCAGTAATAGTCTCATATTTATGTATTTTATATTGTCCTTAATTGGCCTTCATACTGCCATGTATAGCTTTTTGAGTATATTTACAGCCAAAACATAAATTTTTAGCAAAACACGTTGGGGTCACATCTTTCTATATGTATGGTGGAGACTGACTTAAAACTGGATCAAGGCCAGAATTGTACCTAAATGAGACATGCCTCTGTTTTAGGCAAATTAAACAAATTCACAATTGTGCATGATTCTTGTCAGCTGCTGAATAGTGCTTAAGTCTATAGTCACATCTGAGGTGCACACAATCCCAGTATTAAACCCTGACTATACATACTTAACTCAACTCTGAAAGTCCTCTTCGGATCATTATAAAATCCTAAAACATAATGTACCCCAAATATACAAGATGTAGAATATAACCTGGAGAAGGAAGGTCCAGCTTCATTTTGCGTAGCTCTGTCATGGAGACCTGAAGCTGCTCAATAACTAAATCATCGCTGAGCTCGAAGCATTGGGCAATCTTCTCCTGAAGGAACTCTCTCAGCTCCTCCAGTGGCATCTTCAGCAAACGCTCTGTAAAGAAGAAGCTTCACTTCACACCCAGACACTAAAGCGTTACTCTGAGACAGTCTACAAATTTTACTGCACCATTTGTAGCTTCACTGGTCTTAGGTGTACTAGAATGATGTTCATACAGTGAATAGCAGGAGAAATATTTGCTTACTTTTGTGCAGTTTAAGGATGGTGTAGGCCATGGCTGTGAGGATCTTCTCACCCTCAAGTATAAAGATGTCCCACAGGCGTAAGGTCAGGGTGAACGGTGTCTGAGAGGAGGAATTAATTCAGGTTTAAATTTGCACAGTCTGCACACAACCCCTGTCTAGTTATTGATTCCAAGTACTATGGCTAGAGGGAGCTGTTGAGTAGATGAGAAGCACTACATTATATAGTGGTGTGTGTCTTGACAGGTAATCATTTTAGCTCATGGAGTAAATGAGGGAAAATTGCATAGCTGAACAAAAAAAATGTACATTGATTCCTAGTTCATTTTATTTAATTGAATCATCAAGTATGCAGTAATAATCTCAATTTATTGTCAATTTTTATTTATTTCTTATTATTTATTTTATTTCTTATTTTATCTTAAGTGTCAAAACAAATGTGTCTGCTTGTACCCAGGTAAAACAGTTGTCAGTTTTTGGTCAGCAAGGGTCTACAAATGAGCACATCCTGAATTAGTCCTGAATATTAGTCATGCTAGCTTGCTAAATAAACACAGCACTACGGAAATGATGTCAGCTATTTAGTTAGCTTAGCTAATTGTATTCAAATTAATAATATTTCACTGACAGACTAGTTAATTGAATTGAATTTAATTACGTAGGTAATATCTTAGTATTATCAAGTACAATAAGATGGCAGTTCATCTTCAATCACACTTTAAGGCAATTTCGCATCGACAGTTTGCACAGCAGCATGTTTTTTTTTTGGGTGAAAGGAAACCTGACAACCCCGCTGGAAAGCCACGTATATAAAGGAAGAAAACTTAAAGCTCCACACAGAAGCATCAGCTGTTTAAGATTCTTCTTATCTAAGAGACATAAATAGCAGTCATTTGCTCTAACATATGTTCATTTTGTAACATATGTCCAGTGTTTGTTGTAATGTGCAGGAATGTCCGTGTGTGTGTGTGTGGGGGGGGCTGCATGTGGTGCACACTCACCCGGTCAATAAAACACTGCAGGAACCATTTAGTACTGTAAATGCCGCTGGACATCTGCTCCTTGTCCTGGTGAGGAAGAAGGGAAGAGAGAGAGAGAGAAGAGAGATCACAGAAACATGAGATATACAATAATTCTAATAAATAATTAAAAGACAATATCTAATGTCCTTCACAATGTTACTGTAGTGAAAATCAATAATTTCTACTACCAGATGCTTCTTCAGCTTAGGGAGAACTTTGGATAGAATCTGATCATGGTGATTCTGGAACCTCTGCAGTTTGGGAAATCCTGGGATAAAGAAACCTATTGGTAAAAAAAAAACAAAAAAAAACAGATCAATCTTGATTAAAACTGAATCCATACTAAATCATTCTAATAAGAAATCAGCATTCTGAACCACCAAACATCCTGCTCTAACACTAAACACTGATACTGTGTTTGGTGAGGAAACATCTGAGCAATGAGAAAAGCAAGCTTACCATGCATGGCATGTTTCTGATTGGTCAGGAGCTGGGACATGGCCCAGAATGCATCTTCCTCATTCATGTACATCAGCAGAATGGCAGCTATCTGACTCATTCCCTGGCAGTAGCTCACCTCCTGTAGAGACACACACACACAGAGACAGAGAGAGAGAGAGAGAGAGAGAGAGAGACGTAAGAATGAAATCTATATGTTGTCATATTCTGTAATATTCTTTTTATTAGGTCTGAACTTGGCTGCACTCTTCCTCTCACCACTCTCTGCCTCTATCACATACATAAACATATACTGAAAATACCTACAAGACTTCTTCTCTAAAATTTATTGAACACATCCTCAATAACGCAATTACTTTTGGCTGTGCACTCACCGTGTTGTATACGGAGTACGCGGTGAGCACGTGGAACAGAGACTGCTGCCTGTGTAGAAACAGTGAGCACAAGCAAAATCAGTTCATTCAGCAGTATCAGAGCCAACGCAGTCTACATTAACGACACAGAAATCCCCTTGTACATTAAAAAAAAAACCCACACCGCTGTACTCCAAATCCATGACAGATTCTATTACATAGCCCCGTGTTTAAAAAGTGCTCTGCAATTCATAAAGCCAAATTCTTGAGGTGGAGCGTGATTCTTTCCTTTTAGCTAGAATCATAGCTGCACCCGTCCTTATATGTTGGAACATTAATGACAGTTTGCATGTGCAAGACTTTCCATTGAACTCTAGAGGCCTGCAATCTATTAAGCCTGCAATGACGTCAATGTGTTTCTTGCACACTTGGGATACAAGCAGTACGAATATGAAAAGAAAGGGGGAAAAAAGCTGAGAAAAACTAAAATGTTGTGACAAAAACAAAAGTGTTTCCAGGCGGGGAGAAACTTGGCCTTGAAAAGATGTAAATTATCGCTTGAATTTCTCAAGTCAAGTTTCAAGTTCTAATCTCAAGGATGAATTGCATAACATGAATATTTTGCAATAGAAAGAAAATGAACTAAACCTTCAATCCAAACAAATTATACTTACACACATGCACATAAACACACAAGTGCAGAAATCTTTTTTTTTTTTTGGGGGGGGGTGTAAGCAGACCAGCATATTAGAACACAGAAGCTAGGCAAATAACTTGGTGTAAGCCAACCCTGTTATACAGGATATCTATTAATACACCTCACACTCACACACACACTAACTGGTGCCCCATTTTCTTAATTTGGGGACACAAAAGGTTTCTATGTACTGTTTATGCGCTCCTCGGCACACAGTAAAGCAGTAAAAGAGTCATATATGTTAAAATATGGTGTCAAAACAAAACCAGAACTGCAACCACAATTTAGAAATACGTTACTAATTACATACATGGTATTAAATATTGGTAAATGAAAACAAGAGGTGAAACATTCATTACTGTTTAGCTATAATACATGTCAGTCTGGAAGATCACAGAAACCAGATTTTGATCAGATATTTTAGATGCGACTTTTCAGTAGGTGAGTGCATTATTCAGAAGGAAAATGACTCCCTTACTATCATTCATATGAAATCCTTGTGCTAGGCTAAACACACTGAAAGAGATCATTTTGTGATAGTCAAAACTTATGTCCAATCAGCAACGAGCATGTGATCGCTACGGTCCTACTCTTTCCATTTTTGAGCTAATGTTGATATTATTTTCTATCTGTATCTATTTTTTCTCTATTTAATAATTTGCTGGGGGCATAGAGCAGAGAGCTACATGACGGATGAAGCAGCATGGAAGTCAATGATGGAGAAAACGATATTCAAATGTGGCTTCAGAATGTCTTTGGGTAGTCATTTAATTTAGATCATTAGTGCTGAGACTTATATCCACAAAAATTCCACACAGACAGTATAACCGGAGCTCAGGATCAAACATAGGACAAATTTACATAATAACAAGTTTACTATGTACAAGAGATTAAATGAATTAGCAGTGAAAGGTATTCATGTATGAATATCTCTTTGTTGTTTTGGGAACAAGACACTGTTTAGCCAGTTGCTGCCAATGTGATGTCATCTGAGTCAATGTGATGTCATCTGTGTGTGTGTGTGTGTGTGTGTGTGTGAGAGAGAGAGAGAGAGAGAGAGAGAGACTTGGTTGAAATCCTCAATTCCTAAAATAGGAATGAAATCTGAAGCTTTACTTTAGTTATCATGCAGTGCCTGGATATGTTAATGCTATCCTGCTACACATACAAATTATAGTAACATTTTGCATAAAGAGTGAGTAGACTCTGGATTACTGTAGATTTATAAGGGGTTTGGTCCCCAAGAGTGTATTTGACAGCAGATGATAGAGTGTATGGAGGTGGGTGAGAGAGATAAAATTTGATATTAGATATTGTAACTGAGCAAATGTTCCACTAAGTGAATCCTGAGACCTGGTAATTATCGGAAAAGTTGTTTTTCTTGCCGTTACATTTCACTAAGGAATACCAAACACACATCTACTTTAATTGTGATGTGCCTGGGTTTTACTGTTCATGAGGTCGAAACACGACAGCTATTTAACCTCAATCCAAGTGGAGCTGGAAACAGAAAGGCTAAATCCCAAATGCCTATCTGCAGTACACTACACAGGCTGTGGAAGACAGAATTCAAACACTTATATAATGAATAGTGAACCATCTATTAATATTCATCATGTACACCGCAATAACAAAGGTGCACCTCACAATATCAATATACACTGATTCATACATTCATAACATTATGAGCACTGACAGGTGAAGAGAATGACACTGATGATCTCCTCATCATGGTACCTGTTAGTGGGTGGGATATATTAGGCAGCAAGTGAACATTTTGTCCTCAAAGTTGATGTGTTAGAAGCAGGAAAAAATGGGCAAGCAAGTTTGACAAGGGGCAAATAGTGATGGCTAGACGACTGAATCTCCAAAACTGCATCTCCAAGCTGCAGCTTTTGTGGGGTGTTTCCAGAGCATCTCCAAAACTGCAGCTCTTGTGGGGTGTTTCCGGTCTGCAGTGGTCAGTATCTATCAAAAATGGTCCAAGGAAGAACCAGTGGTGAACCAGCAACAGAGTCATGGACGGCCAAGGCTCACTGATGCACATGAGGAGCAAAGGCTGGCCCGTGTGGTCCGAGCCAACCTACAAGCTACTGTATCTCAAATTGCTGAAGAAGTTCTGATAGAAAGGTGTCAGAATACACAGTGCATAACAGGTCAGAGCTGTTTTGGCAGCAAAAAGGGGGACCAACACAATATTAAGCAGGTGGCCATAATGTTATGTCGGATCAGTGTATAAATAACCTGATCAGAAAACTGCTGAGAACTGACATTTATTTAATCATTTAGCACAGGGGTGTGTCCAGAGGTGTGTTCTCCTACTCACATAAAGCCCGAGATCGAAAAAAGGATTTAAGATTAAGATTTAACCCTAACTTCAGTTTGCAAGATACTGTATGTCACATTACAATTATGAGACTGAAATACTTACATACACTGAGCTAGAAAGCAAAACAAACAAACAAAAAAAAAAACAACAACAAAAAAAACTATTTATGGCATTTAAAAACAATGCATCCCTGAGGGTTTGGGAACTTTGGGAGGGTTATAGGCCCATCATATTGAGGACTTGGAAGAGGACTAAAGCTGCTGAGAACAGAGCTGAAACTAAAAAATGGATGTAGTTATTTCTTTAAATGACTCATTAATATCTTTTATGGCATCTGAAAACTGTGAACTTGATGTTTCCTGTTACACTGTGACTCACTGCAGAATATTCATGCATGAGGGACTCACTTTACTCCAAACCGATCCATGAACATGATATGATTTCGGAAGGTCCTGTTCACATCAAGATCAATCTGTTTAATTTCTGTGGAGTAGATCTTGGCTTGTTCTACCATTCTCTGTGGGGGAAAAAAACCCAATGCATTATTTCATTATTTCACAACTAACAGGCTTCTTTACAATGGAAGAAAAATAATTTGGCTTAGTGTAAGAGGAGTAACATGTATAAGAGTACAAAAGGAGTATTTCATGGATAATGTTTAACGTTTAATGTTTAACGTCTATGCAAATGGGTTATTACATGGCTAATACGTAGCATTTGTGCAAATGTGAAGTGCATGAACAGGTATAGATAATAATGCTTTAAACATAGATTTGCTACATGAGCACAGCTGCATATTAGTCATGTTTTAATTGCTAGTACTTTTCTAATTACATTTACCATATTATTGCTAAATTTGATGCAGATTTCTGTCTTTATTATGGTCTGGGAAATATGTTTTCTTTCTTTCATTTCTTTCTTTGCTGTGTCTGGTCTACCATCTGTCTGTTTTTAGATCATACACAAATCCTCCTGAAACAGCCATGCTCCCCAAAACATCACTATATTCTACTCTAAGCAAACAACTACAGTTTTTAGTGGAATATTCAGAGACTTAAGTTCAAAAGATACCTCAGTATTTATACTGGCAATGTGCTTTGTTTTCAGACTCACCTCACACAGGTGCTTGACCTGAATGTCTGGGTGGCTTATTCAGATTTTTACATTTCCCCTTGTGCAATACATGCCTCTTAGATTGAGGTATTGAGATGTCTTGTTTCATTTTTTATGTTGGTTTTTAAGTTAAGTGTCTATATTACTGCCCTTGAAGACAAGCACTTTGTTTCAAACCAGGAATAGAATAATAATGTGGAATATTGTTATTTCATGCTGTCAAATTTAATACAATGCATCATAAAAGTAAAAGCCAATAAAATACTGTTAGAATCATAAAAATATATATAGTGTAAGGCAAATATTCATCTAATAATAGTTGTTGAATACACTGTGATTATATTAAGGGTTGCTATCAAGATAAGGATGTTATCATTTTGATTGACTGTATGCCTGTAAAATTGCTCTACCGTAAAAATCAACGTTTGATCTGAAATGGAAATTTGGTTTGATCTGCTATTAAGGTTACCGTCTCCTGCAATTCCCTCTGGACATTTCTTAATACGATTATTTCATTCATAATGTCATATCTATTCTATATAGTCCATTAATGCCGTTCCAATATTTATGAGTTCATGTATATAAGTGTTTCAGGCTGAAATGCTATCGTTAGAACAAAGGGTCAGACAGACTTGATGACAGAGTGCTGGACTTGATACCGCTTAAGGCAATATGGAAGAATAAAAACTGAATTAAGTCAAATGTGTGGATCTAGGATAAATGTGATGCAACTTAGCTTTCAGCAATCTCCACCCAGATCACAGACCTTGTGCCAACTGTAAGTCTTTAGCACGTGAGTCACAGTAGGAAAGTCTAAGGTCTGAACAGTAAAGTGTTCAATATAGCACTCCTTACTGCAGACATGCAATTCTCAATACGGAGCTTAGACAGCATCAGCCTGCCAGCTGCTGCTGCTCCAAAGTGTACAATAATCCATCTGCTTCTCTAAAGAGTGCATATGCAAATGTGAGTGTATGTGTGTGTGTACCTCGTATTTCCCTTCGTTCTCCTTTTTAACTTTCTCTACATCCAGTAGTAGGCTCCAGGCTTGACCTCGTAGCTGTTGTGGAATCCCCTTATACACCCTCTTCATCATCTACAGCAGAAAAACAAAGTGTGTATGGAAGTCATGTAGACTCTTGCAGAGAAAAAGGCTTATCTTCATAAAAATATACGTTTAGTGTGTGCAAAGGATAGACCATGGTCCTTGACATGTGCAGGATCCATTAATAATAATTCATTGTCCATTACCTTTAATCTCAGCTATAAAGGAGCTAGATCTCACCCGCTCGCTGTTTTTGTACTTCTCCCATTTTCTGACCATCTTCAACCATTTCTCTACTCGTTCAACTTCTATCTGCTTTTGCTGTGAGGGTAAGAATACAGGGTGCAAATAAGGAAAACACCAACGCTAAGGGTCAACATAATGTATTATTAAAACATTCATATTGTAAACTTTCACCACATTTAATCATAGACATGACATTTATCTAATATCTAATTACAGTGGTGATATCTTGAATGTGATATGAAATAAATTGTTTGTGCAGAAGTGGGCGTAAAGTAGGCGTTTTTTGCTAGGAAACAGGAAAAACATGCAGGTCTAATTAAATAATGATTAAGCAAAAAAAAAAAAAACATTTATTACGAATAAAAGTTGCTATTAAATATTGCAACATTATTATTTCCGGTAAAATACATATAGTTCTATATAGTTATTTATACAGTTATTTATAGTTATTCATCCTCTTCCATAATTTATACTCAATTAAAACCTTCAAACTTGTATGTCTTAGATTAATATCAATCACAGATCTGAGAAGAAACATCAGCTCCCAGCATGCATGGAATGTATCACATGGTAGCATAACTCCAGACCAAGCATCTGTTTCTGCCATCATACCAACACATACACACACTCACACACACACACACACGTCTAAAGATCATCAGAGTAATGTTTGACCTCCTGGCCTCGGCTGCACGTGTCTGCACATGCACTTCATGATGGTAGGACATGTTGTGCAGTTCATAATTCTTAATAATTTCTTCAAGGCGGTTTTCATTCATTTCTTTCTTACCTTTTCTTCAAGAAGAGTTGGAGTCGGAAGCTCCTCTTCACTGAAAGAGAAAAGAATTTCTACTTATTTTTTTCATTCATCGATCTATATAGAAAATTAAATCTGATGTCTGTGCAAATTAGAGTAATTATTAATATGAATATTATTACATCTAAGACCACAGCACTGTCAAATTCCTGAATCTGACTGATAAAAAGCTGTTGATTATTTTTCTATAATAGTAGCTCTCAAATCACACATTTATAATTATGTACTCATTTTAATATGTTAAATATTTCTATAATAGCAGCTCATTCGCAGGAACTTGCACGCCAAATATTTTACATCCTAATAATAAACCAAAAGAAACGGAATGTTATTTTAACAAAGACGTGTTATAATGGTGAATCTTTCTGTTAGAAGACGATTAATTAACATTTGACGAATACAAGAGGAATAAAACCTTTCAGGACATGCTTATATCGGGAAATAATCAACTTCAGGCTTTAACAGTAACTCTACTTTGTGTCAAGAACATCACACCACCCCGTCATTGATTATTGTTCTATTATAACATGTTCCTTATTCCTTACATATCATTTTACTCATATTTCTCCTAAAGGTTGTTACAGGAAATTTAGTGAAATGAATGCTTAATGCTCAAGACTGTCATTTAGAATAATGGTCTGTATTACAATTCTAATATAAAAAATTTTACAACTATAATCTTTAAAAAAAAATTAATAATAATAATAATAATAATAATAATACATTTTAAAATGTTAAGCTGTGTGTGGGTTTTTTTTTTTTTTTGCAGTTTGAAAACTCATTTTTGTCAAAATGCAACACAAGCCACAAAAAAATACATTTAAGATGGCCTCAATTTTTTTAACGGTGTTAGAGCAGGAGTGATAACATTATGCTGTGATAAATTCTACGGCTCATCCGGGAGCAGTTACAATAAAAAAAAGTCTTTTAGTGCTGACTTGGTGACTTACTGCAGGAAGCCGAAGCGATCTGTGACCTTGAAAATGCTGTAGTCTGCATCTTCCCAAGGGTCGATCTCAACACCCTCCTCCCTGCCCTGAAACACACATGTATAAGTCATAATGGTGTCAAAGGTCAAGAAACTGGAATGTTGACAGTGTTAGCTATATCACACAATACCACAGCCAAGTAAAATACTGCAAATTCATACCATACCATACACCATACCATAGCAAAAAATATGTTATGTCAATTTAGCCTCTGAGCGAAACACCTGCTTAAGATAGAAGCTATTTGTCAGGTGATAACTGACCCTGTCGTGAGCTGCCTCGGGTGAGTTAGAGCAGGAAAAACACATGCATCAGACTGGCACAGTATCAGTATGGCCTTGTAGTGTTTATATGTTTTCCCATATTAACATTATGAGAGACAAATTCATTCGGCTTTATTTTTTTTCTCACTTTTTATTTTTATCTTATCACATTTTATCTTGGTCAGTCCCCAGCACCACCACCAGCAAACTCTCCCTATCACTGGACAGATATCACGGTCATATCGTTGCATCCTGTGACACATGAAGCCAGACAACCACGTCTTTTCATGGTGGTGTAACATGCTTACAGAAAAACACCATCCACTTCCTTCTGCATGCAGGAGCTATGAGATGCCCATGACTAGCTAATGTGGTGGTGATTGATTGGGGGAGAGAGGTTGTCATCACTCCCAGCATGAAAGCCTGAACAATTTTGCTGGCAGTGAGATTCATACTTGCGGTTGTTAATAGGGCAAACATTTTTTTCTGTTGTGTTCACTTAGCTTTATGTTTGGAGAAAATGACTGGTGACTGTAAGCAAGCAAATATGTGGCATTTGAATCAATGTCACAGCATCTTGCATTGTGGGATTGTGGGCCACTACTTCTGCTGAAACAATCCCTTATGAACATGGCACTGCATAGCAGGTAGGAATACTGTGATATTCTAAGATGTCTGGCAAACAAATATAACAATGTTGGTGGAAAGAGGAAGAAAAAGCAATTGAACAGCATCATTCACAAGGCATTTGTAAAAGGCATTAAGTACACAGTCATGTACCCCTGTCTTTTTAAATTGCTTTTTGGTTTGAAATAATGAGGCCATGAGTCATCTCACAGCAGTTTGGTTTGGTTTGATGCTTTAAACTCTTACTGAAGAATTTACTGGAAAGTCAATGGAGAAAATAAATGGGAATGTTTCTTCTGGAACAAACCAGTACACATGGTGAGAAACATCCTCATGTTTGGGCAGCAGCGGCATGACAAGCAGTTAAACATGAGAATCTGAATCAAGGCACAATAATGACTAGAATAAAAATGATCATTATTTTCCATAATGATATTCAGGATGACAGAACCACAGCATGCCCAAAGTTCACACAGTATCCTTCACCTCATCCAATATGTTCATTAACACTGAGCTTTAAAAGCTTTTCTGGTCAGTGTGGATCAATTTTAGGGGCTGATGGGGACAGAAATGGATGTCTGCCCTGCTGCTGAGGACAGGAACGGGAAGACCATTTGACAGAACTATAGCCCAAAGACCAGACAGTTCCCAATTTCCAATTACACAATAAAAGCAGTGATACTGCCAAAGCCACGATCATGTCACGGGCCAATCAATCCCGAAGAATGCCCTGTGCACATTGGTGGACTATTTCCTACTGCCTAGTCACCAGTCTAAATCCTTTACAAAGAGCTAACTAGTAAATATACAGATTGTGATACACACAGACTAATCCAACAAATCCAATAAGAAAACTTACCAAACTATATATTTACTACAGAATATTGAAAAACATTATCTAAAAACTGAGGATGAGGTAACGAGATATTAAACAGAAATAAACTGTTAAACTTTGCCAGCCACCAGTTTTACCACCCTGTCCTCATTAAGCACATATATTATCAGAGTTTCCTCTTTTAAAAAGTAAACCCTTGCTATCTTGCTTCAAGGTATCACTGATTTTTATATCCAACTGCTATACAAAATACTTAACGGTAAATTCAAAGCCCTTAGAATAAAATCAAACCTCTTACCCTCATCATTACCTACTATGCTAGGAGTTAATCAAGTTAATTTAACTCTTACAGACATTTACAGCCTGTCAGCACCAACATCCTTGCGAGATTTTTAAATGTAACTGGATCAATACTGCGAGAATTGATGACACCCACTCTGATTAATTGAACTAGTAAATTAGGTTCCCTGGGACTATGGGTAGGAATAGCAATACAGAAAAGAGACAGATGGATTAGACAGCGTTTATAAAGTAAATTAACTAAATGCAATGAAATCATGTTTTGGGGAGAAATGGCATATTTTATTACACAGAATATTTTCTCTTGCGTTTGACCAACCCCATTGACTATTCTCTATGTGGGATGACACTATTAAGTTTTCAAAAAATGTAATCCCATAATTTTGTTTAATGGGCCAATATAATATGGTGGAGATAATTGTGTAATTAAATTTGAAATACATATTGTGCTAATACTGTACACTATCATGAAATGGCAATGTAAAAAATTATATCTGACATATTGGGAGACCTTGGAGATGAATTCATTCATTCATCCTAGCCAGAGTGGCTGTGTTTTTGGAGCCTATCCCAGGAACACTGGGCTTGAGATATGTATACACGTTGGATGGGATGACAGTCTATTGACACACACATTCACACCTAGGGACAATTTAACATAGCCAAACCACCTGCTGGCATGTTTCTGGGAAGTGAATGAAACCTAGACGAAACCCACATGGACATGGGTGACCATTTGCTTTGCCAATACTGACCAAGCAGATGCAACCTGCACTGCACAGCACTAGAACAGTAAATGATTTCTTTAAAGGAATATGTCGTCTTCTAGGAGATTTCTGAAGCGTACTGTAACCTGGATGCTGTAACCAGAAACAATACCATGTATCCAGACACATTATTATATGAAACAGCTCCATATCAAAAATGAAAGCCCACTTGTAAGGCAAGCAGAAACAATTTCCAGCAGTGCACACTTTAGCACATTACTGATGAGGTTATAACGGGTTTGGATGGGCATTTTGTGAGCATTTTGAGAGCAGCAACACAAAGCTACAGCCACAGCATTAGGCTAAAGCATCTTTGTATACAGATTTCACTCTCACAAATCTCTTTGTACAAATAAAGCAACAGCAGGTCATTGATCAGATTTATAGAGTGCAAACACACACACACACACACACACACACGTCTTTACATGAACTTCAGCTGCTTTGACCACAGGTTCTCTCCATGAGCGACGTTTTTTATTAAAACGATCAAAAATCAATGAGCTCCTCCTCCTGCAAGTATACGTTAAATAAAAAATATTTGAAACAAAATATTACATATCTATTAATAACCTTAATTGATGTGAACACAGTTTCTTACCTTAGCATATTTAGAGATGATCTGTGCACGTTCCTCTGCTATCAGAACCTCTATATCCTTCTTCATGTCAATATCTGAATACACAGAACATAAAAATTACTTGTAGGTCAAATGTTCAAAAAGCTGGTGAGGACACACACGAAATTATATGTACTTCATCTTCCTGAGATGACAGGGAAAGTGTACACTGCAAGAGCTCTTATCCAAATAAAGTGAATTATCTAGAGTACGTAGTAAAGTGTAAACGCAAAGTGTTCAATCTCATAACAATTTATATGTGATGTATAAACGCAGCAGGAGCGGCTTCGTCTCCATGTGTTTAGCTTTGAAGCAGGTTCCTTGAGATGAAAGCAAGCTTTATTTGAATTGAGAGCCTGAATTTAGAGTTTAGAGTCCAAATTAAGAGTCTAGTTTAGTTTATGAGTTTTTGTATAAAATCTATCTATATTTTTTAGATTAAGCTTAAGAAAAGAATATTACTGTTAATTAGACAGTCCCTTTGTATTCCAGTTTCTCTTTACACAACAATAAACTATAAATCTTGCCCCAAATGAAGAAAACATTTCACAATTTTGACCCGTTCTGCATCATTATCATTACTTCATGTCATGCTATAATTTACATGCATCCATTTATCTTCATTCTGTTCAGGCACACAGTGAGTCTTTCCAGCAAACACTGGGGATAAGGTGGGATACAGCAAACACACATACACAAATACACAATTCACAATTTAGTGTAGCCAGTTCAAACGGACAGCATTTTGGAAACAGGAAGAAACCAGAGAACACAAGGGGAATATGTACGGTAGCTCCGCAGAGACAGAGCTCTCAGAAACCCGATTCGAACCGGGAACTCTGGAGCCATGAGATGGCAACACTCCCTGCTGCACCACCATTGCATTCCAATCAAATTATAGTATTGGAGCTCAGCTTCACTTGCCTTTACAGTCAAAGATGCCGAAGCACAGCACTTCTGCATGCGACTCAAACTCAGAACGAAAAATTCCTAACAAAAAGAAGCCTGTTTCTGTTAGTTTTAAATGTTAATTGTTACTGAATATTATGTATGATTGTAATAAGATTATTTACTGAACAATTAGCTAGAGTTAAACACCATCTAGCACATTAGGGAAGACTTATTTTTAAGGATTTTATAAGAGGAGTCTTAGCATTTCGTAGTTTATCAAATCCATATAAATATAAAAAAATAAAATATATATAAAATAATTATATATATATATATATATATATATATATATATATATATATATATATATATATATATATATATATGCATATATATATAAATAAAATAAATTCAGTCTCATTTGCATTTCTTTTTAAATGCATTTTTTTTTTTTAGAAAAGTAGCATATTTCAAAAGGTGCTATATCTGTAATGGCATTATCCACACCAATTTACTGGTAAAAGGTTTGTGGAGAACTTACACACGTATCCAAGGAGCCCTGAGAAGTTAATCCGAGGTGTGTTCTAGAGGACATTATATGACAAAAACGTTCATGATATTATGAGGTCTGTTTTGGAAATTTGAAGGCTGCCTCTTTTCAGTCTGAGAAATATTAGCCTCATGGGAACTTCAGGCCCTGGAGCTAACAAGAGCTCGTGCCAAGCTTCAGCTGTGAGTGTGCTGACTCTGTCCCCTTTCCTCTGGGCCACAGACATCTGCAGCACATACACAAACACAAACACAGAAATAGAATCCAGCGCCCACACTGGGCATGACGCACTCTTACACTAAGCAACCACGGAGAAACTGAGCCCTGTCTGCCTTCTGCACTGACAGACACAGCTATCTCTTCTCTGGAGTCTTCAGTTTACTCATCACACAACGTTTAAATGTTAACTGACAGCACGCAAGGAATAACACATGACGAGACATGCTGTTAAAGGTAAATAATCAGTGATGGCCTGCTGTGATGCAGTCCAATGCGAAATATAGTTCCTGTTTACAGAAAATGTTTTCATTTCTCTTAAACCACCATAAGCAATTACAACCAAAATGTATTATTGAATAAAAACATCGTACATAGTTGCATTCGAATGTTTTGGAACATCTGTAAAACATCTGTTGTCACTCATATTACAGCAGTTATAATCAATCAATCTCGTCACAGCCTCTCGTTTTTCCTCTCTCTTGAAGATAATAAGACAAAAACATCGCATCCAAGAAAGCAGAACACACAAAGTCTTCAGTGCTGAGGACTCTTCTGTTGAACATTACAAAGCATTGACACTGGGGACTCCTTTCATAAATAATAAAGAAGCATAAACAGCAAAAAATGGCATATAAACAAGTGATAGTCAAAATCATGTCTACTTTGTATATTACTTGTTATTATAAGACTAAACTAAAACAAATATAATATTATTAATCCTATTTCTAGCCTTTTATTCACTATTTTTTAAATTTTCTTACTCTGTTGGAAGAAATTCAGCTTTTCTATTAAATTCTGCCAGTAGAACAAAAAAATTTTAAGCTTAAAAATACTAAAATATATCTAGAAATTGACTTAATATTCTTGCATTTGGTTCAGTGTAAACATACAGTAAGAAATAAGAAATATTATAAGAAAATAAGATTGTCACCGTGTCAATAATGAGGATGTGAGTGAGTTTTAATATCAGAAAAAGGTCAGAATTATCTGTGGGAATTGAACAGCACTGTGAAATAAAGACAAGAAAAAATATCAGACAGTGGATACTTGAAATTTATATACAGTTTCGTTGCTGTATATAATCAGAAGAGATGTTCTATATTTATGAGTAGAGCACTGCTTACAGGAACAAAAATAAAATGTAGAACAACTGAAGATCTGTGTAAGAATGGGAGTAATTTTCTTTCTTTTAACAGGCAGACACCATGGCTTACAGGCAAATAGAGAGATCTTTTGGAGGTTCATATTATTTGTTTTTATCCTGTTTACAGTCTGGGGAACCTTCCTTTGAGCTATTATTTAATTAAGAGCTTGTTTTATGTAAGAACTTGCACGAATATTAAAATTTTTTTTTTTTTCTCGCTCAAAAATTGCCAACTGTGTATTCTGTAGCTTGTCTCCTGATGAGTTATATGGTCTGCTTTACTACACCTATAATATACTCTACACCTATAACATAACACTTGCACAGTTGACAGTTGTTTCTGTCAAGTGTGCTTACAAGCAGATCTTGCCATATGTCAGTTGTTACAGCACAGACCCTGCTGTCAGTGTGACCCTCTCAGGGGGCTGTAACCTCACACACAACTGCATGCTGCTGTCATTTTACCAAAGCAACTGTTTGAGAATTCCGCATAACTTTCATTTCTTTTCCCTTTCGCTAAGTGCTTTCTCTCCTTTTTGCTACTCCTAGAAACCTGTGAACAGATCAATATAGAAAGTATAAAAGAAAATCCTCAGAAACCGATACTGAAATTCAACTGAGAATATGTGGCGAGGCTTGATAACTGTTGTTTACTAATGGATTCTGACAAATCCTCAGCAGTTTTTGCTAAAATTATCAGGATTTAGATGTGCAAAGCTGACATACAGCAGAGGATTTAGAACTTCAGTTGCAGCCAATAGTTCTACCTTCAAGTGGTTCTACCAAGTACTGACAGAGAGGGGTGACTATTTAGGCACTTCTGTTAAAAAAAAGATAGTATTTTGCACCTTTATATATACAGGTAAATATCCCAATGAATCCACTTCAACTCCAGGTTGTAACGCTAGAAAATTTACATTTTCCATGCAGCCACACACTTAAACGGCACAATTACATATTGTTCATTCAACATAGAACAGATGGGGAGGATAAAAAGGCCAAGGGTTCACATGAAACAGTCTGGTGCCTTTTGTGAGTGCTGTAAATGACACCATGTGCAGAACCCTCTCCTTTGTATCCTTCCATCCTCGCTGGATCTGGTCCCACTGGCACAGCCAGTTACGTCCGTGTTTCAACAGGAGTGTGTGATGTGAGCGTGTTATGAATGAATCAGACGGACTCATTCATAGATTCTGTTCATTTAAAATCATTCATTTTCATTACAAGTTTTAGATTGATTAAATCATCACGGATCCTTAGACCACTTGGCGTGAGGTGGAAATACATCACTGATGGGATGTCAGTCTCATCTAAGCCACTATGCACTCACACACACGCATGCACACACACACACACAGTCACCGAGGAAACTGGAGAACCAGAAGGAAACCTTTGCAGAGAGACTTCAAACTGTAACCCAAGCTCAGGATCGAAACATGGAGTTTTCAGAAGACAATCTACCTGCTGTACCACCAAAACACTGCTATGGCAATACTTAAAAATATTTAAGACTAGATTTGTAGGATTAGGACTGGTGGAGGCATCGTCCTAGCATACGATTCAGGATTCCATTCTTTTATATTTCAGGATCTCATTCCTCATTCATTTTGTACCTAAATTTAAAGAAACTCAACTGATTACAGATCTTTTGAGCAGTCTCTTTAATTTATACTGTCCCTACATACGAGCTAAAGCTTCCAAGTCTGTGCTGAAGATAAAAAGCATTCAATCTGGCACTATTTCCGAAGAACATTCAGCATCTGGATCAAACTATTTTACGAGAAGCAGTGGATTATAACTATAAAGGATGTCATTCCAAACCTGGCAAAGAGGATTCCATGATACTGGAATACATTCAAAGAAAGCTTTAATCCCAACCATATCAAACTCTACATGAATGCCTGGGGATGGTATAATTTCTGAATCAGTCTGACAGAATGCTTAAATAAGGCTTGAGTGACAGCATGCTGCCTTGTTACATTTCTGTGGTTATTGGATTCACTAGGAAAAGGATTAACATTTAAAGGAAAATGACTGATTTACATTACTCTTTTTCTAAGAATTAGAAGTTCACTGATGTGAGGATAAGTTTAAAATAAGCTGTCCTAACTTGAGGTTTTAACCACTGAATGCTTCTTTAGGTTTTGAATAAATACAGGAGCTACTGTTAAAACTCTGAAAAAGCTTTTAGTCTCAGCAAGCCATGGTTTTTTGAAGCGAATAAGAATGAAAATTTTAGCCTTCTGCAACCACATATGCTGCTTACCTAATTGCAAAGGTTTATCCTTCGAACTACCTTGCAAATATTGGGAAAAACATTACATGATCCATCTGTATATCCATGTAGTTTATAACGGAGTAATTAGCTGGAGCAGTAGTTCCTGTTAGTGGAGGCAAGAGAATATTGAGCTGTTGACTTTAAAGGAAATAGCATTTATCCTATCATATCGCACCAAAATGACATCTACAGCTCATGCGTGTGCACATTCAGTTAGTCGGATAGTTATGAACACTGCCTTCTTGGCCAGTCCACTCACCAATCCTAAAAAAAAAACTTCTCGAAGCAGCCAGAGAAGTTGTGGTTGTATCACTGTAGTAATGTGTCTTGCATTCATAACCACAATGCTTCAGGTTCAGATCCCTCCTCAATATACACAAATTAAATATGACTGAATGTTGGAAATTTGCAGTTTCTGGTATGTCTGGTCTTCTAATGTATTCTGTACAAGGCATGTAGTTATAGGGTTTAAAAAGACCTAAATGTAATGCATTTGTGTCACAAATTCCCCCTCTCAGCATGCAAGGGTTTTTACCAGAGCATTGACGAATGCTGCTCCTGTGGCTGATTTGTTTTGCGTTTACTTCATGTGATTTTGTTTCTGTTCTAGTCTTGTTTCTGCACCCATTCCTGTTATTTGTTTCTTAATATAATGTGTTCAGCTGTTTTCTGTTAAGCCTTTGATTAATTATCTTTATATGCCACTTTGTTATTATCTCTTGTTGTGAAGTCTTATTACGCATCTACTCTGTTAAGAGCAAGACCCTTGCTTGGACCTCTGACAAGGATTCTTGGATTTCCCCAATTACAGCATGTTCAGTGGGCACCATCACTCATCATCATGACTTCTAAGGAATGTGTTATCTGAGACAAGAACAAACTGAAGAGTTTCTAAATCTAAGTGTCTATACTCTCATGTAGTAACATACAAGGTTTGTGCAATGATAGAAAGCAATAGTGTTTTACAGATTTTGGTGCAATCAATTAGGGCAGATTTGTCTTGGCAAACAAATCCTTAGAGAGCATCTGTGGCCCATGCTGTGTGCACAAACATTTAGCTTCCTCCCTACCCCCAGGAAAGGTCAGATCTGTGACTTGCATCACCAGCACTTTGCACTGGAAGCCATTAACAAGGCCAGTGCGGATGTTTTTAAGAACAGAGTGAGAACCGCTTGACGACACAGGCCCTTATACAAAGGGCAAGAGAAGTCTGCACTAAAGACTAGAGGACACTACGCTGTTGTCTTTGAACCTCAGACGCCCTGCAGTCGGCCATGCTGCTGAAAAAAACTGTGGTTACATGTGGAAACTATCTGCTTTTCAGAATACAGGTCCCTGGGTTCATCTGTCTTTGAGGCAGCAAAAGCAATGGGAAAGTGGAAAATGAAAGGCTGTGGTTTTGCATCTCTACTGCTGCTCCTATTGCATGCTTCACCATTTGCTTTAGACCAGAAAGAGTATGAGAAATAGAAACAGAGAAAACAAAAAAAGTGCAAAGTCAGGCTTTAAAATTGCTAAAAAGTATACATAATACATCAACATATCAGAATGTTTTGCTGCTATCATGCACCATACATTTCATATGAACACGTGTCTTAAACACTCCGAGGCAAACACTGCTGGGTAAATTCTATACTGCCTGTATACTACGTTATTAATCTCCTATATTATATTTAATATTGTGTAATTCCTACCTATACAGAGGGAATAAACATCTCTATATACTACTGGGTGGATATGCACTTTGTGGTACATATCTACATTCCCTCTATATACTATGGGGCAAACCTCTCTATGTGTTATGGGTTAAATACATGCATGTTAAAAACTATATCTTAATACACCCTATAAATTTCAAGTCGACACTGAGATCAAAACTCTGCAACAAAACCACCAACAAGATGACTGTGCTTCACAGTTACATTGCACATAACAATTATATTTGATCGTATGTCTTTGATTAAACAATGTCACGACATTCTCAGCTAGACAGTGAACACTGGTAGCATGAAAACAATACTGTTTAGAGGCACAAATACTATTAAGAGAAGACAATATAAGAAACTGATTGCATTCTGTTGCCCATCAATTGACAAGACAAAACATGGTCATACAGATTGGACAGAAAGAGCCATTTTTCCTAGCAGGAACTATAAGAAAGGGACTGCTGAAAGGGACTGGTCAGAAAGGTGGATCTGCTGTTGCCCTATCCTTGCGTTTTCTTTTTCCTATTTCCTAGTTATTTTCCAAGTTATAGTTTACTATAGCTATTCCATGTACAGAAAGTCAGGAATCTGACTAGAGAGTACAGATTTCTGCACTGTGTTTATAAGTAAGTTGTCCCCAAATTTTATTTATATTGTTGTTCCACTATACTCATCAGTGCCTGTGTGTTCTTGAAAGACTGCTTGGTTTCCTGGTTAGGGTAGCATGATTTTTTTTTTTACCAAGACCAAGTTTTGGAATGGCTGAGCTTTTCATTTCAGAGGCCTGCCTACCTTTTCAACTGGTTCATGTTTATGGGAAAATGGAGGGAAAATGTTGACCTGTGGGCATGTATCTTACAGCATCTACTATAAATAGAACTGCGCTTGGGGAGCTGAGGCCTAACGGCTAGTACTCTCTCTCTCTCTCTCACTCTCTTATACTCTTTCTCTCTCTTGCTAACTCCTTTGGCTCTACAACTAGTTAAATGACTTCCCAGCTAGATGTTAGTTTCCATCCTGGCCTGAAAATTGGTGATCTACATGCTACTGGAATCTATGAGCTACAAAGAAGAAATAGCAACATTTATTAAAATAGCAAAGCCTATAACCAACAGAGACCAATGTGATAATATATACATAAATGTAAAGTTATAACGATTTAAACCATAAAGGTCATAGGCTAGTCACCTGAAACAATCATATAACATATATTTTGAAACTAAATTAATTAAGAACTAATATCTAATAGGAAAAGGTCATCACATGAGTGAGGAAGTAATGCATGGACCTGCTATCAAGTCCAGAGAGTTTATGGGGTTAAATCTGACTATACTTTATATAAGTCTAATTACTTTTACATGCTGAAAACAAATTACTCAGGATTTCCTGCCTTTGTCCAGCAAACTAATGCTAGCAAATCTAATGTTTCTTCAAGATCAAAATTTAGAATCAGAATTCAGTTACACTTATGCCCCAAAATAGTTTATTCCCAGTCAGTCTTCTTACTCTGAAAGCATTATATTAAATATTAGATTATATGTATTATTTCATTCAGAAGGTGATGGAGACATAAAGTTGTAGATAAATGTCCCCAATGTTCCTAGCCTAAAGTACACCTTTTAACATAGGAGGGCATACTGTGCTCTTGGCAGCCTAATATGGTATGTTTTGCTCAAAATGAAGAAAAAAATCTACTAGGAAAATGTAGCCACCATGATTTATTAATTTAGTAAAATACACATTGTGTCTTGATTAAAAAAAATGATCAAAGTATCAGGCCTGAGAATCATGAGCATTGTTCGTTTTCATCATTTACTTTCTTTATTTTGCAAAAATGTTTCTTAAATCTTATACCATCTTTACAGGTCATGCTGATTTATTTTAGTCCATTTGACTAAGCAAAATCTATTTAAATACATACATTTTAAGTCAATAAATCATATTTTATTTAAGCAATCAAATTTGACATTTAACTGTAAAAGAACTAACAGAACAAATGGTAACTTTCTAATAAAGCTCTGTTGTGACTGATTTTATCAGTAAAGGTCATTATACACAAACGTTCCAGTGAAACAATGAGTATACTGCGTAATACAGGCATACCATAGTTAGGAAGTTAATAGGTTTCCCTTCTGCTTTAAAGGTTTTCAGACACTCCATATAACACAGGAACCTGGGAAACCTGCAACATCTGAAACAGCCTGTGTGAAGAATTCTTTTTTTGTGTGCTGTGTTGATCACATGAAAATAATGAGAAACTACACTTCATGGCTTGTAAAGTTTCTTAGCACTACATCAAAGTCTAGACTTCACCCAAGCAGTCTGGCTCATCTGTGCTGTGTTTGTGATGCGTTCAGAAACCTTTGTGCTCTTTTAGTTCTCAGCCTTCACAAACTTAGCCCAAATCAACTAGAATGAGTTTCTTTACAAATCAAGTAAAGAAGTAAATCAGAGCACTAACATTCAGGGCAATATTTCCTTTAGCTACAGTGCAGTCAACACAAAAATTCAGGTACTAGATACAGCCACCAGAAAGAGACATGGGAACTGAGCCAGTGAAAGGACTGGCACGACTGGCAATCCCTGCACTGCCATCTGGATGGGCCGTCTCTGCCTTGTACCATCACGCACATTCACATTCAGGCACTTCAGCTAACTAAAGAAGCCTTGTCCTAGCTGAGAGGCTCTGTCACACACAACATGCATGCACTATTACCACTGAGGACCATAAAAAGCTTTATAATATGTTTTGAGAATGCAACATACGTCTATTGTTTGTGTTGCTTGACATCAGAAATCAGGTTCTACTTCCTTACTTTTCTGACCACCATAGTGGATTCCTTCTAGATTTCTATATAGTTTTTTCTTAATACTAATAACAAACCATTAACAAGATGCCCAGATTTGCTTGGCACTTATCTTAGACATGCATTTACACAGTCTTGTGCTAATTGCAGGATAATGGTAATTGTAATATGGGATGTGCATCTCATCTGAAATGGGGAAAATGTCAGGATGCATGGGCCAAATGCAAGAGCTGGTAGCAGCAAGGCAACAATGCAGTGAACTTCAGTGAAAGCATACTGTACCAGACACACCAAGAGATATGCAGTACTCAGAAAGGTTAGGGAGGAAAATCAGCCGACTGTCATAAACTAGACAAGACTAATCAATATGGGCAGCAGTGTCTCAACAATTAAAGCTCTGGGCTACTGGTCAGAAGGTTGCAGATTCAACCCCCAGTAATGGCAATAGCTTTTCTTCAATAACTTCCTTCCTGTTTGTCATACAAAGATGTCCTTTAAGCTGTCATGTTCAGGAAGTCAAGGCACAATTTCTGAGTACCTATATTTTTTGCTATCCATCAGTCCTACTGAGATTCTTGTTCATGTGATTTCTCAAGAAAGAGTGTTTGAATGTTTGGAGGATTTCTATGGAATTGCAATTGTAACCAGCAGATGAATTGTTTATGAACTGATCCTAAAGTTCCCAGCAAAGCCAACTGTCCGAAGTATTTTCTTCTGTAATAGCTTCCTTCCTTTTTAAAGTATATTTGAAGGATATTTCAGGCAAAGAAATTAATAAGAAGGAATACATTTTCTGGTGGAGGATTGAGAGCTAGATAAATAATAGTAACAGCAGTGGTAGAATGATTAAATATGTAATAAACCTGATATAAAGCATCATAATAAAATTATAATAGTATCACGGTCCACTATTCATTACTGAGGGATCACCTGCCTCTTCGGTCAGATTTACAGAGCCTCATCAAAAAACAGGAAATAAATTAGCACGGAATTCTATAAGAAAGCTCTCACAGGGTAAATGCTGATGATATTGAAAATTTCAGGTGGTTTTAAAGGATATCTGAAACCTTTGAGTTTCAGAGCAGCAAAAGGGAGCAGCAGCAATGTTAAACCTCACTTTCCAACAGTATTTCACACATCTGTGCTGATCTCTCTGAGCAATCCACCATCTTAAAAGACAGACCAAACACTTGGCTGCGGGCGCCAGCAGTGTTTGTGCTAAACTGTTCCACTACACACTGACTACAGAGTAAACATCCAGTGTCAGTATGATTGCCAAAGGTAAATAAGATTCAGGAAAAGGAATCACAAGATGCTACTTTTCACGAAAGCTCGGAATCCAAAGGACTAGAGGAAAAATACAACTCAACAACAGAAAGCTTTATACCTTTAAAAATTAACAGCTGACAGTAAGAGAATCGCTGAGATCCATGTTACAATACAACAGGGGCCTTAATGACTCATGTGATACAGGGCTGTGGGTGGCTAATGAGCACATTTTCATGCTCTGAGATACCACCGAACAAAAACAATAACCGAGAGCAAATCTTTTCTAGTAAAAGGAAGTGAACTACTGTATACAATGACCATTTAAAACATTTTATCAAGGTGAAATGTAGCAGCAAAGAATCATCCGTCATACTACTCCACATTTTGTAATTATGGTACACATTATCATAAAACAGTTATTACAAAAGATCAAGGCTAATATTGGGGATATATGTCTCACTGGGTGACAGTGTGTGCTCAGCACCACTGAGCCTGTGATGCCTGCTTTCACCACACAAATTAAACTACTGTACACATGGTTTCAATAAGCTGGGACGCTGGCTCTAAGGTTCGAATGTAAACATGTGACCCTCAATAGCACATCTGTTGTCGGTGAGGAGGTTATAAGAGTAGCTAAAGCCTCTAACACAAAGATAACACACTGATGGAAACACAGCATCTGCCATCCTGAGTTATATGAGTAGGTGGTGATGACCAGGCCATTATCACACACTGCAAAATCATTTCTCTTATACTGTATTTTATAAAACATATTCAAGATAACATATTGCAAGCAAGTTATAAACATAAAAGCCCAGTTAATGGTAGCCAATTAAATCTTAGCTTAAGCTTATGGTCAATACCTAAGAATAACAATACGCATTCCTAAGTATTAAGACTACATGAAGAGCACACTGTAATCATGAACATAGAATGGCATGGTTAACTTGCTGTATATAAAATTTCTTTTAAAGAAAACTGTAAGCACACAAAAGGAGGCGAGAGACTGCGTACCACACCAAGGTAAGGATTACCAGGGGGATTGTAAAAGTAGAGGGGGAGGATAATCATAAAGGCCCATGACTAGACAGAAGGGCCAAAATTGACTTTCATTAATACACTGTCCAAAAAAATAGAAACCTGTCTAGCATGCCTGAGCATCTGATCAATTACCAGAGAATGAGTTTGGGCCATGAAAACACACTCTCACACTCAATGTTGTAAACAAAACACAACCTCCAGTGTACACTTAACATTTACAGTACACAATGCAAAAAGAATTCAGTGCAACATGATTGACATATCTGTGTTCATTTTAACACAGCAGGTTTCAGAAAGGAATACAACTGGGGAATATCCCAGCACTTTAACAATCTATTCAATTGTGGACAAGATAAATCGTAATTGTAGTGTGTTATGTATTTCACTTTTAATAACGTAGGCGTTATATCGCACATAATTGTTTATTTCTGTCCATTTCTTTCTTTTAATAAAAGGATGCAAAGGCTACAGCTGTTCTGTTATTAATTTTAGTAAGCGACTGAACATCAACACGGCAAATATAATGCGCATACATGACTTTATACACTTATTATGGTTACGGCAATAACGGCATACTGCCCTACTAAACAGTATGGGAAAACAGTACGCTACTTACGTAGGCACAGATCAAAACAATCCAATCAGAAAAGCTGGTTTGAATGAATAGTGCCAAAACATCGGTAATAAACAGGTAGAAGCGAATATTTTTTATAAGGTAAATAATAAAATGAATGATTTTTAGCGAATAACAATGATCAGGTTGGTAGACTGGGTTCGGATGACAGAGCGAGGAGAAACAAAGCTGTCCGCTGAAAGATGCTCATTAACACACGGGTTTAAGAAACGTTACCGTTTAAGGAGGATACACTCCTGTGCTTCGCGTGCAGCAGCTACAATCCGATCTTTTCATTCTTGAAACGCGGACATTGTGCCGAGCAGCTCTCCGGTAATACAGGAGCCCCGTGTATTCTCAGCGCGAGCGCAGCTCCACGGCACAGCGCGAGCGGCAACTGGCGGCGGCGCGAGGACGCTGCTCTGAGCGGGGGTAGACGCTACGGAGCATGCGCGAAACATCACCACATGGCGCCTCACAACACACGTCTTATAAACAAGTGTGCCTGAGCCAACTCCAGTCCAAGGGAGCAATGGAGTGCAGAAGAATTATTCTCTACTCCTTATTCTCTGATTCAGATGTTCAAGCCTCTTATTATATTATTTATTCTTTATTCCCTTTATTCAAATCATTTATTTTTTTTCATCAACCAATTTATCCAGAGGAATTCTAGGGAGTGTGCAGGAGGCGTTTTGTTGTTGTTTTTTTGTTTGCTTATTTTGGTTTGTTTGTTTTATAATCCAGTATTCTTTGCGAAAACACCTTTGATAAAGTGTTGGCTTTTTCAACTCAAAAAACTTTAAATGCTTCAAACCTAACAACAATTCCTAGCTTACCTGCTTAATTTACAAATTATGTTGGAATATATTACTTTATGGCATAAAGTATGGCCTACTGATATTGTGATTAGAGTATCTTATCAAATTTCTGCTTCCTCTTTTCCTCTTATTGTTGTTTTTTTTTTTCTGGCTTCCAGACAGGTAAGTTTTCTTCATTTTGATCAGTGCAAAAATAAACTAAATAAATTTGCACATGCTAGCAAGATGGGGCTATCTTTAGTGGGGTACCTGGTAAAACTTTGTGTACCCATCTGAGATTTGGGGAGGAGGTCTGCACTTTAAGATTTTGCATTTTCAGAGACTTCAATGCTGTCCATCAGTGGACCTGTTCAATACTCTGGGGGATCCCAGATGTTCCTTAGTCAACCATGAGATTTAATCTCTTCAGCAGATGTGTCTCTGTCCAGTGAGATGTACCTAATACAGCTCTAGTTTTTGGTTTGAGCACCCTAATTCAGAACCAAAGTTACACTCAGAAAAATGGTCTCTGTCTGGTTTTCATACAGACAAAAGCGACTGGCTAAAGAAAGCTTTATATGCAATAATGTTTTAGCCAATTAAGTGATAAGGAAAAGTATTAAGAAACTTCTGTAGAACTGCCATAGAAAATATAAGATAGATACACCGGCCAGGCATAACGATATTGTGTTGATCCCCCTTTTGCTGCCAAAACAGCCCTGACTCATCAAGGCATGGACTCCACTACATCTCTTAAGGTGTACTGTGGTATCTGGCATCAAGAGCAGCAGATCCTTTAAGTCCTGTAAGTTGTGAGGTGGGGCCTCCATGGATCAGACTTACAGGATTTGCCCAGCACATCCCACAGATGCTCGATTGGATTGAGATCTGGGAAATTTGGAGGCCAAGTCAACACCTCAAACTCGTTGTTGTGCTCATCAAAACATTCCTGAACCATTTTTGCTTTGTGGCGCATGGCGCATTATCCTGCTGAAAGAGGCCAAACCAATCAGGGAATACCATTTACATGAAAGGGTGTAAATGATCTTTAACAATGCTAAGGTAGGTGGTACATGTCAAAGTAACATCCACATGGATGACAGGACCCAAGGTTTCCCAGCAGAACATTACCTAAAGTATGACGCTGCCTCCGCCAGCTTGCCTTCTTCACATAGTGCATCCTGGTGCCATGCGTTCCCCAGGTAAGCGACGCACACACACCCGACCATCCACGTGATGTAAACGAAAGCATCAGGCCAGGCCACCTTCTTTCATTGCTCTGTGTCCAGTTCTGATGCTTACATGCTCATTGTTGGCACTTTCGGTGGTGCACAGGGGTCAGCATGGGCACCCTGACTGGTCTGCGCGATGCAGCCCCATACACAGCAAACTGCAATGCACTGTGTATTCTGACACCTTTCTATCAGAACCAGCATTAACTTCTTCAGCATTTTGAGCAACAGTAGCTCGTCTGTTGGCTCGGACCACTCGGGCTAGCCTTTGCTCCCCATGTGCATCACTGAGCCTTGGCTATCCATGACCCTGTCGCCGGTTCACCACTGTTCCTTCCTTGGACCACTGTTGATAGATACTGACCACTGCAGACCAGGAACACCTCACAAGAGCTGCAGTTTTGGAGATGCTCTGATCCAGTCATCTAGCCATCACAATCTGGCCCTTGTCAAACTCGCTTGCCCATTTTCGCTCAAATCCTTACTCTCGCCCATTTTTCCTGCTTCTAACACATCAACTCTGAGGACAAAATGTTCACTCGCTGCCTAATATATCCCACCCACTAACAGGTGCCATGATGAGGAGATAATCAGTATAATCTGTCATTGGTCATAATGTTATGCATGATCTGTCTATATCCCCAACACTATGGTTATGGTTATATGGTAAAATAACCAGGATAATAGTTTCATTTTCAGTGTTCAAAATAAACTTTACGAAATGTTCAAGAATGCAACCCTGCCCTCTTCTGATAGTAGCTACTGCAACATACATTCACAATACTTCTCACATTTTTTTTTCTTTACCTTAATGCTTGTTTCCTTTTTTCCCCTCCTGAACAAAGGGTACATTCGCTCAAATTGAACCAGTTTCCATTTAATTCCATTTCACTAATAACAATTTATGGTACTTTAATTTGGTCCATTTTGTTCTGCAACTTCAGTTACAGTTCAGTTCCTTTATAAGGTCAAGAGATTTCCTGCAGTCTACACATGTTGCCTAAGGACAGGAATCAGACTGCTCTAAATGAAGTAAATCCTTTCACAAGCACTAGCGGTTAATAGGGTGAAGTTGCATGTTGAGCTCAAATACATTTCCATGATTTTTTTTTTGTCTGGACTAAGTGATTACAAAATGATACAATAATATCTGAGACTGCCAGTAAACAGTACACTGTAATTGTTCCCATTAGCTTCACACGTCAAATATGGCCTCACAAAATATTTATGAGTGTTGCCTCATCCTGTCCATAGTATTGCACTGTTAAAACCCTTTGAATTATTAAACATCAATACAGGAAAGTCTTTAAATTAACACATTAAAATGCTGGATTTTCAATACGTCATTCTTAAGCAATGTATTTATTTGTCTATTTACATGATGTTTACATTAGTTTACCACAAGGGGGAAGCAAATTCAAAGAAAACATTACCATCCGTTGAAAACTCAAAGAGGCATCAAGTACTTAACCCTTCACTATCTGAAAGTGGGTAATAGTGAAGCTTTGGGTAAAACTATTCATTGGGTGTTTTCCCCCTGTGTTTTTCTCCTGTTTATGTTGACTCTGCCTCATGAAATCAGGATGAGACATACCCTCAGTCTCCGAAAGGGCACACTTGTTAATTTCTCAGTCACTACAATATGTATCATACTAACAGAACTAGTGTCAAAGTTCAGCACTATGTAATTGCAGATAAAAGAAGCTCTGCATCATGATTGCTTCACATTTTGTATTATGATAGTTGCTTTGGGACTTCTTTCAAATCCACCCATTGAAACACCGTGGCTTTTAAGTTTTCTTTGCTCGCTGCAGGTGCACGGTGGGTTATGTAAGTCTATTTTTCTGAGGGGATTTGCTGTCTCTGGTTAGAAGCAGAGGCTACGCCTTTCCCTTTGTTCCTTTGCCTGGTTCGGCATAACTTATTGCCTTGCATTATCCAACATATTTTAAAAAATCTACTCTTCGAAAAAAAGAAAAATAACTCTTCACCTGACTTGACCTGTCCAAACATGTTCATCATGGAATCATATGAATGGCATAAGAAGCAATACAGCTTGACAGACGCATCAACAGACATGAACCGGACATTGCATTTGATGAGGAAACATTTCTAGATCATGGGATTATATAGAAAACACAGGACAAAAGGTTATTACTATAGGTAAATATAATAAGGCATAGTAGCTTATCACTTACAGCTACATACAGTATAATGAGCCTTACAACCATTAGAATCAGGATTGTTCAATTCCTCAGCCATCCTCTTTATAGTTACTCAATATCTAAGTTAGCTTTCTCTCACTAGATTAGTGTTTACTTGCTTTGCTTGTTTATCTTTTTTATGATAAAATGTATTTAAGTAAATGTACAAGTGGTTGAGGTGCAATCAGCAGCTGACCTCAATATAAGCATAGTCCATATACCAACACACCACATTATAGTTATACATTAGTCCTTAGCTTTCAATTACTAAGTTAGTATTTACTCTCTAAGTTAACTTTCATTTGCTAAGTTATTTATTCACTTGAGAAATATACTTTTTATACAATTTAGCAGACACTCTTAACCAGACGAGTAACCCAAGTTTAGCGATCACACACTCTAGGGAACTAGGTTACTGTTCTCTCACTAGGAGCCCTTTTTATCACAAATTTAGCTTTCACTCACTGCCTTATGTTCACTAGGTTAGCTTTCACTTGCTTATCTAACTTTATATATCCAAGTGCTCAATTTATATGTAAATATGACTAACCAATAAAAAAAAGGAGAGAATGCAGACAATGTCTAGATTTCTACATTTGAACTAAGAACACAGTCAGAACGGAGATGGCAATTACTAATGAGCAGTCCAGGGGCATGTCCTTTAATATCCATTTGTGCAATCCATGGCTATTTAAGAATATAGATGATTTTAAGAAGCTCTTTAGTGTGCAGAATGGGAAATCAATGAGAACATTCTGTTTCCCTAAGCATATTTTTACTTCATTATTGATTGTACTTCCTAGATATAATAAAGGTTTGCAATGTAGCCACCTTCTCTGTGAGGATGTACACAGTAGTGAAATTAAGTTGAATTCTAGTAAGTTTGGGGTTTTTGTTTTTGAGAGAATGTTACAGAGCAGATAACGGAAGAAGTTTGCAAGCAGAGAACAGGCCCAAGGCTGTGTAACCCGGTTTAATACAGACCCCAGTGCCTGGCCAATTCATGGAAGCTCTACTTCCCTCAAACTCTCTTCCTGAGAAATCATCATTGTAAAATGGGCATTTCCAAGACCTTGAAAGTAGATCCCAGCACAGGTGCACAACAGCTTTGAGATGACGGGGTTTGGTGTTTGATTTGGTACAAAGCAGGCTTCAGTTCTAAAGATAAAAGAGTAGAGCAGCAGAAGAAAGCAAAGATACAGAGGGGAGCAGGATAATTGTTGAGTGTAATTGGTCATCACATGACATGGCTAGAGCAAATTTACCTTGTGGTAGACTTTCTTTTAGAGCTGCATTTCTGATTGAAAAAAAAATGTCTTTTCATGCTAAAAGCTGACTCAAAGCCACAGCTTATCTCCACGTCTGCTCTTGCCCTGACTGCAAAACCCTTTTAGAACATTTTTTTGTATTTCAGATAAATGCAAAAATATTTATTCAATTTAGAGTGTTGTGCAAAAAGTTAAGAACAAATGATAGCAAATGAAGCAACTTAAGCTGCATTCACATTTATAACATATTTATAACTGCATTTGATATTTAAATTTGAGTTGTGTAGTGCATTAGATTTGGACTAAACAAAAGCTAGCGCAGATAAAACACAGCTGCTGTAATGACGCAAGCCACAAAGAGAAAAGAAGCCGTTAGATAGGGCATGAACTCTGTTTTGCAATAGTTGTAACCTTAAAAAAAAAAAAAAATCATTTCCAGGGCAGTTGATCAATCAGACCACATACATAGACAGTGAAAGAATGAATAACAGACACTGCCTGCTCCTTCTGTTTATATCCTGGATGGCTTGTAGTGCATAATAGCCTTCTCATAATCTGTATTGTGTCTGATGCCACTCTGTCTGTGGGAAACCTGCCTCATTACTGACAACTTCAGTATTGTCCCTAACCTTAGCTCTTGTTTCTCTACCATTAAAAGGAAATCTTGGACATTTGCACATAAAGCGGTACACAATCAAAAATATGTACTTATTATTTCAAGGCTTATAACTTTTGTATGTATAGACCTAAACAGGACCTATGAATACGGGTGTTGCAACATTTATTGTGATGGTATTACGTGCTGCTTGTGTTTTTTTGCTCAACACTGAATGCCTTTAAGACATGCATTGTGGGTTTAACCTCACTATTATCCTGTTGATTTTGTATTTTACTGAGAGGTCTCTGACTGGAGATCATGAGAGCAAGCTTCCTTACACACTCGGGTTTCTTGTTTTCCCGTTCTGGTTGTGTGGACAGATTGAGTTCCAGGGCATTTCCTCATTGCTGGCAAACTGAGGAAGGGCCAGTTGGACAGAATAAGGAGCATGGCTGTCATTCCTGACCCCAATTTCCTTTTTCCCCTCTGCCAGCTGGTGCAAAAATAAAGACCACAAACAACAACGGGTGGCTCCATTGACTTGACCATGTAGGTGAGCAACGAGGGGTCAGAAAAGACAACTGGGGCAGCAAGAAGGCCATGAAAAAAGAACATGTCACTGGAAACAAGTTTCCAGTGCTGACAAGCGCTGAAGCGGCTGTTTGTGTCTGTGATAGTAATTAGTTTCTTCATTCCAATGGCCTGGAAATCATTTTGCACTTAATTTGCATTGATTATTCGCTCTCTAAGAACATTTCTCTGTCACAACGCAAGACTAATGAATTGAAACTTGTTTATGGCGTCTCAATGGAAACAGTCCACTGGCTTTGTTGGATGTTGGCTGAACTGAAAATTGGTTGAATTATAATTTCCTGGAAGTAAAACGAAAACTACTTTCAAGGATTAGACTTTCCATTGTACGATTGTTGTATTAAAAATGTAAGATGACAAGAATATTTGTGTTTCGCTTTTGAAAATAATAGTTGTAACTGTCATGAGATGACCTAAGGTGAACCGATGATGAATTGCAAATAAATTAGTCTACTTACATGAAAGCAATCTGTATGCTAATACATTTTCCCGTGTTTTAATTTGTAATACTGGTTTTGTAGAAGTTTATAATAGGAATGAAGTACAACCTAACACAGTAAGGAACATTTTCTTTGACTCTCCACCTGCTTTCAGAGTTAAATTAAACAAGTCCTAGCTGGAGACAGTATGCCAGATGGAAAGCATAAGGAAGGTGGGAACACTGTTTCACACTTTTGCCTTCATCATGGGCTTTCACTTATTGAGTCACCGTGGAGCAGTACTATAGGTGCCTTACGTTATGTGGATGGCAGCTGTTTCCACTTAACACTGGAAAGAGTAAATTAAGAGTGTTTCAAATCTATCTAGACTCTGTCAGTTCATGAGTATTATGAAGTGTCGTATCTATCCAGCACCAGAGTTATTAGAGACGATGAGTTGAAACTATAGTGTTTCAGCGCAGTTTCATTCCTGTGTAAGAAAGTTAGAATCACAAAATCCCATTTATAAATTCTTAGGATGTTGTTTGATTCAGGCAACCAGCTTGATATAATCATTTGTCTATAATATTCTTTTGGTTTATCACGATTCGTTTGATCCACAATCCGGCAGCTATGTTCCTGGACATAACATAACTTGAGCTAGATTCAACTTGAACTAGATTTGACACAGAGCATCAATTTATCCATAGTGTATTTATGCCCAGTGTTCAGCCTTTTCCTATTTAAAGTAAAAGTGGGCTCAGTTCCAAAGTGTTTCTTAGGTCGTGCGTAAAAGCTATGAGTAACTGCTCTGTGAGGCTGAATAGTGAGGTTCATGAACAACAGAGGATTGTAAGCAGGAGTTCGCTTTCCATGAGCCGTACTTCCTCTCCTCTCTTTCGCCCATGACAGTGAACACCAGGTTGTTTCCACAGGCATAGAAACATGACCCTGTTAATAATAATACACTAAATCTACAGTGTATTATAGCAACAACAAATACAGAAAGAGTTTCCCAAACACTTGAACCCCTGTTGAGGCCTCCATGGAGAAAAAGAGGGGGTTCTGTTTAATGACTCTGTAAAGGGTTTCCCCTCAGTGTTTACAGGTGATGGCTGCATTCACAGCATATGTAAACTTCAGTGCCTCAGTGGGCGGGAATGCTCCGTACTTTTTTTTATTGAGCATGAAAAGACTATTGAAAAGGTCAGCAATTATAAGAACTGATGAAGCAGTAACTTTTGGAAGCAGCTCCTGTTCTCTCTTCCACTGTGATTAGTTCTTAGTTACCAGTTGTTTTTAAATAAACCAGTTGGAGTTTTGGATGTCTTTACATGCTGGTTCAAAAGTTGTTGTTTTTTTGTGTGATTGCTTGTGGTAAATAGGTGAAAGTAGAGAATTCAGGACAGAGGAAAGATGTTCTTTTACTCTTTCTTTCACCCAGGAAGCATGGTGAAAACAAAACTGTGTTTTATTATGTTGTTACTTATGAACTAGAGATCCTATATTGATGAATATTACTTTCCAGAAATACTCTATTTAAGTAGGTTTTGTTGCTTTTATATTTAATTGAACTTTAACATTAGTGAGTCAATATTTATCTGTATTTGAACTTCCTGTTATAATAATCATTTAAGAGGAAACTACTTGGATGTCAAAGCATTAAACTAGAAACTGAGCTAACAATTGTGTAAATCTGCATGCTGCAAATCAGCATTATCAATGCTGGTTTTAAATGATAGTCAATTTGCTTGATTGTGTATACAATCTTTGGCTTTATAGCAATCAACACACTATTGCTTTAAATGTCTATTCAATTCATTTTCTTTTCAGTTACTTTTAATTGATACATTTTCCAGCGATGCATCTTTTACCTTTACATTTACATTACACTAGAAACATGTGCCAGTTGCTTCTTTGTAAAATGGGACTGAGGAGGAGGTAGTAAGGATGAACTTAGAAAAAGCTACACTACATGTAATTTAGTGAAGAGGAGTTAAGGAAAAAGGAGCTGCTGAGCCTGAGGATTTAGAGGTTGCAGTAGCCAAAGAATGTGATGATGTTCACACTGTATGTAACTCTGTCTCACCACAGACAGTCAAAGACTGGACAAGAAAGACCTTACAAGGCCAGGCTCAAATCAGTTTTTATTATACTGTTTTCATCCCAGAGATATCATGTACAGAAGTCATTATTAATTAAAAGCAAGGATGATCCTTAATGATATAAGGCTGTGATATTACCTCCACATCACACAGGCACATGAGAATGATCATCTAGTGGTCTCAAGATTGTGTTCTTCCTTTCTTCAAACCCCACATTGTCCAAAGCTAGTTTGTGGATAGGTCAGTTTGGGCCAATTGGGGGCCACAAAGTCCTGAAATACCTGACAAACAATATCTTGAAGGCAATCCTACAGTCCCTGCAGAAGTGGAGGAGCCTCTGGGCAAACATGAATAGCCAGTCCCTTTCCTGCACTTGCAATGTCATGATCAGAATGCCCTTCCAAGAACAGAGAGATCGGAAAGTATGGGCCTCTAGCTGGGACACACACGGTCCTCAAATCTGAAAATCATGTGGTTCTGCATCACCTGGTTAGCATAAACCTGAAAACAGTAGTGTTTTTTCATGTTTCTAATCTGTTGCATGAGAAAACAAGTCTTTCACACATATTTCTGAACTATATAGATATTATCCACTCTATAAGTCCTCTTCCCAATATTTGCTATATATCTTACAATGGAAAGATTGTAGTCCAGTGCATCATACAAACAGGCAAATCTGTCATTAAAACTGAAATTATTCCACTCAGTTCCTTCCATTTTTTTTTTTACCAATAAGTACAATAATAAATTTTTGGAAGTGAGTTTCCTGCCTAGATTGAGTAACATCTAGATAGGAAATTTAAAATGTATGTATATAAATTATGCTGATTAATATTTGTTGAATGGCTGATATAAATTTTCCAAATGAAAGGGATGACTCTGCATGAGAACTGGGTTTTGGAATTGTACCTACTTAAAGGAAGTAATGCTTTAGAATTTCTCCAATCAGAATGCCACTCCTTGAACAGAGTTACCCGCTTCAGCAGGTCTCTACAAAGTACAGGATTTTCCAGTCAGATTTCAGGTGACAGACTACAGGTATGGAATTGGGAAGATCCTGTACATGGACCCCTCACTTACTCTTCAGCCAGCTCTACACTGAGGCAATGCCTTCAAACATATCCATGGATGGCCCTGAATCATCCTATGTGTCATCTTGAAGAGGTAGCTCATTCTTATAACTTTAATTCAAGGTCTTCCATCTACGATAGTGAAGGAGACCATTACTCTGACAGTTCAAGCTAGTGACAAAACCCTCCAGGGAGTTACTGTTAACAGCCTCTTTGACCCCACAGGTTTGGTAGCACAAAGTAGATCACTGCAAGAGAACTTTCCACTGACTCTCACACTTCCTGAAGAAAAGATAAACACGTGGGTGTCCTGGAAAAAAATTGCTTCCTTGTTTGAGCTGTCTCTATGTTCCCCAGAGTCACTCTCTATTATCCATACAACTCCACAATAATTGGCATAAAATGAGCAAATATAAATATTTATTATTTATAAATAACAATACAATTTTATTAATATTTAAAGCTTCAAAAGATCAGGGTGTTGTTTATTATTCAAACCTAAAATTTTGAATCTTAAACGTATTAAAGAATATCTATATTATAGTCCAGAGGGTAGATGCAAACATTTGCAATGATAAAATTTTGATTCTTTTTTTTTTTTTTTTAACTACCATATATGTGAGCAATTATAGTAACCTCCACTCTTCTGTGAAGGCCTTCCACTTGATTTTGGAGTGTGGCTTTGGGGAGCAATAGCGAGGTCATGCACTGATTCCAATTCATGCCAAAGGTCCTCAGTAAGGTTGAGGCCAGGGCTCAGTGCAGGTCACTAGAGTTCTTTCACTCCAACCTTGGCAAAATATGTCTATATAGACTGTGTTTTGTACAGTGCTGTCACATGTTTGGGCCAGCTAGCACTAGTGAAGGGAATTTGTAATACTACATCATACAAAAACAACCAGTACAATTATACAATTGTGTGCTTCCAACATAACAGTAACAGTTTAGTGAAAGCCCACTTATTGTGTGATGGTCATGTGTCCTCAAACTTTTCCCTATACAGTTTATGTTTATGCATTTAGCCTTAGAATATGCAGCAGTTCAAACATACAGTTCTCTGTGAACACAGCCAAAACTATTTTCAGAGCTATGCTGTTATAGAAAATTAATTAACCAATCAGATTTCAGAATTCCACAGAAGTGTGGTATAAATGCCTTTGTTTTCTTCATTTTGTTCGATTCAAACGTTTGCAAACTATAACAAAAACCTAGCAAAAAGTATATTTCAAAGGTAACCGTATGAATAAGTAATCATTTGCGGGGAAAAATAAGATGATGAGAGTTCGTGCTTTAGCCTTTGAAGTCTTTCTTTGTTTAAATGTGAGTAAACAGTGGTGCAATGTATGTAAAATTGAACTACTGCCCATTTCTCTGGCAGGTCTGGCCAACAAACAACAGCCCTGAGAGCCTTCCTTTCTATTCAGTGGTGGGTAAAAACAAGATTTTTTTTCTAATTGAGACCACATGTGTGTGTAGGGGTAGGGGGTGGGGTGGGATGTTCTGCGGTTTGATACTGACAGTCATTCCCCCACACAATCCCTTATACTAAAGAAATGGTGTGAGGACATTCTGCTCAAACTCCCTGCTCTCGTTAAAATCTCTGCTTTTTAAGAAAATCGTGTAAATGATGATTCTGGATACATTTCTGCTGCTTTAATAGTTCATCAGTTCTCTGAGGTTAATAAAGTAATGATGGTTATTATAGATTACCGACATTATCAGTGTGAGAAACCTGCAAGTCTTTGCCCTTCCACTGTTCCCTATTATAGCAATGCAATCATTCTGAAGATGTAATAAAAAGTAATAAGGCACAGAACTTTGTTCATCTGTTAGTCTTTAAAGAGCCTATTTAACTCTGATAAGGATTTTGAGAATGGACACCAAAAATGTCATTTAGAAAAGCCCTAACATAGTTCTGTCCTGGAAAGGAAGGGATATTGTACCAGTTCTCTTTTTTTTCCCCTTTTTCTACATAGTGCACATGCATACTGTGAAGGAAGGTGACCGGGGGCATGATGGCAGCTTGCCAGAACAGGGAGGTCTGGAAAAGGGGAGAGTAAATGAACAAGACTTTGTCAGGCCTTTGACAATTTAACTCTGAAGTCAAGGGCAAAGCTGGGAATCAGTGATGTCGAGTCTCTCAGTTAATCTCTGACGTAGTAACCTCTGAGACGCACCTTGTCTGAATACTGCCTTTAGCTTTAAAACGAGCCAGTGACCCTCATGATCACATCTGACATTAATGCACTGGCTCTTATATGCAGATAGTTCTTGGAAATGTAACTTCAGCTTTCATTTTGTAACATGCTGTTCCTCTTTGCTAGTGGATTTACTCTGTCATTGTAGACAAAGTATTATCATGTCCTTAACAATATTATTAATGATATTATAATTACACCTTAAGGGGGGTAAACTTTAAATACCTTAAATGTAATGACTACCTAGTGTAGAGTAGAAGATCTTTATGTACAACCTTTTCACCGCAAGCTACATTATAGGGGAGTTTACAGTGCTGTTCCTGTATTGGACTCAGCAGTAAACAGACTCTTTTAATGATCAGATCAAGGTGTTCTGCCTACAGTCATAGGCATGCTCAGCTCAATTAGCGTTAAACAATACTCAGTTAAACATGATGTTTGGAAGAGCTTAACACTTTTTATTGTTAATCATCTTCTCCTTGTATGTTTATGATATCTTCAGGCAAATTGACACGACCAGTATATTTTAATGTAGTGTTAGGGAAACTGCCTCGCTTCACTCAAAAGAACACTTTGTGATACCCCACTTTTGCTAACTTCATTTCTTACTGTTGTTGTGTTTTGTATTAGTGTAATTAGAATGAGTGTAAGCCCAATATTGTTTCGAGAGTCATCTGAATTCTCTTCCTTTCAAAGGTTGACACCAAGCTCTATGCCAAAAAAACTGCACAACCTGCCCCAGGAAAGCTGAGGACCTTGTCAGCAGATTTGGCCCAAATGGAAATCCTGCTTATCACTGTGGAATTTTATTATTTTGTCACTCTTTGATTCATAGTCACCTGGTGTATTTCCTTTCCTTTCTCTGTCACGAGATAAAAAGGAGGGGTCGGCCTCCAGTCATGCTTATCCTGTATTAATATGTTCAGTGATATTTTTTGCACAATCACAGCTATGTGACCATTTCATTTTTCACAGGTCACATGTTGGGAGAAGGAAGGATGATAAAAAAAAAAATGGAATAATGTACTTATCATTAGATCATCCTATTGTTCTTGGCTCAGTTAAATAGAAAAATGTAACAGATGCCCCCAGGGCTCATTCACTGCCCTCACTCAGTCCTGACCATTCACAGATAGACAGCTATCTGGTGGGTGTCCTACCCTAAATATTATTCATTTGTACCATTATTCTGTCACGATTTAGACATTTAAAGTTACCAGCCACAATCTGTTAGGTTGTTATGCCGGTTATTGCTGAGGGTTTTTATGATGCAGTGCCATTCTTTTAGTTTATGTCTTTGCTCCCTGGGTGTGTAAGAGTGTGTGCTTTTCTCTCCCTTGACATCCTAACCCATGTGATATTTGATAATGATGGTTTTATCAGCCTCTTTGGCTGCTCAGATCCAATTGCAGCCCAATCGAGAAAAACAGGATGTACCACATAATGTAAAAGAAGCCACACAGCTTTATGGTCAGAAGTCTATATATAGAAAGTCATTCTTTGTTAGACTGAACACACTTTTTGAAACCGTCCTAAAATTTCTAGGAATTGTTTTGCTCACTTATCTAAATAATTAATGCTGTCTAACAACCAAAATGCCGTCCTGATAAGCATCAATTCTGTGGCACTGATTACCTTCATAAATTTATATCAAGTGCACGGATTCTGGTTTTAATAAAACCAGTGCAGCAGACAAAGAAAATGGCTAGGCTATACTTAGAAATGGGAGGCAGGCAAATGGTAAGGTGTTCATTAAACAGGCATAAAATAGAAAAGACTAAATCAAACATGCAAGCTGGATATGGTCAAAAGACAAATCAAGACAGGCAAATAACAAAGACTTGGAGCAAAACTTACAAAAGTAACAGTGAAAGTAATTACAAACAGGTGAGCTTGGATAGATGACTGGAGGTCATGTGATGAGGTTCTGTGCTGAGGATCCTGGGAGTTGTAGTCAGGAGCAGCACATTACAGGTGTGATATTATTACCATATGTATATATATATATATATAGGGAGGGAGAGAGAGAGAGAGAGAGAGAGAGAGAGAGAGAGAGAGAATTGTAAATGTGGACCTGCTGAGTGGTTATTTTATAATAAGTGATAAAAATCAAATTCATAAAAAAATATATTGAGCAGCATACAATAGGATCCAAATATAACAATAGTGATGATGCTTCTATTTTCTTTTCAAATTTAATAAAACATTTTTTATTACAAATTAAAATAGTCAACATACTTAGTGAAATTTTTTAGATGAATTTCATAGTTACTTGGTAACTTTGTATAATAGTATTTGGTATGTCCCCCTTTTTTCCTTTAATGATATGTGCAATTGAGTGTGCAATTGAGCTGACATGAAGCCCAAAAGTATGTGCAAATCCTTTAATCTATTTTAGATCAAATCCATCAGAGTATCATCAGAACAAATCAACAGAAGAGATTAGCCATGAGGAAAATCTGACCTTTTCATTTCTTCTTCTTCTTCTTCTTCTTCTTTTTTTTTTACAGATCAGTTAATATGGTCACTATCACACTTTTGCTTAGATTTTATAGATACCTATACAAAGTGCAGAATTCTGAATATTTTCAGAATATAAATATTTTCAGTATTTTAAAGCATCTGTTTATATTATTTTTAATTGGTGGTTTCCCTTTCAGCCCCACAGGTCTTCTCCAAGCTCAGGTCCTCTACCAGAGGCCTGGGAGTTTGAGGGTTCTGCACAGTATCTTAGCTGTTCTAGGACTGAATTCTTCTGGACAAAGACCTCACATGTTGAACCTGGAATCTGCTGGAGCCACTCTCCCAGTTTGGGGGTCACATAATGCTCTTATTACCACTGGGACAACTTTGGACTTCACCTTTCACATGTGTTCCAGTTGTTTCTTCAGCCCCTGGTACTTTTCGATCTTCTCATGCTCCTTCTTCCTGATGTTATTGTCGACTGGGATTGCCACATCTATCACAACTTCCGTCTTCTGCTCCTTGTCAACCACCACTATGTCTGGTTGGGTAGCCAGCAGCTGTTTGCCAGTCTGGAGCTTGAAGTCCCACAGGATCTTAGCTCTACTTTTCTAAGCTACTTTCTGTAGTCAAAGTCAAAGTCAAAGTCAAAGTATGTCACACTGGGATATGGGGACTTCTAATCCATACTCAGCACAGATGTTTCTATACACTCGCCCAGTCACTTGGTTATGCTTCTCAGTATATTCTGTTCCAGCTTGCATCTTACACCCTGCTACTATATGTTGTACTGTGTGAGTGCTGTCTTTACACAACCTGAACCGTCAGTCCTGTCAGCTATAATAGATGCTTACCCATATAGATTTGGTGCATAGTGCCTTTTCTTGTGCTGCCATGATCTGAGCCTCTGTGCTGTCCTTTAGGCCAGCTTTTTCCAGCCACCTATAAGATTTCTTGAAATCAGCCACTTGCTATATCTATCCATGATAGATCCTATGAAGAGGCTTAATCTTACTTTTCTCTTTTCTCATTTATTATCACTCTCTGTTTTCTGCTGCCTGAGGCAGGCTATCAGCAGTTCATCTGAGCGGCCATCTTCCTGATGTATTCATGGATGCTCCTTGTTTCATTCTGGAGAGTGGCTCTTAGTGGCTTTTGGGTTACCAAATACTTGTAGCTACCCTGTATGTCGCTATTCTGCCTTCTGGTATCCAAACTTTATGTCCTGACCAACTTCTCACTATTTTCCACAATGCAGCCACTCTTACCCAATCTGTATGTTCTCACTATAGATTCTGGTTTACGCCTAGCCTACAGCTTGATGTGATCCAGGTATAAGAGATGGCTGATGTTAACTCTACTTTTGAATCTATACCCATATCCACTCTTGTGATGATGTGGCTGAGGGACTATGCAGAACAGCAAAGAGGATAGTAAATAACCTTGGTATATGCCACAGGTAACTTGTGCAATGACCATGGAGTTGGCTTCCATCATTGTTCTCCACAGCCACATTGAGTTCTTGATGAAGGTTATTGGTCCCCTGTTAGCCTTGTATAGTCCCAAGCACTTTAGTATCCTAGTGTGAGGCATGGAGATGTAGGCTTTCTTGTAATCAGTCTATGCAGAGGAGAGGCAGGTTATCCGTCAAAGGTGTTGTATCCTTGTGGGGATTATGATCAAGATTGACAGCCAGGCTGGGTTAATGCCAATTGTTAGCAACTCGCTTGTTTGTGCTGTCAGGGTCATGTAGTGCTGTCCAGCTCTTTAGGCCTGACACTCCTTGTTTGCTTTCATGCTGATGACTGGATCTTTTTCTGGGAGGTTTCTGTGGTCCACTCTTAGGTTCACCAGCCACTTGGCAATGGCTCTTTCTCCCATATGTCTTTCGAATTTTTCTAAGTCTCACCTCTGGGTCTGTCCATTCTCTGTTATCCCCTTGCAGCTGGGAGCACATGATGGATCTTTGGCTCTTTGGAGAACAGGCCATATATTCTCTTGGACTCTGCTAAATCTCTTCAGCCTAGTGTCTGCTAAATCTCTTCAGCCTAGAGTCCTTGTTTGGCAGTTTCTAGAGCCTCAAAATATGGACATCTTATTGTACATCTTATTCAAATAGGACCTGTCTCTCATGACAGCTCTCTGCACCTCTGATGTTGTTAGCTGGCAATGATAAAATTGTTGTAGGCAGGGTTTTCTTGGCACACTTTCTGCCCATTAATACCAATCAATAATGGCTTGAATGCCACATCCTATTTGAGTATTGCTGCTGAATACATGCATCCTTTCATGGCCACAATTTTCCATCTTTTTATGGCAATTTCCCGCATGTCACAAAGCAATGGTCCCCTCATAGTCAAAGTGTGTAAATTTGAAGTGGATATATGTACAAAAATATCTCAGTATTATTTTTCCCTAAACATACAGTATATAACCCTGTTATCCACATTATGCACTTGTAGCTTTATGTTAAATAGTTTGTCTAGGTGTGAATGTGTATTTTGCAATGGACTGGAGTCCCATACAGGACGTATACCAGCTCAAGATCCACCTCAACTCTGATTAAGACAAAGCACTTACTGAAAATGAATGAATGAATGAATGAAACAACCAGGTCATGAAACAGTGTAAATTTATGGCAAGAGCTACACTTATCTTTATGAGTGATTCACAGGGAACAAAGGAAGCATCTAATTTGCCTGTGGTTTTGGAGCCCTGAGCAATTACTGAAATTCTATTGTATGTTGATGGAAGCCAGATTATATGTTTGTTTTTTTTCATGTGGCACACGTAATAATTCAGTGACGTAAATGCAGTGATTGTTTCAGCCTCTGAGAATGATTGATCAATTCCTTTTTACTTTGAAAAATATTTGCAAAAACACTGATGTTCTGCCATGCAGTTCATCCAAAATGTCTTTCACGCTGTTAGTGAGAAAAGCAAAAAGATACAATACATTTCTTTTGAGCCAAATACCTGTGGTTTTTCAATATCAATATGCAGCAGAGGTTTGGAGACTGTAGAGGCCATGGGAGAGGCCACCCAAAGTGTCTGGCAGTGATAGAGCAATGCATTAATGGAGTGCTGACCAGGAGCTGCTAAAACCTTTTTTGTGAGGTCTGGAAGAAGGCAGGGTGACGATGTGCGCACTTCCTCTGCAGCGAGTGGCGAATGTGGCGAGCGTATGGACGGGTGTCTTTGCGCATTTGGCTTTCGACAGCAGCCTATTACACAATGTGGGCCTCAACTACTCTTTAAGAACATATTTGGCTGCCGTTGCCAGGTTGCCGGCAGCGTATCCCTCCGCTGTGGTTTCATGGGTGAAGATGTGCTTGTCAGGGTGGAATGTATGATTCACTTTAATAGTTTTAATTTACTGCTGCCGGGGCTGTCTCATCTGCTGCCAAACACCCAGAAAACCCAGGTTCTTCTTGCACTGCTCTTAACTCTGCTTTTATGCACACACATACACATACACACACATGCACTAAGAAGAGCATTCACTGAGTTTCCCTGCTTGTGCATGGGGCCAATTGAATTGTTTGAGGGAAAAATAAATAACCAGGATAAGTTGAAGGGGGCCTGAAGTTTGCCTCTGGCAGTCAGTTGGACGCTTGGCCCGCTACACCAGTTGGGGTCATCTGAGGAGAGAAATTTATAAAAAAGAAAGAAGGAAAAATCTTTAGATGTGAATATTATATTCATTTGTACTCTTTACAAAATAGAAAAGAAACATTATACATGTATCTGAAGCAGAAAAATAAATAAGAGCATCCATCAGAATGTAGTGCACCGAAAGAATTGATTTTCTTGATAAGCCAATAGATAGACATGATGCATTTGTAGAAGAACAAGTGTGTGTTTAAGTTTAATTTTCACTTACTAAAAACAGTTTATACCCAAGACTCACTCTTCCTTCAGTATATAATTATGCCTAGATATTATAAACTTGTACCTATAAATGGCTGCTGTGCTCTTTAATACTGTTTTGCTCAAAATGTACATCCTTTCAACATGCTTAGAACTGTTTGACTTTAGTATAGTATACAGTTTTTGGAGAGAATTACATAAAATCAAACTACCCAGTGCCACCTATAAGGGGACGGGTTCCCTTTTAATTCTAGTTCTGGTTTGATTCAGGTTTTCATCTTCATGTCATCCCTGTGGCTTGCTCATTAAGGATCTGAATCTTATTCTACATATAGATATATACAAAGCTGATTTGTTTCCAAATATATTGTTATAAATGCTCTAATATATATATATATATATATATATATATATATATATATATATATATATATATATATATATATATATATATATATATATATATATAAGATTGAATAAGTGTTCTTGGTGTTAGGCATACAGTATAGAGAACTGTGTGTCAGACTGCCTGTGAAAGAAAACACCCGGATGTTCCTCAATGTGCTTTATACAGTCCAAGTAGAACATTACCCTTTCACTCTAACATTCAATTAAACTGTGTACAGTTCCTCAACAGCTGTGGATAAAGTTTGAGTACTAAGCCAACAATAAGAGAATCGTCAAATGAGTGTAAATGTTTTGGTGGTCTTCAGAGATTGTTAGGCGGTACTTTTTTGATGAATCAGTGCATTACCAGCTAATTCATGTTTGTTTATTTCAGACTTGTTTAAGTCTCCATTGGGCTGAAGAATTTACAAATGTGAGCATGTGTCCTTTACCTCCCTGATCTCACAAGCAATAGAGCAACAAGCAGACATTGTTTAGCTTGGACTGTGTGAAATTAATACTTGGGCGCACTATAATAGTTTTGGTATTTATTCCGGCACTTGGCTGTCTTTTCTGTTTAAAGTGAGGACTTTTGTGTTCCTAGAAGCTGAGGTTGGAGCCATGCCCCTAGGCTGGGGAGGATGATCTCTGTTGTTTCAAAGGATGCGCACCTCCGAGGAAGACAGGTTCTGTGCATGCGCCCTGCTGCTTTGGTTCTTGGAAGTGTGTGTCTGGGGAGGCCATGCTCCTCATTTGCCTTGGGTTGCATATTGCTCCCTCCCTGATAGGTTCTTTCAACTGTCTGGGGGAAAGAAAATCCAACAGAGGAACAACAACAGTATGCGCATCTGTATCCTGATGGGGAGCAATGGATTACCAATCAGAAGACACTTCAGATCCATGATGTTATTTTTATTCTCCTTACTCCATTCTTTCTTACGGATATTTTTAAAATGAGTTTATCTATGAGCAGTATGCATCATTAGATTCCTAATAATGAATAAAAACCTAAAAAGCTAGCCAAATGCAATTCCACTTCCTCAGCTTTTGGTGAAGTGCCAAATGCTAAAACCATACTTGAAAAATCTTACGACTTAAATACCATCTCTTGACGCAGTGAAAACCTCTTCTCCTGAGACACAGATGCTATGCAGCAGTCTGAGCGCTGGCGTAACCAGGCTCTGGTTGGCGTGGGGCCAGCTTGTGCAGCTGTGCTTACTCTCATTGTGAGAGAAGGCCACTCAGATCAGGCGGCAGGGTGTGGACAACGTGGCCCGTCAGCCCTGAGTTCTCGGAGCATCTCTCACATCCTTAAACCAGCATCTCTTCAAAAACAACCGCCGCTGTGGAACTGCAGCTCGGCAAAAAAGATAATAATAAATGTTTTTCCCACTCTGAAAGACGACCCTAAGATTAGGTGATAGGGCCGTGAAATGATCACTGAGGTGCTCAACGCCCTGTTTTCCTTACCTTTGTAGCATATGTGCACTTTCAAGGCCAGATTCCCTCTCTGTGACCTAGTTCTCAGCTCAGGCAGTTCAGAGAGTCCAAGAGAAAGAATGGGCCAGGAGGAGTGGTGGCGTGATGAACAGATCTGCTGTTTGCACATGGGCCCATGTGAGAGGAGAAGAGAGATTTGCGAGGGCAGGAAAAGTCCATGCTGACATCTGCATCGAGGGTCATGTGCTTGATGAAAAGGGTCGACTGGGTTCTCCTCTGGCTAACTACGGACAGTTTTTCCCCTCAAATGACCCTCATAGATGTTGTACAAACCATACAGTGCCTATCGCCTCTTGCATCTTCTCAGCCCTGTCTCCGGCCTCTGTCTAGACTGTTTTATTTCATCCTTCAGATGTTTTTCACAGAGCAAGAAATGTCATTCTGGGTCAGGCTGGCCTAAAACTTGCCTTTTTTAACCCACCAATCTTTAACTAAAAGTTATAACAGAAGACATTTCATCTATCAGCATGGCAAACAGAAAAACAAAACAAAACAAAAAATTTACAGTGAATGTGAAGGGATTACTGTGGTGTACTACAACTGCAAATATCAGCCCTCTCCATCACCCGGACACTTACACACACCGCCAACTTCTACAGCTTGACGATAGGCAACTGCTGAGAGATGGAATTCAGCATAATGTCAAATGCCTTATTTGGAAGCATCAAGTCTCCAGGTCATGGGCAGGGAAAAAAAGGAGAAAGAAAGGATGAAAGGAAGAAAATGTTTATTTGCGGTGGATAGATCCCCAGGAGGTGATGTGAGGTAGGGAGGCATTCCAGGAGAATGAGGCAGAGTAGGGTCAACAAAGGATCATGAAGGACATTATCCAAAAGTTTCACACCGCTGCTTATAATGGAGCCATGCTATTTCAGTTAGGCATGGAGCTGAAAAGTAGCAAATACCTGCAAGAAGAAAGGAAAAGAAAATATTAATCAAAATGACAAATATCCAGCAGGAAGACAAATATTCAACATGAATTATATGTGAGTAGTAAGAGACATTCTAAAGGCTGCATAGCAGTCATACAGGATGATAAATGGTAGATTTTTTTGCTACATTTAGTCTGAATCCTTTTACAGGTGTTACACAGAAAGTTGCTATGTCTGGAATAGTCTAACAGTGGTTGGGGTTATCACTGTTAATAAGACCTTTGTTTGCAGAGGTTGGGGAGAGTAGTTGAGTTTGAGAGCAAGAAAATATAAAGGTTAATTGGATATGCACATCAGAAAGCAAGAGGCCAGGTTAAATAAAGGCCCAGTGGGAGCCTGCAACACTTTAAAATGGTTCAAGATTATGTTTGGAGAGTCTTAAACGTCTGAGAATGTTGTGGTTGGCAGTTTAATGAACACAACATCTTGGTCTACTTCAGGCAGATTGGAGGAAGTGCTGAAAACAAATTTGCAACAGAAGCATTCTCACTGTGCAGAGAGGCAGAAAGAACAAACAATTCTGCCACGGTTTCTAGGAGTAGTGCAAAACTCATGGGTCACTAGAAGACCTGTGACGACTGCCATTTCTGATGCAATGATATGCATAGTCAGTGGTACGTATTAGGACGTTACAATGCTGTTTGTGTTTCATGTGTCATCAGAGCTTGACACGAGGTTATCGTTAAAGATTTTAGCTTGGTGGTAGACACAGTGTGACAACGTTGCTTGGAATCCAAAGTAATTAAGGTTCATCGGGTCTGAAGGAACTGTGGGGATTCCACTCATTCTGATTGGTTGCTTTAATCATGTGGCACCTCCTCCTTCTTTTGAAGTCTAAGTGAATGTGCTTAAATGGCCATTGTTGAAGACATAAGCAGACTTGATTACAACAAACAAATGCAAGGCAGAGCAGGGAACCTCCGCCTTTGAAAAGCAGTGTGGTTCTGGTTAGGCTGCGGTTGTGGCCTCTAGAAAGTAGAATACATGGGGCCGGCACTGCAGAGCACGCACACGTCATTTTAATGAGTCTTCCTTTGGGACGTAATAGACTTCCAAAATCGCTTCCTGCGACGTAGGTAGGCATGTTTGATTCTGCTCGCTCAGGCGTCCATGGTGTTCCCGTGACAGAGATGATCAAGACAGATTAGAGGGGCCTGAACAATCAGAGCCAGCTGGCAGAGTGAGAGACCCCAAAAAGAGCCCCAACCAGAAATCTGACCCTACTGACCCTGTATTTCTTTTCCAGTATAAAGGTGGTAAGCATTTTCTCCATCATCATGGACTGAAGGGGCCTCCTCCAAGGGAAAGTGTGTAGCTAAATGGACTTAATCACATTTTTAACACTTTTACTAGGAGCGACTAAAAAAGGTGAGAACTCTGTCATACTAAAAAGTCTTTTCTAAACCTTATTATTATATTGTATGTGGTGTTAGAATTGTATAAATGTAGCCATTCGGAATATCTGTGGCTCATTGACAGTGTTACATTACAATGGATGCCATTTTTTCTCGTAATGATAACATATATTCTTTATAATGGCTCAATCCATTTACAGTAAGTGTGTTGGTGGTACACACATATAAGTTTGTTTTTGTCTTGACTATTCAATCCTGATAGCCTGCCAAAAGGAAATCAAGAAAATGTGTGTTAATATTTTGACTGAAAACATGCTCCTTTATTTCGTTCTATCCCATCAATTATCTTTCTCCACACCCATCAAAAATGTGTCCTTAAATAAACTTGGACACAGGCATGTGGCTCATCAGAGCGTAATTACACATGAACCCTTGCTACACTGCCGATCTGTCATTTCCCATTTCTCTCCCTGTGAGAGGCATAATGTGGGAATGTTTTAGGCCGGATTCTGAAGAAAGGGTGCCATGGATTTATCTCAAACCAAATACAACTGGTCATGCCCTTCTAGTTTGCCGGACATAATTCTTTTCACACAAATGTAGGGACTCTTTAAAAAAACAGTAAAGCTTATATCACTGTTAAAAATAATGTCCATTATACAAAACATTACTGGCAAATAAGTTTCTTTCTTACAATATGGTAAAGCACAAAATCTTTTATTGCTGTTAAGCAATAGTAGAAAAATAAATAAATAAAACATAGCACAATTGTATAAAAAAGATGAAACTTCTACTACTACCACCACCACTAATACTACCACCACCACCACCACTAATACTACCACCACCACCACCACTACTACTACCACCACCACTAATACTACCACCACCACCACTACTACTACCACCACCACTAATACTACCACCACCACTAATACTACCACCACCACCACTACTACTACCACCACCACTAATACTACCACCACCACCACCACTACTACTACCACCACCACCAATACTACCACCACCACCACTAATACTACCACCACCACCACCACCACTACTACCACCACCACTAATACTACCACCACCACCACTAATACTACCACCACCACCACCACTACCACCACCACCACTAATACTACCACCACCACCACCACTACCACCACCACCACTAATACTACCACCACCACCACTACTACTACCACCACCACTAATACTACCACCACCACCACTACTACTACTACTACTACTATCACTACTACTACTACTACTACTACTACTACTACTACTACTACTACTAATAATAATAATAATAATAATGACGACAGTTTAGTCCCTGAGCCAAGCTCCACATCAGACAAAACAGCAGACAGACAAGATACAGGGGTGCAGATACACAGATGCCAGAGTTAACAATAAAACCCAAATAAACAAAAGAAAAACACCCAAAGCACCCAACCCTCCACCCACGCAAAAAAATCAACCTGTGGCAACAAGTCAAAAGTAGACCAACTGCCGGAGAAAAAAACACAGACCTGTCAACCCTGCTGACTACCTAAAATGTTCTCACCAGCAATCTCAGTAAATCTACAATTCACCTTTTTGGTTGGGTTTCGGTTGTCCAGTGTGGCCTGGAGAGACAGATGAATTTACACTTGTAAACATGTGTTACCGACCATTTCCTGGAGTGGATGAGTGATACGATTCTAAATCTGTTTCATATTTGTCTTGAATGTATTGGCACTTTAATTTTGTGTAGACAATCTCCAGATATTTAAAGATGCATGAAACAACCAAGTGTGGGGTTCAGTACAAATTCAAATGCTGTAATCAATTCCTCAAACCACATGATTGTTTATGCCCTTCTGCTTTGGCAATCATCCAAAAACCCATCAGCAATCAGAGGGGTTCATTACATTCCAGTAGTGAGTTAAACTTGATAATTTAATAGTACATTTATGTAGAAGTACAACCAAAAGACCATGAATATTGAAAGGCAGCTCATGGCAGCCAGATCTGCAGTGAATTTTCTTTGGCCCCAATCCATCCTTCAACACTTTTTTCCAGCTGTATTACAATTATTTAGTAGCTATAAAAAGGATACCGTATTTAATACTTTTCTACTATCAAAGAATACTGTTCTATCATGAGTGTGATAGAACATCCTTTGACACAGCATAAATAGTAGATTGAAAAAGATGGGGTTGGCACGTAAGGTAGCATGTGTTAGCTTTCCCTCTCAACCACAGCTGCTGGTAGCTGTTGTGTGATAGGGGAGAGCTGGCTGGTCCAATGAAAATTGGCAGGTTGACCAAACTGGGGAGAAAATGGGAAATTATGGCTTTTTGAATAAAGGTCATGGCTTTTTGAATTTGTAGGAGTAGTTTTATCAGGGAATATTACTCTTATTCTTTCTTAGTCTTTTCTCTAGTAAATATGTAAAGACTTTTTCCAGGTTCCAAAATGGTCTGCTTTTCTGACACTTCTACAGATGCAAACTTTCAAATTGTGTGCATGTAATAGACCTAGCAAGAGTAGTGATTATGTTATATCCTAGGTAAAGTGCAAGAAATATTGTTTTCAAACATTTTAACCACATTGAATCATCCGAAACAGTGCTTGTTCTGTAGAATTTAATACCAGGTCAAATCAAATTTGCCTCTGGAGTATGTTTTCATTTGAGGCTCATGATTTCACACTGTCACATTTCAGAAACTCGCCACCAACTGTGCTTGTCTCTCACTGTGCCATCAGATGATTTAGTTGTACCAGCCACAAACCACAGAGCAGGAATACAGCTCTCCCTGAAAGACTGACCTACATCGTCAGAAACACGTTTATGGCTGCACTTAACATGTACACAACAATGTTTTCATGAATAAACTATTTCTTTTGACACCCAAACAATTTCTTTAACTGTACATAGAAGTATCAAGCTGGGGCATGCTGTTATAAGAAAAATAATCATCAACAGTCATGTGTCACATGTAATAAATTTATTGCTTTTGCCAACATTGTTTTTCATTTGTTTTCATTTGTTAAAAAAATAACAAGTTGTACTTTTTTTTATTATTTATGGTTATATTTATTATTGGGGAACAACTACAAACCATGTACCTGTTAGCACTTATGTTATATCAGTTATCAACAGCCTTTTCTTTACCCTTTACCAGTCTCTCTCTCTCTCTCTCTCTCTCTCTCTCTCTCTCTCTCTCTCTCTCTCTCTTTCTTTAAGTTAAGACAAAACAGCAGCATCATGTTACCTAGAAACTGCAAAGACTTCCAACCTTCCAAGACTTTCCTGTTACTAAAATAAAGTAAACCATAAAGTTTACAGATTTACTTCAGACTGTCACAAAGGGCAGATACTGAAGATTTCCTCACAAAAGATTTCACACTCTAAATAAATAAATAAATCAATAAATCAATAAACCTGTTCATTTGAAGCTTCCACCATACACGTCCTTGTGTATGTTACTATAGAAAAGATAATGTATTAGAATGAGAGCGTAAATATAAACCTTGCAGCTGTATTTTTACTGTCTGTCAGTCAGCACACATTTATGACCGGATACTACAAATCATCTACACACATCAAAGGAGAGCTTTATATATCCATGTAGCCTAGAAATGAAGTGCATAATTTTCACTTCTATTTTCAGTTTATTCGATAATTTGCGATGAGACTCTTAAACCTATTCATAGTTCAGCATTTCAGCCGAATTGGCCCAAAGTACAGTTCAATCCTCTCTCATGAAGTGCAGTTACTGAATATCCTGACTTTTTAGACTTGATTTTCACCTTAGACCAAACATCCTGGCCCTCATATGTTAAGTTAGTACATCGTTTTCAGTATTTTCCCATGACACTGTGCTAAACCCATACCCACTACAGGCTGTTTACAACAGCAAACAACTGGCATGTGAGCAGAGAACCTATTAACTGAAACATGTTGTGCAAATTATGAATAGTGTTTTTTTTTTTTTCTCTTTTTGAAATGAGTACCATGCTAATGTTTTAATTGGCACATGGGCACTGGCAGAGGTCACTGTTTGTGAGTCAGTGGTTTTTCAATCACACTATGTTTCTGTGTCTCTCTGCCTTTCTCTCACGCACGCACTCTCTTCTGTTGTCTACAAAGGGCAGAGGGAGTGAGACGATGTGACTACGGCGTGACTATGGCTATGGCATATGGTTTGCTTTTGTTAGGTTACTTTCCTAGGTTTCACTCAGTGACCGTCATGCTTTGTTTGTCTCTCTGTTTTGGATGAGGAAACAATGAAATGCAGAGGAAGTTTGGTGAGACACTCACTGTGTGATTATGTCTGTGGCTCATCAGTGACACTTGTGCCTATTTAAAATATTTTACACACTGCCTGTAGACATAACCAGACAGAAAGGAAAAGAGGAAAATCAGTTGCATCTGAATAACACACCAGGGACACACCCTGAATATATATTTGTCCACTATGCTTTAATTGATCTTGGTCTTCTGTTTGCAGTAAATTTCCTAACATTAAAAAAAATGTACCTTCCAAATACGGCGCATTACAATGTAAAGAAACTTTATACTACCGTTATACTGGTAATGTGTTAGAAATATGTTATTTTTGGAACTCAGCTGTCTACAAACACATAGTGCTTAAAAAAGCTATTCTATTTCAGGCTGGGTGGGTGCCACACAATGCAGACAAAAACAAATGTGGTCCCCATTTGACGATATATTCCCTTAGCACGCGACAGGCATGACTTATGTACAGCCTTAACAGGAATTAGATCAGGGGGATTTTTTGTTTTGTTTTGTTTAAAAAAGAATCCAGCATGAAATAAATTGACTGAGATAAAGAAGTCAAGAGCAGGGTATGTCTATATCATGTAGTGCCATATTGAATATCATGCATTTAATCAATAAATCTCCAGACAGGGTGCCTCATGCTGCACTGTATTTTTCCTTTTTAAATAAACACTGCAGCCAGTGCTGAAATTTGCCACATATTGTGCATTGTATAGAACATGGAGGTCCAGATTGCTTCAATTATCCGTCCGTGGAGGCTGTTTCTGGTTAAGTCTTGGCAAAGCTAAGGTGATTCCTTCCTTAATGGAAAGCACTAGGGAGACCGAACGCAAAACACTGGTTATCAAAGAATAATAGGCTCACTTGAAAAGGTCTCCTGCTCTCCTCACACTTCCCGAGGAGTTTCTTTCCATGTAGTCTATACACATACAAGCATGCCAAAGTATATGAACGCACATGAAATGGATGAGAGCCTTGTGCAGTGTTAGATCAATTCTGTGTACCTCATGTAGGTTACATGGTTGCATAGTTACCAAATACAGAGCTGTGTTTTCCCCTAAAACCTCGGCATCCTCTGTCTGTGGTTTATTGAGCTTCCCACTTAGGGTTCGCTAATCATCCCGCTGCTTTTCCCCAGTGCGGGAGTGTTTTAACCTTACTGCCTCTCCTGTATAAGGTAAGCCTTCAATATGGCGCCTGTGAGCTTGTTTTTCTCGCCGCCGTGTGATTCAGTCAGGATGTGCTGGTGGCTTGCGTGCAGCCAGAGAGACACCCTGCAGATCAACAGCGAAACAGAGGAACAGGATGGTGCCCCGTGCCAACACTGGGCCTTCGCCTGCCCAACCACGCTAACAGACGCCCAGTCAGGAGGGTCAGGAGCAGAGTTCATGCTCACACACGAGAGGAAACCAAGCCAGAGGATGCAGCTATTATAAGGGAGAGATATTTATACAACTAGCAAACTGAAGGAAAGTGGCGCTTGATTTGCAGAGGCAAGATCCTAATCGCAATAATCACTTTTATTGTCGCTTGTTATTCTAATCATTTTTATATCCATATATTTATGGTATTGTTTAGGTTGCTTGTCAACCGTATTTATTCAGGACCCCTATGACTACAAGTCTACAATGCCAAAGATCACTGACTTCTCAAAGAGTGATAGTAAAATGCCTATTAATCCAAATAAATCTAAGTTGGGTGAACCCAGGGACATAGAACAAGGATAACCCTGGATTTATCTGAGAGGTCATGCAAAGTTAGAAGACAATTCATTTTAAAGCGGGCATTTGTTTCTTGATTACTATGTAGGTACAAATAGGTACAAGATTGTAGTTGTAGCACATATTTGCCATGTATGCCCTTTTCTGATTAAAGCCTTCATCCAGTAGGTGGATGCAACAAATACACTGAGAAGCATTTGCATGCAAACAGCGGGAAACCCATTCACTATAATTAAATTGGCATTTTTTGTCCACATCCTCTGTTCTGCACTTGCACATGCAACAATGAGGCAAATTTGAGGACATGTGAACTAAAACAGTCCTCTCTTACTAGCACTTCCCTGTGAACCCTGTTCTGTCAGACCTCAGTAGACCCGAGCCAAAATGTCTCGTCGGGTTGTAATTGTAGTGCTGGAAGCCTCAGATTGCAGTGTAAGAATGGCAGCCCGCAAACTTGCAGAGGAGACAAAGGTCTTGGCTTTACTGACCCTTCTAGGAACCGAGTTTGGCGTACACATACACTGACAGTGTGGAGGACAATGTAGAAAGCCATGCAGGGATTTCATGGCTAGATTTTAAAAGGTCAACAGTCCAGTGAGGGATGACAAATGTCATTTTTGTTTACTTGAATAAAAAGGCCATGAAAAGTCCACTCTGTGTTTCACAGTAGGCATCAGTGAAGAAATGTTGTGTATGTGCTCCTAAGATTCTTTTTAGGATTTTGTTTAACTAAATTCAATAGAGATTCTTTAAGGGGGACTTGCTATGAGTATTAATTAAAATGCAATAGCCTGTTTCAGAATAAATTAATAACTGAAACATCCTTTAAGTTAGCTAACTTTGCATAAAAGTTGGCTTTCCATTAGCTCACTCTCTCTTCCACTTATCTATTTTGAAATTGAACCACCACAGGAAAATACCATTAGTTTAGTGACTGAGGTTTTCATTCAGTTCTTGGAGCTCAGAATACATCTGAGGTTAAACCGGGTTCCACAGAGAAGCACAGGCCCAACAGCTGGATTTCTTAATACAGTTATGGTAAACAGTGACCTGGCATTCATGGGAAAAGCTGTGGGCCTCTTGTGCTACAGTTTTATTTAGTCTGAAGAGAAGCCGATAGCCATGCTGTGGAGTGCAGCTGTCCTGTTGTTTTCTATGCTGTATTACACTGGTTACTGTCCTAAAAACAGACAGTCAAGAAATTGCAATCAGAACCTACATCGAAAAAAAGCACAGAGGGTGGCTAAAATAAGCTCTGAAGCTATGTAGGCATTATTAGGCATATGAAACAGTATTCAAATTGAACTAATAGATGATAGTTTCAGGAATATCCAGATTCAAATCCAGTGATGACATCAAGATGCCTGTGCTGAGATACTAGGCACATTTGGGTTGCTTCAGGTTGGAGGTGCACAAATGTGCAGAAAATTTTCTTTACCTAAAGGTGATATGAGCCTTGTTTCTTCGCCCTCTCTGGTAATCATTTCTACCACCATGCTTGCAGTGATTGGCTGCAGGCCACAAAAGGTTAGATAGAGAGAGTCAAAAGAAGGTGAGAATCAGCACTGCAGTGCACATGCATGCCAAGACCTTCCAACAAAGTCACAAACTGACCATGTGACCTGGTATTTGATATAAACATTGTTGAAATATTGTTCAGCAGTCCCCCTGCAAAGATGGCCCAGTGGGGGTCATCCCTCAATATCTCAGCTCAGACTCTTCCATGCATCAACTACGAAGACTTAAACATCCCCACCATCTGAAGACTAGCAGAGCCATGACTCCATACTGCATAAGGCATACTAAAGGATTTGCGTATGTGCCCATGTCTGAGTGTCTGAACAGAATTTAAAGATGAATACAAGCGTTGATCTTTAACAAGCAGCCTCTGACTTGGACAACCTCTTTGCTGGCAGCCTGGAAATCCAAATGCTAACACAGCTGACAGATTTAAACAGAGTAAAATGATGACTGATAGGAAGATTAAGAAAAGAAGGAAGCTATCTGAGTCTTGACATATGCTATACCTGGTATTAAACATAGCTTAACTGATTCTGGAATTGAAGCTGGTGTGGTTGAGGCTTGTACTCTTCAACAAGTCCTTCTAAATGCTTCTAAATGCTAAATGTCTTCTAAAGTGGACACTATATCTAAAGCTGTTTCTGGGAGATTTTTATCAGTATTAAATACTCCAGAACAATTTTTTTGCTAGGAGGCTCTGACAGGCCCAAGCACCAAATGCAGGCGCACAGATAACATTTAGGTCCTATGGACATTTGTCATTTTAAGATTAACATACAGTGCTGTACATATAGGCAATTTGTTGACAATTGTGTTGCTTTCATCAACACAATTGCTGTAATCACCAGGTGTCAAACCCTTGCTCCTCGATCAGTTCCCATGAAAAAGCTAATCAAAACCATTCCTAGCAGTGGGACACCTAGCAGTGGGTCCCTAGCAGGTGCCCTGACACACCTCTCCCAATTCACCTCATGGTTTGGCTATAAAGACCCCAACTACAAAAGGGTCCATGGGATGCAGGATGCTGGCAGGGGTGCTTCACAGCCAAAACATTGCTCATTGAGTAGCAGCAGCATTGGCTCCCAACTTTTAAATGTCTTGAGTTCAGGTATATATCAGATCCCAATTATTTAGCTGCTTCCTTCTTACACTGAGACATCATCACAGTAACATCCATCCATTCATCGTCTATACCTGCTTTATTTCTAATTAGGGTCATGGGGGTCTTTTGGAGCCTATTCCAGCGCACATTGGACAAAAGGCAGGGGACACATATAGACAGACAACCACACATACCCCTATGGGCAATTTAGAATTATCAATCAAGGTACATGCTTTTGAACTGTGGGAGGAAACCAGAGTACCCCTATGCAGGCACAGGGAAAACATGCAAACTCTACACAGAAAGGCCCCTGTCTGTTCAAACCGGGGATTCAAACCCAGGACCTTCTTGCTGTGAGGCAACAGTGCGAACCACTAAGCCACCGTGCTGCCTGAAATAGTAACAGTCAATGGAAAAATAAAGCCTTATTTGGCCCCTAAATTCATCTTAATGGTTCTGAGGCAATGACATGTTCTGGTCAGCTTGAAGAAGACCACGTAGGTCAGATACATCAATCACAAGAATCGGACAATAAAGCAGCAGACACACAGCAAAACAAATGTAAAATGCACAAATAAGAATGACATCTGCATCCACTTTGGAATAGGTTTAACAAGGCAGAGGTAGACCTTTTTGCTGAGCTAGGAGTCTTGTAGGATCTCAGGTGGAACTGTTCCGCACCTGATATGCTCCTCATTAACTGGATCTTGTTGCACTTCCCAAAACCTTTCCACAGGGACTGTTAGACTGTGTAATTCTCCAGATACACTAAAGGTTTACATGGTGGACACTGTGTCACAGCACTGTGGATGAAATCTTGGAAACTTGACACAAGGTGTCTCTGTCTGCCCTGCTTTCTCACAAACTTGGCTTGCGATTTCCCCTCATTTTTTCCTTGCATGCAGTGGTGGCCAGGTAATTCCAGCCCTATTATAGAATTTCTACCTAATTCACAATCATTTTCAATTGACCTTGCAGTCATCTATGAGGGTTAACCTGAAGTCATCAGAAAAATCAAAGAACATGTGATTTATCCATGTAATATTTTAATTAAGTTTAAGAATGTAGAATCATTCCTGTGTAGGAAGATCAGTTAGAGCTATGCTTTGGTGATCAAGTATCTCTCTGGTTGGGGATTTGTCCAGGACTATTGTGAGAGAACAGATATCTCTCCAGACAGTAGGAATAATACGGTATGGATATCCAAAACACACTGGAATTGGCTGAGATCCATAAAGAATAAGTAAGGGAATTTTGTGTGTATTCTACTGAGGGAAGGTGGTGACTCAGTTGTAAGCTGACAGGTTTCGGAAATATGGTTGAGGATTATTTATCGTGATATAATAAGATAAATTATTGTGAACCCTCTGTGGGCAGATTAGCAATGAACTCAATTGTGATGTGAGGCCAGGGATTGTGGGATATAACTAGTGGCTTCAGTAGATCGGTGGGTAGATGATTCAGTGTTTTTGACTGAACCAATACTTAACAGGATCTCATGTGCTGTGTGACAACACTCAAATGAGGGCCACTAAAATCTATTTCTCATCAGTTTGAACATTCTCTGAATTCCTGAATGACCTGAGCTAAGAGACATGTGAACCCACTGAAAGAGTCGTCTCTGCATAGTTTGGGGTCAAATGTTTTGTCTTGATGGACAATAGCTCACATTTTCCCATGCCGTAAATCTGTTCAATGGCTTCTTTTTCTAGAGTAGCAGGCCCAAGGACGCAGTTTGTGGGATCAGCATGTTGAGACAGCATCATTTCTCAAAGGAAAAATCAGAATGGAGAATGGTGCACTGATTGAATGATTTTTGAGTCAGTCCATTTTAGCCATTTTTCCTAGCAGTTAAGTAACAGAAATGGGCACAGAGTTGAAACCTCGTAAGAACCTTTAGTAGAAATTTGCTAAGCCCACTGCTCAGTGCTTCTACCATCTCAACACCTTGGGTGTCCAGAATCTATCTAAATAATATTCTGGAGTCTTGTGAAACTTAAAAACCTTTTCAAGTGATAATAGGACCAGTGTTAAAGGAGACCTGTTCTTGATCATTACTTTTGATGTGTATTTGGTGAAATCCTCAGAAAGGTGCTGATAAAATATAAATAAAGATAATATAAAAAGCCAGATTCAGAACATTCTAATTAGTTTCAGGCTATATTTAGTTCTGGCTCAGGTCTGCTACTTTCAGCAGCAAGGGTGTGGAAACTAAATACACAATCTGCTGCAGAATTTCCTCCCTGTCTTAGCGACAAGAGTTGTTCTCTGGGATCCCTCCCTGACACAGAATGATCAAAAACTTCCTGAACAGTCTTCCAAAAGTTTTGGAACATTTGGTGGAGTGTGTGTGTGTGTGTGTGTGTGTGTGTGTGTGCGTGCTAGAATGTTTGTTTGACTGTGGTAAATGGTGGTGGCCCAGTGAGTAACAAAAGCACTAATGTTGTTTTTTTATGTCTCAGGGGTATACTGAGAGGGAACCAGCAGGCGGAAGAGAGCCACTGCATAAGAAAACCCTTGCATTTTCTTTAAGGACTCTCATATTTTTGGGGGTAGAGCAAAAAAAAAAAACATTTTATGCTTTAGTCCAGGCATTTGGTTAATTACAGCTGGATTCTGTGTCTGAGAAGCTGATTGCCTCAACCAAAATGAAGTTTCATCATGGCAGTTCAGATCTATTGTAGTTGTTGTGTGTGTGCTTTCAAGATTTGGTCTTGAGAAGCTGTGGCTTCTGCCTTCTTGAGGATTGGTGTGCACAGGGGTTTAGATCAAATTGTTAAAAAAAAAAAAGGGGAGTCATCAGGAAAAGAAAGAAGTATAATCACATGAAATAATCAAAAAGATGACACTTAGATACACTTAGCACAGAATAATAAACACTGGGAACTACAAGATTATTGGTAAGGTGAACAAGCTGCACTACAAAGTGAACTGGAAGTAGAAGGTTGGAGCTACACTTGTACTCTGTTGACCACGTCCTCCTCTGGTGGTAAGTGTCCCTATGCTGATGTGACACAGATTTCTTGCATAGTTTATTCCTTGAATATGTAATTTATTTCAAATACATTGGCAACATTTACATTATGAAACAATATCCTCAAAATATTCTTAGAAGTCATTCACAAGTGATGGCTTGTGGGGGGCACAGTGGGACATTGTTATATTCCACACAACCTCCAAAGTCTAAACAGTATTGTTTTTTACATTTAGAGTAATTTGTTTCAGTAATGGCATTTGGCATGTGCTTCAAAACAATAGCAGGAAGTCTTGGTTTCTGGTGGATTCTCTACAATTGAGTCATGACCCCAGATGTTGATCAGAGTTCTTTCAGGAGTTTTGAACTGCATTCCACACACTTAAGTTTTTATTACTGTAGGATTGTTTTGAGATCCTTGCACATATGTGACTGCTTGTTTTCACTGTCATGTAAGTGAAAACAAGCAGTGTAATCATGTAATGATTACTAACTCACATCCAGTGAGTTAGTAATCATCATCAGTCATGTGTTGCCTCCCACACCTCTCATTTTTTTGTATTAACTTCAGAAAAATAACAGTTGTTTCAGGCTGAAATGATTCAAGGTGAATTCAAGTGGATCAAACAGGAAAAGCTTTCAAATGACCTGGAATTAACCTGGACCTATAACCTTAACACTCCTAGGCATAACTTAAAACAAATCACTTTTTTCTTTCTATTATTCCACAATAGTTGGCCTCACATTGCTTTTTTTCCTGCCACTTAATTTACTTGACACTGTCGTGGAAGTATAAGACAGAATTATTGCTGTCTACCCGAAGTGACTGTCTCTCAGGGATGCCTGTCACTATACTCTCTTACCTCATCAAAGGCCCCATGAAAACAAACCTGTGTCATATGCCAAATTTCATCCTGCTGGTGTTTTCTTCACGAACTGGGGCCAGGGCCACAAACAATCAGCTCCAGCCAAGAAAGAGGTTGGAGCACCATGTTGTTTTCCTCCCAGCTTAGATCACATTTCTGGGACGGATACTTCCAGTTCTAGCAATCCACTCTAGAGGTGAAGAGGTTTTGCTCAACCTTTGAAAAACATCCAGTTAAATCTATGTTGTTTTACACTGATTTTGATGACAGCATATATCATGAAAGCATGCACTTCCTGCAATCAATATACAAAATATACATTACAGTGATATTCTCTTCACAGCATGTTAGAAAGCTGCAGTCAGTGCACAGTGTCAAGCATGATACAATACCCCTGTAACAAAGAGGGTTAAGGTCCCAACAGTGGCAGCCTGGCAGTGCTGGAGCTTGATCCCTGACCTTCTGATCAGTAACCCAGAGCCTGTTGTGACATCACCACCCCATGCATATAGGCAAAACCGCATGTTTTAAAGGTGTTGCCATGTTCTGAATCGAGTTATCTTGCTAATCAACACTTAATGAACTAGTTTGGTTTTTGTTGGCCGTTCAGGCTCAGGCCTGTGGAGTTTTAATGTTAAAGTCACCAAGAATACTAATGTTAGCACTGTAGCAGTGTAGCAAGATTTATCTCCCATCTATAGAGTGCTAATAAGGTAAAAGAAAAGTGGTGAGCTGGCAAAAAATCAGCATGACGTCCCTTTAAGGCAGTGGTAACAAAATGGAAAGCAGTTTCTCCTGCTGTGAAGATGTGGAGGGACGCAGTGGGGAACACTTTCAACACAGTGATGTCATCTATCAAGCATCCAGACAACAGACCTCAAACTGCATCCCCTACTATCGCTTTTTACCCTAGCATCTCCCTGACCTCATCCAATGGTGTTTTTATGGAAAGACAGAAAATAGCTCAACTAGGTCAGGCCACAGGACTTGTTATTGCCAGTGAGCTTACAGTGAGGCCAGGGAAAACCAATCTGTTTACTCTATTTCTCTCTCTTTCCCCCTCTCTCTGTGTGGTCAAAGACTTAATCTAAAAGGCAGAAAGATTAGATAGATTTGATTCACCAACAACAATATCCTGGTAAGATATTGTAACAGTACAAGCAAATATTTACTTAATATGTAAAACCTTCATTTCCTGTTCATGAGACAGAGTACAAAATGAGAAATTGTGCATGGGATAAACTAGTTTCAACCAAGCAGTCACATGTTTTAGTGGGTTAAAATAAATGTGTACACAAATTGACATTTTAATTGGGTTTGAAGGGACAGTGTTTTTCTATCACCCCATCTGTTCATTGAGAAGTTGTGTACTATGTCACTTTTTTCCAATTTCCTTTCTAATGTGGACGACAACATTCATACATGGCTTCTAATCCAAATAAAACTTGCCACTGCATATCTTAACTTGTTGACAGTTGAGCAACAAACTTTTAGAGCAACTTTTAGATCTCGTTTTCCCATGGTCAATTCAAGCACTTCAGTTGAGAATCATGATCCATTAGCTGCTGCTTCCATTAAACACCAGTGTTCCTGACATTAACATACAGATACCCAAAATCCTGGTGTTCAAGTCCATGTATTAGAATACCTCTTATAACTAAAAATCAATGTGGTCTACCCATGTGCTAACTATTTGCCCATTGCCCAATCAGACTCTCTACTCTCCACATGATCAAATAGCCCTATCTGTTCAAGGCCATTTTGAGAGCAAAGTTTTTTTTTTCCAGATTTGTCACATTCTGCACATTACCCAGAAACACGTTTCAGTGTACGTAGTTTTTGGTCAGCTTTATGCATTAACAAGAAATTTAAGAACAAATTAAAAAAAATTTTTTTTTAATGTTTAAAAAAAAAAATTACATTTTAAATGGAATATATATTTTATTGTAACATTCCGATTACCATTACTTTACAATAACAGTATATGAATAATCATACATTAATACATGAATTAATAATTACTTAATATGGTTTAATGAATTAAAACATGTACTTATCAGAAAATTGAACTCATGCTTGAATAAAAAACACATTAACTACATTATATGTAGTTACAGTTGATTATCTCATTAATGACACCTTTAAGGAAACAAATAAACAGTCACATCATGAAGTTGATGTACTGGAAGCAGGAAAATGAGCAAGCATAAGGATCTGAGTGACTTTGACAAGGGTCAAGATGTGATGGCTAAATGACCAGGTCAGAGCATCTCTAAAACAGTCTTGTGTGATGATAAGTGGTTAGAACCTACTAAAAGTAGTACACGGAAGAACAACCGGTGAACCAGTGACAGGGTTCATAATCACTTAAGTTTTGTTGATATGTGTGAGAAGAAAAAGCAAGCCCATTTGGTTCAATCCCACAGAAGAGCTACTGTACTGTATACTGTAGCACAAAACTTTATTCTGGCTATGGTTGATAGGTACCAGAACACACAGTGCATGGCAGCTTGTTGCGTTTGGGGCTGAGTTGCCACAGGCCTTGAGAGTCAGAATCCCCATGATGACCACTGTCCACTGACGAAAGCACCTACAATGGGCATGTGAGCATCAGAAGTGGACCATGGAGCAGTAGAAGATTATGGCCTGGTCTGATGAATCATTTTCTTTTACACCATGTGGACAGCCGGCTGTGCGTGTCGCTTATTTGGGGAAGAGATGGTTCCAGGATAAACTACGTGAGGAGGGCAAGCCACTGGAGGCAGTAGGATGCTCTGGGTAAATGTTCTGCTGGGAAACCTTAAGTAATTCATGTGACTGTTACTTAGACAATTACCCAGATTTCAATCCAAGATATCTGTCTATCTATCTATCTATCTATCTATCTATCTATCTATCTATCTATCTATCTATCTATCTAGATAGATAGATAGATAGATAGATAGAATTTAAATATATATATATTTTACATATTATATATAGATTTATATAAAATCTATAATTGCTAGATTTCATGAAAAATGAAGGGCTTGACTACTGCGTTATACTTAGAAAGAGTATCAAAGTCTGGTCTCTGTTCCATGTCCCAATGCTAAATTCTGTGTAATTTAAGGTTTCCAGAAAGACTTCTGACTGTTCAGCAAATTATAGTTGCGAAATTTGACCCTTTTTTTCTCCAGTGCCTATTTGTTATATGTGGACTGGTGTCAAAGTTCCAATAAACGATCAATCAGTGCTCATTCAGCTTACTGCAATAACCATGGAGAAACTAAAATAGTCAAGATCATTCTTTTTTGTTCAGTCATGCAACAATTTAGTGAAACATCCTCAACAGCCCAAAGCAAATACAAATCTGAAATATGAAAGTCTCCAATACATAAGCTGTATTTGTCCTTGACTCTCGTTTAAATGTTATAATATTATATAACCTTCAGCATTCTTGGAAGTTGCATACATATTACCGCACTCCATTAATACTCAATTGGCTGAATAGTAACTGTGTGTCATAATCTGTGTTCTCACATGAGCAAAAATGTTTTATGACTGACAGTTGCCCAAAATGGGACCTACGAAGAAAACCAAACACAGTGGTGCACCTAAAATATAGTTAATATCATACTTCTATTGACATTTTGAATGCCAAGCCACTTTGGGGGGGGGGGAGCCTGAGTGCAGATAAGTGTTCAGAGAACTTTGCATTTAATAAGAATGAAGTAGTACACATCCTGAATTTCACATCCTGAGTGCTGTCTCAAATGTTTGGGTATGTCTGGCCAAAATCTATATTTTCTGGTTGCTCACCAGAACAACTTGCCAATTACCTTTCATGGAATTGGCTGAAATTAAAAGTGACTCCATAGTTCTCTTAAAACCTCAATTCACAAAGAACAATAAATATTTAAAAATACAAATTTATTGAGAATGTCCCCTATCAAGCATTAGGAAAACAGAAATCTAAAAAGGTTATTAATAATCTTATGTAATTAATATCAAATAATCTAATATTATGTGGCATATGAAGAGAGGTTAAAAATCAGCTAAACTTGTTACATTCAGGCAGCTGACAAAAAAAAAATTAGGAGGTTTCTGGTTTCTGGCTCTAAAACCAGAAAATCCTATCAGGTTTCATATCATATCAGAAAATCAGGTTTCTCGTTACCATTAGTGTCATTGGTCTTATGCTGTTTAAATTGTGTCTTATCTTTGGCGATCATCACAGACTATCTAGAGTTAGTTAAAGTTTGACTGATGCAGAAGGGGGTTGAGGGACTGACCAAAGAACTGCTGGGTTATTGCACGGGATGTCTGCCAAAAAACTGAGGGGAATATAACCCAGGAATTGGGATGTTTAAAGTGTCTAGGTCAATATTTGCCTTCGTTTGGTTAGCTCATAGTTCAAAACTTGGGAAGATCAAGCTGTGAGGAGGACAACTCATATTTCAACAGTGTTTTTAGAGACCAAAATGAATGCCTTCCAAGAAGGTTTTCAGACATTCTTGGGCAGATGGTTGGGATTTTGTTAACTTGTTTTGTTTTTTTGAATATGGCTACTCATACAGACTATTTTGCCAGCTTTACCACATATCAGTGGTTCACTGATTCACTCATACTCTGCACTTGATGGGCGCCAATTCTCATTGTTCCTTATTGTTGCTGTGTCAGTTGTGTGGAAAATTCTCAATTCTCCATAGGTTATCTAGCTAAGCTCCCAGCCCATACCAGCCTTTCTGATACACAATGCAATGCTGCTCATTACCGCTTCATTGGTAATCTTCATAAGCCTACCCACTGCTGTTTGAGCAAACCACGACAGCTGATTTCACATAGCGTATCCTCATTTAAGAGAAGAACTTCTTTATATGTGCACCAATGGTTGTTCATGAAATTTGAGTTTTGAATAAATATTTGTAGATAATTTGTGGGTAAAAACAAGAAAATAAGATATAAATGTTTTGAAGATGTTGCATGCTGACACATGTTGCTGTTTTATTTTCTAAAATCTGAAGGTTTAGCAAAGGGCCTTGACCTTTGTTAATTAAAAAAAAATGTGGATTGATAACCAATCTGTGGCAAAGGCAAAGTTCTATGATCTTTCATTAACAGTAGGCGAGGTTTTTTTTCAGGACCATGGACAGCACACAAGTTGTTTGCTGAGACATTAGGGGAAAATGTCAAATGGTCAAGATGTCTGGTTAATCAAGGTCATCAGATCCACTTGATTCTGGAGGAGATGGATATTTAATGTGGCTCAATGTTTGGGGGTTAAAAATGTTTTTTCCATAGAGGAAAAACTGCTCATATTAAATATTCATCATGCCTCTGGGTGCAAGGCTGTGTGATCCTGAACGTGGTAGACACTGGAGTGTGAAGTATCCATGAGCATGGGGCACAGCGTTCTGTCTGGCACTCCCCATCACTCCCAGTTCTCAAGAAGTCTTCGGTTGGGAACAGACTGCACATTAATATAATTAAAATTTCAAATGATGTTAAAGACTTTTGCACCCAGTGTCTGAACCAACCACAGCCCTGACCAGGATATACCAGAACAAAGACTTTAATCTATAGAGAAGTTACTGGGTAGTAATCATAATTCTATAGCTATTTATAATTTGTGATTTAGAACTGCTTTAAGCTGCATTTAGAATAGGCTGGAATAGAAAAAAATGTTGAGGTGGAGACTGGGTGGGCGTGGGGAAGGGGTTCAAAACTCCCAATAGCATCCTTGGGTGTTCTACTAGGTTACCACCAATTACCTGGGAGAAAAAGGGTGGGGGAATATGATTTAAAATGTTTCATACATAACAATTTATAACTATTGCATATAAATGATTTTAAATATTATTCATTCTTCCATCTTCAGTAACTGCTTTATTCTGATATAGGTCACAGTGGATCTGGAGATTATACAGAGAAAACACTGAGCATGAGGCTGGAATACACGCTGGATAGGAGTATGGACAGGAACATGGTCACAAGGAGAGCATGCAAACAGAGTGTAAACAAGCTCAAATCTGAACCAGAGACCCTGGAGAAGTGAGGTAGCAACCCTAGCCACTTGTATACCATAATGTTATATTGCTGTTATATACAGTATGTAATATAAATGATGAATATATTTGTGGCTGAATTTCCTAAATGTCAATTACAGGATATTTTACATTTATTTTAGCACAAACAATGCTAAAATAATATGACTATATTGTATAAGAAGGTGCAATTAATGTTAAAGCAGTTTCTTAGGAAAAGTGCTATGTTACAGTAGTACAGTTTAAGATGAAATGACCCTAGCAAACTTTGAATCCCTGCTTAGAATATGAGCTTATTGAATTATTCGTATCGAAGCATGAATGTATGTTTCAGCGTATGTGTACATGCACATTGTGTGTATAAGTGGGTGTGAATGTATTGTCCTAACTTGCCATTCTCTTTCCCAATCTGCTCCCTTCACCTCTGACACACTTTTCTCAGTCAGGAAGTGTGACGGCAACGCACCTTGCCCTCAGAGTACTCAACCTGCTGGAGTAGCTGGGGAATCACAACAAATGTCCTACTCCAGGAACATGTGCTAGAGCATATTTGTTCATTTGTGTAATCAGATTACACAATATGGTGTTGAGGGTAAAGAAACTTGTCCCAATGCATTAATGAAGTGACCTGTGTCCAAACCAGACAAAGGGCCTCTTGTTGAAGCTGGTAACTTGGTGTGAAATATGTTCATTCAGCATAGCAGTGGCATTTAGAGTAATGGGCCATTACAACTGCTGTTATTTAGATGCCTATTCAGCAAAAGCTTTATAATCAGGGTTTTTTTTTGTTGTTGTTGTTGTTGTTGTAGTTTAAAAAATAATACATTTCTGTCAGAAAAACTCATAAACAATTTAAAGTAATTTAAATAAATTTCCCTTTTTTCATTTTTTGCAAGAAAACGTATGTACAAGTATGTAACCCTGCCCTAACCCTGACTTTAATATTATTATATCTATTTATTCATTTAATAAAGACTGCACCTACAAATCTACATTGATTAGGATTGGAAGAAAAGTGGCACCAACATGGTATCACAATTGAAAACTCTTAAAACACTTAATTCTGTGAAAAGTGTAAGGTTAGGACTGCAGACAGGGTCAGCTTTCATTCCATTTACTACTTTGACATTCATATGAAATTTAACTACATCCAACAACCATCACCCGTACATCTTCACATTTGTATAAAATTTTCATAAGATCAGGTTCAGGACACAAGCAAAATATGAGGCAATTTTATGGGAAATCATAAATATGTAACCCTCATAGGGAAATCCTACACCATGTCTATCTGACCTCAAGCTATCATTGCAATTTTTCTCATTTTAAGCCATCTATTCTTTAACAATACAGGATTAATAGCATAAAATAACACTTTTGCAAGCAATTTTGATGTAAACTGAAATCCTACGGCTGTTCAGCATTTTGCCGTCCATTACATAGATGCTTCACGATTCCATTACGATATACGTATATAGTTACCTTCCTATACACATAATAAACACATTATTATGGGACATAATGGGATAGTGGAGAAACACTACTGTGTTGCTTGCAGACATCTTGTCACGACCCATCACCAGATGGTAACCAGGACTGATCCAATCTTTCTGACTAATACTTCTCACTATAGCTCTGATCTGGCAATAATTATGCTCTTTCAACAATTTTTTGTGTGGCTGCGTATTTCTCAAGTCATTTTTTGTTTGGTTATGAACGTGTTTTGATACTTGCCCACATATCGAATGACAGATATCTCGCTCAGTGGGGCATTAGTAGTTGCGGTCATCACTTCTCACAATAGAGTGACTAACAGGCACAGTGTGTCAGTGTGAATCTGTACTTTTGGGTTTGGATTGTTTTTGGTTAACTCTTTCCTTGCCAAGCCTTTGAAAAAAAAAAGATCTTAGGTCATGTCCATTTATAAACCCAATTGGTGAACTGATTTATGAAAATAAACAAATGGTAAACAAAAATCCTTGCAATGGTCACATAAAGCAACATAAGACTGGGAGATGGAAACAGTGGCAACAGTGAATCATGCTGATGTCACGTTATCAGACTTGTCCGAGGGTGATACACTTAAGGATAGGAATTTTGGGCTTGGGAAAGTGCTTGTAGTGTCTCCATTTAAAGTATATACCTGGACCATAAGGACCACTGTTGTACCTTTGATGATGTATTTACATTGCATTTTCATTAGGAAACAAAGCTTTCTTCGTACACTATGCTATTTTTTCATACATTACATATACATGTTCTCATCTTTCTCCTCCTTTGATCAATGGCCTTTAGATATTATTCTGTGGTTATTTTTTCACACTGCTGACAGTTGCCCAAACCTCAAATGCCTTAAGAGAAAAAAAATATGTCCTTAAATTACATCTCATGCTCATGAAACATCTTACATAAACACCTGTGGGGCAAAAACACAGGTAAATTAATATGTGGTATTTTAGACTTTTCAAGTATTTATAAGATATGAAGATAAGCAGTAAGTGCAGGTTTAGGCCTGAAAGATTGACAAGGCTAGGAGCTGGGTTAAGTAAGGTAATGTGGAGACGAGTGTCTGAAGGACCGGCAGCTATTTAAAAAAAATCATATGCACTAATGTAATTTCCATTTTTTTTTTGCACCGATACAGGCAGTAATAACTTTGCTTTAATGCACAAAGTTAACTCACATCCATAGGCGTCTAAGGCATATATGTAACTAATATGGATGTTGCGTGCCTGTGAGCTGACCTACTGACCTTGAGAAAATGAGTCTCTAAAAGATGAACAGCAACTGTTCTTTAGCCTTTACCCTCCCCTGAGGGAGGCCAGGTTACTGCCTGCATAAAATGTTCAGTATTGAACCAAAAATGCACACCATTTAAGATCTGCACTGTTTTTGTTTTTCTTTTCTTCTGCAGCCATTTCATAATATATAAACCTTTTTTATTTGAATTCAACCAACAAATTTGCAGGCAAGTCTACATAAAAATTGAGACAAGATCCTTTTGAAGCTTCCACTGACTTTACTTAAAAAAGAGACTTTTTGGTACAAAGCATCTACATACATAAGCAGTACAAATAAAACCATTGTGTAACACATATCTACCAGTTATAAATGTGTGCTATCATTGGGACCATTTATATGTTTATTTCAAAATAAATAATGCCTTTTTACAGTGCCATTACTATCTGAACCAAGAAACACGCTTGGCGGCTCATTTTTTGCAAGAAAACTGCTCATATGGACTACTCATAAGGTCAATGACATGATGTCCCTGGAGACCAATTACATATACATATTCAAGTATTTCATTTCAAGCAAAAGCACTGGAATACTACTCTTGTACATTGAAAGAATGCAAGAAGACATTATTGCTGTTTTCCCTTTGAAATGATTGTTCCATTATTTTGTACTGTATATATGCTTTAAAGACAGGGAAGTATGGATAAAATGACAAAGATTTAAACTGGAAAGAGGAATATTAAGATTATGGTACAAGTATGTGGTGTTTTAAAACTGCTCTTGCTCAAAGTTCAATCTTGACTTGGTCGCAAATGTCCTCAACGGCGGTATTCCCTGTTGTTCCCTTCATCTTATTGTAGAGAATCTCTCACGATACCACCTTGGACTTTACCTTCATTCTCCACAGCCCATGTAATGGATCTTAAGAGTACAGTTCAGCGTAGCTCATCCCTAATCAAACCATTCTTGATTCACCTCTCTTACAATGTCTTGCTTTTCCTAAAACGGAAAGTTTAACACGATGAAAAGAGTAGGTTGCCTTGAGTCTCTTCTTTGAGTTTATTCCCAAAAAGGTAGCACCATAATATTACCATATGGAGCAGTTCATTAAAAAAAAATAGTGCCATTAATATTGTCCTTGGCATTGTGCAATCTGCCGATGTTTTTTTCTTCATTATTGCACCGCAGGGAGGAGGGTGAAAGAAGGTGCATATAAAGCAAATATCATTTTAATTTAAAAAAAAAAAAAAAAAAAAATGCTCCCAATAGTGTAACTTTAGAATCGCAGGTGCAAATGAGACAGAGGCGCTCCGTCTCAGGGTTGGGATTTTGTGGAATGAAGACATACTCACTGCTATACATACTCCATTGGTAATTCATTGGGAATGATTCTGGCTGTGCACCCTGTGAATCAGAGACTTCATTAATCTTTTCTGTCGCCTGATCCATCACTCTTACTTTCAGCTCTATCACTAAAGTCTCTTCAGCTGGGTAAGGCAGGTGATAACACAGAATGTTCGTATCTGTATTTCTAAATGATGCTCGGGGTCATTAAGGAAGCCTCGCTTGATCAAGGTCGAGGCTTATAATCCTTTTAAATCTCTGCAGTCTTTGCTTCACTTATGGTCAGCGAGGCTCTGGAGGCATGGGGGATTTGAGGGCTTCTGCTGGACACAGTCATCAGGGGCCGATGAAATTCTGGCTGCTCCTGGTCTTGGATTTTCTTGGCAAGCCTTTTGAACTTTCTGGAGCGGAGGATGGGAGGGATTCCTCTCCTCAGCCTTTGAGCAGCTGTCCGTTGCCATAGCTCATATCTGGAAAACCTGACATTAAGAGGCTTCCTTGTGCTATCCTGAAAAAAAACAAAATGGATTTATCAACTTGAGGGACCAGCCTCATGAACTGCAGTAACTCTAGAAGACATATATGCTTCTTTACTTCACATTTCCCCCATATCCTCTGTTTGCTATCTCGCTTCCTGAATTAGTTCACCATTACTATTAAAGTTCCATTAGCAATAATTGATTTTAAGCTTTAGAGTAGAGTAGATTTAGCTCAAATGTGGCATGTAGCATTTCAAAATGCTGCTGTTACGATGATCCATGTCTCACTGGTATTTGTTCTATTCTCCACAACTGCATGTTTAAAAACAGCTCTCCTATTTGCGATTTGCCTCACGAGTGTGACTCTGTACACATACTCAGTGTCAATGTTCTGTTCTTAAATGCAGCCCAATTGTTTTTCTGCTGGTTATCTTGTTTTTGTTGTTTTGAAATTCAAGCCTTGGCCAGCCAGCTGGCCTACAGTCTTGCCAGTGCTTAACATATTTTCATGCCAAGACCACATGGCGTAGCCACGCACCAGAATGTGGCACGGCACTTGTTTTGGTGTTTTGAATAATGACATCATTCCATGTGCAGTCCAATAGCATTCGTGTCACTATATATTTGTCGAGCTGTCTTTCTCTGTGTCGCCAGAATATATATATATATATATATATATATATATATATATATATATATATATATATATATATATATATATATATTTAAACTGTTCATTATCTCTGTTGTTTTTCCACATTACTCAGCTGTTTCAGATGAAATACATGCTTGACACTGATGTTCCCTTGATAAAACGTTCTGTGTGTGTGTTACCTCAGCAGAAACAATGTTGCTGACAGTAGATTGGAAGAGATAGGGTACTGCACGTACCTTGTGAAGAGTTTGTAACACTGGGATGACCTGCAGCGTAGTGGCACTGATGTCTCTCTCAGACTTTGCAGGTTTTGCACAATACTGTTCGAGAAGATGCAAATCACAGCTCCGAAAACAGCATTCCTCCACTATTCCTTTGTGAGGACGGCGGCCATTTGATCTGTATGGTCGGCCTGGGGAGAGAAACATAGCAAAATCATTAACACTCTGTGACTTTGTCTTGTCCTTATTGCACTATTTGCACCTTATATAGTGTACAGACAATTGTCATGTATATTGCACTGCAATCCGGCACATACAATAGTTTACTTCACTCTGTATGAATGGAGTAACAATAAAAACTTCATCTGGCGCACAAGTACACATTCTAGATCACATTTCCAAATGATCCTAAAATAATGCTAATTTCTCAATATAGGAAAAATGTTATTATTATTAGTAGAAGTACTAGTACTAGTCTACAGTTTATAATATATAGTCATACCACTAATTTGGAAGTAAATTCCACATTAAATGGAAATGAAATTAGGCATTTGAATGGGATTTGTACATTGTCTATTTACACTTTTTAGACTTGTTTTTAAATATTGTGAAAGTAAAAAGCACAAATAATGTAGTTTTAAAATACACCCTTTCTGCTTTAAAGATTCAGAAATTCTAGCATATAATATGATAAGGATTGCTCCAATTTTGTTCACTGTGTTTATTATTATTAACAGCAGCAGCAGCAGCAGTAGTAGTCGCAGTAGTATTTGTGTAACATGTAACATGCTGTCTCATACAATAGCCATAGTAAAACCTCTTGAAAAGTCTATGTAGATAACAGGCGACTGACATGTAAATGTCCACACTACTGAAATTTTTTAACCTTGTCCCTTGTCTGTTGAACAGAGATAAGAGGTAAAGATTAGGGGGAAGTCCACGGTCAGTTCATAGAAATGGGATAGGAGGTGGGAGTGGAAGTTAATCTAATTTGATCTCTTATATCAAACACCATCAGACAGTCCAAAGTTAAAAGAAGCAGAAGCATCCTGTCATACCCATGCATAAAAAATCTACATCAGCACCTGCATACAAATGCTGTCTATAGTTTATACAGTTTAACATAGATCATTTTGAACTTACGATTAAATTCAGGTAAATTAAAGCTGTGGGCACTGTGTATTATAGGAACCTTCAGGCATATATACAAATAACATTAGATAGCATCAGGCAGGTAACCCACACTATTACATTTGTTTAAATGTGCAGTAGAGAGAGGAAAGTCCATTAGGCATCTAAAAGGCATAGTCTCGACAATTGCATCTACTTAATGCAGTGGAGATGACTGCTTTAGTGGCCTGTGTGAAGCTGTAGTGGCCAGTTCGAACCTGTTAGCACTCAGCATGCACCATGGGAAGTGTCATTAAAACTTACTGAAGTAAAAGCCTCTGTCTCCACACACGAACTGCAGAGTGTCCACTAGCTCCCCACCGCAGAGCGTCTCTGCTGAGACTTGAGATGAATACAGTGACAATGCCACTGTGAAAAGCAAAAGTCTACAGGAAGAAGTCATCTGGAAGACACATAAATAAAGATATAAATATACGCCTATAGAAACCACTACTGAGTTATCCAATGCAAAATGCAAAGACGCATTTTCCATATCATTTGTTCAAGTTAAAGCAGTGGAGGACTGGGCTATGTGGTGAAATCCCCCGTGTTAACACCCACGTGTTTATGTAAGTCCAGCTGGACACAAATGAACATTGAAGGAGATAATTCAACACTGTAAGAGTTAATTAACCACTGGAGATTTTTACTCTGCATCTCCAAAAACAAGCATGTCGACCTGTCTATATAAACAGGTAGTATAATTCATATAAAGGCTATTTGTTCCATAATTAAAGACCAAATCTATATATAAAGCATATAAAATCTGTTATTATAATATAGTAAAAGAACATTTTAGGACCTAATTTTAACACTGAAATAGTTAAATCAGCTCTCTAACCTACAGCACTGTAGACTAACATCTATGTGCCACTGATGCTTGATGTCTTTTCAGGTAACATGATGGATTTAAGTCCTATCTGACTCGTATTAAAATAAGTCATGGTATTGAAATACATCACCAAATAACACACACACACACACACACACAAAAAGGAGGGGGGGGACATGAAAGAGTTTGATGTGCTCTTACCATTGTTGTGTGTCTCTCGGCTCTTCTGCAAGATCTGCACACTGAATGATCTACGTTGACTTTCTGCTCCTCCATTGCCTTTATCCTGCATAAAAAAGTGTCCTCTCCGGCTTTAGTTTCCACGCTGCTGCATTAGTGTGAGGATGAGGATGGTAAGGATGAGGATGAGGGTGATGATGAGGATGATTTCGATGGTGATGCTCGAGCTTCTTACTCGAAGTTCACAGGACAAAGTCGGGGGCGGGTGGTAGCGAGAGGCATTTTATACGTGCCCCCACCCATCCGCCCCTATCTGCCCCCGAGCAGGGTTGCCAGATCCACCGATGAGCTGTTTTCAACCCCGCCCAATTCAATGGAAAGGAACCCAAAGCTGTTACACTGCCAAATATGTGTTAAGTCACACGCAAGTCGCTCGTTGCGTCTAGCAGCAATCGCGAATAAATACAAAATCGACAATTCCACACATCCGAACATACGTCGCGGTAAAACATGGCAGGGGGATGTGAACGAAAGAGATCAATCTGGCAACTTTTTACCCCGATCTGGCCCCGTGCGCATGTGTGAGGCGCGAGACAGGACAACCGAGTTCGAACCAGAGAGAACTTGAGAAGTCACGTTATAACAGTCTCAAAGTTGACATCTGTCAGATTATGTAGCATATGAGATTACTGCAACTTCACACACCATCCTAAACCCCTTTAATGCTGAGTTAACTATTATACTGTATAACTAACACTGTAGTGATGATTTAATACTTTGGAGTATCATGTACCAATTAACATCCACATTATATGGACTTATTTACCTGAGATTTGTCCAGGCAGTTGATTTCAGTAAAGCATGAACTTTGAACAAATCTGTTGGCCAGTCTTTTTAAAGATAACCTGTAACAGCAAACATTGCCTTACTGAACAGTAGAATAAGTGTTAAGTGGTGTGTGTATATGTGTGTGTGTAGTGCTTGCACCCTGCTTTCATATGCATGCACAGCTTTAGTAGACAAGACAACTGTACATCAGGTAACCGTGTGCATTCTTAGTCAAATAGGCTTTCTGCTTTAAAATGGCCTACCTTTTGGCAAGAGGTCAGTGAAAGGAATTTTAATTGAGGGTAGACCACATTCTTGCTTCTCACCATAACAAAAGCGGGGGGTTTGGGGGACGCATTCCAGTATATGCAAACACAAGAGAGAGAATTCACCTTCACCAGAGACAAACACAGAGTGACTGATGGAATGGATGTGATGGTGCACCTTGGTGAACCTGCATCTAGCAAAAAAAATGAATAAATAAAAATTCGTTTGGAATTCACATTTTTTTAAGGGTTCATAGGTCCAAGCAGACACAAAAGATCACTGGGAGTACATGTTAATTCTATGCTGTGAGAGGTAATTCAACGTTGTAGCTGTTAATTCAGCACTGTGGATTTAATGTCGCCCAGAGTGGCCTGGATGGCAGCCTACAGTCAGCCTGGTCTGGTTTTAACACCCTGTTATACTTGTAGTGTGAACAAGGGACTTTTCCCAAATGAGTTTTTAAAAAAAAAAAAAAAAAAATCATGGTATTTTAAAGTCAGTCAGCATTCAGTTTAGAAAGTCACATATAGAATTGCTGAGACGTGTTTTTTCTGCCTTTTTTTAGGTGGAAATTTGTAATTAACGGAATTCGTGGTTTTGCATGTAATTGTACATTTTAGGATTCAATTTGAGGATTGATATTATAAAATGAACAGGGGACGTGTCTCAACATGCCCTGGTTAAAGACATTCTCAGAACCACTATTTTCCTGCTAGATGGAGCTAGAGCATGTGTATCCTCCCCCTAGTGCACTCCCTCAGGCCTGACGGTTGCAGCCAAAGTGCACAGGCCTACATGTGAGTGACAGAAAAACCTGAATAAATGAATGGAGAAACAGGCATACAGATTATGTCTGCTAGCACGGTTTGGCTCTGCTTGTCCTCCTAGAGAGAAATGTAACAGCAAATCAATACTAAGTTCTTCTAACTGATCACACTTATCCTATGATGGAACATTTTAACCTTGATGGGAGTGGTTTCTTCCAGGATGACAATATCCCAATCCATAGGGCACATGTCCTCACGGAATGGCTTGATGAAGATGAAATGATGGACCTTTATCAAATTTTAATTCAATTAAACACCTATGGGAGATTTTGGACCATCATCGTCATAAAAAAAAAAAACACTTCTGAAAGAACGATATTCATCCATCCAGTACAGTTCCAGAGAACTGATGCCAAGGTGTTTAAAGCTGTTTTGCTGGCTTGTGGTGGCTCAACACCTTACTACTTGGTTTTTCCTTTCATTTGTCTCGATATTGCTTTGGTGGAAGCATTTACACAAGCCATTATGACTCAGTACGAGACTGGCATTTTAGACTTTCCTCCTTCTCAGCCAGCTGAGTGGAATCAGACGTGGTAGAGCAGAAAAATCACTTGGACTGCAGTTACTCATATTTCCCTCAGCTCATGGCTTCGTTCTTTGAAAACAACAGATCCCCCATGATCTCTCCATCATGTAAAAGTGCTGTTTTGTTACATAGTTGGATCTCATTTCTTCCAGCATTAGTCATAAGCAAGAATTACGTTTCCTTTGTGTTTTCTTTGTTTCAGTGCCTGTGTTAGGACACTTGCACTCTGGCACCCTCAAGTGGCAAGACGACTTATGACAACCAAGGCAAAAATGCTCCTATGGTTTAACATCAAGTTCACAGAAATTTCCAGAATGAAGAAAAGACTTGAATAGCACGAGTGTTAATGTGATTAATATGAGTGAATAACATTGATTATCTCCTCATCATGGCACCTGTTAGTGGGTGGGATATATTAGGCAGCAAGTGAACATTTTGTCCTCAAAGTTGATGTGTTAGAAGCAGGAAAAATGGGCAAGTGTAAGGATTTAAGCGAGTTTGACAAAGGCCAGATGTGATGGCTAGACGACTGGATTAGAGCATCTCCAAAACTGCAGCTCTTCTGGAGTGTTCCCAGTCTGCAGTGGTCAGTATCTGTCAAAAGTGGACCAAGGAAGGAACAGTGGTGAACTGGTGACAGGGTCATGGACAACCAAGGCTCTGATGCACATGGGGGGCAAAAGCTGGCCCATGTGATCCGATCCAATATATATATAAAACAGTAGGTCGTCTGTTGGATCGGATCACGTGGGCCAGCTTTTGCCCCCCACGTGCATCAGAGCCTTGGTCGTCCATATATATATATATATGACATTTTGATATATATATATATGACATTTTTGCTATATAGTTAGTTAGTTTTTTGCCTCCAATATTTCATTTAAAGTATTAACTTGTACTTTTAGGTATTTTAGTTATTTCTTTAATATGCATTAATATCTTTAATATGCACATTGATTGTTAGCAACTTCTCATAATCATCTAAGTACTTTTCATCTTTCTTTCATATCTGTATTTGCAAATTTGACATTTAAAAAATATTAACACAGGACAACCAGAAAAGCAGTGTATGTTTAACTGTACATTCAAGTTGTCTGCATCTATTATACCTCAGTTAATAAATAATCCTTCGTGTGAAAGGTGCAGAGACAGACATGGAAAATTGCCCTTATTATGAGTTGTTGCATGTTCTCATGGTCTGTTCTTCTGGCCAAAAAGCAGTCAGGTTGTTATTTAAAGAGCTTAATCAGATCAAAGCCAAGTTTAATACTCTGCAACCCTCCATAATAACCACTAACAATTTTGCTTATACAATCATCAGGTACAAAAATTGGCTGAAAATGAGAGAGAGAGATATGTAGCATGCATTGACTATCTGTGAGAAGAAAAAGGAAACTGTCAGTAAAATGAATTATGTTCAGCTGATAACTGTCTTGGATGAGGAAATGTGTGGCTTTGTTCAAGAGAACATTCGTGGTGTAGTAAGCAGGTTCTCCATCCAACATTCCTCTATTGTCGTTTCTTTTTTTTTTTATGAGAGGTCTGAACCGGCGGAACTGTTTTAAAGCCATGATCTTAATACATTTACTTTAAAATGAATCAATTTTATGCAAAGGAAAGCTGCCAGATCAGCAGCAATACAATAAGTGATGAAAAGTTTAAAGTGACTGAAAATCACAGTCTGGAATAATCTATTGAATGTTTGTACCGATTTGGCGAGGGATCACTGTTTCTATGGATCATCAGATTAGAAACTCTTTTCCCATGCAGAGATATACTCAACCAGGCTTATATAATCATAACTGGCTTATAAAAAGCTAAAGGCAAGACACGTTATCTGATTTTGGATTTATTCAATATTGTTGAGCATTGGCATGGCTTCAGAAACACCTGCCACAGGACTTTGTGTTTAGTTTAGTTTGCAAACCTATAATAAAATCTGGTGTTAGAGCATGACAATAGATACACAAAAACATTTCAGAAATGACAAAGAATAGAATTATTGATTTTATATACACACACACACACCTCACCTTGATTGTAGAGAGTTACAATTCCCTCCAGGCAAGCTGAAACCAATCTGGCCATTTTCATTTTCTCTGACTGCTCATCTCAACCAGCCTTTTCAACTCACTGAACTGTCACTTACTCAGTTTCTTGTTTGTCACACTATTCTGTGTAAACTAGAGACCACAATGTGTGAAAATCCCAAAAATCAACATGCTGGAGACACTGTATGTATGATAAAAAAAAATAAATAAAAAAAAATCAATCAATCAAGAAACATATTTTGCCTTTTTTTTTTTTTTAATAATAAGTGACATTCAGTTTTTATTTGCTTTTGTAGATTAGCATTATGAACATTCTCAGTATGACTTTTGTTAATTTCAAGCACTAAGCTAAAATTATATATTCATAAAAACAAACAAAAAAAGAATAAAACTGAAAATAAATAAAGAACTTTAGATTTTTTTTTTCCAAAGCTAAAACTACTTTAACCAAACAAACTGATGAAGTAATCATAATATAATTAAAAAACATTATTTTAACAAAACAAATCAATAAACCAACAATGTTAACATAAAAACAAATGCACACTAACATCATGTTATATCGCTACTTCATTTTGAGGCTGGTCATGAAACTGAAACAATATTTTTTTTCTTGTAAACAATAAACCGAAAATTCTTTTTAACCTCTTTCACTCCTATTAAGGTTAAATAGAAAATGCTTGTATAACCATATAATACTTAATATATTATAGTAATACATACTTCAGCATGATTCGGTAATGAAAGATGTGTGCAGGAAAACTGTTATGCAGGAGAGCCACTAGAATCACTTTGAGTAAGCTTTACCACAATGACGCCATTAACCACACTTAGGGGTTAGCCAAGGTAAAAAGAACTGCTTCCTCACTGACCTATGCTTAGGCGGTTATTTTGTCCACTGAAATGTAAGCTGAAATGTCAGCAGACTGTTAGACGGTGTGGTTTAAGAGCTCAGTATCTTTCAAAGCTCAATGTGAATGCCCTAAATGACTCTCCTAAATGATTTGTTTTATTTCAAGTGGCTACTGTTTGTCCCAGAAACTTCAACTGTTCAGATACGACGCTTACTATGGCACGGCCGAATCTTAATGCTATTGAATGAACACACACACACACAGTCATTCAGTCAGTCAGTACACTTATTCTCTTATTGAAGCATATCGTATTCACATCAATCTGAATTTAGATCCTTCCACTTAGACGTTCAAATCATATGTCAAACCCATTCGAAGAATAACACAGAAGGAACACACAATTATTTAGGTAAATGATCCCCTTGTCACTTGAGGGCCCTTGGTTCCAGCTGGAACAACTCCAGCATGTCAAGCATTGCCTGTTTGATGTTGTTGCCAAAGCGCTCAGCGTCCTGCATTTAAAAACATTGAGAAGGAATTTCAATCAACACTCCAGACATTTAAAGCTTACTGAAACTAGCGGTGTTGAACACATTTGTGTTAGTTAAAAAATTGGCTGCATACTCACAGTTTCTGGGCTGGAACACTTGCAAGAGATATGGAAGTTAATGAGGTTCTCTCCCACTATAATATAAGCTACTCCATACCCGTCATCAGCCACCTGTCAGAGCAAAGCAGAGTTTCTAAAATCCTGTCATATATAAGTCTTAAAGGCCTAAAAATTAAGGCCTACTTATTTTCTTATTGATTAATCTGTCTGTAATTTTATTTGTTTATTCAGATTAACCGATTGATCTACTGATTCTGGCCAAAATAAGAGGCTCAAGAGTTCCTATGCAGAACTGATGATCCATCAATCCTCTGTTGACTTTAACTTGCTGCTCTCTGTGCCCCAATATCCATGCACAAATCTTAAATACTAATTGTCTATTCCTTGAAATGTTTGCATTATGTTGTTTGACAAATTTTTACTTAGTACTTAAATTATCCATTCACGCACAAACATTATACGGTCAAAAGAATGTGGACACTTAATCATGTCCATATCTGAGCATTCCCCAAGTTGCTGTCACAATTTAGAAGCACAGAATTTTCTAGAATGCCATAGATTGGAAGTAAGGCGTTCTATCACAAACCTGTACCAATATGGCAATGCCTCTATGTACAAAGCAAGCTCCATGAAGTCATGGTTTTGCTAAAGTTGGCACAGAGACATAAATCCCTCTTTTTTTTCTGGAATGAACTGAAGGCCAGCAGTGAGTCAGGCCTTCTTACATGCTAGAAGTACCCAACATCACTTATACTCTTGTGGGTAAATGAGCACAATGCCCAACAGCCACATTGCAAAATCTAGCAGAAAGCCTTCCCAGAAGATAGAACAGGAATCCAACTGCATATCTAAAATGGGATGTTCAGCAAGCATACAGAGATGTAAAGATCAGGTGTCCACATACTTTTGGGCGTATTGTGTGGTGTTTTGGTTGATCGTTGCTGTTAGCACTATATCAATTTTTTTTAATATTCATGAAAGTAATCTGAATATGGCTGCAGCTTACTTACCGGGCCAAAACCACCACCACTGGAAACATACTCAGGATGGTTCAGCAGGTCAAAAAGCTCCGGCTGCTGCAGTGGCGTCTGACTGGTAGACAACCGCCACGGCTCAGACAGTACCTGTGCATAGATCAGACGAGGTGAAGGGTCATTAATGCTAATCTGTTGACACAGAGTCTCTTTAACAACCGTGTGTATTTCTTATTGCACTGAAAGATGCACCAGTAATGGAAAGGGCTATAGTGCTATCTGAGCATTAATTGAACTAATAATGGAAAAGCTGCATGTTTAATAGGTTAAATGTAAGTGTTTAACACATTTAAACAAGCATTTTTATACCCTATTAAATGCTTTAAATGTTAAGTGGTTTAAATGTCATGGCTGGTGTGTGTGCCATATCAAATGAGTTACTGTGTAATATAAAAGAAAACTTTATAGTCTTTGTTTCAAAAGTGCAAGATTAATAGAAAACAGCACATCCATTGTCTAAACCTGTCATTCTCATTCATACCTTTTTGAGGAACGGAGAGTCCTGTTGCAAGTACTGCGAGATTACATAGAGGCAGAAGAGATGACGGTCGATGCCTTTCCCGGTCATAGCCATTCGGTACATCTGCTGGTGCTTCAATGCTGCCTGTTTTAGCAGACTCAGTTTGTTCTCTCGCTGGAAAAAAAAAAAAAAAAAATGCTCAATTTCTTTAAGGAACCAAAAGCATTAAGTGAAAAAATGGAAAACGCTAATAAAGGAATAAAAGAATCTTATTTAACTCATGCAGCCATATAAACCAGTAGATAGACACAAATGTTTAATCAAGTGGGTTATAATATTATCTAATGCTAATATTTATAATCATAGCTACTGTGTACATCATTGCAAGTATATATATATATTTTTTTTTACCATAAGAGAGCCACAAGAATGTTGACACTAGCAGAAGTTTCACACCATCATAACTCACTCTCCTGTCTGTGAGTGTTGGTGAATTTGCCCTTGCAGTGCCAAAGCACACTCCAGTCATATTTAAATTCAGAGCAATGCCAGAACACAGGTTCAGACACTAAGCACGCCATGCTTTGAAAGCATTTCAAGTGCTCTCTTGATGTCTGCACCATATGAAATATTAAAGCAGAAGAATGCAAGAACATCAGCCTTTTTAAATGGTAGGCATGGTAACTGGGCCAACAAGAGACAGCAAAATTCCACTTAAAGAAGACTGAGAATGTACACAAGCAAAAACGTTTTATGGCAATTCACGAGACATTTACTTCATTTCAGGATAATGACTTTAGGTCTGTAAAATGTTTTATGACTAAACATGTTGGGCTTGAGTCCCAAAAGGTCCTACTGTCCAGGAGAATTATTTATAAAATCATACCACGATTTCATTCTAAATTTGTTCTTAAGCAAAACTAATCTGCAAAAAAACTAATCTGCACAAAAAAAAAAAAAATCCCATAATACTGTTTTGATGAATTAAAATCTGTGCCACGTAAAATGTAGTTTAAAAAAATTACACAGTATTCCACTTTGTGGACATGAAAGTACTTAAAGTATATGAAAAATATAAAGTAATTAAAGTATACATAAAGTAATTTCTGCTACCGTGAAATATATTTAAATATCCAAATACATGGTATTTTCTTAAAAGTTGCCAACTTGTTATTGCATTTTTTCAGGAGCAGGGTTGCCAACATCTGTTAAAAGTAACTCAAAGTCACTTTTACATTTAAGGCATTTTGGCAGACGCCCTTATCCAGAACGACTTAGAATTTATGATTTTTTTTCATACAACTGAGCAATTGAGGGTTAAGGGCCTTGCTCAAGGGCCAGGCAGTGGTAGCTTGATGCTCCTGGGATTCGAACTCACATCCTTTAGATCAGTAGTCCAACACCTTAACCACTAAGCTTCCCCCAAGGAGTGCAAAAACCATTCCCAAAAATACTAGTCAATACCAAATCTAAAGGGGTATATTTATCTGTTGGCCAGTCAGTCTGGTCAATAAAAGGTCATCGAAAAACAATACTCATTTTTGCCCAACTAAACAGCTAATCGGACTACATGTGCTTTCAGTAATTACACAAGCCGCACATAACCACATAAAACATGAGTTGCATATACAAATTTAGACTCTGCACAGTGGGAAAAATCAGCTCCTCAAACACACAGCTCTAATGAACTTTACCACAGTGCAAGTGCTATAAAGTTAAATATATAATAATGGTTTGTGTTTCTAAAACACGTTAAACACAAAGTTTCGAGCTCATGTCTGGAGATTTATTATCTGCATGCTTTTTGGCCATTATTTCACTCGTTGGCCTCAAAAATCGTAAAAATGTCCAATGGAATAATGATGTTTACTTTAACAGTGCCATCAGACTGCTCAACATTTGCGGCCAAATTCAAAATATGCTCCTTTAAAAACATATAAACTATTTTATCACCTGCATTAAAAGCCATCACTGCAAAATCTTCGAAATAATTGTTAATATTCTACAGTACATCACACAGTATTTCTTAACAAGGCAGAAATCTAACACTTTAGGTCTTTCACCAAGGTGCTAGAATATTCTGCATACTGCAAATATTAAATAATAATTGATTTTGATTGCATTAATTAATTTTCCATATCAGCTATTCTGACTATTGCTTTGGCTGCAAGGTTTACATTTATGCACTTGATCTAATGTTATAGTTTTCATAATAACAGCTTAGACAAGGACTGATAGAGCAGACACTCCACAGTGTTGATATGGCGACATTTTCTGTAAGGGGTTTCGCATTTTTAAGGACTTTCCAGTGCCATTACTTTGTAACAATCAGAGGTAAATCTATAATTTTAAGTTTTCCAGCAAGGGAAATCCTTCAGGACCAAGGCTTTGAGGTTTCTCTTGAAGATGCCATAGATGATCCTCCCTCAACTGGATAGGTCTGGATTATTTTTACAAGGAAGTGTGGAATAAATTGTTTTTTTTTGGCTTTACTTTGAATTTTGTTGGTTGCTATTTTGCATTAAAGGTGGAAAAATATCTGACATGATTCATCTTGGTTTAAAGACTTTACATCACAAAAACCCTACAATTTTAATTTTATATTCATATTCTATGTACATCCCATGCATCCTCCGCAAGTTTTCTGAATCAACCTTTATTTAATACCAACTTGGGATTCAAGATGCTCTTTAATGCCAAAAGAGGCTTAGCACCATTGTGTTTTTGCAACACAAAAGTACAATAATGGTCATTTATGATGTGTATTGATCCTTACTGTATTGAGCAAACAAAATAAAAGGCTTCGGTTGAAAAGGTTAGAGCAAAAACTAAACAAAGTATAAATATTTATGAGTCCTCAGAATATTAAGTAATATTTACTGGATTAAAGGTGTGAAAAGACTTGCAGCATGCAACCTTCCAAAACAGATCATGGGTTGATTTATGCAGTGCGGTTTTGTGAGTGGTAGCACCTGCCGATCATCTGCTTAGCAAAAAGTGTGAATGCCACAGTGTGTTTGGCAAAGACATCTTACTTGTTTGTGCTTGCAAAAAAGGTGTGGAGTGATTTTTTTTATACACACAAATGACAGATAAAAGCAACATTAGGTTATAAACCATATTAACACCAACAAAAAATGATTCAATCTCTCTAAATGCCACAGAGTTTTAAAAGTTTAATACCGTCTCATTGTTGAGCATGGCCTTGACGAAAGCAGAGGTCTCAATGGTGCATGATCGCACCGTCTCGGTCCTCCCCTCTCTGAAAAGACGGGTCATGGATGCCTCGTAAGTCAAGCAGAACTTTCCTTTGTCCTGGGACAGAGACAAATAAACAACATTAGAGATATGTAATTCATGTACAATTAACAAGTTTGTACATGTTTTACATGTTAAACAAGTGTGATTACATGTACACTAATAATTCATGATCAAAATAGAGACAGTTAATACCTTGTTAATAACTGGAAAATATGATAAAACCAATAGAGTCTTTCCAACACGTAAAAAAAAAAAAAATGCAAATGGAATTTCACAACAATAATAACAACAACAACAACAACAACAATAATAATAATAATAATAAATAATCTCTCATTTTGTTGAGCTCACCCTAAAGTGGGCGAGCTGCAAGGCAATCTGGATGAAGGCGTCTGGGCTAATCTTGCACTTCTTGATCAGTCCTTTACCAAACTCTTGGAAAGGGATAATGACCATGTCCACATCATCAGCCAAAGCCTGAGCCACGGACAGGGAGTTGGCGATCATGGTTTGGCACTGGAAAGTATTCACAAACAGAAGAGAATGTGTGAATCATCGGTGGAAAATGGCATGTACAATACACACACACACACACACACAGAAAATTGCTGGTGAGCTGTTTTGGGGTTTTAAGGGGCAAACACAGGGAACATAAGATTAGAGTACAAAAGTCTAAATCCACTATCAAGAACTGGTTTAATATAATAAGTGAGGTGTTATATGAAAATAAGTCATGACAAAGTAGCTTTATAAAGCCCATGGCAAATCAGATTTAATGTCCCTGAGGTAGATTATCTTCAAACAACATGTCTGAAAGAGTTTAATTCCACTTACACAAATACTCTTACAAAATTACACAGCACTGTCATACACCGCTCATGCATAACATTATGACCACCTGCCTAATATTGTTTTGCCAAAACAGCCCTGACCCGTCATGCACTGTGTATTCTGACACCTTTCTATCAGAACCAGCATTAACTTCTTCAGCAATTTGAGCAACAGTAGCTCGTCTGTTGGATCGGATCACACGGACCAGCCTTCGCTCCCCACGTGCATCAGTGAGCCTTGGCCGTCCATGACCCTGTCGCTGGTTCACCACTGTTCCTTCCTTGGACCACTTTTAATAGATACTGACCACTGCAGACCAGGAACACCCAACAAGAGCTGCAGTTTTGGACATGCTCTGACCCAGTCATCTAGCCATCACAATTTGGCCCTTGTCAAACTCGCTCAAATCCTTACGCTTGTCCATTTTTCCTGCTTCTAAAACATCAACTATGAGGACAAACTGTTTACTTGCTGCTTAATATATCTCACCCACTAACAGGTGACATGATGAGGAGATAATCAGTGTTATTCACTTCACCTCTCAGTGCTCATAATGCTACGGCTGATCGGTGTATAACATGATATAATTTATCACAATGTCCATATAAATTCATATAATTTATCAGTGTAAGTATTTTTTTAATAGAAGCATAATTTATGCTTATTAAGTTATTTGTTGCCACACAGCCCACAAAATAATCTTTCCTGTTATCACAAAGTAATACATTTTGCTCAAATTATTATTATCTATTATTATCATCTTGTTTAAAAAATATTTTTCAAACAAGATTGCATTATTCTCCACTGTTAAGAGGTTAGGCTGTTTAGCTGTGTATGTAGATTACAGTTTGATAATTTACCATTGGTATTTTTAAAAACACCTCAGGTGTGTAGTGTAAGTTACATAGTAATAACAGTACTCTGAACCCTGCTATACAGAGCTGCGGTTTGGGTATGTGATGTACCTCAGGTGGGATGTTCCACTGTAGCCTTTGAGGCCCAGGGAGGTTTTGGTGAGGCTGTCCATTACAATGGCCATCATCTGAGTAACCCAGCTTGATAGCATCAGTTGACAGCACATGCTTTAAAAAAAAAAAAGACAAGGGGATTTGAAATTAAAGTTACGAAAACCTAAATTACGAAAAAATTACGAAAACCTACATTTTTTCCCCAGAGTGAATAAGTATGTACCTACCTCCCAAAGGTGGCCTATGATTGGAGCATCAGCCCAGCTGTGCTCTGCATTCAGGCCAATTGTACCATTCTTGTAAATGATCAAGTTAAAAGACTTATCAAACCACCTGAAAAGCAAAGATTTAACAGTAAGCCAAACACACAACTTGCACTAAGCATACAGCTAAAGGTTGGTAGCATCTTTTATCTGACTGTAAGATTTACCTGTCATAGCACTTGCCATGTAGCAGGGATTTACCAAAACTGTGTAATGATTCAGCAGGGCTGTCTGGATTGTGGCGCTGCTCGGTGTCATCCAGCGTGACAAAGAATGCTGCCTTCTCCACGGCATCAAGACTTTGTCTGTTCTTCCCCTGTCTAAGGTAGGCATCACGGGCACATGCCCAAGGTACCCTGAAATGCAAAAAGTAATAAATGAGTACAATAACTGAGAACCCACACAAGGTATTATTACAGAAGAGTCTACATTTTGAATCAACTACCAAGACTTAATATATATAATTTAATATCATGGTAAATCAATAACATGTGAGCATTAATGAAAACTTCTGGGCCATTCATGTAGCAGAAGTGCAATGCACAGAATCGAGCTTTATTTACTATTCATGAGTTGTAATGTTGTAACTAGCTGGAGCCAAAGTTATTTGGAGCTACCTGTCTCCTGCAGTTAGTGCAGCCAGTTTCTCTTCTCCAGGCTGGGGCTCTGAGGTGTCGGCAAGAATCCTCTCGATCTGTTGCTCTATCTCTCGTGGCAGGAGAAGGCGTCCATCGTAAAACATGCTCACCTTAAAATAGCGCCCTTTGTGGTATACCACAATATGCCTGCTGTCTGACACATGCTGGATGGTGTCTACACTCGCAGGAGAAAATAAAGTAGTGGTTCAAGCGAAGAAAGACGCAGGCATTTTAAATAGCAAAAAGCCAGGAGCATGAATATTTTAAAAAGTGCAACAACACAACAAGCCACAGGAGGGGAAACATGGGAATGACAATTAGGTCAAGACTTTTGTTTCATGCATTACTCATCGTTCCAAGTGGTTGTTTACTTTTTCCTCTGACAAGGCACATTAAATATAAGATTGATTACTTAAGTGTTAAAACAAATGTCTGACCTTTTGCCAAGCTATGTACTGAGACTTTATGGGTGAAAAGAAAAATCACATTTAGGGGGTATATGTGTTTGGGGAAGCATAAATCACAGGAAACTGGTGTTATACTATGTTCACTCCATGAGGCATAGATTCAAATGACTCAACCATAATTAGGGTAAACAAGCTAATATGCCATTTTATTGAAGTATCTCGAGCTAGCCATCACCAATCAAGGCAGATATGATAATCATTGAGTAGAAAGCACAGGAGGACACACCAGGTATAGGGCTGTTAGGTGTAAAGGTGGCTCAAAAGCTAGCTTAAGCATGAGGGCTGTGCCATGAGGATTCTGTACCTGTCTCTATGCCTGGGATGCGACTGGTGTTGAACATGCGCTCATACTGTGATGAGCACATGGGAATAGTGTTTTGTAGCAAAAGCTGAAAGGAAAAGCAAAAAGGTACAGGTCAAAAATAATTGTGGGGAGGGGGGCTTTAATGGGCTATGCAGCTAATGAGGTGCTACAGCATATCTTCCTGAGGGTACAAGGTCGCCAGTTAATCTTGGGGCAGGGAGCAGTGAAGTGAGAGTCTGAACTCAGTGGGTCAGAATGGAGGGAGAGGAATCCAATGCAAAAAGAATGAAAAAACACAAGCACACACACAAAAAAAGTGATAAGATGAAGGAATGTAATGGCAATGAGAAGAACTCCTGTATCACCAGGATGCTACAGGGTCTTATAGGATCTCAATGAGCTACTGCAGGCTGCCAAAACAGACTCATCTTACCCCTCTCCTGGCCTGGGATACGGCTGGTATTGTACAACCGTTCCCACTGGGCCGAGCAGAACGGTACCCTGTTTGCTAGTGCAAAGAGCTGCGCCGCCATGAGCACAACATCAGGAAGCATGAAACAAAAACAAAATCCAAAATAACCTGTAGAAACTTGGCTTTGAGAAATATAGACGACCAAGCCATTTAACATGCAGTTATGTGTGTCATGAGTATCTACTATAAGTAAAAGGGCATTATCAAAGACCTTTCTTGTGAATACTCACTTACCGGCTATTTGGTTAGTGTGTCTTTAAGCAGGCAATTAATGTGGTTTGCACAAAAAAAAAAAATGCTATTACAGTATGTTACACAAGTCACTGTCTATCTCTGTCAAGACGTTCTAACCGGTTTAATCTGAGCTCGGTCCAGCTTCCTCCGATAGAGCATGATGGCATGGATGGTGTTGCCAGCCCTGGCTGACTGAAGATTTGTGGGTAAAACATGGAGGAAATCCTGGAGAGAGGGGGGAAAAAACTCAAATAAGAAGACAGTAGCATTACCCACTTCATAACATCTAGAAGAATGGGAAATATCTCGTACCATTGCATAATAGTTGCTGTTGACCATAATCGGGTTACGGCTTCTAAGATAGATGTACTCCTCCCACCAATCGCTGACCTGAAATAAGTTTTGTCGAATGTAATTTAAAAAAAAAAAGTGAAATTAGAAGAATGTAAACGCACATATATATATAACGTATTAAAAGCATTTATAACATTTCTAAAAACCTACATAATTGGTGGCCCACAATGATTTCAACTTCAAGTACCACTGAAGTTTTGGAGCCAGGGTCTTCTGAAAGTCTGAAGCGAGTACCTCCATCTTTTTGTACTCTTCATCATCCAGTAGAGGGCGCACAGACTCCAGATACTGTGAGTACATTGGTTTTAGTCAGGCATGCACAACAGCACTTCAGAGAAATCTTCAGTATTCTGTCAGAAGGAGATTAGATCACAACATGCTGTACGCCAGCTCTCTGCGATTATGAATGAAACCAGAGAGTACACTTGGTTACCAGTGATGCCTGCATTCCCACATCCATTCCAACACTAGAACTAGTTTAGAAATACTAGTTTCCTACTGCGTGCATTTTAGTGGGTTAATGGACATCACACACAATGTACCTCATATTTTAAGGAGATAAATACCAAGATAACTCTGAAAACAGCACCCAGACCGGGTCTTTAGACAATAATGCAATCTGCAAAGTGATTCACATTATAATTAAACACCTGACAAATGATTCATATAATGCTGATTAAGTGCTCACTATGTAAACAATACTTAGCAATTTTGACATTGAGCAGCAAATGTATTTATGGAGGCTTTAAAATTGTTGCGCTTACTCGTTTCATTGTGTCTTTGACAGAGGGCAGGGGTAGATTAGGCAGTGATGTCTGGAAGCTATACAGATTTGGTGTTTGCATCCCAGAGAAAATCTTCACGAGAACCTATAAACGCAGCATTAAACATAAAATGTGTAAGAAAAAGAAAAAAAAAAGAAACAGAGGTGTGTTATTACACTTACAACACAATAATGCCAACTTGAACCTTCTTTTCTTATTAAAGAACATTTAACATTGTGGAAAGTTTGCAAAACAAGTTCCTGTCATCATTTACAATACAGCAGCTATAAAAAAATAAATAAATAAAAAAAAGTCATTCATCTGCCTCTGTTTTTCCTTTCTCTTGAAGTTAATAAGACGAAGAAAAGTGCAATGTGTCATGCTACAAAGAAACCACTAAATCCTCAGTCCATTCTAACAAAAAACTTCATCCTACAATTATACAAATCCCTGATCTATTTATTTGGAGCGTCCATTATACAAGTCACTGTGAGTAAGCTGTTATTACACAAATGAGAACATGAGAATGAAGACATTAACATAAATGTGTGACACTTGAACTACTGTCAGAGCTGTGGTGTTGTAGAACATTAATCAGCACCTTCTGAGCAAGCTCTGCTGTGGTATTACTCTAATTTAATGCTTTCCGTGGGTGTAGGGGATTGTCTAAACATCCTGACTGTGGTGGTGATTTAAATAAAGCTAGTGGTCAGAAGCTAATCATGAAATTAAATTGACATCAACCATTTTGTTAATGTCTGCAAATGACACAGCACCCTGACTGACTTACTCACCAGCCAGAGTCGTGTTTTCCATGTTAATGAGCCATGACGTTCACCCATCCAGCCATGCCAGGAGAGCAGGCACTTCAACATGCTTCTCATGGTAAAAATGATGACCACCCAGAGCCCTGTGCCCACCAAAACACCCCCAACTCTGCTCTGGTTGTCCAGGGACATGTATTTACTGCAGGAGGAAGCAAAGACAGAGTGTTAAGGTACACCAACTACAAATATAATGACAGTCACTTGTTAGAGTACACGAATTTGTAATTATAATCTACAAAAAAAAAAGGATTTGTAAGGAAAAAAAGTGCATCAGCTATGTAGTAAGTCTAGAGAAATTTTGAAGATGTACAAGGCGTAAAAATCTGAAAGGAAAGAAAGCAATAATTACAGTTTTACCTTACTGGGACATATTTGCCAATTTTAACTAAGAGACCTAAGGACGGATCCACTTGAGCATATTTTGCCCTTCCCATGTACCCTGCAAGTACCAGCGTCAGCCCTGGGACACTGCCCGGGTACACCCCAGTCATAATGCCATTCTGTGGAAAAATGTGGAGGTTTTTATTAGAGGATATCAGCTTTACCTGAAACGTACAAAAATTAGTAGATCGGTTAAATGCTAAATGTAATCAGCATTTCGTTGCTATATACCTGTACTCTGCAATGACAATAAAGTTGTATTTATCTATCCATTTAATGAAACACAAATTAAAGCTCATAATCTGTGCCATACAGTAAGCAGTGGCATAGCCACTTGATTTTGTCACTGCATTTTCTCAGTAGCGATTTTTTTTTTAAAGAGAGCTGTCTCACCATAAAAAGTTATATGACAAAATAAACCTTAACACAGGTCATCCACAAAATATGGAAGAAAAAAAATTAATGGTCCATAAATCACATTTATAACACTGGTGTTGCCACATATATTGCCAAAAGTTTTGGGACACCCCTCCAAAATCATTGAATTCAGGGGTTGAGCTTGGCCTCTTAGTTCCAGCAAAAGGAATTCTGTGAAGTTCCTCTACACCAAACTTGCTTATCCATGTCTTTATGGACCTTGCTTTGTGCACTGGTGTGCAGTCATGTTGGAAGAGGAAGGGGCCATCCCCAAACTGTTCCCACAAAGTTGGGAGCATGAAATTTTCCAAAATGTCTTGGTATGCTGAAGCATTAAGAGTTCCTGAATTCAATGATTTGAAGGGGTCAATATAGCGTATATGCAGTTTTATGTACTTTGTAAGGAACAAGATCAAATGGCACAGCTGGAAACTGTGATAGGAAGGATGTCTGCTAGTACCTTGAAGCGGATGAACTTTTTCTTCCATGAGTGGAGGCCTGACAGGTAGACTTGACGCAGGGCTTCATGGCTCAGCTGCAAGTCGATTCCATCAGGAGAGACAGTAAACTGGAAGGCCACAGCCTGGTGAGCTTCAGCCATGCTGACCTGGCCACTGGGACACCTCGAGCAAATAAAACACTATTCTGGAAGAAAAAAAGAGGGAGAATTGAAACAATGAAAAATGACTATATGACCCGGCTAATCCTAATTTTTAATAAATTTAGGTAATTTTTATGATTTCTTTCATATGCACCGAGCAAATAAGGGATCCAAGATCATTTTAGCTTCTTTTTGATTGGTTAATCTTTAATACAGCTGCTACACAGTGCAGTCCACTGCTGTCCAAAGTACAGGAACTTTCATAATCCAAACGAAAGCATAGATTCTGCACAATTTCACATTAATATTGTAGCTATTCTCACTAAATACGAACATTAACAACAATTCTATATATTTCTTGTGATACCACGTTATCATTCAGAGATGATGTGACCCCGTATGACTGTAACAGATCAAGCTTCGAGTCTAGCAATGTCACATTGACCGAAGCTAGCGAGCAAAACCGACATGCAAATTTCAAACAGACAGCAAGAAATAAACACAAGCCTGCAAACAAGTAGTATCGGATTATCAATCTAATCAGTACTTCTAATAATTCGCATATGCACATCTGTCCACAAATCCCGTTAGCAGGGAAGCTAGCTAATTAGGATTCTAGCTGAATGGCTAGTCAGCATTAGGCGCCATGTTTGTTTATTCTAAGGAACTCACCGCTTACCTCAACACTCTGTATTTAGATTTAGCATTCAGTTTTTTAATCGTTTTTTGAAGATACGTCTATTTCTCTATCCTGACCTACTGATGCTGTCTGGCTGCAAATCTGAATTAGGATAAAAAACAGTTCCGTTTCAGACACATCACAGCTACGTTGAAAGCCGCATACTAACACATGAAACAGTATGTGAGGAAAAAGTGTGCAACCCGCCGTTTGCCGTACTACACACTGTAGTATGCTGTACACATTGGCTGGATACCAACAGTCTACATAAACCTCACATATGTGCACTATAGGGAAAAGAAAGTAATGGCTTCTGAGCCCTATGTAGTGCACTATATTTACATTAAATATATTTGGGATTGAACCTCCCAGATGGGATTCGACCATAGGGGATATGCACACCGCCTCCTAGTGGTGCGGAGGATATAATATATATATATATATATATATATATATATAATATTCGGCTGATAGATAGATAGATAGATAGATAGATAGATAGATAGATAGATAGATAGATAGATAGATCGATAGATAGATTCTATTCTATATTTAATTTTATTGTATTCTATATTTAAGGTTTCTATTTTGTGTGTGTATATACAACTCCGAAAAAAATAAATAAATAAGAGGCCACTACCCAATCTCCAGATTTGAACCCTATTGAAAACCTCTGGAATGTCATCGAGAGGAAGATGGATGGTCACAAAACATCAAGCAAAGCTGAGCTGTTTGCTTTTTTGCAAAAAGAGTGGTATAAAGTTACCCAACATCAATGTAAAAAACTGGTGGAGAGCATGGAGCCAAAACGCATGCAAATCGGGGTTATTCCACCAAATACTGATTTCTTAATGTTATTTAGCCAAAGCATTAACACAGTTTGTTTACAAATTATTTGCATTTTGTTTTATTTGAGTTATAAATACAAATACTGCATGATCTTGGGTTATTTTGATGTGTTGTCATTTCCTTTAAATATACACTCTAAATAACAATAGTTATATTTTGAATTTAGGAGAAATATTGTCAGCAGTTCACAAAAAATGAAACAAAACTGTTCATCTCACCAATACATGCACCTGTAAGAAAAAAACATAAGAAACTGATTATTTTGCAGTGGTCTCTTTTTTTCCAGAGCTGTACATATATATATATATATATATATATATATATATATATATATATATATATATATATATATATATATATATATATCACAAAAAGTATATGTATATACTACTCACAAAAAGTTAAGGATATTTGGCAAATTGGAAATTTATGGAAAATGTAAAAAGTTTAAGCTACAGTGATATTATATCATGAAAGTAGGGCATTTAAGTAGAAGCATGCAATGGTGATTTCCTGATTTCAAACAATTTATTGAAACAAAAGCCAAGAACAGTGGTGGGTATGCCACAACAAAAAATGTCAATGTCTCAATAATTTATCATGTGCCCTTGACCATTAATTACAGCTTGACAACAACGTCTCATGCTGTTCACAAGTCGACTTATTGTTTGCTGAGGCATGGCATTCCACTCTTCTTGAAGGGCGGCCATCAGGTCATTGAGGTTCTGGGGTGCAGGGTTACGAGCCTCTACATGGCAACTCAGCTGATCCCATAGGTTTTCTATGGGATCCCATAGGTTTTCAATGAAGCGGTCATCAACGTGGGACGTGGCCAAAGGACGTCCACTTCTATGCCTTTCTGTGACTCTTCCAGTCTCTCTGTATCTCTGTTCCAACCTGCTGATGACACTCTGTGGCCACTTCCCTCTGAAAACATCCTGTTTGAAGCCTCGCAATGGCAAGGTACTGTTGATCAATTGTTAGGTGTCGTCTTGGTCTCATGATGTCAAAATGTGAACAGCATGATGAAGAGGACTGTTTAAATACCAATTCTAACTGAACCAGAAAATTTATTGGTCGATTCATGGATCAAACACCAGTTGTGAATTTTGCCGTTAAGCACCTTGTTAGAGAACAGCAAGTTATGCAAAAAGTACTGAAACACTGAACAGTTGGACATGTGCATCCAAAAGTGTAGAGAAGATCAAATTAAGTTCAGCTGTAAAGGTTATAGTGCATTTTAGGTGCATCCTGAAATTTCACCCGAAAGCCGAAACTTTTTGTGAGTAGTGTATATATATATATATATATATATATATATATATATATATATATATGTGTGTGTGTGTGTGTGTGTATGTATTTTTTATATATATATATATATATATATATATATATATATATATATATATATATATATATATATATATATATATATGTATATGTGTGTACTTATTTTGAAATGTATGAACTGAAGCAACGAATATGTCCATGAACCAGAGGAAAGTAACAGACCAAAGGACTCCATTACTGTCCAGCATACCTAATATTTTATTTTATATTTAATAGATAATATTAACTATGGAGCACAGTAATGGAGTTGCTTGGTTGATTGGGTAACTGCATAAATGTGCAATAAAGTGGACAGTGAGTGTAGATTTATATTCACTCTGGTCCATAGGTGTACTGATTACTTCAGCCCAGTAATTTGTTCTGTGGTACAGTCTTGTTTTTAATTTTCTTCAGTCCACAGATTTTATCGCTACTCCAGTCCACAGATTTAGTCATTACTCCAGTATTCCAGTCCACAGATTTAGTCATTACTCCAGTCCACAGATTTAGTCATTACTCCAGTCCACAGATTTAGTCATTACTCCAGTCCACAGATTTAGTCATTACTCCAGTCCACAGATTTAGTCATTACTCTAGTCCACAGATTTAGTCATTACTCCAGTCCACATATTTAGTCATTACTCCAGTCCACAGATTTAGTCATTACTCTAGTCCACAGATTTAGTCATTACTCCAGTCCACAGATTTAGTCATTACTCCAGTCCACAGATTTAGTCATTACTCCAGTCCACAGATTTAGTCATTACTCCAGTCCACAGATTTAGTCATTACTCTAGTCCACAGATTTAGTCATTACTCCAGTCCACATATTTAGTCATTACTCCAGTCCACAGATTTAGTCATTACTCCAGTCCACAGATTTAGTCATTACTCTAGTCCACAGATTTAGTCATTACTCCAGTATTCCAGTCCACAGATTTAGTCATTACTCCAGTCCACAAATTTAGTCATTACTCTAGTCCACAGATTTAGTCATTACTCCAGTCCACAGATTTAGTCATTACTCCAGTCCACAGATTTAGTCATTACTCCAGTCCACAGATTTAGTCATTACTCCAGTCCACAGATTTAGTCATTACTCCAGTCCACAGATTTAGTCATTACTCCAGTCCACATATTTAGTCATTACTCCAGTCCACAGATTTAGTCATTACTCCAGTCCACAGATTTAGTCATTACTCCAGTATTCCAGTCCACAAATTTAGTCATTACTCCAGTCCACAGATTTAGTCATTACTCCAGTCCACATATTTAGTCATTACTCCAGTCCACAGATTTAGTCATTACTCCAGTATTCCAGTCCACAAATTTAGTCATTACTCCAGTCTACAGATTTAGTCATTACTCCAGTATTCCAGTCCACAAATTTAGTCATTACTCCAGTCTACAAATTTAGTCATTACTCCAGTCCACAGATTTAGTCATTACTCCAGTCCACAGATTTAGTCATTACTCCAGTATTCCAGTCCACAAATTTAGTCATTACTCCAGTATTCCAGTCCACAAATTTAGTCATTACTCCAGTCTACAGATTTAGTCATTACTCCAGTCCACAGATTTAGTCATTACTCCAGTCCACAGATTTAGTCATTACTCCAGTATTCCAGTCCACAGATTTAGTCATTACTCCAGTCCACAGATTTAGTCATTACTCCAGTCCACAGATTTAGTCATTACTCCAGTCCACAGATTTAGTCATTACTCCAGTCCACAGATTTAGTCATTACTCCAGTCCACAGATTTAGTCATTACTCCAGTCCACAGATTTAGTCATTACTCCAGTCCACAGATTTAGTCATTACTCCAGTCCACAGATTTAGTCATTACTCCAGTCCACAGATTTAGTCATTACTCCAGTATTCCAGTCCACAAATTTAGTCATTACTCCAGTCCACAGATTTAGTCATTACTCCAGTATTCCAGTCCACAAATTTAGTCATTACTCCAGTATTCCAGTCCACAGATTTAGTCATTACTCCAGTCCACATATTTAGTCATTACTCCAGTCCACAGATTTAGTCATTACTCCAGTCCACAAATTTAGTCATTACTCCAGTCCACAGATTTAGTCATTACTCCAGTCCACAAATTTAGTCATTACTCCAGTCCACAGATTTAGTCATTACTCCAGTATTCCAGTCCACAGATTTAGTCATTACTCCAGTCCACAAATTTAGTCATTACTCCAGTCCACAGATTTAGTCATTACTCCAGTCCACAGATTTAGTCATTACTCCAGTATTCCAGTCCACAAATTTAGTCATTACTCCAGTCCACAGATTTAGTCATTACTCCAGTCCACAAATTTAGTCATTACTCCAGTCCACAGATTTAGTCATTACTCCAGTATTCCAGTCCACAAATTTAGTCATTACTCCAGTCCACAGATTTAGTCATTACTCCAGTATTCCAGTCCACAGATTTAGTCATTACTCCAGTCCACATATTTAGTCATTACTCCAGTCCACAGATTTAGTCATTACTCCAGTATTCCAGTCCACAGATTTAGTCATTACTCCAGTCCACAAATTTAGTCATTACTCCAGTCCACAGATTTAGTCATTACTCCAGTATTCCAGTGCACAGATTTAGTCATTACTCCAGTCCACAGATTTAGTCATTACTCCAGTCCACAGATTTAGTCATTACTCCAGTCCACAGATTTAGTCATTACTCCAGTCCACAGATTTAGTCATTACTCCAGTATTCCAGTCCACAAATTTAGTCATTACTCCAATCCACAGATTTAGTCATTACTCCAGTATTCCAGTCCACAAATTTAGTCATTACTCCAGTCCACAGATTTAGTCATTACTCCAGTCCACAAATTTAGTCATTACTCCAGTCCACAGATTTAGTCATTACTCCAGTCCACAAATTTAGTCATTACTCCAGTCCACAAATTTAGTCATTACTCCAGTCCACATATTTAGTAATTACTCCAGTCCACAGATTTAGTCATTACTCCAGTCCACAAATTTAGTCATTACTCCAGTATTCCAGTCCACAAATTTAGTCATTACTCCAGTATTCCAGTCCACAGATTTAGTCATTACTCCAGTATTCCAGTCCACAAATTTAGTCATTACTCCAGTATTCCAGTCCACAGATTTAGTCATTACTCCAGTATTCCAGTCCACAGATTTAGTCATTACTCCAGTCCACAGATTTAGTCATTACTCCAGTCCACAGATTTAGTCATTACTCCAGTCCACAAATTTAGTCATTACTCCAGTATTCCAGTCCACAAATTTAGTCATTACTCCAGTATTCCAGTCCACAGATTTAGTCATTACTCCAGTATTCCAGTCCACAGATTTAGTCATTACTCCAGTCCACAGATTTAGTCATTACTCCAGTCCACAGATTTAGTCATTACTCCAGTCCACAGATTTAGTCATTACTCCAGTCCACAAATTTAGTCATTACTCCAGTATTCCAGTCCACAAATTTAGTCATTACTCCAGTCTACAAATTTAGTCATTACTCCAGTCCACATATTTAGTAATTACTCCAGTCCACAGATTTAGTCATTACTCCAGTCCACAAATTTAGTCATTACTCCAGTATTCCAGTCCACAGATTTAGTCATTACTCCAGTATTCCAGTCCACAGATTTAGTCATTACTCCAGTATTCCAGTCCACAAATTTAGTCATTACTCCAGTCCACAAATTTAGTCATTACTCCAGTATTCCAGTCCACAGATTTAGTCATTACTCCAGTATTCCAGTCCACAAATTTAGTCATTACTCCAGTATTCCAGTCCACAGATTTAGTCATTACTCCAGTCCACAGATTTAGTCATTACTCCAGTCCACAAATTTAGTCATTACTCCAGTATTCCAGTCCACAAATTTAGTCATTACTCCAGTCTACAAATTTAGTCATTACTCCAGTCCACATATTTAGTAATTACTCCAGTCCACAGATTTAGTCATTACTCCAGTCCACAAATTTAGTCATTACTCCAGTATTCCAGTCCACAGATTTAGTCATTACTCCAGTATTCCAGTCCACAAATTTAGTCATTACTCCAGTATTCCAGTCCACAGATTTAGTCATTACTCCAGTATTCCAGTCCACAGATTTAGTCATTACTCCAGTCCACAGATTTAGTCATCACTCCAGTCCACATATTTAGTCATTACTCCAGTATTCCAGTCCACAAATTTAGTCATTACTCCAGTCTACAAATTTAGTCATTACTCCAGTCCACAAATTTAGTCATTACTCCAGTCCACAGATTTAGTCATTACTCCAGTCCATAAATTTAGTCATTACTCCAGTATTCCAGTCCACAAATTTAGTCATTACTCCAGTCTACAAATTTAGTCATTACTCCAGTCTACAAATTTAGTCATTACTCCAGTATTCCAGTCCACAAATTTAGTCATTACTCCAGTCTACAAATTTAGTCATTACTCCAGTCCACATATTTAGTAATTACTCCAGTCCACAGATTTAGTCATTACTCCAGTCCACAAATTTAGTCATTACTCCAGTATTCCAGTCCACAGATTTAGTCATTACTCCAGTATTCCAGTCCACAAATTTAGTCATTACTCCAGTATTCCAGTCCACAGATTTAGTCATTACTCCAGTATTCCAGTCCACAGATTTAGTCATTACTCCAGTCCACAGATTTAGTCATTACTCCAGTCCACAAATTTAGTCATTACTCCAGTATTCCAGTCCACAAATTTAGTCATTACTCCAGTCTACAAATTTAGTCATTACTCCAGTCCACAAATTTAGTCATTACTCCAGTCCACAGATTTAGTCATTACTCCAGTCCACAAATTTAGTCATTACTCCAGTATTCCAGTCCACAGATTTAGTCATTACTCCAGTATTCCAGTCCACAAATTTAGTCATTACTCCAGTATTCCAGTCCACAGATTTAGTCATTACTCCAGTATTCCAGTCCACAGATTTAGTCATTACTCCAGTCCACAGATTTAGTCATTACTCCAGTCCACAAATTTAGTCATTACTCCAGTATTCCAGTCCACAAATTTAGTCATTACTCCAGTCCACAAATTTAGTCATTACTCCAGTCCACAAATTTAGTCATTACTCCAGTCCACATATTTAGTAATTACTCCAGTCCACAGATTTAGTCATTACTCCAGTCCACAAATTTAGTCATTACTCCAGTATTCCAGTCCACAGATTTAGTCATTACTCCAGTATTCCAGTCCACAGATTTAGTCATTACTCCAGTATTCCAGTCCACAAATTTAGTCATTACTCCAGTCCACAAATTTAGTCATTACTCCAGTATTCCAGTCCACAGATTTAGTCATTACTCCAGTATTCCAGTCCACAGATTTAGTCATTACTCCAGTATTCCAGTCCACAGATTTAGTCATTACTCCAGTCCACAGATTTAGTCATTACTCCAGTCCACAAATTTAGTCATTACTCCAGTATTCCAGTCCACAAATTTAGTCATTACTCTAGTCTACAAATTTAGTCATTACTGCAGTATTCCAGTCCACAAATTTAGTCATTACTCCAGTCTACAGATTTAGTCATTACTCCAGTCCACAGATTTAGTCATTACTCCAGTCCACAGGTTTAGTCATTACTCCAGTCCACATATTTAGTCATTACTCCAGTCCACAGATTTAGTCATTACTCCAGTCCACAGATTTAGTCATTACTCCAGTCCACAGATTTAGTCATTACTCCAGTCCACAGATTTAGTCATTACTCCAGTCCACAGATTTAGTCATAACTCTAGTCCACAGATTTAGTCATTACTCCAGTCCACAGATTTAGTCATTACTCCAGTCCACAGATTTAGTCATTACTCCAGTCCACAGATTTAGTCATTACTCCAGTCCACAGATTTAGTCATTACTCCAGTCCACAAATTTAGTCATTACTCCAGTCCACAGATTTAGTCATTACTCCAGTCCACAAATTTAGTCATTACTCCAGTCCACAGATTTAGTCATTACTCCAGTCTACAGATTTAGTCATTACTCCAGTCCACAGATTTAGTCATTACTCCAGTCCACAGATTTAGTCATTACTCCAGTCCACAAATTTAGTCATTACTCCAGTCCACAGATTTAGTCATTACTCCAGTCCACAAATTTAGTCATTACTCCAGTATTCCAGTCCACAAATTTAGTCATTACTCCAGTCCACAAATTTAGTCATTACTCCAGTCCACAAATTTAGTCATTACTCCAGTATTCCAGTCCACAAATTTAGTCATTACTCCAGTATTCCAGTCCACAAATTTAGTCATTACTCCAGTATTCCAGTCCACAAATTTAGTCATTACTCCAGTATTCCAGTCCACAAATTTAGTCATTACTCCAGTATTCCAGTCCACAAATTTAGTCATTACTCCAGTCCACATATTTAGTCATTACTCCAGTCCACAGATTTAGTCATTACTCCAGTCCACAAATTTAGTCATTACTCCAGTCCACAAATTTAGTCATTACTCCAGTATTCCAGTCCACAGATTTAGTCATTACTCCAGTCCACAGATTTAGTCTTTACTCCAGTCCACAGATTTAGTCATTATTCCAGTCCACAGATTTAGTCATTACTCCAGTCCACATATTTAGTCATTACTCCAGTATTCCAGTCCACAGATTTAGTCATTACTCCAGTATTCCAGTCCACAGATTTAGTCATTACTCCAGTCCACAGATTTAGTCATTACTCCAGTCCACAAATTTAGTCATTACTCCAGTATTCCAGTCCACAAATTTAGTCATTACTCTAGTCTACAAATTTAGTCATTACTGCAGTATTCCAGTCCACAAATTTAGTCATTACTCCAGTCTACAGATTTAGTCATTACTCCAGTCCACAGATTTAGTCATTACTCCAGTCCACAGGTTTAGTCATTACTCCAGTCCACATATTTAGTCATTACTCCAGTCCACAGATTTAGTCATTACTCCAGTCCACAGATTTAGTCATTACTCCAGTCCACAGATTTAGTCATTACTCCAGTCCACAGATTTAGTCATTACTCCAGTCCACAAATTTAGTCATTACTCCAGTCCACAGATTTAGTCATTACTCCAGTCCACAAATTTAGTCATTTCTCCAGTATTCCAGTCCACAAATTTAGTCATTACTCCAGTATTCCGGTCCACAGATTTAGTCATTACTCCAGTATTCCAGTCCACAAATTTAGTCATTACTCCAGTATTCCAGTCCACAAATTTAGTCATTACTCCAGTATTCCAGTCCACAAATTTAGTCATTACTCCAGTATTCCAGTCCACAAATTTAGTCATTACTAAAGTATTCCAGTCCACAAATTTAGTCATTACTAAAGTATTCCAGTCCACAGATTTAGTCATTACTCCAGTCCACAGATTTAGTCATTACTCCAGTCCACAGATTTAGTCATTACTCCAGTCCACATATTTAGTCATTACTCCAGTCCACATATTTTGTCATTACCCCAGTCCACATATTTAGTCATTACTCCAGTCCACATATTTAGTCATTACTCCAGTCCACAGATTTAGTCATTACTCCAGTCCACAGATTTAGTCATTACTCCAGTCCACATATTTAGTCATTACTCCAGTCCACAGATTTAGTCATTACTCCAGTATTCCAGTCCACAAATTTAGTCATTACTCCAGTATTCCAGTCCACAAATTTAGTCATTACTCCAGTATTCCAGTCCACAAATTTAGTCATTACTCCAGTCCACATATTTAGTCATTACTCCAGTCCACAGATTTAGTCATTACTCCAGTCCACAAATTTAGTCATTACTCCAGTATTCCAGTCCACAGATTTAGTCATTACTCCAGTCCACAGATTTAGTCATTACTCCAGTCCACAGATTTAGTCATTACTCCAGTATTCCAGTCCACAAATTTAGTCATTACTCCAGTATTCCAGTCCACAAATTTAGTCATTACTCCAGTATTCCAGTCCACAAATTTAGTCATTACTCCAGTCCACATATTTAGTCATTACTCCAGTCCACAGATTTAGTCATTACTCCAGTCCCCAAATTTAGTCATTACTCCAGTATTCCAGTCCACAGATTTAGTCATTACTCCAGTCCACAGATTTAGTCATTACTCCAGTCCACAGATTTAGTCATTACTCCAGTCCACAGATTTAGTCATTACTCCAGTCCACAGATTTAGTCATTACTCCAGTCCACAGATTTAGTCATTACTCCAGTCCACAGATTTAGTCATTACTCCAGTCCACATATTTAGTCATTACTCCAGTATTCCAGTCCACAGATTTAGTCATTACTCCAGTCCACAGATTTAGTCATTACTCCAGTCCACAGATTTAGTCATTACTCCAGTCCACAGATTTAGTCATTACCCCAGTACTCCAGTCCACAGAGTTAATCCTTACTCCAGTCCTCAGATTTGTTGCATCCCTTTCGGCAAAATAAACCCTTGAGAGACGTCAGTGGAAAGAAACTGTTAGGACTGAAACAATATGAGGCTAAGAAGTGTCCATCGCTCCTTTATTCTTGCAAGTTTCATTATTTGCTGTGTTTGGAGTGTCTATGGTAAGTCCATAGCTAGTCAGATTTAGATTGTGTTTTATGTCATGTATTTTGTGTTCTAGTTTTTATTCAGTTTTGCTTAAATATTGCATTATTGTCTCATCAGTGCAGGAGGAAGCTAAATTAAATGGAGTTTCTGAAGAGTTTAAATGTTTTTACTGTTAATCTTCTTTCTGATATGAGTAGTAATGGGATTAACCCAAACTATATTTGTATCAGTTGCCATTGTGTGTTCTGTCATTTTGTGTCTGTGTGTGTGTGTGTGTGTGTATATATATATATATATATATATATATATATATATATTGTCTTATATGCCTATATATGTTGTCTTACACACTCTTTCCTGTATTGTATCTTAATAAAGCTCAGAAGTTGTACACCAATCCTTCCTACAAACCTACAAGCATGTGTTGTGTAACTTGTCCATCCTGTTTGATTTTTCTAGGCATAAAACGGAATCCTTTTCAGTATTAAAGCATGAATACTAAATAATAATTGTTTACCACTTGTGGTTTATGTTAGTGTTTGCAGATACATTAGTCCCATTGGACATGCTGCTCACAGCTTGGAAGCCTTTTATACTGTCCTGGTCTAATTGAGCAGCTTGAAAAACATTCCCCTCCTGATTGTCTTTTATTTTCCCCCAAAACTTAACATTCAGGACCAGTCAATCCCTTCCGAAAACATGTCAAAAGAATGCTCAGTTCCTGCTTCAACTTGAAAATGAGTTAAATTCTCATGTATTCGTAGGAGACTACTGTGAGGTGAACTTGTGCCATAATGGCGGGACATGTGTGACTGGAGTAGGAGAGGAATCTTTTGTCTGTATCTGTGCCGAAGGATTTACAGGAGACACGTGTACTGCCAAAGAGAATGGTAACGATCACATCATGTTTATGTGACTATATCACTGTTTGAACCTAAGGTAGCAGTATGTAAATAAAATGTGCAAATTTGAGACATAACCACAAATGTGTTTTTTCCAGGTCCGTGCAGCCCTAACCCATGTAAAAATGATGGAGAGTGTGAGGTGATTGCAAACTCCAGACGAGGAGATGTTTTTAATGGTTATGTTTGCAAATGCCAGTCTGGCTTTGAGGGCGTTAACTGCCAAATAAGTGAGTATACCATCTTATTATAACAAGCAGGTGTACTGACCATGCTGGCAGCAGTACATACAGTGGCACTAATCTTGTAGTTTATAATTTGCCTTGCATTTGTATACTTTACAAAGTATATCAAGACATTGAAATGCGTGTTGCTCAGGTAAAACACAACACTATATGGCACATAACTCTCCGGTGTCACCCAAATGAGGATGGGTTCCCTTTTGAGTCTGGTTCTTCTCAAGGTTTCTTCCTCTTACCATCTAAGGGAGTTTTTCCTTGCCACAGTCGCCTCAGACAATGTAAAGTGTTAAAACCGCTACACAAATAAAATTGATTTGAATTGAATTGAATAACACACACACACACACACACACAAATAACACCTAGTTCTTGCACTAGATCTAGCATTTGCTAGAGTCTGCTCCATTTAGTCAGTAAACATGGCCAAGTAATGAAACAGACCTTCTTCCATTTTTTCAGTAGCCTTTCAGCAAACATGCGATTATCTTATTTACTCACCACTCAGTAATTGCTTTAAACAAACGTTTAATAACTTTTAACTGTATAACTTTTTACAGTCAAGTGAGTACATCCTGCTCAGAAAAACTAATTGTGTTGAATGGAAGTGTGTAGAAGTTCAGATGGTCAACTGGTTTAGCCAATCAGACTGCAACCTTGAATCGTGGACAAAAGACATCAGAAGCTCTGTGGACTGTGGCTACATGATGCACACATGTTTATATTCAAGACTTAATTCAGGATTTCCCTAAAGATTTTCCTATAGCAAATTTCATAGTTATCACCTAAACTTTCACTTAAATAATTAATTACGTTGTTATAGTACTGCTGCTGATGAATTGTATGTTAAATATGTAAAATTTACAGTTCATCAACAAACAAATTATTTTTCTAACTTTTTTTTAATCCAAGCAAGAGCATTTCTTGCTTAACTTGACATTCATTCCAGCTTGTGATGTGCAGCGGCCCATCTGGAGCTACAGTTATTGTAAGACAGACACACCCAGGAAGTAGAATATACACTTGTGGTTAGAGAGCACTGTGACTAAGGGAAGTTTTAAATAATAGTCATGACTTTCCAGTCCTGGCTTGTCTTGCTCTGTTTTTTTTTTCTTCCTTTATGCTCGCTAAATGAGATTTTAAAAACAGATTCATACATCTACCATTCTACAGGAAGTAAAGTACAAAACACGGGAAGTAAGCAGTAAATCTGTTCTGTATACTTTGTCTAGAATTCAGTTAAAGTGGGATTTTCGGGCTTTTAAAAAAATATACTTGTTTTTATGATATTTATAATTTGTATGTGTATATTTCATTTTTCAACATTTTAGCAAGCAATGTAAATGTTTAGACATTATTAAAATAATGACTAATTTTAATTTTAATTTACTAGCCACAATGTTGTAATAGAGCATTCATTGTTTTTAAATATAACTATAAAATTCAACCTATATTTAAATGTCTTTGTTCCCACTCCTGGCAATGCCTTAGCATTACACAGGTCAGCTGCTATAGCGTCAGTATAATTCGTCAAGCTCTGATCAACTCTTAAGAGGTTTTATAGTAGCAGATCCCAGTCTGGGCTTTTAGCCATGCATGAGGTTCCAGAATTTTCTTTAAATATAATGGAGGGATTCAGTGAGTTCCTGGAAAAGTATAGAACATCTAGAACAATTTTCCGAAGCTATTCCTTGCATTTAATTAAAATATTGGAATTTTTGATGTCCAATAGTTTCCATCACCTAAGTAGGTTTGGCTCTCTTCGAAGCACCTCTGCCCCAGATTAAGTGTTTGTGTGTGTGTGTGTGTTTGCGCATGTGGGAAGGCGATCTGGGCTTGAGGCCGAGCTGTTTTCAGGTTTTCAATCCTCTTAGGAGTTTTCAGAGCAGAATTGTTTTGGTCTGCAGATGCCTAAGCCTATGATAAATACAGCCTATCTTCTTCAAGGTAGTAATGCTCTTCTTTTCTTTTTTTTTTTTACACTGGTGATTTCCAGAGCATACTGCCACTTAGTGGTGACTACTGGAAATTACAGCTTGAGCATTTTGCAACATTTTAAATTGTGTTAATCTAAATTAACACAATAAATATTTATATTAATGAATATTTATTAATATTAAATATTTCTTAGGTTTCTAAAGAATAATGTATTTTAGCTACATAAAAATACAGAATAGATAGATAGATAGATCTGGAAGCTTACAAGGTGTCTGGAGTGCCATAAAAAAGCTTGAGAAATAAATTACACAAATACACCAGGCCCTGTCTTATGATTAATTGAAGATTTTGATCACTGATATTTTTTCTAACAGTGTAGCGTTAAAGTAGATATTTACTTATTGACAAATAAGTCTCAAGCATAATAAATCAAAATAATTTACTTTAGTATTTAATTTTCTTCCATTTTGCTGCTTGTCTACCTCAAGGCCTCCAGTGTGTTTTTATGTTTGTGAGTGTGTGTGCATTTGTGTGTGTGTGTGTGTGTGTTGTTTAAGAACACATCCAAGAACATCTCTTCGCAGGCAGATCAATGACCTCATAAAACTTCTGAATAAAAATAAAAATATTGCGCATAATGCATCATAAAGTAGATACAATATACATTGTTCTCCATGCGAGGCAAGAATAATTTTTTATGGTTTTAATCATGAAAACTTCCACCTCCACATTTCACAATTAGGCTGAATTCTCCATCACGCGTCCTTCTGATGATGTAAAATACACCAGCAGGCTGTTTTGTCCATGTAGGGATCTACTGTAGGTATTACAGCTTTTTATAGTTTAGCCTCACCTTGGGCCAAGTGAAACACAGAATGTCATCCTCTTTCATCCATTTAAAGCACACTTTTAATAGGTTTTATCTGCTCTCTCTCCTCCATTTGTGCCTTTTACAGAAGTCGCATTGCCTGTGATTGCTCCTGGTTTTATCTGAGGTCATGACCTTGTGCAGTGAATTCCCAGACTTTCCTCTGTTCCTCACTACATTCCTACAATGGTGCCTGTTTAAAAACAGTCATTAAGTAAATGCCTACCTGTTAGAAAGAATAAAAACAAAAAGATTTGCGAGCTGATATTCTTATTACATTCAGGACACTGGTGAATGTTTACCTCATGCAAACATCAAGCTCTACAGCCCATTGTAAGCTTTCTAGATGTTTCGTGTACAGTAGAGATTGTAAAACCCACACAGCAGGACACAGAGAGTACACTGACCCTGGAGATCATAAACTTGTTTACAGGAAGATAGAGCACCTGCAAAAGCACACAGTGTCTGCACTGTACTGCTCTCACTCATGGCTCACTCACCACATATATATACATATACATACATACATCTATACATACATATATGTATGTATGTATAAACGTATACATAACTGACCTGATTAAATGATCTTTTGCAGATCATTTAACAAGTGGGTAACTCAGAGAACCACTAATTTCACAACTACTTCAGTGATTTACTGTGCTTAAAATCTTGGCTTTACAGAATACAAACATACAAACTTTTACATGAACTATGATCCTGCATTTTTTTTTTTTTACAGATGTAAATGACTGTGATAACCAGCCTTGTAAGAATGGAGGCGTATGTCGGGACCTGGATGGAGACTACACATGCCATTGCCCTTCTCCTTATGTAGGGAAGCAATGCCAGCTAAGTAAGCATAGTAATGATTAGCTAAGTAATGATTAGTATTCAGATAATTACAGTCAGGTTGTAGAATGGTTTCCTACGTTTATTCTGTATTTTATTAGGTGCAAAAAGTTCTTTGAATATTTGACAAATAAATAAATAATTTTCAGCTAATAGAAAATATCCTCAGAATGTTGGAGGTGTTATAGCAATCCTGTAAATGCTCTATGCAGTTTGTTGCAGCATAATATTTTTAGAAGATTTCTCACACAGTCATCCTTGTTAGATAACAACAAACAGTAAAAAAATAGTGTTATTGTTCCAATTAATAATAATAATAATAATAATAATAATAATAATAATAATAATAATAATAATAATAAATAATATTATTATATTATTATTATTATTAGTAGTAGTAGTAGTAGTAGTAGTAGTGGTAGTAGTAGTAGTAGTAGTACTATTATTATTATTTATAACTGAGCCAGATGGTTATACACTATAATCAAACCATTGCTATATACTATATATAACAGTACAGATTTGGAGCTAATCTGTCTTCATTCCTGTGGCAGGCTGTATCTCTTTGTTAGGAATGGAGGAAGGGGGAATTGTCGAGTCCCAGATCTCTGCCTCCTCGGTGCACTTTGGCATTCTGGGTTTGCAGCGCTGGGGACCTGAGCTCGCCCGCCTCAACAACCAGGGTTTCGTTAACGCTTGGAGTTCAGACCCCCATGACAAGAACCCTTGGCTTGAGGTTGTTAAAAATATTTCAAGAACATTCTGTGATCCTGCATTATAATTTACTCTGCATATGTTGATCCAGAAACTTAATGCATTAGATTTTCTTAACGATGACCACTCTTTCAGATCGATCTACAAAAGAAGATGCGTCTCACTGGTATCATCACACAGGGAGCCAGTCGCATGGGCACAGCTGAGTTCATCAAGTCCTTCAAGATGGCATCAAGCTTTGATGGCAAAATGTACATGATGTACAGAGCTCCTGGCCAAAGGAAAGACAAGGTGAGAAGCAGAGATAATGCCTTACCATTTTTCTTCTGTGGTTTAGTTTGTATTTATATCTTGCATTTATATCATTCCTGCAGGTATTTATTGGGAATACCGATAATGAAAGCACCAAGACGAATCTGTTCGAACCCCCAATTGTGGCTCAGTACATTCGCATCATCCCTGTGGTGTGCCGCAAAGCATGCACTCTGCGCCTGGAGCTGGTTGGCTGTGAACTAAACAGTAATTCAGATGCATGATTTCTTTGAGCAAATTATAGCAATTTATAGTCACTTTTAATAGCATCTAGACATTAAAAACACTGTTTAAGGGTCAGGCTTTTTTTCTCTTCATATTAAAAAATGTTAGAGATGCGTGATGCAAAAGTCTGGACTAGACTAAATAACTAAGTGCTTTTTACTATGTCATATGTGTGTGTTTGTGTGTGTTTAGTTTTCTTTGTTTCATTCATTATTGAATATTACATTTATTTATTGTAGTATCCTTTTCTGTTTTGTTTGTTTTTTTAGGTTTATGCTTTTTTAGGCTTTCTTACTTTATTCATGCTCCTGTTTTCTCTTCCCATATTTATCTCTGTCCATTAGTTCTTACTCCCAGGCTGCTGCTGAAATTGATCTCTCCCTTTCATGTGCTGTTTCATTAATGTGTTATTCTTTGCATTTGCCAGCATATCTATCATTGTCCCTCCTCTTCCATCTTTCTGTTTACAGTCTACTCCAATGCTGTAGGCTGCTCTGAGTCTCTGGGTATGAAGTCTCGTCTTATCTCAGACAGCCAGCTGTCGGCGTCCAGCGCTTTCCGCACCTGGGGCATAGATGCGTTTACATGGCTTCCACATTATGCTCGCCTGGACAAGCAGGGCAAAACCAATGCCTGGTCCCCAGCCAGCAACAACCGCACTGAATGGCTGCAGGTGACCTGTGCTTCACATTAAAAAGGCTAAACAATTGTATTGCTTTATTGCAAAAGTTATTTTATCCAACATTGCTCAATTAACCTGTTAAACTCTACTAGGTCAAGACATTCCTCACTCTCCTCATCCACTATTCCTATTAGTTTCACTTAAATATTTCATAGTAGTTACTGAGTAATATGCTTTCCAATGAATGAATGAATAATAAGCTGAGGTTATTACACCTGCACAATATACAGTATATTCTGACCAGTTTTTGAAGTAATAAATAGTAAATTTAGCACCTATAATATCATGAAAGTCACTCTGGTGTTGTGCTTTTGCCCCATTACATATGCCTTTATGAGATGGCCTTTACAGTGCAGAGCTAGAAGCTAGTAAATTCGAGTTTCATGACCAGGAATGAATGAGTGAACTACCTACTGAGATGAGATGAGATGAAATGAGAGACGAGTTGTACCTATATATATATATATATATATATATATATATATATATATATATATATATATATATATATATATATATATATATATGGACCCAGTGGAGTAGGAGGTACTGGGTAATGTTGCATTGTGGAATCTGATTGCTGATGGTTATTCATTGACCACACTGCATTTTGGCAGTTACTGAAAAATATGCATCCCAAACTAGAAATAGCTATGTAGTTCCTGCATTGCCTAAGCCTATCCATGTAGTTTTTGCCATAGTTTTTCAAGTTCACTTTCTCTGCTGCATTGTCTAGTATTCATTTTAGAACTTAATTCATTCATTCATTCATCTACAGTCATCATGTTATCCTAGTCAGGGTTATGATGGACCATAGTGGTGTCTGTCCCAGGAACACTGGGCATAAGGCAGGAATAAACCCTGGATGGAAAGGCAGTCAATCACAGAGCATGTGTAACACAAATGTTCACACACTCATTCGCACCTAAGGGCAGTGCAGCACAGCACAGACACCTGAGTGGAAACACAAGCTCAAAATTTAACGGGGGAATTAAACAACTGCTGTAAGGTGACAACACTACCTGTTGTGTTTCATAAAAATAAATATTATTAGATTAATAATAAAATAGATTAAAATAGACCTTTTCATTATTGCAGATACAAATACAACGTCTTTGCTGAACTGCAACAGCTGTATGTTAAATTGGTTCATTTGAATATCTATTATTTTTAGGTGTTAAGTAAAGGTGTTTGCTTAAGTGAAATGGCTATTGCTTTATTTACAGAGACCCTGGGTCCCCTGCTGTTTATCAAGGCCTTATTATCTTACTATGGTGTTTTGTCTTCATTAGCTGGACTTGGATAAGCCTAAGAGAATCACAGGCATCATCACTCAGGGAGCAAAAGACTTTGGCGTGGTGCAGTTTGTGTCTGCTTTTAAGATTGCATACAGTGACGATGGTCAGTCATGGAGCATTGTAAAGGATGCAACCAACAGAACAGATAAGGTTAGTGAATGTTCTCTTTATTTTGTTTCTCCATTGATTAATATTCTGGAACAGCAGCTCTGACAATACGGCTTTATATGAATTCTAATACATTTGAGTACATTATTCTTTCAACAATAAATTCTCAAAACTCAAAAATTTGAAAAGAGAAGCTTCAATGGAGTTTTATCTAGGTGTTTTGTGACAGTGGTAAAATGACAATGATAAGATGACAAAAAAGAGAGACGGTAATAAAAGAGAAGCTACTGATAAAATGCCTGTTTATAGCTGCTATAACGTAAGGAATTTGTCTTGCGGACGTTTAACGATTATAACGCTGTTGTTGGTTATATTCCTATATTGCAGTAAGACCATGTATCAGAGTATTTTAATTCTTTTACATTCTATTATTAATGAAATATTGGGGAAATATCTTGGGATATTATGTTTACTCTCCAGTTTTGACCTGTGTGGGTTCGGTTAGGTTTCAAGTGTTTGCTATGTTTAAGGGATGTTACTATGTTTCTTTCTTTTGCTCTAGTCTGAACATGCCTCTGTGCGCATTTTTTTTACCATAAATTTAGAGTTTACGATCAGTCTTTCTTTCTGAAAATTGAAGATCATCTCAGCATTGTATTCTTTGTGGCTCTAAGGAAAAGCTTATATCTAATTGTTCTTGTTGTAAGAAACAGTATTCCTCTTTATGTGTAAATATCACTTCTGTTCATACGTCTAATGTGAAACCTTGTATAAATCCCTTGTGTAAACTTCTTATGTAACAGGATATTTCGTCAGAATCTCACCAAGATTTCTTTTCTTTTTCAGATTTTCCAAGGCAACATTGACAACAATACACACAAAAAGAACTTGTTTGAGCCACCTTTCTTTGCCCGATTCGTGCGCTTCCTGCCTTGGGAGTGGCACGAACGCATCACTTTAAGGATGGAGTTGCTGGGCTGTGATGCTTAGAATCATGAAGAGGATCATGGCATGTTTTCCTACAGCAGCTGACTGTATTTTCATCTTAACAGATATAAGCGGTCACGGTGTGTTACTGGTTCAGCTAAGAATAAAGAATAAATTGTACTGACTGGATTGTCTTGATGAATTAAAAAAATCTTGTAATTTGTCTCGGTATCATTTGCTAATATGCCTAGATTAATACTTGCACTTCTTGTGGTTTTTTTTAATTGTATGATTTGAAAGTTTTCTAGATAATAATGCATTCATATAGTCCATGAATGCATTAACTCTTCTTCCAAGCATGCAGCCTAGTCCCCAGTAATCAGCCTGATGTCAATATTACATTTTAGTTTTATGATTTTGGACAAAGACTATGTGTAGTCAGGGATTGTGCAATAAGATAATAGAAAGCATAAATACTAATATAAAAGTGTAGAATTATCAATAAGAAATTAATTGAATTATTTCGGTAAATATGAACGTCTCACTACTAATTGATACTCATGGTTCTGCATGCATTTTTTAGTACAGTTTCTTATTTCTAGCCCACATTTTGCTTTGTGTATACAGTATCTACGGTTTCAACCACCAAATTTATACAGAAGTGTAGTTTTTTTTTTTTACTTTTTATAAAATGCACTGTATGTTTCTCATTAACAGTCATTCTTAATAAATGTTTTAAGGATTGTTGCTTGTCTTTGTATGATTATATACATCACTTTCATAGCACAATTAAGCAATAAGTGGCGAAACCCAGGCTTTTCTTTATATAAAGTATGAGTTATTCCAGCTTTGTGCATTCCTTAATTTTCAGTTATAGTGCTTCAGTGTCAGAAAATGAATCTTGCCTTTTTTAGACTTCCAAGAATCCCATTTCATTGTTTGCATCACCTCTTAGAAAGATTGTCATACTACAGCTGGCAAATGCAGAAGATTATATTAACATTTACAGCTTAGACCTTTGCGGTCTAAACTTTATTACACAAATTACAGGCTCCTCCTCAGCTCCCTGCACCCCATCAGCATTCCTACCCTGGAGCAAAGCCTTTCATCTCATCCTGTGAGTGTATACACACCGCCCTCTAAACCCACGTAATGGCTCTCTGTGTGTGAGGACAGATGGGGGGAATCAAGATGTGCTCTGAAACAGACAGCTGACGAAACAGCTAAGCCCCTTCTTCTTTTTTCCTGCAGTTTCAGATTGGTATCTACCCAGGTGTGTGCAGTCTGCTCTGGTAGGTACTGGTGGTGAGACGCAGCTCTTTAGGTCTTAAGACCTTGCCGTTTTTGAGTCTTGTAATCACAAAAAGAGAAAAGAGAGGTAAGATTACATTTTGTTTGTTTCGTTTGATTGTGCAATTTTTTCTTTATAATTTAGATTTTTTTTTTAAATGGTTACTTGGGACCTACACCACCTACACAATACTGCAATTCTGCGAAACTATTATTATCTTCTTGGAACTGTCTTACCCTGTTATTAGATTTGTGGACACTTTGTGGCAAGCAAGATGTCTCTCTTCTTTCAGTACTGTATGACAGTTGTTTCCTGATGAGCTCATCTGTTATGGTTCAGACTGTACTGATAAATGAGCCATAACAATGAACTCATCATCAGAAAGGAGGGAAAAAAAATTGTCAGCAAAATTAAGAGCCAAAAATCCCTAGGTTGAGGGAACAAGAAAACAATTCCTCATCAATTAAGGTATTATTATCACTCATTGTGTCTGGGTTAAATACTGCATTTAAACCTGCTAATTTTCCACGAATTAATATTTTTAATTTGCAATATAGTGACAGAGAAATGTTGTAACCTACGGCATTATTATACATATTATTTAGCTTAGTTAAACATAGTTAACAAAGTCACTTAAGTGAAGATTGTTCCGTCTATAGTCTGACGTATCTGAATATATTAAAGCCAGAGGATCCTCCTCTAGCAGGGCTTTAAATGACCCCATGTCCCATATCTTGTCTTTCTTAAGTCTTCCTTTCATCCTTTTGTCTCAGCGTCACTTTAGCTTAGTAAACCTTTGCTCGAAGTCAGCTACAGGAATTCAGGAAAGTGCGATTAAAGACCACAGAGTGAGTAAACAAATGTGGATCACATGTTGTAGATACTTGATAGAATCTGTTACAGCAGTTAAATATTTTTGCTATGTGTCTTAGTATATAATTTTATTGTAAGAATATAAAGCATTAAATAGGCAATAATATATATATAACATTGAGGTATGTAATAATTAATTATGGCACTTTTATCCAATCTTGCTAAATACTACACAATAAGTTGCATAGCATGTCAGAATACTTCGTAAATTAACGACTAGTTACTGTAAAGTTTCCAACTAGTTACTGTACAGTTGTCAACCTTTTCCAGTAAAAGTCAGTGCCAGTAAAGAATGTGAAATGTGTAAATTATTATCAAGCAAAGAGGAGTGTTTTCTGTTCTTCTTTTTTCCTTTTCTTGGCTTTGCTTTGCTTGGTATTGTCTGTCTTTTGTTGCCTTGCTGTGATTTCAAAAAGTCGGTTCTTTTTTTATTGCCTAAATAGTTCTGCTATCACTGTTATTGTAGGAGGATTTCCAAGAAAGCTGTTCCAAATGGGAAAATTGCACACTCTACTGGCTTTGACTCTGCAAGTACTTTACTCTTGCCATGCAGCACCCAGTGTGTCCAATGGCTTCTTCTACCAAGACATCTTGAATGGAACCGGGAATGGAGAAAGTATGTTTATGGGCATGTCTGTCTAATGATAGTGGTAATTTTACAAAAGCAGTTACTAAACATATGGCCTTTGTTTAAAAAGAAGACTTTTTAAACAAAAGTTTTAGGATATATGTACAATATATATACATATTTTGTTTAAAAAGTCTTATTATATATAATAATTTTTACATGTATGTTTGTATGTTTGTATGTATGTATGTATGTATATATGTATGTGTCTGTGGTAGCCTGTGAAAACCCTTCACATGGAAACATTTGCTCCTATATGCTGTATATAATTTTATTTAGAGCTTACTTTGTCACTGCAAATTTAATTTTATAAGCTGAAAACCTAGCTATTTTGGTCAAACTCATCTTTTGGGCTATTTGCCAGAATTCATCCACATCAACATCTATTGGGTTTTCCCAGACTGCCACAAATATCTCGTGAAGATGTCTTGTTCAATCTCTAATTATTTTATTTCTGAACAGTTCATTTCGATGGTATAAAACTGCGAGTTGAGTCTCAGCCACACTCTGTGTTTGCTGTGAGGGGCAGTAACATCACCCTGCCCTGCCGCTTCTGGTATGAGCCTCCGTTAATCAGCTCACGAAGGGTGAGGGTGAAATGGTCCTTGTTACCAATCTATGGAGACCAAGAGTTCGATGTGCTTGTGTCTATTGGTCACCGTCAACGAAGCTTTGGAGCGTTTAAGGATCGAGTGCGTCTTCGGAAGGATGACCGAGGAGACATTTCACTCATTATTACCAACGTGAGTCTGAAGGACAGCGGACTGTATCGCTGTGAAGTCATCGATGGGTTGGAGGATGAGAGTGCAACAGTGGATTTGGGGCTCAGAGGTGCGAATTAAGCTTCTCAAATACAAGTATTATCATTAAAAAAAACACTCACACAAAATCTCAAATCTTCAGTAGATTATGTGGCCTATGTCCAAGATTTTCAGTTATATGAAAGAAACATTTGACATGTCTAGTAGTTGTAGGTTAAGATATTTCTCCCATTTCTGTCTCTTCTTGATATTTTGTCTCTCCCTAATATTTTTCTCTGCATGTTACCCTGTGACACTGTGATTATAGATTAGGTCCATGTGTTTCAGGTGTAGTGTTTCCCTACCAGCCTCATCATGGCCGCTACCACCTAACCTTCAAGGAAGCCCAAAAAGCCTGTAATGGCCAAGATGCTGCTGTTGCCACATTTGATCAGCTCTTTACTGCTTGGCAAGAAGGGCTGGACTGGTGTAACGCTGGCTGGCTAGCAGATGGCACAGTGCAGTACCCCATTGTCCAGCCCCGACAGCCTTGTGGAGGCCTTGATCTTGCTCCTGGTGTACGCAGCTATGGAGCCAGGCACAAACATAGAAACCATTATGATGTCTTCTGCTTTACCTCCACTGTAACAGGCAAGACTTTTTGAATTTTGCCTCTCAGCTTTATAACTTTGAGAAACACTGTACTCTTGAGTTTTGTATAGAAAGTTGTTATGGTTTTCTTCAGTGGAGATTGCTCCATTATTGATGACAAACATCATAGTGTCTTTGGATGACTAAAATACGCACATGATTAACTTCAACAAATGATACACAAACATAATCTGTGCTAATTTTCCACCTGGAAATTAATTTACAATAAGGCTACAGTCAGGTATCATATAATTATATGGTCTAGCTAGCTAGCAAAGATTAAAATTTGCGAGCTCGCTATCATTATTCTAACTATTATTATGTGTGATAAAGCTTGCTAGAAATCTTAACTACAGGATAATACAGTATGATATTTAGTGTAATGTTAGCTAGCAAACTTGTCTACCTACTCCTGAAGCAATAACATTATCTAAGCTGCCCATTTAGCTGACAAAATTAGCACAGCACTGTGTTGAGGCTGCTGGTTACTGTTGTACATAGGCACTTCTTTTTCACTAGTTTAATATTGCAGATAGCCAGGGCGCCAATGCTATTTTCACTCTGATAACAAATTCTGACTTCAGCCACACTCAACACTCTGATAAGAGATACTGATAACAGCTAAAAGCAATAATGGTCTCTATTCATTGAGTTATTTATGGCTGTATGATATTATATCAATATATATATATATATATATATATGTATACTAATGGCAGCTAGTGCTTGGTTAATTACAGGATACTTAGTCGGACTAGCTTCTTTGCTAGTAAACTTGTTGGGCCAAATTTAAGTATCTGTTGTTGGGGAGGTAAGATAAGCTAACATTTTATCTGGGAAGATTACTGTAGTGCTGTATTTAGTTGTTGTCTTGTAGATAACCTTTGGTCCTAAAGCTATTTTTATTTGGTGATAAATCCTGACAATACAACAATTGTCATTTGCCACACTAAAATCATTTTAATAGCACTTTAAATAGTTCTGTACTATATTTATGCAAATATGATAGTCTTAATAAACCTGACATTGGTCTGTTCTATTCACATCTAGGACAAGTGTACTACTTGCAGCATCCTCAGAAGCTCAACCTTACCATGGCAGTCGAGGCCTGTATTAAAGATGGTGCTCAGATTGCCAAAGTTGGTCAGCTGTTTGCAGCATGGAAGTTTCTGGAGCTGGATCAATGTGACGCAGGATGGCTGGCAGATGGAAGTCTGCGCTACCCAATCAGCAATCCTCGCTCAAACTGTGGCCCTCAGAAGTCAGGGGTCCGTAGCTTTGGCTTTCCTTTGCCACACCACAAACATGGTGTATACTGCTATAAATCTAGATAAAGGCTCTTTGAGACTTAATGCCTGTTAAATGTGAAATAAGAGGTACAACAGCCTCATATCCAACTGTAGGTTTGGGCTTTTCTAAGAACTTGGATAAAAAGAGATGAAAGGACAAATTTTATTGACAGTTAAACCTTACACACTGTCCAGATATAATTCTCCCTTGGATTCATTTGAGTACCTAAGGTCAATAGGAGAAATAATTATATAAAAGGATCTAATGACAAATTATTACAACAAGGAAATATGGACATTTGGCTCATATTTGGACAATATTGCTTTTACAATTAAATTGAATCTGATTTAACAAATCTTATCTGTTGAAAGATCACACATTCGGGTCAATAATTATCTTATGCCAAGGAAACTTTTTTTTTAACACTCTTTATCTAATAACTCTTTATTTTTGCATTATTCATGAAACTTTAGGGAACAATATTTACCTTACTCACTTCACATAAACGCCAAGATACACTAAACTAATAATAAAAAATTGTTCACAAACAAATTGAAAAGTAAAAGTGATTTAACAAAAGACGAAGCTGCTTATACTGATGCAGCAAGATTTAGTGGAACGGTTAAGCGGCCTAATCAGAGTAACGGTTAAGCATTTCCAATTACATTAGGTTCAGTATTTCTGGCAAGCTCTTATGAATTGCTTATTATTACTTTAGTGGAGCTTCGGACCCCTGAAGCACTTCCCGAACTAAGAAAACAGATAATGTGATTATTGTCTTGTAGATATTTATCTTATCAACTATTTTATCATACCTTCTTTTTAAGAACTGCCTATCTAGTTTCACAGTCATTTCTTAGAAATAGCAAAGATGTAACTTTTTTGTGACTTTTTAATATTTTGTTCTATATGAATAAAAAAGGTGGTGGATTAATTTAATGCAAAATATAAACGTGAAAAAGATATAACAACTGCACATATGCACGCCTATCAAAATGACCACATAATGCATATTTCTGTGAACAGCTACTGTAATCAGTAAAGGAGAACCCAAATGTAGATAATCACACATAAAATGTTTGCTAAATGAGTTACTGCTTTTCATACTTTACTTTATCTCTGAAAATGAACATGTACTACCAGTAGGGGTCTCAGTGTGTGAGTATGCCCTGCGGACATGGAGGAGCTCTAGGTAAGAGAGGAGAAAGGGCCTTGTGTATAAGAGGAGCCCTAAAAGAGCTCATTCAGTCAAGGGCCACTATACACTCCACCCTACTGAGCACACTGCAATGCCTGTACTTTTATAACTTTTGTAACTCCAAGGGTACTTATTGCTGTACTCCAAGCCCAGTTGCATTTTTAAACTTGACAAGGTGAAAATATTTTCCATTACCTGTGAACTGTGAATAGTCTCAGCGTATTCCTAAAACCAGACATGTGAATTTCTTTGCTTGTAACTGCAGATCTGTTTTTTTTTCTCCTGCAGAAATACACACTGAATTAAATCCTTGCTTTAAAAGTGATCTGTGGAATGTTTTATTTGGTATTTCTCATCTCTTCAATTTGTTTTTAAAAATACATTTATTCAAGCAAAAACAGGCTGTGTAATGTCATCTGTGTATATCTGAAAACATAACAGTCAAATCTGATGGCAACCTCCGTCTCTCAGTGTACATTTCTCTTCATCAGCATGGCTTCGTCTCACCTCTTTATTCTCTTTCTCCAACACAATGATCTGAGTGTTTCCTGGATATCTACGGTGTTTTGCTGCACTTATTAGTACAACATTCAAAATGAAAACATGATTAGAGTTTGTAAGAGTTTACCCAATGCTTGGGGAAAAGAGAGGCACAGCCCCTAAATGATATTAAACAAACCCAAGAACCAGATATTTCATAAGAAAGACATTCATAAGGCACATGGCATAACTAATTGTAGCTAAAAAGCATTAGAGGAAAATGAAAACATCACTGAGTCTTATGAGAACTGAGAATAAGAGCTATTTAAAGAGGGTGATGCTGGTCTCACAGCACTGTGCCCTGCACAGCTTATTATCAGACAAAAACATGGTAATATATGGCAAAAATTATCCATGTTCATGTTCAAAATGACAGTTTGACAGGATCTGGCCATCAAGCACTGCTGTTGCCGTTTTTAATGTATAATTTAGGCCTAAGGAGATGGGCAAACCATGTCAAATTGCCAGGAGAAATTAATAAATACACTTAATTTCACATTACTGTCATCAGAAATATCAAAAATGACACCTTTTTTTTTGATAAATTGTATGAAATAAATTAGTTGAATGTAAACCTCTTCTTATTTATGGCTATACATTTTTTTTTTCTAGACTCACTATCCACTCATATAGACTACAGATGAAAATAATGCTTCAGTAATCTTTTATGTACTATCTTGTGTACTGTAAATGCTTTTTGGTATTTTTTTGGTAACTTGCAAACTAAACAACTGTGTTCAAAGCAAGAAAATTAAACCCAGGGACCTATTTCATTGTCCCTCTCTGAAGAAAGATTGCACACAGTTCTTAGCTGTTCCCTTTTGCCACAAAATTCCAGACTGTCTGGTTGAAAGATCCTCCTCTGGAAGGTTTTGTAAAATTCAGCTGATACTGTAGGTGCAAGTTCAGAGATCCAATTACACTAAGTATGGGAATAAATACTACTTTCATAAATAAAGTGGCTGAGGTGGATGAAAAGAATCACAAAATAGATTACTTTTTTCCCATTCTTATCGAAGCACTACAACTTGTTGGGAGTGACACTATATACAGTTTGTAAATGTGTCTTAAAATAACACTTTTTAATACATAATGCATTCTCAGTTCAAGGCCATGAAAAATAAGATTTAAATGATTTTTTAAAAATCTCTTAACTATTTTCTCTTAAGTCATTTGAGATGCTTCCTCAATGATGTCTTCTTGGCAGATCGACGCCTAATGGATCTCTTCAGTAGTCTTTTTTTGATTTCTATAATAACAAAAAAAGATAATGTAATATAAATATAAGAAAAGATACTTACAGTATATACATATTATCAAGTTAGCCAATCATGTAGCAGCACCACAATGCATATATTGGTAAAGAGCTTTAGCTAATGTTTACATCAAACAACAAAATGAGGAAATATATGATCCCCATGACTCTGAGGGTGACATGGCTGTTAGTGCCAGACAGCCTGTTTAAATATTTTAGAAACTGCTGGTTTTCCCACATAGCAGTCTCTAAAGTATACACAGAATGGTGCAAAAAACAAACATCATCCATGTGGTGGCTTCAAGCTGACCGGAAGTCTTCAATATGCACAAAATGTTAAAGCGTGATGCAAATGCGCTACAACAGGAGAAAATCACTTTGTTTTCCACTCCTGTCAGCCATGAACAACAATGTGAGACTACACTGGGCACGGGCTCATGAAACTAGTCAGTTGAAGACAGGAAAAAGACCAGGCAATCTTTTAAGCTGTACTCTGCTACATGATTGGCTTACTGAATAATAGCATAAATAAGCAAGTTTAAATATGTTCCTAATAAACTGTAGACAGTTAGTCTACAACAGGATATATGTTACATAATATAAACATATGAAACGATATGGAAAAACTTTTTTTCTGCTCATGTAAACATATCACTTACGGGGTATGCATTCCACCTGTGGCTTCTGCCAGTGTCCATCTGCCATGCAGCGGACCACAGGTAGATGGCGCTGTCTAAAGCCATCATTGCACTGATATCTGATTATTGAGTTGACCTGATAGCGTTCCTTTTTAGTCCCAAACCATCTGGCATTCTGCAGTTCAGGAGGTGGGCCACATGTGACTGAGGAAAAATTCATTTTTAATATCTTTTGAATGACTGAGCAAATGCCAGATTAAACTAAATAAAAAATATGGCTTTTAGATTATTTGTATTTTAATGACTTCATACCTGGTCCAGTTTTGCATGTGAATGGTAGATGATAGTTGCAAGGCACATCATTCCACTGTCCGTTTTCATGCCAGATCATCACCACACAATCCTCGCCAGAGTCAAAGTAATTATCCGGCTGATTAGGCCTCCAGTTCTCATATTGCTGGGAGGAAAAGTGATAACATTTTAATGTAATCAAGAATTACAATATATAAATCTTGATTGTTTTCCATTGGCAGAATGAGCTGAACACACTTACCATTGGGGTTCCATCTGTCCACTGGAAGTCATTCTGAAAAGTCTTATCATTAAGTCCAATCCACTGGTAATCCTGTGCATTGGCTAAAGAAAAGAGACACTATGGTATAAAGGCAAAGACACTGTCACATACAGACATACTGTATTGACTCCAAACTTTGCTCACAGTTAACAAATTCTTGCTCCTCTTGGTTGGTGATGCTGACTAGATGAGCTCCAAGGGTTCGACATTGTTGTTCGGCTTCCTCCCACGTTGATCTCTCCGGGAAGTGCAGGTAACAGTTACCCTGAAACTTAGTCCAGCCCTCCTCACATGTTTCTGTGTCTGCAGTGACATACGAGGGAAGTGGGGGTCACACTTTATTCCAGTGAGTTGAAAACCTGACGCATTAACCCAGTACAACAGGGGTGGACACAAATACTTACACAACATTTCAACTGAGAAGACAAAAGATTATTAGATGGACAAGTGGGTTTGGAATTTTGTTGAGACGTTAGCAAATATGCACATAGCATTTCCTACAAATCCTGTGTTCATAATGCATCATAAAAGCATTCATAACACATAATATAAGTAATCAATTGTAGTCCCTAAAATTACAGCCTGTCTGAATACAACTGCAGTTAAAAGCCACTCTTTTAAGAATTTTAAGCATAGAACTTGTGATGTCATAATCCCAGGGTACATAATACATTATAATATCTGTTCCTAAATTTAATACACTAACCAGTGTTTTAATGCACTAAAAGACAGGTTCTTGAATATTTCATTATAATGTCTTGTGTGTGCCAGATTTGATATTATGATATTAAACTTTTATTAATCCCTTTTGGTAAAATTAAAGTCTTGTAGAATTTGATAGTAAGAAGAGGAAGAAAAATGAAAAAATATGATGGTATCAGTGTCTTACAATGACATATTTACTGTGCATTATAGGCTTTGAAAGGTAGCAGTCTCATATGGTGAATGTAGAATACAAAAAGAAAAGCAGCATGATTATAATTATAATGCGTTATGTAGTGTGACATTTTGGTGACATTATGAAATCATATGCTCATGCTTTAGAAAGTGTAACTGTGAACAGTTATACATGCTAATGCCAAGTATGAGTCATTATGTATGCGGTGTAGCAGATAATCAATACATTTATATTGCATTATGAGTATACTAGGATATATTATTATAGAATATTTAGAATATTTGAGGAAGAAAGTGTTACTGAAATATCTAAAATGAATCAAAGACACACATTAAATCCCTGAGGAGAGTAATACATCTTCTGTGAGCAACCATAAATGCTGTAAGGGAGTGGTAGAGTGCTTTTTCACAGCTCACATCCATAGCAGAATGTTTACTCACCATTCACTTCTAAATGTAGTTAGGAATAAACATTGAAAATTAAACAAGAAGGCCAAAAAGAGTCTTGTGTTATGCCCAAATGGAAAACAGCACATGCACATTATTTTTATTACTTATTATGTGTTATTATTTCCCTACCTGCCTGAGTCACTGAAAGACATGTTTTCCACCAGGTGCCTTTTCATACTGAACAGTAAATGATAAACTTCTTCCTTTAGCACCTTTTCCTCTACCATAGTTTTCCCCCAACCACTCACCATTTTGCAAAAACATGAATGGCTAGTATTACAGCTTATGTAAGCATGTTCCAGCACCCTGATGTTACCAAAAGTCCAGTCAATGCTATTAAAACACTGAGACTGTCTTTCATGGGATCAGGTTTGGCTGTTTTTCAGAGATTGTTAGTAGAATTAGCTGAAGCCAACCTCATACCGATCTCACAGCGATCCCCTCCATAGCTGGGCAGGCATAAGCATTTGAAAGCATCCTGTACCTCCACACACGTAGCTCCATTGGCACAAGGGTTTGAATGGCACACATCAACCTCTGAAAATAAAGGTTCTGCAGTTAAGACTGGCGACTACAAAGAGACCCTTGAGCTGGGTGATGCCTTGATAGAATACTAGCGTTGATCAAATCAGAAACCATGAACAATGCAACATGCTTATTGGACACATTCAAAACAGTGAACCACCAATTCATCAAATAGTTTGTGAGAAAATTAATATTCCCATCATTGATGGAATGATTGGAATATATTCAGCTGTTTCCCCTGTGGTTCAAATGAATGGCCACAACATATAGTTTGCAAAATGTTGCATCGGGTCAAGGTCCAGATTCATATCAAGTAGAAGGAAAAGTAGAGCCATGTACCAGAAGTTAACAGGCATGTAACCAGCTGGAAAATAGCGTGCTGATTAAGCCATACTTAAGCAAAGGCAGAGCTGAATAAAAACACATGAGATCAACTAATTTAATTGATAACTGGGAAGTCCTGTAAATATATCAGGCAGAATCAGGTATCCCCACGCACATGCCAAAAAACCTGTGAAATGGATGCCTTTTTGAGTAATACAATCAGGCACAAGCAAATAGACCCGAAGACACACTGATGACAGAGATAGGGAGGAGTGTTCCATTAATGAGAGAAGACGCTACAACAAAAACAGTTAATGGGAATTAGATCATTGTGACAAAGATGCACACATCAAATAGAATGGATAGAATATCTCACATCAAATTAAATTAAGACAACCACATTAAACTGATGAGCAATTTTGTCATTTCTTTCACAAATTAAAGCCAGTTTAAGTGACTCACCAATATGGCACTCTTCCACCTTCACCCCAGGTGGGCAGTGACACACGCCAACCCCATCCTGCACAGAACAGGCAGCAGCACCACAGGGGTTTGGGTTACATGGGTCCACAGCAGCTGGAATACAAATATAGACAGAAGGAAAATATAAACTGAAACATCTGAAAATGTGCAAAAAGACAGCAAATCTTAGAGGTTTTTGGATCATTAGATTTAGTGCCTTTGGATCGTTATCCATTTATGTGATTATTGCTAATTGACTCTAATATTGCTATTATTGCTAATATCTAACTTACCATTCACCATTGCTGGGACCTCTATGACAGGTGGGGTCTGGATCAAAAAGGTAGGGTTGGTAGTGGTGCCAGAAATAGGTGCTGGAGTCACAAAATCATCAGCTTTTGACGTGATTTCCTGGGACCATGCACTGTTACCAAACAGCCCAGAGGGAACTAGAACTCTTGGCTCATCAGTTGATTGGACTTGGTCTTCACTAGGGGATGACGTTACATGGTGATCTTCACTTGAAATAGTAGAAAGTCGGTCCCCACTGCTCAGAAATGTTCCACTCTCCCCCCCACTGTGCTCTATTGGTCCTTTTCTAAGCTCCTGATTTTGATTGGGTCTAAAAGAAACTTCCACTAAGCTCTCATCAGTAAATGATATAGCATTCCCACTGGCTGATGCCTCTGATGTATCTACTGATGGAAGACCAGAGACTCCAGAGAAGTCACCACTCCCTTCCCCTGATCCATACATTAAAATTCCAGAGGCCTCTTGTTCTGTGCTAGATAGGTCTGTGAGATCAGAAAGGCCTGACTCAAAAAAGGTGATGGCAGGAAATCCTGACCCACTTCCAGAGCTGCTTAAATCATCACTTCCACTCACACCAGAGCCACTTAAACCAGACCCTTGTTGATCTCCAGATCCACTGAAATGCATTTGACTTCCACCCAGCTCCTGAGCTGTGAGGGTTGAAGCAGTGGACACTTCCACCCACTGGCCTTTCACCATGACTATTCCACTGCCACTAAGCCCGGAGAAACCACTGTCATCTCCAGAGGAAGTCAAACCTGATGGAAAACCACTGAATCCAGAGAACTCCCCACTAGAACCAAGGCCTGAAGAAATGCCAGAAGGTTCTCCACTTCCGCTTTCTCCCAAGATACTGAAAAATCCAGACGTAGACCCACTCTCTGCAGAACCAAAACTTGAGCCACTTCCTGACCCAGACCCATCCCCACTGAAGAAGCCAGAACCCAGACCTGGCATGAAAGTGAGAATCTCTGCACTGCCCTCCCCAGCTTCCTGAGGTGTCCCTGAAGCCGATGCATCCCCAGAGAATATTGTGCCAGTTCCTGAGAAGGTCACACTTATGCCTAAGCCATCACCACTAAGGCCTGAGCCAGACATGTCTCCAGATCCTGAAAAATCACCTTCTATACCTGATGACCCACTGGGCAGTCCAGATCCTGAAAGTTCTCTTCCTAAACCTGAAGACCCACTTGGCAGTCCAGATCCTGAAAGTTCTCCTCCTAAACCTGTAAACCAATCTGGCAGTACAGATTCTGAAAGTTCTCCTCCTAAACCTGAAGACCCACTTGGCAGTCCAGATCCTGAAAGTTCTCCTCCTGAAGCTGAAGACCAACTTGGCACACCAGATCCTGAAAGTTCTGCTCCTAAACCTGAAGAACCACTTGGCACGCCAGATCCTGAAGGTTCTGCTCCTAAACCTGAAGAACCACTTGGCACGCCAGATCCTGAAAGTTCTGCTCCTAAACCTGAAGACCAACTTGGCATGCCAGATCCTGAAAGTTCTCCTCCTAAACCTGATGACCCACTAGGTTGTCCAGATCCTGAAAGTTCTCCTCCTAAGCCTGATGAACCACTAGGTTGTCCAGATCCTGAAAGTTCTACAAAACCTGATGACCCACTAGGCTGTTCCCCACTTCCACTGGCTGATGCATCACCAGAAAAATCCTGGTCCCCAGATGGCAGGTCTGCTGAACCAGAACCAGAAAGTTCCACAGGCATTGGAGGAGTAATAGTGGGATTCACTATGGAAATAAAAATAAAGGGAAAATGGAGCAATTTCCATCAACACTATTTATCCCCAAATAACAAAAGCTTAGGCTTTTTGTAGATACAGAAAAGAGAAAGGATCCATTACCAGGTATTGCAAGGTCAATGCTTGAGGTCAGCTTCACCACTTCCTCTTCAATATATGTCATGTTTGATCCAGTCTCATTAAAATCTAATTTGAAATCTACTGTCAAATAACAAAGAAAGGGTAAATGTATTTATAAGCTATGTAACTCTAGACAGTTCTCAAATGTTTGCAAGTGTTAAACTTTTAATACCTTCTAAGCAGTAGGCATCAAATCTGGAGTGCACATCAGGATATTCAGTCTGGTTGGGAAACTTAAAGACTGTATGGACTCCAGGTTTCCCTCCTCCACACTGAGGCCTGGGATTATTAATTGGATAGCGGACACTGCGGTCGATAAGCCAGCCAGCACGACACTTATCAAAGCCTTGCTTCCAGGCCACATACAGATCAGCTGTGGAGGCCAACGAGGCGTTCTGGGCCTGGCAGTAAGCCATTGCTTCATCATATGTGAAACCCTCAAATGAACTCACATGAAAGACATTCCCTGGAAGAAAATTATAAGTGTGAATGTTTATTTTATTGGATCTTTTTGGTTTATATTGTTATGCTTGAAGTTACTTGTAATTCCAGCAAAAACTCAAACAAATGCTGGAATAGTATTTCTTTCAGTGAATCAAAACAGACTTTGAGTCTCTAAAGCTGTTAAAGAGCAGTTACCTCTTGGATTGTCCATGTAGCAATATACATCATAGAGCTCATCAGTAGGTCGTACACCATAAGACCTCACACCTGCCAAATCTTCCAAATCACCAGCACATTTCTCTCGTGCCGATACGATAGGATACCTTTATTTTGAGCAAGAGAAACAATACACTCACAACATAAATAATTTACATGAAATTAACTTGTTTTCTTTTTTCTGTTTTGCTTGCTTGTAATACAAATACATGTCATAATAACTTTAAAGCACCATAGTAAGCTAATACTATAAAAGCATTACCTTACTGTCTGGTCACTCAGCCAGCCTGCATCACACTGGTGATAACCAGCTTCATAGGCAGCCTGTAACTGCTGAGGACTAGCAATAACTGCACCAATGTCCTGACAGGCTTGCTGAGCCTCAATAAAGGTAAAAGCATAGCGACTGTGGACTAGTCTGTAGTGGAAGACAACACCTGGATGGAAAAGATGATTAACAAAATGAAATGTAGTAGTTTTTCACAAAATGTGGTTGATATTATTAATCACTAAAAAAAGTGCTACTACTAGTACACTAGATTGCTAAATATTTTTTACCAGTCAGGGACATAACAGGTACGGTTGTATTTTCATCTGGAATCTCTAATCCAAGGTCAGGCTGTACAGTCACCATGTTTACAGTGTCATCAGTGACACTTGGTGGTGAAGACAGAGGCAGCTGTGTGACATTCTGCTCCACATACAGGAAGTCAACAGTTGTGGTTGGGGGTTTGTGGGTTTCAATCTCACCAATTAGTTCATTCTCATTGGAAGTCGGTGATATAAACACTGCTGGACCAGCTGTCACCAAAGTCACACTTAGTTCCTCACTTGTAGGCTCTGCAGTCTGAATATCTGGGAAGATGGATGTGGCTGAGCCCTCCTCCTCTTCTTCTAAAGAAGACAAAAGCATATTTTTTCACTAAATCAACATGGCTATGGTCAATCTGACCCATTCCTTATTTACTATGATTCATTGTTATTGGGAAACACATTAATTAAATGTAATATAATTTGCTATACTAAGCCAGAATTTAGTAAAGCCATGAAAAATCTGAAAATAGAACCCAATGTTTGCACCTGTGTAACAGATAGCATCATATCTTGATTCTGGTAGAGGGTAGCCTGTCTGATTAATGAAGCGGTACACAGTGCGCACTCCCAGCAGACCTCCTCCACACTGGGGACGGGCAATGTTGATAGGATAGCGGACACTACGGTCTGCCAGCCAGCCTGCATTACATTCATCCATACCAGCTTTCCATGCCAGATAGAGTTGGCCAGTTGTGGCTAATTTAGCATCCAGCTTAGCACATGCAGCCTGAGCTTCAGCAAAGGTGAACTTTTCAGGGCCCCTTGTATAGAACACCCTCCCTGTAACAAAACATGTGATTAACATGATATGTGAACAGTTCATTTAAACTAAAGAATTTTCCTGCACTGTGCATTTGTGTACCTGACATCTTCTCAGCAAAGCAATACACATCATAGGTCTCATTTGCATCCCTCACTCCGTATGTTCTCACTCCTGGGAATTTATATTTGTCACCATAGCAGGCCTCTCGGGGATCATGGATAGGATACCTTTCATCAGCAGCAAAATATAATATTATATACAGAAATGTAAAGAATGATGAGCACCAAAATAAATGCACCACATGGTTTTGTGTAGTCTCAACTGACCTTACAGTGTGGTCAGAAAGCCAGCCTGCATCACACTGGTGGTACCCTGTATCATATGCGGCCTGTAGCTGCATTGGTGTGGCAATTACAGCACTATTCTGAATACAGGCATCCTGTGCCTTTTCAAATGTCAGGGTGTAGCGTGAAGTAATGGCTCTGTAATGGAACACAATGCCTAGACAAAAATATTGGATATATTTATATATGCATTCTCATTCCATATGCAATTGTTAACACTGACAATTAATAGTATTAGCACCCATCTAACTACACCCATTGAAAAAACTTCATGAAGTGGCATTACCTTGCACCTGGACTTCAACAGAATTGTAGCTGTCTTGAATTCCATGCATGACTTCACAGCGATATGTTCCAGATTCATTTGAAAGAAGCTGAGTGATTTTAATGGTGGCATCAGTAGTGCTGGTGGGGTACGCCACCATTTGAACCCTGTCAGTATACTTTTTATTCACTGCCACTACACCCTCAGTGGCCACCAAAATGTCTGTGGTCTTCTCTTCGGTGATGATGCTCCATTTGATACGATGGGACAAAGGGGCTATGGTGGGTGCACCTGGGTCAGCTACTGTGTTGTCTTGGAAATAGCAGGGCAGAACCAATGTATCTCCCATTAAGGGTTTGAGAAGAGGTTCAGTGGGAATACTAACACTCAGAGTCCTTTCATATTCTGGAATACAGTCAGCAAAAATAATTACCAAACTGCAGAGCAATAACAATGCACATGCATACACACTACCAAAAAAAGGCTTGCTATTATAACAGTACACATTCAAGATTCATTTGACTGATTGCATACAAAAAGTAAAAAGAGTCTGTGAGGATTCATAAACTTAAAGACTAATACGGGTGCATACAAAAGGATAATCCCAAAGTGCAACACAGAAAATTACTCACCTGTATACATATCGTTTGGATAGATCCAGTTTGCTGAGATTACCCGAAGACAGAAACACAGTAACAGCAGTGATGTCATGGCTCACCTGGAAGTTAGATGAATTATTATTCCAATGTGTTAAATATCAGTATATGCAGAGAAATAATATTTTGCAAAGTATACTTAATAGTGTAACTACAAATAGAACTAAAATCCCTTGTATTTACCTTGCATTTCCAATACTAAAGAGCCTAAATATGGCAGGTTAGCAGGTTAGTCAAATCTCTGGGGGGGCTTGTGTACTTGGGGTTTCATCACCTTAGTCATCACATAAAGATTAAATATAATATTTTATACAGCACTTTACAAACTGCCTTTTTATTACTTTTCTTCTCTTCATTTTTAACTTGCCTACTTAAACGTACATACTTTAAAGTGCCTATGTACAATGACAATTGCAAAGGGATGTAGCTCTTTCATATCAAAAGTCATGACTGCTCTGACCCTCCTCCAGTTTCTCCCTGGACAGTTTTCCTTCTTATTGCCAAAGAGAATGGAATCTCATGGCTAGGCAACAGATGATCTAGAGAGAAGCAAGCACTAGCTATTGAGGTGTTAGCACTAATTATTGAGGTGTTGGCACTAGCTGGCGGAAGAATCGGTTGAACATGGGTTTAAAGCCCACAAAACATCAAACATGCTACATTGTTAGAGGTTTATGTTGTGCTGACATAAATGTTTTGCATAGTTTTGGTGCAACTTCTTTTACAACAAATTAGATTTCTGCATTTATTGTATTTGGCAATTTGCTTTGAAAAGTGAAGCCAAACTATTTACCCATTTCGGTTCTTCCATCATCCACTGTCTTACACTCGCTTATCAGTTGAATCCGATATATATGCTGATGTGTTGATGCATGATATACCACTCAGCCATAACAACCATTGTCTTTTAACATTAACAACCATGTCTATTATTGTGTACATCCGCTTTATGCCACCAAAACAGCTCTGACCCACTGAGGGATGGACTCCTCAAGACCTCTGAAGGTGTGCTGTGGTATCTAGCAGCAGATACTTTATGTCCTATAAGTTGCAAGGTGGGGCCTCCATAGTTTGTACTAGTTTTTTCAGCACATTTCACAGATGCTCAGACAGAGATTGGAGATGTCATGTTCCTCAAACAATTCCTGAACAAGTTTTGCAATTGTGCAGGGTGCATCATCCTGTTAAAAGAGCCTACTGCCATTAGGGAATATTGTTGCCCTGAAAGGGTTTACTTGGACTGCAACAATGTTTAGGTAGGAAATATTGATCAAAGAACAGCCACATGAATGTTTTTCAAGGTTGTCCAGCAGAGCATTGCCTAGAGCATCATTCACCGGCTTTCTTTCTTCCTATAGTGCATCCTGGTGCCAACTCTTACCTAGGATAGCATCACACACACTCTGCCATCAACTTAATGTAAGAGAATATGTGATTCATTAGACCAGGTCACTTTCTTCCATTGCTCCATGGTCCAGAGCTGAAGCTCACAAGCCCCTTGTACGCACTTTCAGTGGTTGACACCCAGTCGTCTAGCCATCACAATTTGGCCCTTGTAAAAGGTGTTCAGATCCCTGGCCTTGCCCAGTTTTCCTACTTCCAACAAATCAACTCCAATCAACTGCCTAATATATCCCAACGTTTAACAGAAGCCAATTTAACAACCTAATCATGTTATTCACTTTACCTGTCAGTGGGTTTAATGCTAGCTAAAGTCAGGTCCTGAAAGATATGCATGTCTTTACAGTTGTAGGTGTAACAATCATGGAAGTTTATTCAAAACTTTCATGTAAGAGAGCAGAACCAATTTTTCAACAGTTACCAGATTCTTGGAATTTTGTTATACCACTATAGCACATGGTACATTTCAGTTTTAGTAGACAAAACAGTAATAGCGCAGATCCTAAGCTGCTGTATGGTACTTTTCTGTGGACCATCACCAACACATCAGATGATTTATGACCAGACGCCAGCAATGAATGAATAAAGAAAAACCCCACTGTTCATACATTATTACTCAAATGAGCATTTGGAAAATATGTGACACACAAGGAAAACTTCAGATTTAGGTTTAGTCAAGTGATGTATGCCAGTCTTGGCTAATAATTATAAATGATAGTGGATTTATGTTCAGTAGCTTTTCCTACACACAGAATAGTCATATTCATAGAAGTCAACAGTGTCTTATTCATAGCTGAGAAAACGAAAAATCTGTTTGATCACATTATTCCAGCTCTGCTTTACTCTTGTCTACCTCCCTGCTACTCCTGCCTCACCTCAAACTAAGCAACAACTTAAAATTTATGTTGTTATAGAAATTAATTATATGATTTCTGTGACTCAACAGGAAGTAATATATTTTTTTTGTTTTAGTAAAAATACACTCTTTGGCCGGTAGTGTAAAAAAAGCAAAGCAACCTCAGCTGATATGCAGCATATTAAACAATCTGTCATTTTGAAAATACACCAAGTGTTTTTTGTGGCACTGTGAAAGAATTCTAGACTATAATTAGAGACTGGGCTTTTGGGAACTGACTGATAAAACAGTATCATTGGCACATTTCTATGGGAAATATTCTCCTAGATAATATATGGCAACATGCCTTGTGCCTTTTACGGCCTCGTGTAAAGCAGCTGATTGTATTTAATTTCAAAACTGAGACCCTCACTGTTAAGGCATTGTAGTTACGTATATTGAAACAGCACTTAGTTATACTGAAAGGGCAGCTAAAGATACAAGGAATATTCTGGCACACTTCTTTTTGCATATAGCATATTCTTGCAGAAAATAATGTCACTTTTCTCACTCACAGTATGACATGACCTTTCAAATCTCATCACCATGTAACATTCCAAATACTTTTCAGAAGGTGTCTTTCAAAGAAGCAGAAGATTATTCAGATAGTCGTAGGACAGATAGTAACTTAGTGTTAGTGCATCTGTGAGTTTCTGCACAACTGCAGCTGAAGCATATGAGTATCTGGCACTTTCAGCTCTTTAAAGTCTGAATGGCTCTAAGTGATGATAATATACAGGGCCTATAAACTGCCTAATCATTTTACTTTTTAGGGTAATATAGATATAGAAATTGACCTATCATAATTATGTCTCTTATTACTTCTTATAAGGTATAATTAATATTAACACTAATATACCAGCACTGTGAGCCTTTTGCAATGAAAGATTATGAGAATTGACAAAGCTGCCTTACTCTGGGTAAAATTTGACTTTTTCATAAATTCAAAAAGTTTGTGATTTATCATTCAGCAAAAAAAAGGTAAATATGTAGATGTTAACTATCACTATCATGCAGTTACAGTTAAAAATCATTTCTCATATACGTCTGTAAAAAGCTAAAATGTCTTCTTCTTCATCAGTCCTGATGGATGTTTTATTATTAATCAATCCTAATGGATGACTTCATTCTAGTGTTCCCATCATCGTTAGCCATATTAATGCTGAAACCATTTATGCATATATCTGTACAAATCGATTGAACAAAAATAATAAGAGAAAATATATCCATTTGTGTATATATCTAATTGTAAACTAATTGAAATCTATTTCATTTAACTACTTGTGAAAACTTGCTTTCTTCATATAGAGTATATCATATTACACTGTGGGATTTAATCCTCAGTGTTGAATTAATACCCACATTGTTTACATAAAGTGAAAACAAATGAATACTGTAGGTGTTACATCAACACTGTTGAGTTAATTCAATATCTGTATATACCTTTAGCAATATATGTCTAGCTCAATTCTAAGTAGGAAAAGCTGTAAGCTGAAACCTACCTGTTTGTTGCGAAGGCTCTCCTGTTGATGCAGTCCCGAAACTATAATCCTCTTTGAATCTCTAGTAGCTTCTTTTATCTTTCCGACGATTCTCGCTGAGCAAACAGACAGCGGTGCGTTTGGAGAGCCGTGTGTCTCCTCGGAGCGCGGAGCAGAAAGAGCCGGCTGAAAGAAGAAACCAGCAAAGCTGTTAGGACACCGATGCTCTGTAAGGGGAGGGTGCAAAAGCTTACTTTATTCTGGCATTGATTATGTTTTGAATTAAATGATGTAATGGTCCGCGTCTTGTGCGCAACGCGCACGCGTGATGGCGCGCATCCATTTATATCCGCGCAACGCCGGTTACGTTTACAAGGATGTTGTGCAATTTCTTAATTGACGGTTTATAAATGATTTTGTTCACTAATCCCACCATCCACCATCTCTATCCAATTTGGAGCAAGAACTTTGTTTAACATTACCAAACCATTCACTTATTATGCGAGTCAAACTTTTTTGAAGATAAATAATGTGTTATTGGGTTATGGTAACACCAGTTAGTGCAAGAACATAGGTGTATTAATTAATACATGTGTATGTTAACTAATTGCTTAAATATTGTCAGCTGAAGGAACCTTAATGTCACTTTTGGCTAGTCAGAATGACTCATAGATGACTAAAATATCAACTGTGTTTTTCTTGGTGGTGTAACAGGTTTATATGGAAGCATTTGACATTGTTGATTATATTAGAGCAGGGAAAACACTGTAGGAAAATAGATGTTCTTTTGACAAAAGCAGCTTTGCTTGGGCTTAAAAAAAACATGTGCAAATGGAGACATTTTTAAAAAAAGAACAAGTAGTCGTTGCCCTGGATGGAATTAAATGAGGCGTTTAGGAGGGGCCTAAAACAGAGGCATTATTTAATCAGCTTGGCCCATATGAGCAGGGCAGCAAAGTACAGCTTTAGATGCAATCAAAATTTCATTGTATTTCTTGATGAGTGGAAATGTTGAGTTCCAATGTCTCGTGCCTCTAGTCCTTTAGCAAGAAATTTATCCAGTTACATTTTAACTGCCCATAATCAGCCACTCCATTTACAAGCAAGTTGTTCATCACCATACTCTGGCTCCAGTTAAAGAAACGGTTTTGTGGTTTCTCTCAATAATTTGCTAGGATTCAAAGACATAAAAATGCAAACATATTAAAAAAAACCCATAAGATAACAGCACCACTCTCTGAAAATCCTTTAATTAACTATGTATGTATATCAGATCTGTACAATGTATATACAGCATATATATACAATGAAAATGTACGTAAGTGCCATATGCTATATATCTCATTAGAATTAAATTCATTATTAAAATACTAATCTTATTTTAATATTACAGATGTTGCTGTGAGCAAGTGTCATATAATAAATATCACGAAACAGAAAGTCTCATTCAGTGGAATATTTGTAATGTCGTTCTAAATGTTAGCTTACACCTATAACATTTCTAACCATTTTCCATTTGCAGTTTCAGTTACATCAGTACTCTTTTTATTTAAAGTGCTTCGAATGAACCAGTAGGAGCTTCAGTTTTACTAAAGGCATAACTCTTCATGACGCCCGTACCAAAAATGTACCTGACTTGCCTCATGGACACTTCTTTTCCATCACCTCATCAATAAATTACATGCTTTAGCTGAGGGTACTCCAAGAGCACAAGTTCCCATTCAAACCTTGGAAAGTTTAAAATGGGAGGGACAGGGTCTCTCATTCTGGCTTGGATCTTGACTGAATAGTGTAACTGAACTGCTTGGAGCAAACTTCAAACGGGTCCCCACTGTGTCACTGTATGACTGCTTTGTCTAGCCTTTTCTAACTTCCCCTAACTTTAATGGTCATGCCATGAATTTAAATCCAAAGAAATCAGATCTTTTATATACTTTTACCTCATGTTAATTCTGATGAGATTTGGTTTGGTTTAAGCCATGCACTAAAGACGTTTGTGATTTTCTGAACATTTGTGCCTAAACCACTGAATGCTTAAAACACATAATTCCTCAGCAAGGACTCAGCAACAGACAATCCTTTTTTGCTGAATGAACAAATACTAGATGTTATCTTGCATCTACCAAGCCCATTTAACAGATTTAACAAGATAAGTTGCCTTTGCCAAGTGTTGACAGAGAGAATAAAGCTTTACATTTCATTTAAAAAGAATTTTAAATCCAGGATTCTTCATATTAATATTTGTCACAAGACACCATCATGAAATTGACAACCAAACAGTAGAGTTTTACAAATGATTGACATTGATGACACGCACGGTTTCAATTTAAGCCTCAAGGGACCAGTGGACATTTCAATGTACTCAAGAGCTCTTTTCATTATAAAGGCCAAATGCTTGAAAAGTTCAAGCATCCTCCTCATTGCCAGTCTTGAGGAAGAGAAAGCCCAAACCTCAGAGGAAATACATGAGCTTCTTCACAAATGTGTGCGAGGAGACTGTGTTCCTTCAGGCAGTTGTCATTCCAAGTGCTTTTCTACTACCCTGCACAGAGGCATCCGAATGTTTGTTGCTCTGCCTGACAGGACGATGAGGGAAAGCTAGTAACTATGTGGTTACCCTTTTACACTTTATATTACAGGTAGTCATTTGCATTCATCATGTGTCAAAGTTCAAACCCACCATGAAATATGTATAGCAAGACATTGTGACTCATTGGGGATAAACTTTTACAGACTTTCACTAGACCCCTAACCTGCTCAAAGCAGTTTCCCACCTAGTGCCTCATGCCATCAGGAGATATTTCTTTTACAGGGTGCTTCTGTTAGTACTTCATGTGGTGTTTTTAGAGAGAGCAGTATATATTTATTTTACTTCCTGCTGGAACTGAACAGGGCACTTGTAATTCACGAGTCACTACAGTTCCATGCTGGTCCCAGAGCAGCAGAGAGAGAGCGAAGTCTTTTTTCAACACAAGCCCACTTACCCTACTGCACGTAGGTGTATTAACCTGTCAAACACAGCAGTACTGTTAGACCTTGACTAACATTGCACTGGCCAGTTCAAATGGAACAAGAATGGTGCATTATGTGGGGAAAAAAGCCAATGAATCCATGTTCTGTTTCAGTTACCACTGCTGGAATCTGGAATTGCACAGGCAATACTATATATAGTATTGCCTGTGCAATTCCAGATTCCAGCAGTGGTAACTGAAACAGAACATGGATTCATTGGCTTATATATATATATATACATATACAAACATTTGTTAATTTGTCACTAAAAGCAAATTTGCTTCTTCTTAATCAGAATCAGCAGAATGTGCTTTATTGTATACATACATACATGCATGAGATATTTGCAGCATGGCCTTGTACAATGTGCATTTGTTGGTGAGTAGTGAATGCAGATCCAGACACATTTATGCATGTATAACTATTAATATGATGTCTCAATATGACCTCTATTTGGGGGGGGGGGGGGGGGGGGTTGTTTCTTAGCCAATGTAAATACAGATTCCTGAAATTCCTAGAACTAAATCATCCTCTCCCACCACTAACTGTTTCACTCTGCAGACTTACGAGGGTGGTGCGTCATAGGCAAATCTAAATATGTACAAGATGAATTTCTCCACAGTTCACTCATCCTGTAAGAGAGTCAAACCAGTCATGGTTCCTCTAAGGGTCTGTGTGTTTTCTGAAGTCTGTGAATGTTTGGAGAAGAGAGTAGAAGAACACTATATCCTTATGCTAAGGTATAGAGGGGCATTCTTCTAGTCCTGCTTCAGCAGCTGATTAAAGACTGTGACCGTTGCAATTAGCATGTTTCACATACTTGCACACGTGCATGCCTACCTGTCACAAGTCTAACTTTGAATCTTTGAATTATTGGTTGGTGGTTATAGTGAACAGATTAGATCCTGGCTGCAATTTTAACCATTTAATACATTTGTAACCAAAAGACTTGTTTATACAATTCTCCCCAGTTAATGCTTATTATCCAACTATCCATAATGTTGATTAATTTTCTATAACAGCACTGCTATAATTCAAATCAGACCTCACTAATGCTCATGTGGCTGAATGGGCAAATCCCCACAGCCACTCTGCAAAATCTAGTGGACAGTCTACCCAGAAGATTAAAGGTTATTATAACAGCAAAGTGGGAAATAAATCGAGATGTTCAACTAGAATATATGGGTTCGATTGCCAGGTGTTAACATACTTTTGGCCATGTAGTATATTTAGAGGTCAAATTCATTTTTCTTAACTGATTAATAAAAAGTAAAGCCTTCTTTGAATTTCTTGGCTTCTCCGTGAGTGATTTTTTTTGTCCAAAAATGGTATAAAGTTGGGCTGAGGATAAAGTCATGGATAGGCAAGTATGAAAGGCTCATAGTCTCAATAAAGGAACCTCACCAACATTTCCTTAAGGACCATGGGAAGGGGATAGAAAACAGTTTTAGTTAAGTCAACAAGATCAAATACTATGCTATATATATTTTAAAGCATGCATAATTACTATAAAAACAGAGCTGTTACAATTGCTTGTGCTTTACTTGGATTTGCTCATTAAATAAGGTTTAATCATTTATAATAATAAAGTTCTCATTATAATAAAGAGCAAACTATGGTATACAACCGTCAATGTGTGTCAGAAATAATTGGGTCTTTGAGGTCATTTTCTGTGATAAACACAGGAAGCTTATGTTGTTTTATGCACTTAAAGATAACATTATTATTCTTCCATCACTCTCTAGCAGACCTGGCAGCAAAGTCCTGCCCAAAGACGGGTTTAAATCCAGTCACAGTTACAGCTACTGATAAGAATGTTACGGCAATCCTAAATAAGCACACTTTTATCCTAAATAAACACACTTTTATCAGTGTAACTCAAATGCTCGTAAGGTATAAGAGAATGGACAGATACAGAGGATTTATAATGGTCCTGTTGTACAGACTGACTCAGCGGTATATGTGCAACACCCTACACTAAATAGAAAACACATGTGAAATGTGGGCTCCTGAGGGCCTGCAAACAGAGCTGCTTTTGTACGTTAAACCTAGCGGTGGATGGATAACTAGTAGATTGGCATAGCTCCTGCTTAGTCTGTTGGTTCTTCTGTCAACGTTTTAAATACTCCTCCACTGCTTGTATGGATGCACGTAACTTACTGACGTAAAAAGAAAACTATTAAGATGATCTTGTGTTTGAGGCTACAATCCAGGTTTTCAGCCATGCATGTCATTTATAATGTTTAAAATTCCATGAGTTAAAGAAAAACACCACCCCAAATGCCTTATATTAGTATGTCATATTAATATTTATAATTAACATATGTTCATAAATCACATCCAAGATTTATTTTAATCTGGTGAGTTGTTTCACCCTCTCATCTGTGTACCCTTCTCAAACACAAGATTTCAAAGCTTCACTGCCATTAACATGACTTTGATCGGCATCTTTTGCCTTAGCCATCTTAGCCTAGACTTCTCATTCATATAATTATTAATTGAATATATATATTTTGTGACCTAAATGCTAAGTGAAAACAGATCAGAATCCTACATATTTGAGATTTTTTTCCTCCTGTTAAATGCTATTGTATAACAGCACTGTAATGTTCAACTGTGAAGTCACCAGGGCAGACAGCTGCTAATTTCTCACAGGTATAAAATAAAGCAAGGATCAAAAAATTAGTTTAAATACTGATACTGATGCTTATTAGACGTACTGATGAAACCCCTCATGGGAAATACAAGAAAAAGCATCTTTTAAAATGTTGTGGCTTTATTTTCCTTTACTCTGTGTTTTAACATATCTAATTAGGTGAACATAGTGAGTAATAAAGCTCTTACAAGAAAATCTGTATGGATGATGTTAGCTGCATGTGCAGGATTATATGGGCTTTTTAATATGGGCTTCATCAGCATTAAATGAAGGATTTATTCGAATAATTCATAAATCTTACCAAAGCACATTAAGAATGAGAAGCGCTGTCTTATAGCCTTGCTGACATGCTTTAAGTATGTTTACTCTTCGTGAGATCTAATGTCAGGATTTCTAGCCACAAAACAACACTGGAAGTTCGTTAAAGGAAAAAAAAAAGTAGCCATGTATGTTTATTCGAAAGCATTTATGTATGAGCAAGAGGGTGGGCGCCGCATGTTGAGTGTGCTCAATGAGCAGCCTTGTTAGTGCAAATTGTTGATCTTGCTATTTATAAAATGCTCTATTCATGAGTGGAATAGAGGCTCACTGTGACCACACCTATCCAGACTCTGACTGACTGTGGCCAGAGAGAAAGTCCACTGCCATAGCATGGCCGGAGTATGACAAGCAAAAACAAAGAAGCCTCAAGGGAAAGCTACAAGAGCTGACATCAGTTACAAACTCTTGGCTCTGATTGTGAGCTCACACACAGCTTCTATGTTCCACAAGCAGGAAACCAGAATGGTTGTCTATAATGGCCTATAAGTTGTTTCAGTGTGGAAGTGGTCATTGTGTGGTGTTATGTAACATGTAATAGATGTAGCATTGGGTATTATAGCTCAGTGATTTAAGACGGTATCACATAACACCGTGAATGATTTTCAATGCCATTCCAATTATTTTTAAATAAACAATTTGTCAGAATGACTTGTCAAAGTGTGTGCCAAAGATTAGTCATAAATGAGCAGCACATTTCTATCATCTGACAAAAGGTAAAAAGAAAAGAAAATAGACATAAGCCACAAAGAGAACGTAGAATATTGCAAAGAGCCATGATTACAAAAATATTTTATTTACACTAGTAATGATTAAAAAGTGATATATTTGAAAACTTACTCTATATATCCTGATATATCCTGACTTACTCTATATATCCTGAACAATTAACTATTTACTATTAACTATTGCCAATTTATAAATTAACTATAAAACTGCATAATTAATTCTTCACTTCATAATCTTTTTGTTATATATTAAAGAAACGGCATAAATGAAATATTAATTCAAGGTTGGATCTGCCTTTTTTTTTTTTAAATATATATAAAAGAAAATGTATACTGTATGCTGTAACTGTCACGTTCACCACAGACAATATCCTCTCAGACCACCAGGGGGCGCCCTAATTCACAATTTTTGAATCGTTGATGTTGTCTGCTCCATCCTTATTTATGCACGCATATTTTGTGTTGCTGTAATTAGTTACCACAATCTAAATTGTGAGATTTTTCTTCCGAACTTGGCACGCATTCTTTTGTTTTGTTACAAAAGGTGTATTTGCACTATAACTTTTGTTTTCATCTTGCGTTTTCTTTGCCTTGCCTGAGACTGTCATTGTTTTTTCCCTCTTCTTTTCCTTTCTTTTGTTTGGTTTAGTTGTTTTATGACAGGCCAGAATTCATGACAACTTTTTAGGCCTAAAGGAAGGTCTGGATACTCACTCCAGAGCTGGGCCTATAACATAGAAGAACCCCAGTCCTTGTTTTTTTTGTATAATCGTCCTTATAATAGAAATTAGACATCAGACATATACAGACACCCTAGACATCAGACAAAAATACTCAAGAGGATATAATATAAGGCTAAATAGAACTTTTTTTTCTAGCCCAGCATAAAAAAAGTTATTTAAAATTCCTATAATTTAGTAGCAGTAGTAGTATTAGTATTTTTTTTTTAAATGTATTTATTTATTTGTCTTATTTTATTTTATTTAAAAGCAGTATTATGTACAAAAAACATACAATAGGTAATTCTGTTAGGGAAAAAGTAATTTATGTCAGGGTGCTAAGATACAGTATAATACAAAACCACAAATAAAAATAAAGTGGATTCTTTTCCAATACTATTTTCCCAGAATGACCTAAAGTATGTTATTCATATATTCCTTGGCAACAGTTATAAATGTTTTAATTGTTAGTGTATATCACATGTCTCCGGCATGTATAGTCATTTGATGTAGTGAAACAACTGAAAAACAAGTTAGTTCCTATTATTACTTCCACGATAACAGTTATAAATATCTGCTATAAATGACTCTCCTGCGGCAAAACAGTTACAGACTGTGAAGTGCTGACCCTGTAGAATCCTTCCATAAATGTCTCCTAACAAGTCTCTGTGAATGATGAGGGTAATATTAAATTCATAAAAACATCTTTTTGCTGCTATAATATAAGGGAGAAGTCATAGAAGTTCCAGACATTAAAAATAACTACCATGGGTTGGAAAGTATAACATGGCATTCATCAAGAAATTAAAAATTAAATGAAACACTTTGTTTTTTTCTATAACATCAAACTGTTGTGTTTTATTCCTTTATTATTTAATATATAATTATAAATCACTTTCTCATATCACTTCATCAAGCTGACATCATACAGCCTCTGACACTTATTTTATAATCTAAGCGTTCATAACAATAAATATTAGATTCAATAAATATCATTTTGTATGTGCATGCAAATTTAATATACTTGTGCCAGCCGTATTATCTTAAATGGGGAGGGATTAATGATTGCTACTGATTTTTTTGTACAATATTATTTCTCATAATATTATTAAATATAAACTCATGGTCTCAAGTTGCTCTCATAAATTTTCCATTCTGTATAAAACCACTGCACTCTCTGTTTATAGGAATTTTTTGTGCATAAAATAGAGACCGTTTTCTTAAAATTTCAAAAGATCACCAGTTTCTGAGACACTAAAACCACGCCATCAGGCACCACCAATCATGCCATGGTTAAAATCACAGAGATCGCACATCACTTTTTTTGTCACATTGATGTTTGATGTGAATATTTATTGATTGGCATGATTGATATATTAGATAAATACAGGAATATATAGATGCTCCTAATAAAGTAGAGGCGAGTGTATGTGTGGTGGATTGAATATTGTTGTCACATGATCATCAAAACAGAAAAGAACACTGTGCAGATGCTTTTAAATGTTTCACAAACCTAATAAAATCATTTGTGGTGCAATATAGTTAAAACAAGACTTACTGAACACATCAGTGACTAAATTATTACATTGATTCAGATGGCTTCAGGGATTAGGGGAATTGGGGCAGTGGTAGCTCAAGTGGTTAAGGCGCTGTGCCGTTGAAGATCGGGGTTCAAGCCCCAGCACTGCCATGCTGCCACTGTGCCCCCAACTTGTCCTGCTCTGGGAGGTTGTATCATGGCTAATCCTGTGCTCTGACACCAACCCCCAGAGATGGGATATGCAAAGAAAGAATTTCACTGTGCAGTAATGTATGTGTGACAAATAAAGATAACTTAACTTCCTAGATTCACAAAGTCTAAAAGCACCCACCTACCTCTTCACCATGTTCTATCTGATTTTTAACTACTACTCGGTTACTACTCAACATCCCTCAGGGGACAAGAAAGCCCTGGCAAACAGGAGACAGAGTGAATTCCCCCTGGTTACCCGAACAGCTGAGTCACTGACTGTTTTCAAATGACAACTACCCCTTCAAGAAAAACTTTAGTAAGCACTCAAAAACTCATTGTATTGTGTGTTTTCCATGCTGAACTTATCTCCCATTAAGGGTATTTTGACCGATGGTACTCTTAGTCCTTGACGTAGTGAAACAATATGAGGATGTGAGTATTGATAGGCACTTATGGCTCTCAATAAAGGGCAGCTGCCATATTCCTCTAGTAAACGTAAATTCAGTCAAATGAAGTTTTCATACTGAGTGCCTTTTACCTCAGATGGTTGTACTGAGAATTGAGACGGATAATGCTGTTAACCAAACTGATATCTGGTTTTCTATTGCTAATTTAAAATACCTATATTAACATTTGTAAATCTGTTGAGCCATATTTAATCAGATTTGACCATGTGAAGAAATGGCACACAAACACTACAGCCTTCTGACTATTTGGGAGTGTTATTGTTTCTGCACTGCACATTTTAGTGCTCTCTGAATCTCATGATCATGTTCACCTCATGGGTGTGTTATGTAAGTCCGGGTAGGGGGATTCCGAGTGCATGGCTGGGAAATAATAGCAAGAGTAGACCGCTCGCGTCAAAGCCTTTTTCGTTCTAACTGGAATTTTCACGACGACGGGAAGGGGAATCCAGCGATCTGGCAACCCAGTGATCTCTCGGCACTCGCGCTAGTGACGTCTGGATTCAGGAAGAGGTAGTGTTTCACGAGCTCAGAATTTGCTAGCAAAGGTAAGTTGCTAAAACAGTTCCCCAGAAAAGTGAAATAAATGAAATCTTTAATCTTTATAGAAATAACAGATTTCGAGTGGCTAAAAAAATATCAAGATAGACACAAATATATGGGCACAAATCACTAAGCCGAATTAGTAAAGGTAAAGCTAACTTAGCTGGCTAGACAGATGAGAGCGGTCCAGTTAAGCCAGCTAGCGTTAGCTGATTTAATGTAGCCTTTATACGCAATTATCTTTCAGTCAGAAATGTTTCCAGAACTTGCTAAATGTTAATTTAGTTAGTTTAATATGAGTTTATGTTGCTGGCTAGCAAAGCCGAACCAAGAAGCGTTTTGAAAAGTTTAGATAACTTTCACCCACTCACTCGGCCCCGCCCAGTTATGTATATTTGGGTTTGAATAACAATAGGAAGCACCTTGTATGTGGGTTTGTTTGTGTAATTGTGTGTGCTTTGGCTTTATCTTGTCATAAGTGTGGTCGACTAACACATAACCTATTATTATGATGATGATTATTAGTAGTAGTAGTAGTGGTGGTAGTAGCATTTCACTTTGTTAGTAGCCCGCTCCCATTAGGGTTGCCATGATGCTATAATTTGGGGTGTCCAGTAATGCCAGGTTTTGTCCGAGGAAAGCAGGAAGAACGACAACTCGCTAGATGCCCCTTAAGGCCTCTTGATATTTGCATATCAATTGAAGTTTAATTCATTTACAATATATTATACTTTCTATCAAGAATGCAGATAAAATGAATCAGTGTCAGCAAGGAAAGGAGGAGGTCAGAGGGTTGGACACAGAGGTGATAAGTTATCAGGGGAGTTATAGTCAGGGTTGGTCACTAGTACAACACAGACAGGTATTACACACTGATATGGAGTTGAGTGAACCTGATACGTGCTCAAAAAGTCGCTAAATTTGGAATTAAAGTAGCTAAAAAGTCACAAAATCTACTGACGAAGTCTCAAATTTGGCAACAGTTACTACACCGAAGAGAAAGAGACTATTCTTTCAGTCTGTTCTGTTCAGTAAATTTTTTGTTCTTCTCTGCATCTGATAAGCATCATAAATGATAACGTTACAAACATTAGGTATGGCGACAGAGGTAGCAATGTGATGTTTAAAAGTAGGAAGATTTAAAATAGACACCCAAATGATTTACACTGTAGTCCACATCTGCTGCTCAGAGAAAAGGAGGTAGTGCTGTAGTAAAATTTAGGAATGAGATGAGATAATGGCAGTTGACAGAAGGGATTATGACTCTGAAGTGAGGAACTTGATTGTGCACATTTTTTTGTACTGAATAGTCTAACCAGATGGTTTTTTTTTTGTTTGAAAACCAGTGTATTATTAAAATATTAAAATGATCAACAGTGCCGTGTTTAATCGTTATCATTTAAAAGTGCGGTAAACAAAAGTTAAACTATAGACAGTCTAAGTGATTTATTTGTTAAATAGTTTATTTACAATAGAAATCCTTGCTGTTCCTCTTTGCAAGGTGCTTATATGAATTCCTTGCATGGCTCTGTCATATACATCATATGTATCACACAGCATTACCGTAGTATTACCTATTCAAATAAAAAATGATGCATCTATAATACTATAGTATTGAATGTATCACTTCTCATCCCTCTTCCTTTTTTTTTACTCGTATAGATGGCATCATGTGGCGATATGCACAAATCCAATCCAGATGAGTATCCATCCAGATGTATGACTGAAATGGAGAAGGAGAGGGAGTCATACCTAAGCCCTACAGAAAACCCATCCACACTTAGTGTCTCACCAGGTGCAGAGCAGCAAGGCTATGATGTTGACTTTGACCCCCCACTGGAGAGCAAGTATGAGTGTCCCATCTGCCTGATGGGTCTAAGGTCAGCCGTGCAGACACCGTGTGGTCATCGCTTCTGCAACAGCTGTATTAAAAAATCCATCAGGTGAGCTGTATGCCATTTCTTGTGCTGTACATTGAACAGGAATGAAAAGGAACCTTAAGCCACCATTGTATATAAGAATATTTTTAGGTTTTGGACAGCAGAGGTCTCTGAAGTTTTGAAGTTGCGATGTTATCTGAAAATCACTACAAGTTGACAAAAATAGACAGACCACTAATCATTGTTAGTGTTAGCTCATTAAGAAAACCTCTACCTTCATATTTTAAAGGGGTCTTTTAGACAATAGACATTTTAGTATGACCCATGTCATATAAAAAAAAAAAAACGCAAAATACATCTTAAATTTCCATGACAGTTCCAGTTGAGGATCAGTAGAGCAGAGCAGAACTATAACTTTTATAACTTTCTCTTTCTTGTAGAGACACTGGGCAAAAATGTCCAGTTGACAACGAGGTGCTCACAGAGGACCAGCTTTTTCCAGATAACTTTGCCAAAAGGGAAATCCTGTCTCTGACTGTGCGCTGCCGCAATGTTGGCTGTAGTGAGAAAATGGAGCTCAGACACTTGGAGGTAATTTTCACTTAATATGGTGAACGTTCTGCCTGATCTGAGAACTGTGGTCATTCCTGACAACACAGAAAAATTTGGTTTGGAGAAAAAAAAAGTGGTATGAACCTTGTTATGTTAATTAAGGTGTATATTTCTTCTGCAGAATCACTTGAAGCTCTGTGAATTTGCTACAGTCCCTTGCCCCCAGTGTCAGGAACCTGTATGGAAGAATAGTGTAGAAGAACATATGAATCAGGACTGTTTACAGCGTCTGATCACATGCCCTGACTGTGCAGAGGGTATCATCTATGCTGACAAACAGGTGAGAGGCTACTTAAAGAACTTTGTCTTTAGTGAGTAAAACCATGTATGAAAGCTTAAAAAGGGACTGAAGTGTGTGAGAACGAGCAAGCTTGAAACTGCTTTCTCATATATTCTGTCTTTCCTTTTAGTTCTGTGCTTTTTCATGGTGAAGTTTTATAATGACTGCACCACATATATATATATATATGCTTCTGTCTGCCAAGTACTCAAGTGAAAGGGATTATGAAGTTCATTTGAAGTCACTGTCAAACAACAGACTGTAAATACTTCCTGAAATGGAGCCATGTTCTTTGAAAATTTAGCAGCCAAATTTAGCTGGAACTACAGTCTGATTGGTCACAGTGACACTGAGTGCTGGCACATGTGCATGTTTTAGCACCGTACCACATATGTGTGATATTAGCAGAGTCAAAAGGATTAAGCTGTATGCTAAAAATATTCAGCGACTTGTTGAAACTAAGTTGCTGCATTGCCTTTATGACAGTATTTCAGTAGACCACAATGTGAAGGCATTGTTTGGTATAAGCTCTCACTTTCTTTTTGTCCTCACATGTGACTAAGACAAAGAAAGTCTTTGGGTAACTCCCTTTGAACATCAGCATTCATCTACTGTAACTTTTTATCTGTACACTCCATTATGAATGAATAAATAAATAACTGTAAAGCTATCGTACATCACTATTGCAATTTAAATTTATTGTTTTTAATGTATTTACAGCAAGATACATTTGCTATAGAGTGAAATGCTATGATTTTAAGCTAGGTGTAAGAGACTATTTTATTAGTAGTTGATTTATGTAAGATGTGATGTTGATTTTGTACTGTACATGTTAATGATGTGTTTATGTCTGCAGTTTCATGAGCAGATGTGTCCCTTTGTGAATACAATGTGTGAGTACTGTAACATGGATTTAATTCGGGGTCAGGTGAGCAATGCATTTTACATGTTGGCATATTTTCCCTTTTTTCCCCTTCCCTCTGAGTTTAATGTAACTCAATGTAATCTCCTTATTAAATGGACTATAACGATATTTTTTGTTTTAGTTGTCATCGCACTGTGCCACAGATTGCCTGAAAGCTCCTGTTGCCTGTACTTTCAACATGTTTGGCTGTCAAGAAAAGGTAAAGTCATGTCACAGGCATGACATTTCACAGTTTGTTCATTTATTTCACTTTGACTGAAGTAATATAGCATAATGATTCATGAAAGGTTTAGGTCCTGCATGTCACTGAATAAAATAAATAAGTGACTTTCTGTTGTCTTAGATGCCAAGGAACAACCTGGCCCTTCACATGCAGGAGTTTACACAGATGCACATGCGCTTCATGGCTGACTTTCTGAGGAACCAGAGTATGAATGGCATTTTCCCTGCTCCAAAATGTGGGCCTTCATGTTCACCCCCATCCGATCATGGCGCCAGTTCCAGGGTGGGAGAGCCATGCCAGTGCAGCCAGGACATGCAGCAGCTACGGGAGACAGTTGTAGAACTTGAGAGTCGCCTCGTGCGCCAGGACCACCAAATACGGGAGCTAAGCATTCGCAATGATACGCAGCATACACAGATAACGGAGCTACGCAAGAAGCTGGCAACACTGGAAGAGAAAATGCACGAGCTGGAAGCTCAGCAGTACCAGGGTGTTTATGTATGGCGATTAGAGGGATTCTCAGCACACCTGCACCAACAAGAAGCTGGACAACCAGTGGTGCTCCATAGCCCACCGTTCTACACAGGAAAGCCGGGCTATAAGCTGTGCCTGCGACTGCACCTGCAGACACCAAGCGCGCCACGTTGCTCTAACTACATCTCATTATTTGTGCATACTATGCAAGGTGAGTTTGACAGCCAGCTACCGTGGCCCCTGCAGGGCACCATCCGGTTGTCTGTGCTGGACCAGACTGAGGGCCAAAACCACACGGAGATAATGGAGACCAAACCAGACCTGCAGGCCTTCCAAAGGCCCACAGTGCAGCGCAACCCCAAAGGCTTTGGCTATGTCACCTTCATGCAGCTGCAGGCATTGCGTCAGCGTGGCTTTGTCAAGGATGATGTGCTGTTGGTGCGCTGTGAGGTCATGCCACGCTTTGACAGCAGTCTCAGGAGAGAGGGCGTGCAACCTAGAGGACCTGAACCGTCTCTCTGAGCGCATTTTACACACTTTATTGTTTTTTTGTTTTTTTTTACAAGTTCTCAGAGACACACCCTGCCATTACAATGTTTCCTTTTGTTTTAAGAGATTATTTTTACATTACATTACATATACAGTATCTCACAAAAGTGAGTTCACCCCTCACATTTCAGCAACCACTTTATTATATGTTCTCAAGGGACAATACTATAGAAATGAAAATTGGATATATTTATATTTATATATATTGGAGTAGTCAATGTGCAGCTTGTATAGCAGTAAAGATTTACTGTCCTCTGAAAATAACTCAACATACAGACATTATTGCCTAAATAACTGGCAACGAAAACAGTACATGCTGGAATCCATGTTTTCCTTAATGAACCGCAGCCCCCCAGTACCAGCAGCACTCATGTAGCCCCAGACCATGATGCTACCACCACCATGCTTAACTGTAGGCAAGAGACAATTTTCTTAGTACTCCTCACCAGGGCGTCGTCACACATGCTGGTCACCATGTGACCCAAACAAGTTTATCTTAGTCTCATCAGACCACAGGACGTGGTTCTAGTAATTCATGCTCTTGGACAGGTAAACTGTTCAACTGTTGTCTTCAGTAAACTGTTTGCAGGCTTTCTTGTGAGCTCTTGCGTGCGGTGTATGGTCTGAGCACTGACAAGTTGACCTCTCGCTTCTGCAACCTCTAAAGCAATGCTGGCAGCACTCTTGCGTCTGTTTTTCAAAGCCACCTTCTGCACCTGATGCACAGCACGAGGACTCAACTTCTTTGATCGACCCTTGCGAGGCCTGTTCCGAGTGGAACCTGTCTTGGAAAACCTCTGTATGACCCTGTCCACTGTACTGTAACTCAGTTCCAGGGTATTACCAATCTTCTTGTGGCTTAACCTGTCTTTGTGGAGAATAACAATTCTAATTCTCAAATCCTCTGAGAGTTCTTTACCATGAGGTGCCATGTTGATCATCCAGTGGTCAGTGTGAGTGAATTGTACTCAAAGCACCAAATATTAAATGCTCTAATATAAGATACACACATTTGTATGGTCCTATCAAGCTGACAAACACATGAACATGATGAATAGGACATGTGACTTTGCACGGTTAAACAATGCCAGCTATTTAGACAATAATGGCTGTATGTTGAGTTATTTTCAGAGGACTGTAAATCTATACTGCTATGCAAGCTGCACATTAACTACTCTAAAATATATCCAAGTTTTGTTTCTATAGTATTGTCCTTTGAGAAGATATACTAAAATATTTGCTGAAATTAGAGGGCTGTACTCACTTTTGTGAGATACTGCATGTATGACTTTCAAAAGTGAGCTAAAAGTACGACAGGCAAAAGTGCTTTAGGGTGGCAGATGTAATACCCAATAAATTATTAAACAGGAGCATCATATATTTGGTCACTGAGAGAAACCAAAAGTATTAATAGCAGCTCTCAGTTGTGTACTGTGAAACCCAGAACCTGCTTCCGTATGTTTTTTGACACCTGAATAACCCAATGGCATTTTTTAAAATAGTGATTTCCAATTAAACTAATACCTGTAAATACATTATGCTGAGTGCACTGGAGAAAGTTAAACAATTTTATACCACCACCCTCTGTAGTTGATAATGAATGTGCTGCCCTATGTTTATCATCGCACATACACATAATAGAAAGAATCGACAAAAAATAACAGACATTTTTGCTTGACAAATAACCGCATAGTTTTCTTAGAAGAGCATTATCCAGACTTACAATTTAGTGTCTTGGGCTAAAAGACTAACAGAACTATTCAATCATTAAGAAACGCACAAGTCACAAGATGAACCATGTCTGGACTGATCTGTTTTTACTTATTTGAAAACCATGTGGACTTTTATTGTTTTATTTCACATTTTGAACATGTGAAATTGTATCCAGCATCATGAACCAATGTGCTGTGTATCAGGGCTAAACATGTGGCTTAAACGGAATTGTAATGACTAAATTCTTGTGTCTATATTATACTATTGATTGATTACATTTCTTTCAGTAACATACTAATGAATATTTTAATATATGAAAAATAAATTTGCAAGATCCATCTCACTCCTTATTGATTTTGGCCAAGGTTTTAGTTTGAAAGTAAGTTCATACAGGAGTAGCTTAACAACTCTGGCTTTCAAATGTAGGACTGACTTGAGAGCGATCTCTCTTACGCTTTTCCCTCATTTCGTTAATGCTCACGCATGCCTTCTCTAACCCAGACTGCATCATATTAGTAACAGTGAGAAGCTGCATGTCAGTGATTCCAGATCTGGCATCACATACAGAATGACGCCGGAGGCTGCTTCCTCTCTCCACATGCCCCTCTCCCTCCTGCTCCAATAAAGGAGTCAAAAGAGAGACTTCTGAAATGTGCTGTGTGATCCTTATCTCAGGTTGGATGAGGCATGTACTGTCTCTGATTTTTTCATCATACCCTGAGAGGAAAAGGCACAATAACACATTAGAAAAGTTTAAAATGTAAAAATGCTGACTTTTAAAGAAAGCTCTTTGCTAAGTAGGCAGTAAATTTGTGATGTTATTACTTTTTAATTTGTGACTACAATGTACATTACTCCCAATTTCTATAATATAGTGACTTGAAAATTTGTTGTTAATACGAAGCATAATTTGCTCCAGGAAATACTTGTTTTGGCTGGTGTGTCCTTAAGCTGTTTTGTGTGGCATGATGTGAGACTGTTTTCTTTATATATGTATTTTTCTTAACCATTTAAGAAGGGTAAAGCTGGACATGGTTCTTAGATTCGAAAATCTTTTGAGAACTCCTGATAATTAATATATAGACATGACTATGTAAGGGACCTGTGTTACTTTTTTGTTTGCAGTTCCACAGATAGGGAGAAACCACCATTTCCAGCATTTTCTCAAGGCGAAAGTATTCCATTGAAGGGCCTCTGGGCTCATGGACTCCCTTGAAATAAACAATCACACAAATAGGTACAAGAACACTTGATAAAGCTGCTATGTGTATTAATGTGAGCGTGTAAGGAAAAGAGCCTTACCTGTAAGATTAGCAGCATCTGTCTGATGGATGTGGGGAGCAAAGAAAGATTAGTTGGGAGCAGCTCTTCCAGTGGAAGGCTCATCAGGACAGTATCTCTGAAAGCTAGCAGGGCCATCTGCCTTACTGTGAACTCATGACCCTGGGATTGAGCAAACAATATAGGGAAGAATAGCTGGGAGCAGTAATAATAATTTTCGTTTAATGCTTCTGACTGTGTTATGGTCCAAATGGATCTTGTATGGGGTAATTCATGTGATTTGTGGTATAATAAATTTTTTTTGTTCTACCTGTAGTGGATAAAAAATGGCTTGCAGTGTGGGCAGGATTTCTGAGAAAAATCTAATCCATACTTCTGCCAAGAAAAAGAGCTGATCTTCCCCTGGGAAAAATTCAAATATGGGGAAAATGTAAATATCATGAAAATTTGTATGTATGAATATATGTGTGTGTGTTGTTTCATACCTTCATATAGTTGAACCTCTTCTAAAATAGACCTAAAACCTTTATTCAGAAGCTGATTCTAATAAAAAACAAAATCATTATATTATCAGTGACTATACTGAAGATAACTAAAAATTAACTTTGCTTCACAAAATGCATAGCTAAGCTCAAATTCCTGAATGATAGTGCAGGAATGAGTCAACAACAAATATCGGGCACAAAAGAAAAGCCTCTGTGTTCTTAGTTGGTTATTGGTGGGCTACATTATTAGGATTTTTTGTTTTTCTTGTTAGAGCCTCAGGAGTTTATCTAAATAGATATTTTAATTTAGAAAGTTAAAGCTTTGATGAGCTTATTTAATCTTAACCTTAACATCACAGATTCCAGCTTTAAATGTTTTTAAAATATAATTTTAATGCTTCTGACTCTGTGTTGGAGCAGATCATGTTGAGTACCTGGAAATACTCTTCAATGAATGACCCCATTTCTGTTTTTAAAAGCCATCTGTCAAGATGAAGGGAAAAAGGATTTGAGATAACCTGCTTACTTAACATGAATATTCATTGAAACATTATTTTCTTGCATAGCATTACTTTCTCGCTTGTATGTATGTACCTGATGCTCTCGTTTAAGAAGTAGAGTTCATTCATTTGCAGTCCTTCACCTCGAAACACTTTAATGACTGCGGTATAGATACTAAAACAAATTGTGCATGAGGTTTAGACAGTTTTTGCTAGTTAATAAAAGTTAAAACTGACTTTGCATGTTTAGTGATCCCGTTTAGTTTTAAGGTATGATCTATACCTGTTCATATCACTGACACTGGAGTTACACTGTGGCTGCGGTAATGGTGGCAGGGTCATGGTGCTCAAGCCAGAAAATCGCTGCTGACTTGAGCTCATCTTCGATGCTTTGCTTCAATGCACACACAAAGATTCCACACAAAGTTATATAGAAATAGCTCAAATTCGGTATATTCGTTACATGGAGAATGGTGACATCATCTGGTTATTTGCTTAAAGTAGGGGTAGCTGTTAGGAGTTTTCAGGTAATTGATTTATAGAGACTGTGAAAGTAGCCAGGTGGGAAGGCTGAACTTCCTGTGGTGTAGTAACTTCCTGTTACCAAGACGGTGTAGTGTGCGTACATGTGTTTACTGATTAACTAAGCAAAACACTGAGCCCTGAGGGTGTTTCAGTTGAGTGACAGGGACATAGAATACATCTCAAGGTGATATGTGAATAGAAGCATATTTCAAATTTTTCACAATGATAAATGGTCAAACTAAATTATTAAAAATGTAAACTATTCAATTATTAAAATATAACTAATAATATGCTATAAATAATTAAAAAAAACTATTTATTTATAGCTAAGCCCCACTTAACATGCTATCTATTTACATTCCAGTGATCATTCCACCTCCCATTTTACCCCAAACTTACATATAAGAGCTTAGTAAGCTTATCTACATAGCAAAGTAAGAGTATGCCCATTCTGACTGAGTTACGATAAACAGACTACATACCCAAGTTGTTATTTTACAGGTGACCACAGGTGAATGTTGTATTCAGCCATTAATCCTTTCTTTCTATGGAACAATCTCTGATCAAAGTTTCAGAGTTGATAGACAGTTTCATAAGACACCAAGAGTAACTGTGCCCTTGGTGACTTTCTCCAGCAAATGCTGTGAGCAAACTGCTAAGGTCTATTTTTCTCACTTCCCTAGGTTACTGATTCATTAACTAAGGGAACTCTGTATTGTATTGGCCCATCCGAAAATGAATACTCAGGGCATGATGGCTTGGATAAACATCCCATGAACAGTAGAAAGACTTCTAGACTTTCAGAGTTGAAGGTTGCACACAAAATACAAATAATTTAATAAACATAATTCCTGCGATTCAAACACAACATTTACATCATTGCTTAAAACAGGGAAGCTGGGTAGAGGAAATGTAAGTTAGGGGCTGGAACCATTTCAGCCACAAAGTTGCTGTACTTCATAAAAAAGATGTCATCAGTATGCAAAGGCATGTAGGGAATAAGACTTTTCAACAAATAAAACAAATTCTTTACTAATTAAAAATGTATTATTATAATCTTAAAAATAATAAAAGTTCAAACGAAAAATGATTCTACATCAATTATGAGCATTAGGTTTTTAAATGTATGATATAGATTCATAAAAATCTTTAAAAATATAACTGTAAAAATAAATAGAAAAAAATAAATAATCATAAGTGCAAGCTTTCATTTTGACTTTTTGAAAGGGTGGCATTTCTTCTCTATTACAAAACTTCAGTTGCTCCTGATCAAGCTTCTCATTCTTTCGCTGCCCCTCCACTGCTGGCCTTGGTGCCTGTGAAATACACACATGTTGTAACGAAAGTAAAGGACTGAATTTGGACTCTGCATTATTGTTTTAGCAAGAGGAAGACCTACGTGGGCTTTTGGGAGCGTCTTTGTCACACTTTAGCGTACTCCTTTTGAAGCATTCTGCCATCCAGGATAGCACTTCTCCACAGTATTTCACCTGAAGGTCAAAAATGAAACTACTGGTCAGCATCATATGGAGGATAGTAGTATCCTTTTTCATGGGACATTTGAAGTAATTGATTGTACCTCTGCCTCCATAAATGCCAAACGTTTTTCTTGCTCTTTAAACCGTGCTGCACTCATCAGCAAGCTTTGCACCCTAAAAGGTAATAAGTGGTGACGTTAATAAAATGGTAGCCTACTTGCACACAGCTCTATACAGTCCAAAAGAAAAAGAGCTGAAGACTAACTCACTTAGAGGATGTGCTCTTTAGTCTCTCCTCACTGCTTTCCAAGTGACGTTTCTCAAGTTTAGCCAGGAAGTTCTCTTTTTGCACAGACTCCCATATCATCAGCTTCTGATCCAGGCCTGGTGGTAGGTCCCTCTCTGGCCATTAAACACAATATCACGTCAATTCTAGCTTCATTTTTATAGTAAAATAATGGTAGAGCATTACTAACTAATATTTTTTATAGAGCGACAAACGATATGGCAAACAATATTTTTTTGCATGAATATAACTTTTAATATGAAAGTAGATAATTAGATACCATTGTTGTTACCAGGGAATGTAATTGTTGTTCTATCTTTTTTAAGGATTATGTAGGTCTCCTAACTGCAAGCCTAAATGTGAAACTGTCCTCTAATCAGGTTACATTTCTGTCATTTGGCAGACACCCTTATCAGGAGCAACTTACATTTTTTATCTCATTTTATACAAATGAGGATTAAGGGCCTTACTCAGGGGCCCCAGCAGTGGTCCTGAACTCACAACCTTCAAATCACAAACTCATAGTCCTATGCCTTACCCACTAAGCTACCACTTCGGTTTATGTTTGGTGAAGTTTCAAAAGATTCAGTGCTAAATATGACCAACCCAAAATCTCAATGTTTTCCTCAGCCTTTCCGAAGATGGTCAGAACTAGTTCAGAGATGTGGCTGATAATTATGAAAGGAGGAGCAAGAGCAGGTCGGCTGTGATACTCCACAATCAGATTATACCGCTGAAATTTCCAAAAGATGTCGGTATTCCCCTGCACCAGCTGGAACGTATAGCTGAGAGGAACAAAAACAGAAATGTGAGAGCTGATGCACTCTGACAGAACCTTATTTCCATTTGTCCTGTATTTAACTTTCTTTAGAACCCACTCTAACCTGAACATTGCAATAAGAAGATTGAGCAGAAGTACGTTAGTGACCAGTAAATAGATAACCAGCAGCAGGATGACCAGCCAGTTAGCGTAGATGTTTGGGCAGGGGGGTAGAGTGCCAGCTATGATCATTTGCAGATCCATGGTACAGTTATCTTGGGGCATTTTAGCAGCTGTGGATGGAAGTACAGCAATTAATACTTGATTATACTGCACTGTGTCTCCACCTTGTGGCAGTCCCTTAAACAAGTAATACTGTAAAAAGGCAACTAAAATAGACATTAAATGTTAATTTGAAAAAAATTCTGGAGTTTTATAATGCTTCCTGTGTGTTAAAAAGATAAGTAAATGAGATTAGAAATGCATTAAATAATACGTATTCTATGTGTAAGTAATCGTTATCAAATTATGTTGCAGCAATAAGATAGCTAACCATCAATCTCCTCTAGGGGAATCTGGCCAAATATGTGCAGGTATGGTCGGTAGAGCACTCTGCGGAACACCCAGTCCAGTCGGGGGTCATTTGGGTGGAGCAGAGCCTGAGTCGCTACACCATATGCAATCAGCCACACACTCAGGAAGAACAGGAAGAAGAATACATCCTTCATCTGAGAATAATACAAATATGTCCTGAATCAGTAACCAATCCATATCAAAGAGTGCTACTACTGCTACTGTCAAGAAGCGGAAGGAAGGAAGGAAGGAAGGAAGGAAGGAAAAGAAGAAGAATATAGGACTTTTCATAAATTTATATTTGCAGTTAGTGTTTGCAAAAAATATTAGACAGGGATTAGACAGAAGACACAGAATCAAGAATAATTAAATAATGTTTTTTTTTTTGTTTTTTTAAATCAAGCTGTTTCTAAAAACTTGTAATAGGTAAAACCCACCAAATATTAAGTAGTAGTGTCTTCCAGATTTTATAAACATAATAACAAAAACACTCTTTAGACTTATACACTACACATCACACTAATATCATTTCTGAGGGTTTCAAATAATTTATTATCATGTAGTCACCATTCTTTCCACAATGATGATCTTGGGCCCAAGCTGCTTGTGGATAGCAAATATGTGGATGAGTCTTAAAGTATAAACCATGAAGTCCAAAGCCAGGACAGTGCGTCCAGCTTCATATGTTCCCTCCACCATCCTAAACACACAGGATGCAAAAAATGGTTTGTTTAATTGTCAAAAATAAATAAATAAATAAATAAATAAAAGTAAAATAAACATGATTACAATAGTATCAATTTGCCAAGATTCATTAAATTAAATAATTAAGCATAATTGAAACTAAAAGAAAAAGTTGTGAAAGACAGGTTACAGTTAGTAAAGCCTGCTGTTATCTGTGGTTCAATAAAGCACAGTACCTGCATGACACCCCAATCACGAACAGAGAGATGGCTACCATGTCACACTTGTTCCAGTTATCCTCCACATAGAGCTTAAACTTCTTCAATATACTGATGTCTTCATCCGAGAAGAAACTCTAGGACACATAGCAGATGGAATATAATTTTTACAAACTCATCCATTTTACCAACTCATCCATTTAATTCTTCTGAAATAAAATTTGTGTTTTAAGGATTAAATAAAAACAATTTTAGTTCATTTCAGTGCAATGACTGTTCATGGTGTTTAACACGTCATAAATGTTTCCCTTGTGGAAGGAAACTTTCATATCATGTTTCATTTAAATGCGTGTGACCCACTCAAGTTTCAGTAACATTTTATCTGCATTTCTCAACCCACCTTCTTCCCTAAGTGCTGACACCTTCTTTGAAGAGATTAACAATCTCTGCTAATCATCACCTCTTACCTATAATCCTGCACTCAATTATTCTGATCTTTCTGCAATAGAAATCCAAGCAATAAATCCTGTGCAGCAATCCCACCACCTGTTCATTCAATCTTGTTCTATCAACAATGCTACCTTCATCACTTCCATTGTAAATGTCTCCCTTACCTCTGGTCACTTATAGACAGGGCTATACTCATTTTAAGTCCAGCCTAGATAGCAGTATCACTTCTCTGTTTCATTTTTGAATGCTTGAATGTGTTGTTTACAATCAGTTGACTTCCTGACCATAACTAGTCTGGCAACAAAAATGACACACTTCACAGGAACTGCCTTTGTAGCTCTTACTTAGAAGCTTCATGTGACAAGATCACCCAAATTATCATCCACATCTCAGCAGTCAACCACCAGACTGTCCATCTTTATAGGACTTGGAGTTAGTGGCCCAGCAATAGATTGCTAGAGGGACTGTTCTATCTTCTAATATGGAGTTCCACATGGCTCAGCGCTGGGTCCATGTTCCCTGTATACTAAAAAGGTAATGTTATTGCCTTTTCTGTCTAAGGCCCTAATGTTTCTGTTCACATATCTGGTGTGCAATTCTGGCAGACCAACAAGGATGCTAGCTCAACACCTGAAACTAACCTAACTCGACACAACTGAGCTGGTATACATCATGTTATATATCCCTGGACATGCATCCCAATGTCATGTTCTTATCCAAGCTTACCCAATCTTATCTCTGGAGAACTATATGCTCACACCAAATGACAATTATTGAAACCTTGGTGTAGCTCTGGAGAACCAGATATCATTCTCTGCTCATGTCATGACTAGTTTGTTACTTGTTCAGTCTATTTATGGCAGAGCTTGAGGATTGTCTGAAAGCATTAACCCATTGCTATGTTTCCTCCATTGACTTCCTGTAGCTGATAATATCAGATTTAAAACACTGATGCTTGCCTGCAAAGTCAAAAACAGACCAATCACAATGTACTACCTGTACCACATTTCCTTTAAGCCACAAGCATAGCTTAGCTCCAAGTGCTATCCCTTAAATATGAGGAATAGTTGCATCAAGACTCTACTCTATATTAGCACCAACATGGTAGAATGAGTCACTGGCTGTTTTAAAGACTAAACACTTAAACAAGCACTTAATATTTGTACACATACACACATTTACTGTTTCTATAGCTGTACCAACTCTCATTCAAGTGTGTCTCTATTAGGTTTATTAGACTGATGGCCTCCTTTTGAATGATGGGTCCTAGGCCATGACCTGTGTTCTAGCATTAAAATGTGTCAACAAATATGTCAGAAAATTAGTCTACAACACACATTTGTAGGTCACTCTCTAAACCTTTGGTAGACTCATTTGGTAAATGAAAATGAAACTGTATCATAGCATTTAGCCAATCATGTTCCAGTATGCAAAAGCAGGCCATGAAGCACTGGAAACTTGGCTGGTCACATATAGAGTTATAGAGGGCATATAGAGGGCATCTAGCCATATATAGGGCGGTGGTGGCTCATGTGGTTAAGGCTCTGTGTTGTTGACCGGAAGATTGGGGGTTTGAGCCCTAGCACTGCCAAGTAGCTTGAGAAAGGCCCTTAATCTTCTCTGCTGTATCATGGCTGACCCCAACCTCCAAGAATAGGATATGTGAAGAAAAGTATTTCGCTGTGCTGTAATGTTTATGTGACAAATTATTAATTGAGATTGTTTTAAATGCAGCTGTTACTGTGGCGTGCATTTTAGATCAAATTCCATACTTATCTGTACACACTTATTGAAATAGTTGTCTTAAAGTCTTGAAGGTTCTATATCAAACAGCTCAGTTTTCATTACATCTACACTCATCTGCACTCCATTGGCATAACTATATTAAATACGCATACAACAAGCCAAGGAATCAAGGACTGCACCCTGTCTAGTAGGGCCAGACAGTAATTCAGGGTTTTAACAGATCTGCATGATTTTGAATGTGCACAGACCTTGGTTTACTAAAGCCTGATTCAAGAAGTGGTACTGGAAAGGTTTTAGGAGCTGTATTTACAGGGCTGTGCACACATATTAATTGGCACTTCTTGAATATGTGAATATTTGGGCCAAAAGCATAAAGGCACCCCACATCTTCCCCACCCAGTGTGAAATGGGGACTAGGGAACGGATGAGTGGTGATACAAATGTACCTCCATTTCTGGTGGACATGTTCCCACCCTCCCATTAAACCCATTGCTGATTTCCATCTGGAGTAGTCACACAAAGTTACTTTTGACCTGTTCATTTAACTGATAAATGTAATGATTATCAAAGCTGCAAGTTTTTTATATGACTGTGACTACATTTTTTAAAGTCACAAACCAATTTAAAAAGCTCATATCTACTCTTACCCTGGGTCTGGTGTGTGCAGTTTATAATTGTGAATATAAAAGCTCTAAAATGTGACTGAATTCCATTTCACCTGTCTGAGCTCCTCCAGTACTAGTGTAAAGACCCAGAAATAAAGAATGATCTCAGCTGGAGAAGGGCCGTTTGGAGGCGGAGGCCGGAAGTCCAGAAGCAGCACATAGGTGAAGAGCACTAGGAAAGCGAAGTACATAATGACATTGCCCAGGAACACAGTGACAGGGGCGCTCCAGAAGCGCTTCCAACGACGTAGAAGGAACTGGCTCCAAGCTGCACCACAACTCTGATCAGCAGAATCACCGGCTGCCTCCACATCACTTAAAAACACACACATAAGAAAGAAAATAAACCAGTTCTCTATAGAGGTATTATACAATAATTTGAAAATCTTTTTAATAATCCTATGAAGTTCCATTAATAAAAAGGACTAACGCTGGGTCCTCATCAGTCAGTAGCAGGGCTTTCTCTGTTTCCTGACTGTCCAGCTCTGCAAACTGCTCTCCTCCAACTCGATTCTCTAATGCTACATCACTGAAAAACATACACAAACTCACTGCTGTTAAATGCTGAGATAATGGAACCATTGTCAGTAATAATCTCTGCACTAACCTGAATGATATGGAATAGTATTTTCTTATAGGGTCCTACCTGAATTTAATCAGATTAGTCCATATTAGAGGTGGAAAGAAGAAAGACACGACCAGTTTAGAAATGGCTGTATCTGTTGTCATGGCTCCCCACCAGATTTTAGTCAGCAATGCCTAATCAAGACAACAATGACTGCAATCAGTACAAACCCAGAAACATTTTTGGATACTTCACAAATCTCTAAGTTGAAATTCCTGTTCATTTTTCATGAACAGCTTTGGAAGTAAGCTGCTGATAGTATGCTGGTCCAGGAACTCCAATCCCTTGATTGATATCTAATTATGTCACAGTATGTTTGTACAAGTGATGAGTAATTGATGAGATTATAACATTTTGTGTGTGTTAGAATGCCTGTTTGGGTGGTGTAAATGGCTGGAAGTGTTGAGAAATGCGGTCTAGAGAATTATTTCACTCACCCAATAACTTGATCTGATCAGCAATATTCTGTAATATTCTATTTTCTTTTCATAGTCAAACATTGATTTTTAAATGTTTAGTTTACAAGGGCATTGGTGGCTCATTGGTAGGTTTTTTGCCTACCATGCAGAGGGCCTGGGGCCAATTCCCAGCCAATGCCCAAACCTCAGCCACTGGTTGCAGTGCTGGGCCCAAGCAATGGGAGGGTTGTGTCAGGAAGGGCATCCAGTGTAAAACCTGTGCCAAGTTGTTGTGTGGACCAGTTGGTCTGCTGTGGTGACCCCTTGCACAGGGTGCAGCCGAAAGATCAACAACATTAAATATAGTTTACATAAACTATTTAGTTTCTCAACTAAATATGATTTCGTTGCTTGTACTAAATATGTAATTTAAATATGTAATCTTCTGGTTTATGGTCTAAGTATTTAGAGTGAGTGTGAGAAATAAACATAGTATTACCATGAACCATTTATGGCATGGTCATGTAGTTAGATAGGGCAGTATTTCCACCTCACAGCTTCAGGGTCCTTGGTTCAATCCTGAGCTATGGTGATTTCTTTTATTCCATATAATTATGCAGGGCAAGGTGAGCTAGTGCACAGAAAGTCTGTAAATTGTGCATCAGAAACAAATGCAATAGGAGCTGAACTTACCTGAACTCCATCATGGGCAAAAAAAGACTTTGCATCTGCCTCTGTGGCCAGGTTCAGCACTGTGGTTTGGTTCCAGCAGCTGGTCTTTCTCACAAGCAGAGCATATGCTCGGTCCTCACTGTTAGAGTAGCACTCACTAAACAAATCTACAGCATAAACAATAAAATAATACATTTAACCTATCCATAAAATTACATTTGCAATTACTCTGTTTAACAAATTAGGCAGATGGAAAGAATGACAAATTGGTCATGTATGGGTCCTGGACGATCAGTTATCTGTTGATGTTTACTTATTTTGAGCAACATTTGTGCTAATATTTGCAGCACGAAATCTCACCTAAAGCAAACTGCTCATATTTGGCTTCCTTCATGCTCCGTGCATTCTCGGCCTCTGACTCCAAATGAGCCATCTCCTTAAGGATTTTGCAGCCAGCGAGAGCTGCAGCCACTGCTTCAGGGCCCTGTGACAAACATAGACCCAAATTTCAAACCAGGATTTATAAACAATGTATGGGAATGATAATATGTGTGCATCATGATTCTTTCCTAAAAGTTTCTGCATTGATACTATATGTCATATTTAAAATCTTTAGGCTTAAACATATTGAAAACATTCAACATTCCTGATGAAAGCCAACATAGCGTATAATTACGTTGATTAATAATGTTTTTCAAGAAGCATGAATAACTGAAAATTTTATTGCAATTAAATCGAAATTAAACCACATTGAGAGGTCTGTAGATATTCCCAATCCTACACCCTGTGAACACCCTGTGAACTGATAACTGTTGCATATCACAGCAATATTAATAAGCACATTGCTATATGAATAACCTAAATAGAGTGGGCAATTTCTAAGGAAAGCACAGCATAATTATAAACTCCACAGAGACTGATATTAATATAGTTCCAGCGTAGTGGAAAGGATGCACTGCAACAGATTGCTGTAAGTGCAGTCATGAAGTTGTTAGCAATGACCTACAAACCAATTTGCCTCAGATAAACCACTTCCTTATAAAATGGGCTTTCTAAGGATGACGTGATAGAGATGTAAATAGAGTTGGTTCATGAAAATCAGCCAATCACTCAAAAGGGCTGTGTGCCTCACCAAGGCCCAGAAGTAGTTGGCCATTGTTTGTCTGTTCTGCAGGACAGCCCAAAGGAAGAGATCCCTCAAAGGATGCTCACAATGCTGGTCCAGGTCGATGAGATCTTTCTGATTGTGAAAAAGCCGACCCTTGCCTACCCTCTCCTGGTGGTGAAACAAAACAATTAAAGCACTGAGAGGATAGATATAGGAAACTAGAAAAAATAAAACTTACTCTCTATAAAGGACTCTTTGATTTCATCTTCCAAAGGAACTCTTAAAAAATAAACATGACCACAAAAGGTTTCCCCTCCACAGAAAGTTACAAATATAACTTTAAGGAACTAACAACCATTATCTTATAAGTATTCTTTATTATAGTATCCAATTTTTCTAGAAGTGCATACACTCTTAGGGAAGTTTAATCTAGCACTTAAGAAACTGAAATACATATTCTGTAATGTGTCCTTCTCAGGAAAACCATCTTGGGGAAAGTTTAATGGAAAATCAAAAAAAAAAAAAAAAAAAAAAGTATTTTACAAAATACAGTAGACTTTGTACCTTTATCATACTATCATATGAAGACATAATGTGGAAAGTAAATTTAATACACCTACATAATAACAACAAACTACTTCCTGTTTCAAAAGTGTGCTTTATATTCATAAACTATATCTATGCAGCCAGAGATACAGATGTGCTTGCTTACCACTGGAAGTTTCTGGTAAAAACCCCTACAGGAGTCATGCAGAAAATCCTTCAGCACCTTGGAGACTTCAAGCAGAGTGAAGCGAGGCCGTCTATCCCCTACCTCTGTGTGAGCATGTCCAGCTGATCGGGCAGAGAGCAGCACCTGTTTCTCATTGTGTTTCTTCAGGAGAAGCTCATACAGGAGGCTCTTCTCACGCACAGTGCAGTAGAGATCCTGGAGACGGCTGTAAGTCATAAATTCAGCAAGGTTCACCCCATTGTCCACAAACAGGCGAACAAAATCTGGCTTATCATTGACCAAAGCGTCCATCATGACCTCGTCAAGATCATCTGCCTAGATGAGAAAACAATAGCGAATATAATAAATAACTAGTTCATCCCCCAAAATAAGCAAATAGATCAGTTGATAATAAACAGATGATTAGAGACATTGATACACTACAAATTTCTTTGTAACTACATACAGATATTTTTTAATGAAACTGATATCATAAGTGTCTCACAGTCCATTCTACATCTCCATTGAAAATCTCGCTCTTTGCGATGTCTACTCTGTTCCAGGCCACAGCCAGTTTCAGCTCATCTAGGAAGTCCTGTGCCTGCTGACTCTGACTTTTATTAGCTGAATGAACAGAAAACAAAAGCTGAGTTAAATAAGTGATCATGAAAACTGCATTATTATTATTTTTATTGCATTATTGCAAAAACAATTTTAATTGCATTAAATATCACTAGGGAAAGAAAAAACAGTGACATTTAGGAGGCTAGTAGTTTTGATGTAGATGGTAGATAACCTTTAACTAGTGCTTTGAGGATAACAGTGTCTAGATCGGAGGTCTCCTGCTCGGGGTCATGTACTGTCAGCAGGTGGATATTATCCAAAATTTTCTGAATCTATTAGAAGAAAACCCACAATGTTGGAAAGTTGATTGATGAAATGTGACACTAATTTTGTAAATAGGCAAATACATGAATGTAGTTCTTACCAGTTTAATCCAGGAAGCCATTGCAGCACTTTGGCCATTGGGAAATGTATCAATCAGAAGTTCTTGGACGATTGCAGTATCCCAACAAGCCTGGTTTATCAGTGTAACTAAAATGTCTGCTACACCACCTGAGCCAGCCAGGATCAGCCAAGGAGTTGAATTCAGGATTGTCTTGTACATCCTCTATATGAAATTGGTATAAACATTTTCCTTTATTTTAGTAGCTTCTTATGAACGGTGCACTAATAATCATGTACATGCCTACATAAGTGAACAATCCTTTTAACAGTCGTTTGTTTCGTTAAAAAATGATTAGAGACCTGCAATAACTTTGGTTCTCCGTGCACAAGCAGACATAAAACAGGAATTTCAAAGCTGCCAGGCCCTGAGAAGAGAAAGATTAAGAGAAATAAGCATTGAGACTACTGAGCTATATAAAATGCTATATCGAGAGTGACAAATAGGGACCTCAGGAAACTTAGAGAGAAATAAGCAAGCACCTCCATGTCCAGTACGCTGTTCTGAGATGTGTTTTAGCAGTTTGACACGCATGTTACTGGTAGCACCAGGCTTCTTCGGATCCTCTTCCACTAGGATGAAATGAGAGTGGTTGCTGTCCAGAGAGTACACAGCACCATGGGGAAGATCCTCTGAGGGGTAGGGCGCTGGCTGATCAGGCTGTAGATTTAAATAACATAATTAAGCTTACTATTAAAGGGGTGCTTGATGGAAGGGGGAAAAAAAATCAATTATACACAGATTTCTATTTATCCCAATTTGTTTTGTATTTGAATTATATTAATGTGTAGTAAAAATTCTCTTGACATTCATAGTGCTCCAAATAGTCTAATGAGAAATAAATCATAATTTTAAAAAAAAAATTGCTTTTTTATATTTGCTGTAAAGAAATATTTTTTTAATTTTTATTGAAGGAGTCAGCAGTGTTAGCAGTCAGTACTTTGTAATGGTCAGTATGTTTTCCACCACAAGAGAGTCATGACGGAGGAACAAGCTTTTAACTGATGAACTTTAAGGGACAGAAAAAAGAGAGGCTGGTGAGAGAATGAATGTTTAGATTTACTATTAGTGATAATAGGAACGTGGCTTTAATAAATCAAAATGCATTCAATAAAGTACATCTAAGTCTTTAATAAATTAAAAAATTGTAATCATTGCCAAATTTTCCTTGACAAACACTTCTGGTTAGTAATAGTAATTTTGCTGCACATTGTGGGTTGAGTGTTTTCTTGTAACTGCACGCCCCCTTGTGTTTATTTCATACATAATTGTCAAAAAATAGGAAATGTTCATAATAACACATTTTCTTAAGATTGTAAAATATAAGTAAGTACAATGAATGAGGATATAATCCCCTATACTGCAGGATGTCACAACCTTGGCGGAGAGCAGCATTTCTCGGTTGTGGATCTTGGTCCAGGGAGCAACTCCAATGGCCACCACACGCACCTTTGAAGAAGTACTGGCCAGTGAGTGGTCTCTTACTGCCTGGCCCAGATGCTTTGTGATGCCAAACCGCAGGCCGCTGGTCAGAATCCATGCTCCTGGTGAGGGAGACAATCAGAGTCTGCCATGAAGGCCAACCGTGTTTGACATGCCTAATTATTATGTCCTTGTGTAGAATAGGTTTCCTGACCTGTACTCTGTGCAGCTTTCACTAAGCCTTTCCTCACTGTGTCTCTGAGCCAGGGTTTCATCTGGGCCTGTTCATCACCACCCACCAGACCCACCACCAGATGTGGAGAAGCAAGACCCCACTGCTCAGTCATCAGCTGGTAGATCAACTCTGGCTCTGTGTCACTGCTAACCCTGGCAAACTGGACTGACAAATAGAGTGTGTGAGTAATGCACAGGTCTAATAAACAAGCAAGACAGTTCATAGGCTATAATACGCTGATTCACACTGCTTTGTTCTTGCAGTCAATAATACAAAACCTGTTATTGTATAATTGTTCATGCTTGTAAATGGATAACAAAAAAAAAATGTTAATAATATTAGACATTATATAAGATATTTAAAGTGCATAACAGCAGTTGCAGTGCAAGTATTCAACTATTTATTCTGGAAAATTAGATTAGTGAATAAATGGATATGAAAGAGAGCTTTTAATAAATAAATAAATTAATAAATGGATATGGAAGAGAGCTTCTTTTAGGTTAAAAAACATAAAAAAAATGTTTAGTCTAATTTTCTAAGTGTATCCCAAGGTAAGCAAGTACATTTGGATGTACTTGGTGGATGTGCCACCTAGTCACTGCTTCATTATTTACACCAGTAACATTCATTGCATATGTCATTGAGGATTTCTGGGTTATGCCAACAGTATCCTAACACATTCTTGGTGTGAAAAATGAAATCCTGAAAATCTCAAAATGCCTGTTTTAATATAGGTATCATTTCTAGCATACCTTGCCCCTGGACTTGTTGGTCCCAGTAAAGTCGATGTCCCCCAAGTGACCGGCTGTCCAGTGGGATTTGTTCCGCTTGTCTTTAGCTTTATGGCTCGAGGCTTCATCATTTTCTGTGTCTTCAGAGTAACACTGACATCCTAACACATTTCTGTGTATATGACACACCCACAGACACACATACATTTAAATGGAAATAACCCAGAGGAAGAAATGTGAATTATATACACATAATATAATATAAAATGAGTTGATGAAGGAAGACAGGCACTTGATTCCACTCTCACCCTTCTTCATCTGGTTCAAGTACTGGTTCTCCACAGTTTGCACACTTCCTCCCTGGAGGTATCAACACCTGTGCACACACACAGTATAGATACTCAATGTATAAAAATGATATGTACATGCTGACATATACTCACTTTCCATTTTATTAGGAAATCACTAAATGTACACTTACATATTTATGCAATTGTCTAATCGGCCAATAATGCTGCAACAACACAATATATCAAATCAGGCAGACACAGGTCACAAGCTAATGTTAACTTCAATTATCAGAATGAGTAATTTGGAGAGGAGAGGAGAATGGCCTGATTTTGCTCTTGCTCTGGTTCTGCTCTCATCATTACCTTTACAGAATGGCCACTGTTTTTTTGTGGGTATTTCTCTACACCATTTTGTAAATGTAAATTCTAGAGACTGTTGTGAGTGGAAAATCCCAGGAAATCAATAGTTTCTGAAATACTCAAACCAACCCACCTAGCATGAACATCCATGCCATAAAGCATTTTCCTGATGCTTGTGATCTGTTTCTGTAAAATTTTATACATTGCTGCCTCGTGACTTAATGATTGAATAATGGCATGAACAAGCAGACGTCCAGGTGTTTCCTAATAAAGTGAATGGTTAGTACATAAGCATTGTTCAGAAGCCTCTTTATGCAAATCAGGCCCTATTTCCATTTCCATTTCCATTCTTTGCACATGCAAACGTGCTGCTTTTCTACTGGTAGAACCACAGGTGACTTCAGGGACCTCAGTGGATATTCCATGCTGAAGGAAAGCATGTCAATAGAGGAAACTTACAAAGAAGAAAATGGAGGCTCTAACAGGGAACAGCAATGTCTGGAGTTTTGCTCCCTTTTGATAAATCTAAACAAAGAACTAATAAAATTGGCAGATAAAAAAATCACTGTATTCAAATAATGATTTAAATATGCAAATACAAATAATAATAAAAAAAACAATGAAATGCCTTTGTGGGGTTGCATTATTCCACTGCAGAATAAAAGAGCATCAGAGAAAGAGAAACTGTTTATTACTAAACCAGTAGAAAGAAAATATTTAGTTAGACAGAAATTTTACACTTTATGGAGGAAAGGTAGCACATTATGTCCATACTACAGCCTACTTTGAGATAGCAAAGTACTTAAAAAATAATATATCCTGCTGTTTAAAGCTCTTACACACATCCCTCCCTACTTTGTGATCATGCAGGTAAAAGATCTTTAAAAATATTTAAAAGCCTGCCTGGTTGTCTGTTCTCACACAATGTGATACCTGCATAAATCATAACACAGCTAATCAATGCACATTTACACATAGACCTATAGTTCATTTACAAGCTCAAATGTAAAAAGTAGCTCTCAGAAAAACCCTGTGTTACGAAAACCACTACAGGTGTACAAATCACGTGTGTTTCCACGGCAACAGGTGGAGGTCATAATTTGACTAGGGACTATGGCAGGATGTGTGTGTGAGAAACTTCATACACGATAAACCAAGCAAGAGTAATCATTTGCATCTGAAATCACAGATCACAATTACATTACACATAATAAACCTCTGCTTTAATGCTTTTTCCTGGGAGCCATTGTTAAAACAAACCTTATTGTGCACAATGTTTGTACACTAATGACTTTTACACTTAAGATGTGAAATGTGGCAAAATCACCCATATACCAACTAAAATTATGTCAAAGGACAATTATAGCTCAGTTTCTAATATAAATCTAAAACCTGAAGTGAAAATAAAGTTTTACAGTAAATGAAAAACACAGATTTTCTAAATAGACAGAAGACAAGCTTACCATAGGAGTGTCCTGAAGCTCAGGCATCTTGCTTGCCTCTTTGTCTTCGCTTCTGCCCCTGCGGTGTTTCAGCTCTCACCTGAACACTGAGCTCTGGACACGTTTCATTCAAACCAGGAAATGAAGCACAGGTGTGCTCTTACCAAAGATGACCAACCCTACACTTGTTGCTGCAAAGCCACAAGCGCTTACCTGTAGGCAGTGCTCGGCACACCCACATCTGCCAGAACTAATAATGTACAGTGTGTATCAGTGTGCCTATTAACCTGATTAGAATTGTTGTGTATTCAGAATCTACCCAGGGAACAATAGACACTAGGCAGGAATACACACACAATCACCACAAATATTTTTATCAAGATGTTTATTTAAGATGAGCATGTGAAACTCCTTCCTGTCACCTGAACTCAAGCTCAAAATGCATGTTTCTGTAAGTGAAGAGTTAAATAAATAATAATAATAATAAATTAACAAAATAAATAAATAAATAAACGAACAAATAAATAAATAAACGAACGAATAAATAAATAAATAAATAAGTAAATAAATAAATGAATGAATAAATAAATAAATAAATGGATAAGCAAACAAACAAACAAATATGAGAACAATGTAATTCGCGTAAGTGGCCACAAGAGGGCAGTGCGCGATAAACAAAACTGGCTTATCCCGCAATTGTAGATAGATAGATAGATAGATAGATAGATAGATAGATAGATAGATAGATAGATAGATAGATAGATAGATAGCCTTAGCACCTGCAGAAGATTAAGGATTGCCTACATATCAGTTTCAGCACAGTCTTTATATTGATATTGGTGTGTCTGAGTGTGAAGGCTAAAATCATAGATGATCAGACGTGTTAATCTCCCCTACTTGTAATCTGCCCCATTTTTGATGGTCTTAAGATCATTATTTGTAATAGTAAAGCACTAACAATAAGAAGAATTCAAGTTTGATTGCGTTATCTACAGATAGGAATTGTTAAGCCTAGGAATTTTGGTCTCAGTTTCTGTCTTGATTAGTAATTTTCTTTTCTTGCCACTGATTAGTAAATTCACAGTTTTCTACAAGCTCCAGCCCGAGATTCTCTCAGGTTTTTTCATTTTTTACTCTAGCGTGAAAAAGCATCAGTGTGAAGGTAATAAAAATGATGTAGAAAAAACAACACAATTCGCACTGTTGAATGAATAATGTTTAAGCCTAAAATAAAATGTATATCAGAATAAAATAGAATAAAAGAATACATTTTTAATTAAGAGCTTTAGAAATAGGAATTAAGAATGATCTGCAGAACGTCTTTTAACTTATCTTAAACTATTGGTTCCTGGACAATCTTTGGTGAACAAACAGTTTTTTTTTTACACTAAATAAACTGCATCATATACATCAGAAACATCATTATGTGTAATTGTTCTTTTTTATTGCAAAATTAATTCATTGCTCTAAAATTCAAAAATCAGTGGGTAAAAATCTCGTTCTTTATATCCACCCTGTGTGTTTCTGATACACTTTTACTTTTAATGGTATTTTAGCGTAACTTTTAGCAGGCCCTGACTGACTGTACTTATAGGAATCGTATAATATTCTTTAGTCAAGTAACAATTTGTAGGCTGCTTTTTTTCCACCAAAAGTGGCCTGCTAATGCTGCACCCAAAATGCCAGACTGTATGTGAAAATAGTTTGGCTAATAACAGGCTCTATTTTGATGGACTACAGTGCGGCAGGATGCGGTTTCAGATGTAGATGCTCAAAATGTCCTCCAGAGGTTAAGAGATGACGCGCGCATTGTGGTGCTTACAGCTCAGAGGACAAACTTACACATAAACTAAGACATGCGTAAACATATATAGCACATATTTATTATTTAAATTGTTAAATTGGTTTTTTTTTTGCTTAATAAAACTAGAAATTGTCGTTTATAAACCTTTTCAATTACGAATAATCCCCCACCCAAAAAAGGTACTACTAATTATATTATTATTATTATTATTATTATTATTATTATTATTATTATTATTATTATTATTATTATTATTATTATTTTCTAATATTGATGTTGCGAAAATAATCTTTATATATATATATATATATATATATATATATATATGCAATAAGTTGTTACAAGCAATAGGACAACAGCCTTTTGCTTTTTTATTATTATTTTTCCCTTTATTTCTTCTTTTTTAAAACAGTTTTAATATTTTTAATATACGGCCACATGCTATATAAATATCTCTCTCTCTCTCTCTCTCTCTCTCTCTCTCTCTCTCTATATATATATATATATATATATATATATATATATAATAGCTGCATATCTACCTGTAAACACTCTATATAGCTGCGATATAGCTGCACTATTATTATTATTATTATTATTATTATTATTATCTAATTAAAAAAAATCGATTATAATCTTAACAGCACTTTATAATCACACACACACACACACACACACACACATCGTATATTATATCGTATAGTCTCAAACATAAAATAACTTTATGGACTTAACCATTATATATCAATAATTAATACCTAATGACCCCGCCCCCTGTCAAGCTACACATGCTTCTCCTGAGATACCAGTAATTCCTTCTGCTCCTCGGACTTGACTGTTCCATCCTGATGTCCTACCTCTGGTTGGAGTTTTCATAATTTCCTAGCGACACGCCGCTTCTGTGGATGGCTCCACACTGACGGCCTAATAATACATGACATTACATGAAGATAGATTTGGACTGCAATCAGTATTGCACTCAAGTCAAGAAATTCCTGGTTACATAATTTCACTTTCTGACCATATAGTACACAGTTATAGAAGGGAAATTATTTATAAGCACTTTATCCGATAAGGATAAGTTCCTTCAAGGCCTGGTTTCTCTCAAGGTTTCTTCCTCATACCGTCATAGAGACCTTTTCCTTGCCAACGTTGCCTCTGGCTTGCTCATTTGGGATATCTTTATAGATGTAAGATTTACATCCTGAATTTATAGATTTGTATAAATCTGCAGTTGTAGTTAAAGGCGCTATACAAATAAAACTGAATTGAATTGAACACATTTTTTATGCATTTACGATCAGTTGTGGCTTTTGTGTCCCTCTTTTTTTCATCCCGATCCCTTAACAATGTTCGCGACTTTATGGCTTTTGTGTGTATTTACATCAACTCGAATAAACACATGAAAGAAGCATTGTGCTCACTCACTATCCGCTTCTGGCCAATGCGCTACAGGGAGGGTGGGGTTTTTGTCTCAAAGGGCGGGGCGTGGAGCGAGCCAATCCCTGGCTACTGCTTTGTACACACCGGGCCTTCAAGGACCAACAGTAGAAATATAAATTGACCTGGACAAACGTTCCTCAACACAAACGCCGGTACCGTTCCGAGTAAATCCGTCCAAACTGCAGCGCGTCATGGCTAACGTGGACATACAGAGCATGTGGGAGCGACACGACGCACGGAGGACGTTTCCTCTTCTCGCCCGCACTAAGGTCTGCCGTAATCTCTTCGGACCCGTGGATCACGAAGAGCTGAACTGCGAAATGAAGCGGAGACTGCAGGAAATCTCGGAACGGGACCAGAGCCGCTGGAACTTTAACTTCGAGGAGAACGTGCCCTTGCCTGGAAATTACGAGTGGGAGGAAATAGCAGTGAGCACCGTTCCAACTTTCTATACGGAATCGATGCGTAACGGGAAAGCGCGTACTGTTAACGCGAAAGATGCCGAGTCCAGCACAGAGAGTGGATGTAAAAATGAAGCACAGGGTTCCGCTGAAGCTCCAAGTCCATCTACAGAGGTGAATCAGGAAAACCGCTCCGGAGCCCTGAACGCCCGAAAACATGTTACTCCTGTGTGCCGGAGAAGAAAGAGGCCCTCTGTGCCAGAGACTTTAAGAAATAGCACTACGCACATTACAGGTAATATACATTAAGTCAGATACCAGATGCTATTACACTTAATTTTATTGCACAGTCCTAAAGTGTTAGAAGCAACCTATGTTATTATTATTAATAGCCTAATACTTTATACAAAGTCTATACATTTGTAAAAAAAAAAATATTATTATTATTATTATTATTATTATTATTATTATTATTATTATTATTATTTCTAACATCCCCCTCTCTCTCGTCTCTAGACTTCTTCCCAAGGAGAAAGAGGAGCTTTGACAATAAGTCGGCTGAGCGCACATCCCAAGCCGGCTCCTCTATCCCTGCTGAAGTCACTCCACGCAAAAGAATCAGATGGTAAGTGTTGAAGTCAGAAAACCTCCCTGTTTTTGTTTTCTTCAGTAGTTTAGATGTATATAAAATAGACATTAGAATTGGAGAACAGTGAGTCGGGACTATTTGGTCCGCCATCAAAAGCCTTCATCACTCTGAAAAGTTCTATTTAATTTGTTGTAATATTTTATCCTGTCTTTTTACTAAAGCTTTCAGTATATTCAACCCGTTCATAACCTCTGTTATTTCTTTTGTTTATAGATGCTTTGCACTGAGAAATGCAGAAATCCTGTGTTTTATCTGCTGAGCGGATGACGGACACATGGAGGACAAACTGAAGACTTTCTTTTTTTTTTAATACTCCCTCTGATCAATGTAGCAATACTGGCTCTACCAGAACGGACTTGGTTGCAGTGTTAAAACGTCTGAGCGGTGCAATTATTATTTTATTATTATTATTGTTGTTGTCATTATTGTTATTTTAATGTTATTATTATTTCCCTTTGACGTTTTCCTTTTAACTTTATTTTGTAGACTACATTGTTTCCTCTAGATTTTAGTAGCTGATTTTCTGTGTACTTGTGGAAAAATATACTACTAACTTATGTTTTATTTATGATCCATGATAGTGTCACGCTTTTATTTACAGCTATTGTTTATTTACTGCAATATTTTTTATGTTTTATTTAAGTTTTGTTGTATGACGTTACGATGCAAATAATGTTTCTGAGCCTCTTCTTTAATATATATGTATATATTAGCTTTGAAGAATTGAATGCAAAAAAAAATAAATTATATTTTTGTTTACTCCGTTGTATTGTTGTGTCTGTCTTGGGCAAGATTATAATATCTCAATACCTACAGCCTAGGGGGAGGTGGGAGGGTTGAAAGAAATGTTCTGCCCTTTGTACTTTTTGGATGTGAACATTTGAGAGTAACAACAAAAAGGGAGAGAGAGAGAGAGAGTTTTAGCCTCTCAGCTGTTCCACCCTGGACAGCTGCTCGGTTATAGGGGGATTTAAAGGCCATTTTCTCTCTCCATAATGAAGGAGGAGGCAGGTGCCCTCTGAGAAACACAACCCCCATCCGCTTTGTCCCAATGTAAGAGCTTCATTTTCAGCGCCCTCTCAGCTAATGAAACACTTACGGAGAGCCGCGGAACAAAACGGGCTCCTGCTACACACACACACACACACACAAACACGCCGACCACCTGCCTCCCACTCTATACCTACACACACACATGCAGGGTAAATAACACGCATCTCTATTAGAGCGCATGCATGATGGCCACAACAACACAGCTAATTAGAAATGCCTCTTACTAACCATCGAGTGCTCCATAGTTTACAACCAAAATAATTTCCATGTAGTTCAGAATCATCTATATCTTTTTTTTACATTCATATAAATAATTATCAACGAAACTTGGTAGCATCCACTGATTTTGCCTTTTTTTTTGTCTCTTCTATTTTTTTTTTAAATGTATATATATTTATCTGCGAGTTATATTTTTATCTTTTCGTTGGAATAGAAATACATTTCCTTTATAAAATTACCCCTAACTTAATGAAGATAAATAATAATACATTTCAATTATGCTTAGAACGCACAGAGAAATATTTAGATGAGTGTTATTCCTTTTAGTCACCAATTTCAGAAATATTTGGTTTCACTTTATATAACCTCAAAACAATTTATGTTTAGTGAGCAATTTCCCCCAAAAATGTACATTTAAGATAATCCTGACACAGAGAGAGTATTCAATATGATGTTAAGAGATGGTCTTTGTATTTCACTGCTTTTTGGAAACTGTCCAAATTTGCAGAGCTTTATTATTATTATTATTATTATTATATCATCTAACGCCTGCAATGTAAAACTGTTTAATACAACTTGCTTATAAAAGTTTAGTAAAAATAGGAATAAAACACATAAATTATACAAATAGAATCATTTTGATATTTGATATCAGGCCCTTTGTTATCTGTAAACATTGACGAATGTGTTCTTTTGGATTTTATTTTATCTTTTTAATTTTTAGAAATGTCTAAATCAGAGCCAAATTTTACACTAAACGAAATTTCATTCTGAATCACATTATATTCTTTCTTTCTTTCTTTCTTTCTTTCTTTCTTTCTTTCTTTCTTTCTTTCTTTCTTTCTTTCTTTCTTTCTTTCCCTTATCTAAGAGTACTTTTTTTAACAAAGTTTTTTCTCCTTTGCGCGGAGGAACATAACCATCATAAACATCATAGATAACCAATATAAGCAAAAAATTCGTTGCATTTCCATGTGATATTTTTTTATTCTTTGCGGTGAGACGCAGTCGGTGGGAGGACCTGGGCGTGTCTCATTTCTCCGACCATCTGGCAGGAAAAAAAGGCCGCAGCGGAACAAAAGGAGCGAAAGGCGCGTCAGGCCGAGCGAGTGCCATCGCATTCACCTGCAAATGAGCCTGTGCGCCTTAATGGGAGCCCTATGCGCCCCCAAATCCTCTGTTTGATTTGGCTTTTCTGCCCTATCTTCAGTCGTGTGCAAGAAAACAGAGATTGACCCCCCAAGGCTCCCATCAGACCCCAAGGAGGAACGATGGGTCTCATGTCTAATCTGTGCTCCTTTTGATCAGATGCACTCTTTGGTATCAGCTGAGCTGATGACATTACATTTTCGCCAGCAAGCGGAATAAAACTGCTGGATTGCAGGATTAAACTGCCATCGCGATTTAAAAGCAAAAGCAGAACAATATATGTTTACAGAATATGTCCAGTTTACACAAGAAAGCAAATCTCTGCCTGAAGATGGAGAATATTTTAGTCCTTGAGATTCCGAAGTGCAGGGTTTTTTTGTTGTTGTTTCGGTAGTTGGATTGACATGGTATACTGATTTTGTACTTTATGTTAAAACTTCATGTAGTTCAGATATATCTAAACAATTTATAGGTCTGCCCGCCCTGAGGGTTAAACTGGGACCTCATTATTTGATCTTATACAATAAAATCATTATGTCCAGATTGTCAATATGCTGTACCATTACCAGTGGGATTTCTAACCAGATGGATGATTTTCTGAGACTCTTGGGACTCACAGATTGACTTGCAGAAATCCCAAAGAGCCATAGCCATTCAGCCTCTAGCAATCTGCACACACCTCAGTGTAGTCAGGTCTCATATCTGAATCGATTCTTTTGCCCAACTCTTAGTTCATTAAGATTACTTTTGCGTAAAATGGGTATTCCATTCATACTTGCTAAATTGAAATTTACTTTCCAATTTTATACCAAACATAGCATGGTCGCTTAATACAGGATGTCAAATTACAGCATTTAATGATCTCATGTGGGAAAGCTCATTTTCTGTTATCAAAGAAACCACTTTCCCAGCGCTGTTAACCCTGTTATAATTCTATCAGGCTTCCAAGTTGCTGCCAAACCATCAAACCATCGATCTTGCAGATACTTCAGCCTCTTCCCATGTCAAGGCACTTCTTTTTCTCTCTGAATCATTTGGCCCATAAAACTTGCAGAGGCATTGGCAAGCTGTGTCTTTAAGGCTGGATACACCTCTATGGGTTCACTAGCTTGAATTAATAGCATTTGCTCCCCAAGTTTGCTCAGCAGTCTCAGAAAAAGTGGCAGCAGTGCGTCCTTTTAAACGCATAACAAAGGCCCATCATTTATGTGCCGGCATATGGCCCAGACCCCCACAGTAGCAAGGCCTGCCCTCCATGCTGCCTACCCGCTCTGTTGTCCTCTTGCCTTTACTGTTGACACAGTTGTCTTGTTGCAGGGTAGCAAAGTCTAAAGAACAGTCAGTGCTCTGGCCATGCTTGGCTCTTGTCACTCACTCACCTTCTGTGCTCTATTTTTTAAGAATTTAAACCCTTCTGTGTTGAGAGTCAGCCGTGTCAGGACTACATGCTTTAAATGCTTTTGAGTCATTATGAAAGAGGGTTATATAAGAGGCTTGAGCCATGCTTGTCTTGTGCTTTTATACACACAGATATGTATGTATTATCAGCAGATTAGGGAATACTGATTAGAAGAAACATAAAAAAAAAAAGAAAAGTCGAATAAGTATTGCAGGAAATAATTTTGTCTAAACCTCAGAAAGAAACAGCTGATATTAGTCACTATGAGGAAGTAAGTCATGTGAAGTTATTTTCTGATGATACTGCAACGGTCAGTATCATATTGACTTTATATGCTTCGGATCAGCACTTAATAGTTTATATAGTAATGTGTTTTGTAAAAAAAGGAGAATTAACAATTATTTTGAGGAAAACAAAATCTGGCGTAACTTTTAACCCAAAGTTTTTTTTCATGAAGTGAGTTTTAAGAAACTGCTTCCAAAAAGTCTTAAAAATGACTAGTTACTGGTTTCTAAATCGTGAAATGTGTTTACTCCATCCAACAGAGTTTCTTCAAACTTGATTAGGTCAAAGTGGTTTGGACAGTTGTTCTTAAGTTGAAACTTTCTAAACTAGATACTAGATACCTTAAGAAACAAGATAATTCCCTATTTGAAAAATCAGTTCACTATAACTATACATGAGCAGTTTGTGAAAGCATTGGTTATACATCTTACTGGCAACTCTAGTCAATATGATAAGCAATAATTAAAAGAAGCAGAGGAATGGCCATGTTCCTTCACAAGAGAGGGTCAGGGGGTGCACATGAAGTCATCTCCATAGAAACAAGCCCCTTCACCCAAAAGAGCAGAGGTATCGGAGAGAGGTCACAGGTCATGGTGCTGTCCATATGGTCGTGTGCTGCGTAAGTCATTGATCTGTCAGGATACACTAAAGGAATTCAAGCGTAGCTGAAAGACTTTTTAGAAAAAGGATTACAACCGTTCCTGAATGCCATAAATGCCTCCACATCACCATCGAACCGGCAAAAAGATATATGGGTATGGCCCAGAAAAGAGCGGGAAACCCACAGACACACCACAGAAACAGTTTCAAGATGAGACCTCACTGAACAAAATAATACAAACAAATTCATTAGTGATAGTTAATATTTATTAATGAGAACAGAAAAAAGAGCATGTATAAAAATCAAAAAAAGAATTTAGCAGTGTTGCTTCTGGAATATACCAGTAAACAACACCTGGCTCATTATTTGAACAACACTAATACTTTAGCATGTGAAAGAAAATCAGTACAAGTATGCATGTATACATTTGTGAATCAATGTATACATGCCTTAATAAATAAAGTAGATTTCAAATGTACAGATTGCAAAACCACCCCAAATGACTGGATCTAATAAATATTTATGCAACCATTTGGATGTGCATAGCTTGCCACAAGCTTCCCCGTACCTTGCATCAAAACCTAACAAAAAACCCTGATTTAATTTTAATCAGTAAATGAAGAAACTGAAGTAATTAAAAATGATCTCACATATTTTTCCTTATACAGTAAACACACCAAGCCAAAACAGTAATCCACGTCATACTATGTGCATGAGAGATTACATCTTTTTAAATTCATCTTACAAGTGACTTGATATGATTGGTCCACCTGAGTAAATCTAATCAAGCTCTGACTCAGTGTTCTTTTGTCTGTGTCTACTCTTCTCCAACACAAACCTCACCCCACTCAAGGCACTTGATTCAGTTGTTTTTGGGAGCTGCTTCAGCTCAGGAGCTGTCCTCGAGGGCAGATGGACATGGGGTGGAGAGCTGGTCATACGTGGGCAGACTGAGGTCGCGTGTTAGCATGTGGGCCCTTTCACCCTGTGTTGCTCCTGCCACACTGCTCACATCACTCTCCCTCTTCAGCAGGAGGTTCATAGAGTCCACAATGCGGTTTAGTGTCTTGTCCATGTGTAAGATCTGAAAACAAGACATGAGATGTAAAGTTAGACCTCGGCTAATCTTTAGGAATATAACCTGTTGAGATACTCTGAGGTAAAGTACATTACCTCTAATACAAAATAGCTAGATATGTAGGTTTTTGACAAGATCTTTGAACAAATTCTGTAACAAGCATCCATCTAATCATTTTCTAAGCTTTGAGGTTCTGGATGGTCTCACATAGACACTCATAGACACTTGCACTAAATTGGAAAACAATTTAGTAGAGATTTAGTAAAAATCACCTGAATACTGTAGATCTGTACATGTACTCCTGCTGTAATCATAAACACCACCCTATGCTCATCCTAGAACTCCTATTTATAATATGTTTATACTAAACACTCAGTACTGTTTGACATTAAAGTATACTGTAAATGAGTAATGATTTATAATGTCACCCAGAAGCAGTCTGGTTCCTCTTGAGCTTTCTTCCTCATGTCAACTCAGGGAGTTTTTCCTTGTCATTGTTACCTCTGGCTTTGCTTACTAGAAATCTAAATATAAATCTACATCCGGATTTCTGTAAAGCTGCTTTGTGACAAGGTCTTAGGCCCTATACAAATAAAATAGAATTAAACAGGACATTGTGGTTTCAGGCACATTCATTATGTATTCTGAATTCTCCTGAAGCCCAGGAAGCTGATAACAGACAGATGAAAAATATTGTAATCTCTCTCTCTCGCACATTTTTTGTTGCAGGGACACTAGCAATCTAATAACCTTGTGGAGATACCTAAATTTTACATTTATACCACTAAGCAATTGAGGGTTATGGGCTTTGCTCAGGGGCCCAGCAGTGGCAGCTTGGGGGAGCCAGGATTCAAACTCACAACCTTCCCATCAGTAGTCCAATGCCTTAACAACTAAGCTATCACATCCCTAGAAACAGATAATATAAGCTATCACATCCCTAGAAACAGATAATACTACTATAACCTACTATAACCATCTATTATAAAATAGGTTTTTAAAAACAATGCAGAAACATTATTTTACAGTCTGTTCATTTTAATACAATGGACAATTTGTTGTATGATGGTTGCTGAATTAGTCATTTTAGTTATTCCAGTACTTCCAGTGAGTGCTGGTTTTGTTGACATTCCCAAACTGTTAACACTTTATCAGAATTTAACACAAAAAATCCCTTTATGTATCTGTCATTCATATCATACCATAGTTCCCATTTCAGAAGCATATCATCATTTATACCTACTTGGCATATAATGCTTAGGATTGTAAAGATAAAGTACATCCAATGACTATGGTGCCTTCTTTTCTTCCTAATTAATTTGTCCAGACATGAATCAGCGACATATTACCGTTACATGTTTAGATGCATATGGAGATATACTGCTGTGAGGTTGAGTGTCCTTCCATGTTAAGTAATCTCTGGAGCCGAGTCCATCTCCACCCTATTACAAATCACCAGATGACAACATGTCTCTGAGCAACAACATAGTTTATATCGAGGTAGCGTTAAGGCACACACTCGCAAACACATTCACAAACACACGCAGCCATCCACATGGCATGGGACTTGACATGTAAACATGTACAAGCTCTCCCACGTAGACGCAGATATACAAATATACACCCTTCTAACCATGGAGAGACAAAACCCCAGCTCTAATGGAGTGGAATGAGACTGCTGGATATGATTGCTTACAGCTGAGAGCTGACAGGAACACATCTGCCATTGCAAAGAATTTTACTTGTTATTTATAATCGTATATATTATGTAGTCATCTATTTTAAAACAGATGTTTACAAGTTGTGTATGAAATCATATCCTATGACCTAAAAATATTATATATACTAATCTAGACAATAATTATGAATCATGACAAATTGAAATAGTGACCTCTGTTTAGCTATGTAAAGAACATTATGCTAAAAGTGCACATTGGATCCAAATTTGTCATGTTGCACTACACTCTTCTCGGTCAATCAGAGCGCCACATAGAGTGACATGGACGTCTGTGAGCTTGTGTATGTGGCAGCTGACAGTTACTGCTTTCCTCTGAATGTGTTCAGCTGCCCTGTGAAATAACAGAGATTCGGTAAGAAAAACGTGACAGTTGCTGGTTTCAAATGTCTCAGAAGAAGCACATGCTAGCTTTTACCCTCCCAGGTTGCCATGCGTCCTTTTTAGTTTATTGTGATACAGTTTTGACACGGGGTCAGAAGAGGGAAAATGGATGCAGTACTATTATCCCCTCTGTTCTGTGGTGCATGGAGAGGTTTGTGCAATAAATGTCTGCTGAAACAAACTTTGTTGGACAAATGGATTTTAGCATACTACATTTGTAGTCAGACAGTTATGTACACACAAACGTAGTGTAGAATAATATACAAGTATGGGACTTCATAAATAACATGGGCTGGCTGGCAGAAATGGACTTCTCCATAGGTTTAATTCTACAGACGTGCGTATGTAATATATATAAATATAATTTAAAAAAAAAAGGCCCTCATGCTCATAATGAACACCTTTTTAAAATACTCCGTACTATATGACTCATTTAGAAGAGAACTGGCTCTATTTTTGTGTCTGGTTCCTCTCATGTCAACTCAGGCATGTCTTCCACAGCGTCATATGAAATACAATAGGAGGCATAATAATCAGGAACAAAGTGCACTACTTTCTAAATAATTATGTTTTTTCATCATTACTTTCCCCTCAAATTGCAGCTGACACTCAAAGTTTTACCAAAGTTTGGGAGAAACATCAGAAAGTTGTATGTTCACTGACAGAAAGAATGGGTTCTTCTGTTTGCTGTACTTGTTATTCAGGAAGGGACACGACATAATTACGTGTTTTAAACAATTGTTAAAAAAAAATTAGGAAGCACAAATTGTGCTGCTTATCCGTCTTCCCGTTAGTGAGTGTGTTCCCATGTGTACGTGTAATCTTTTTAGGCTTAAGTCTATACAAGGAGAGTATTATAAGCCTAAAACCTAATGCTTTCACAACAGTACCGGAGTTATTAATGGCTAGTAAAATTTGGTTTTAGTGCTCCCGATCAATATCCAAACTAATCATCACTGGACAAACGTTTCACCACTGGAGCTGAATGTGTTTATATACAAATCTATGATCATACTCAATATTTCTACATGTTGTGCATAGTTTTCTATGGCTATATAATATGAGTGTGATATCTCGTGTAATATGTCTTTGTCCCACATACTGTAATGCCGGTATCACAGTGGGTGGCAGAGCAGAATACAACGAGCAAGTCAGAGGAATGCCTCAGGCGCCTGCTTGCCTAAAAAGCTCCAGCTATTTGTTCCTGTTTATGTCCACACTGTCTGCTTCCTGTTTACCAATGTACTATGGAAAGAAGAGCAATAGATTGTGGGGTGGGTCATCCTGTCATCACTGGACAACAGTCAACACAGTCTATGTGGTAACTAAAAAATGAGTCGTTATGGAGTAAAAAACTAGGCAAACACATCTGGTCTGCTACTGCAGCTTATGTGATACTGAGAGAGAATAAGTGAATTAATTGCTAATTCAGCGTGCTAGGTATACCAAACCCCCCAGTGCACTCAGTGGTCAATGAAAAGTTTTTTCATTACCTGACTTAAAAAAAACATGCATGTTGTCTTAGGAATACTTTTTGATGCAACTTATCGGTATTCATTTGAATCATTATAGGCATGGTATTTAGACAGTCAGAAGGATACAGAAAGATGACTACATTGCATTGGATTACATTACATTTACATGACTACAGAGAAAAGGAGAGTATATGAGACACTGAGTGGGAATGCAGGGCAGACAGAAGCAGGGGGTGGAGGGTGGGGGGAGTACGTCAGTAAGTGTGTGTTTTCCCCGGAGTTCATGTCTGGGATAAAAAAGTGTTTGTAAAGGGATTTAGGGCCAGAGTGGCAAATGAACAGGAGCATAGTGAGTGTTTGTAAAGCTCCTGAGTCCCTGGCTGTCAGTCAAGTCAGTTAAGAGGCTACACACACACTCTCTCACACACATACACACACACACACACACACACATACACAAATGTTTGTTAAAGTATTTTTGTGAGGACTTTCCACTGACATATATTTTTTTTATAACAGCCAATTAAATGCTACACCATAACCTATTCCTAATCTTAACCTGTGAAACCAAATAGAAATGTCTTGGCCCTGATTATTCTGTAAAAAAGCACAACAACAACAACAACAAACTACGGTGTCAGCTGTTGTGGGGAACACGGTCAGAGACTGAAGAAGAATTTCAAGTGTGAGTCACTTCAAAATGAAAATGACTTTCCCACCATGTTTTCCCAGAGGCACAAAGAGGAATTAATATGAACATTGGCGCTAAATTTAGGATCGTAATCTGAAAACAAAAATGCAAGGCCTTACCTTGTCCTCCATCCTTTTGAGTCGGGAGCCAATTGTATTTGTGCCTTTATCTCTAGCTCTCTCTGAAACAAAAAATTAAATAATCATAATCCATGAGGTGAAGGTGCTGATCCTGTTCATGATGTATCATTAATTATTACAAACGGAAAGAATAATAGTTTATGTCTTTTTGTCTTCTTGATTCTAAATGTTATTGATTTTTCTACATGCAGGCATGCAAAATTAATGAATAAACTTGGTAAAAATTCATATGACTCTAAGAACAATACATTTGGTAATTTTTTTTTTCCAAAAGGGAATAAAGTATTAAATTAAATCGGAAAATATCTCAATAAAAGTTTAGTTTGTATATTTCAAAAAATATTCAATCCAATGGCAAATCTGGTATAATGATAGCTTTTGCATTTATTCTGTAGTCTGTTGGTGTTATACACAATGCCTTAAGCCTTCCTAGTATAAATAAAAAAATAGATATGTTCTCTTTATTGTGACAAAGAAAGAGTACTACAAACTTTACCTGAGCTTGTCTGGAACAAGGACAGTTTCCCCAAACTCTGATCCAGTCTATGGAAGGCAGATAAAGCAGATTAATTAGTGTGATATATATTCATTTTTCTAATTATCCGTCCAGAAGTAACATACTTCAAATTAGTATACTTTTTTTTTTTTTTAATGGCTTAATGTTATAATGTAGAACAGTTATAAAAACCTCCAAAGTTTTTAGATCTGGAGCATTTATTTCACAGAAATTTGTGAAAAGTGAAGTGAAGTTGAAAGTGAAGTTGGCTGCAGTATCCCACCTCCTCTGCAGCTCCTTGATGCGCACCATGAGGTTGACATGGCCTTGAGAGTACTGCTCGATCACATCTCTGACATCATATGGTTTACGTGCTTGCTGCAAACACACAAACATGGTCAGTGGCGTGTTTCTACTTGTCTTTCCTTATATTATAAGTTCAGCACAAGGAAACCCTTGTATTACAAAAATAAATGGCATTCAGGTAGCAAAACTAAACACATAAGCGCACGAGAAAATGAGTAAATGACTGCGTAATTATGAACATTACATAAACTTTCATCACCTCATATTTATCCTGCTGTAGATCAAAGAGCACTAAGACCTCTATGCTTTGGGTTTAGCTTTGAAGAAAAGCCACCCACATGAGCCGACACCAAACGTTCATATTGATCAAGCACTCAAGCACTGATTCCTCGCTTTTGAACCTGATTAGACCTGCACTCTGACACCCTGAGCTGTTTGACTTTATTTGATGACTCCAAGCAACATGTGGAGAATGTGGGAAGTCACATGTTTGTTATGAGGCTTCAGTTGCTTAAGCAAAAAAAATGCAAACATTCACACATCTCTGGTAAAAGAACTCCCAAGTCAGACAGGAGTAAATCTGCTCAAAGAAGAGCAAACATTAGTCATGAAACTGGCTGCCAGTGTCTGACACACGGTCATGATTATGTGTTTGGTGTCACAAGAGTGTGTGAGAGGTGGAGGGGAGGAGGGGTGAGGGGATTTCAGAGACATGTAAGTGTGGTAAGCCAAAGGCAAATGAAAGGACTCTGAGAGGGAAGGAGGACAAAGATAGAAAGCGCAACAGAAAAAGGACCAGTGGTCGAGTGTCTAATAGAAGAGGGTGAAGAGTGTGTGGGATGCAAATTTGACATCAACACAAATGTGTGTGCAGTTGGATGTAATATGTCCAAACAAACTAGAACTTTGAGTATTTTGTTTGTTTGGCCTGCAGAATTTAATGGATCCAGTGAGATTAAAGAAAAAAAGCTGTATGTTTGACCACTCAACAGTTACTGCACAACATTAAATCTGCAGCCAATCATAGCAGTCATTTCTTAGCAGTTATTTCCAGTCTGTCTATATTCTAATATTTCTGAATGCTCGCTGGCACAAAACTCACTTTACATATTCACTCACTTTTATTAGGAACACTTGTATTGAGAGACTGGAAAAAGACTTAAGCTGCCTTTTAGGAGGTGCTGCCTTTCTGCCCTCAAGCCAGAAACCAGTACATGCTGTGTGTTACAAATATAATACAAATAGAAAAGCAGTTTTCTGTTGCCATGGATAAAGACCTTTTAGGATGAGGCCAGCTCTTCAACAGGCACCGAGAGAGACATTAAACCCCAATTACATTGGAACTCCTCATGGAGGCGCAATTACAGTTTATAATTACTCACATTATGGTGATAAGTGATCTGACCTTAACACTGAAATCCCACAGCCAAGAGCTCAGCACGAGATATAAAGTTACCTGCCCCCACTGCAAGGGGATTTCTAATTTCAGGGTACAATTTATTGGGAGGTAAAAATAAAATTAAGTCAGTCTTACCTGGAACCTTTTTTTGGCCACAAAATAGCGCATTCTCTGGATCACTTTAATAGCCGCCCGGTGGGTTTCTCGCAACCTGTGTATTAATGGGTGACCAAAAGGATGAGGAACAGAAAGGGAGAAATGACACATTACAGTTAGAGATAAGAATGTACGATTAAATAAGATTCTCAAAGCTTTAGTGTGTCTGAGAGAATAAAAAGGACAGCATGAACAAAAACACTGTTTCACTTATACTCGTGCTTTGGGGGGTGTTTGAAATCATGCCAGACTAATGCATGGTTTGGGTCCTTTACAACTTACAGAGAAGACGAGGAAGACAATAAGGCTGTAAAGTGCCACTGGCATCATGAAGATAATAGTTCCAAAGCACCGAATGCACTCTTGACACAAGCCATGCTATACCATTTGCAAAACAATCCTCTCCGGCTTGGGAAAGGCCCTCAGGTGCATCTTGGAGGATTTAATACAGAGGCTTTTAATGCTGATGAGCCCAGGTAATGACTCAGGCAGGGGTTGTGACCAGGACATGGACCAAACACAACCCTGATGCTGTCAGCCTTAGAGGATTTTGAAAGGGTTGTGTGTGAATGGGAGTGTGGCTGGGGTGAGATTTGCATCCTGTAGATGACCTGCATGTAGATCCCCTGTATAAAGGGATAGATGACCTACTTGTAGAACCTGTATAAAGAAGCTCTTTAAGTAAATTGAAAATTTGATTTTCTTCATGATAGACCATGCATAAATGTGTTTGTGGTGCTCTATGTGTATTTCTGTTGTCTGTATTTGTGTATCTCCAAAAGAAGGTGATAGTATCAAGCAGGTTGTAAGACATCAGTGACTTAATGTCCATAGCTGCCTGAGGGTGTTTGGTTCCTCAGCACCGGGAAATGGAGCATAACATATGCACGGCTCCAGGCAACAGCAAATAAATGGCTTGTAGCCAGTTCAGGATGTAATCTAGCATCATTCTTGTCTACTAGATATAGCTAATATACCTAAAGTTGAATGCAATTTAAGTTTCTAGATGTAAGGAAAAATACATATGAGCATTCCAATATTTGCCCATGCTTGAAGTTTTAACAGACAAAACCCTTGCTGATGTGGATAGCTAAGTTTGGATAACAAGCTGTCCTAGAGTGCAGTACAATTATTCCAAACAGCACCCTTGGCCCATTTTTCACATTCCACTGTTGGACAAGACATGCATTACATAACTGTCTTTGGGTTATTGAGTCTTCATTCTGACTCACAAAGATGCTGAACGACAGTGACTAACACGAAGACAATACAAAGCATGCCATCACTGTGGGATACAGCTCTGCCACTGACAGCCTTATGATGACCCTGCCGCCTCTACAGATGACAACCACAAGATCATTATGCTCTGGAATCGGACGCTTGTCATTCCAGTAGATTGGCAAATGGTGCTGAGAGTATTTATGTGCGTGGGAGAGTGAGAGAGAGTGAGAGAGATCAGGGGGGAAGAAGAACATGGGAACCAACCCATCTGTCTAGGGGACAGCACCACTTCCTTTCCCCATCCCTGGCTACCAGCATAGCAACGCTAGTCTCATGACCCCATCAGGGTCACCATCTGCCTTTGGTGCTGGCACAAAGCCTGGCTAATGGCAGACACTGGCAAGAAGCTACGCAAAAAGAGGAGAAAGAGATCTCCTGGAACTGATAAAACAAGTAGACAATCGGCAATGGCAGTTTCTCTTCCAGGGGCTGATATCAGTAGCAGACAGATGTGAACAAACCACAGAGTGTCTGGACTAGCAAAAGAGAAGTCAAAGAGGTAAACAACTTTAAGTATTAGTATACGAGAAGAGCTGACTCACCAAGACTGAAGTAAAGCCAAGTTCAAGTAAAGCCAAGTCAAGTTTTATTTATAGTCTACTTTTTATAGGACATTGCCAAAAAGCATTACAGAAAACTGCGTCCAGAGCTCTAATGAGCAAATGAGCGTGAGGGAGAAGCCATTAAGATTTGTTTTAAATAAAAAAAAAGTACATCAAACCCAAGCTGTCACGCTATCTCCCAAAGTCATTTGAAAGTCACGACATGTGTGCTGGATCGCTTGATTGCGTAGATGCTAACGGATGTTGTGTTTGTGTCAATGACAGTCACAAGAAGACCAAATAAAGATCAAAGAGGTGCAGCGTGGGACAGGAAACAGCCACACCATTACTCCCATCAACACCCAATTCGGAACAGCCTGCCCACCTGCGTCCCATGTACAGTGTGTGTTCAACACAACAAGGCACTGTCGGTTTAAACACTGATCTTGTGGTCAGGTTTTTCAGGTTTTTCAGTGCAGAAAGAATAAAAACAAGAAAAATTAGGCTCTGAAATTGGCATTGAATTCCTGACTGGAGCTGTACTGAGGTAAACAATCACAACACTTCAGAGTGGCACCATTAACAAGGAAACGAGGGAAGTAAACATGTTGGCAGGGACAGAGAGGGATTTTCTGCTTGGCTTGTTCAGACTGAGTGATAATGCCACATAACCGCAAGCATCTGCTGACTCTTGAGTTTGCACTAAAAGAAAGCAACAAAAAGTAATATTTGTAATGTTTACTATTTTATTTATCAGGTATTTTCGTTAAGTGGTATTCATGTGAATTTTTTCTCAGAGCTAATTGGACAGTTATCAGGACCAGATAAACAGGAAGGAAAGCAATCAGGTTCTGGAGTTCCTTGTTAATCTTATCATCAAGATAGAGACATTATGCCTGCAGCAGCAATCAGTACATGTACACACACATCCACGGGGACTGAGCACACAAAAACGAACAAACACACAGCTGTGCAGTTATAAAACCATGACGAGGGCTTAAGACAACACAGAGATGTGAACGAATGCTTTTCCGCAAACGCGGAGACAACTGAATAAATAGATGCAACTTTCTTTTATCTTCTCTCTCTACACACCAAAAACCAACACAGTCCTGACTGTAAAGTGTTAATGACACGCAATTTACATCATCAGTCTAAAATGTGAAATACACACTGCTGTGCTCAGCAAAAAACCCTGCATGAATAAGCCAGAATTGAGCAATAAAAGTGTCCTGAAAATGCTTTGTGCCCCAGAATAGATATCACGTGACATGATTCTGTTACTATAGCACCCCCCTTTCTAACACACACACACACACACACACTGCCCCTCCCCCGTCCTTAGCCGTGTCAGAGTGCACTCTTGTCCTCGTTGCTCTGAGTCAAAAGTTGAAGTGCTTTTGTGTGGCTGTGTTGCGCCGCAGGCTTTGGGAGTGCAGTGCTGGGGCACTAAAAGGCTGGAGGCTCTAAGAATAGCCCCCCTGCAGCAGGAGGGGAACAGCACAGCGATTAGCCCCAGTCTGCAGGGATATAGAATGGGGGGGGGGGGGGGAGTCTGGGCTTCTGCTCAATAAAACATGCTAGCCCAAACATCGGCCCACTCGTCTGCTCTCAGCTCAAATGCCTCCATGACGTTTTTATAAGTGTCCAGCACAAGATAAGCACATGCGAGCCTTGGGCTGCCCGATAATCATTGACCAGATGCCGGATCCTGGAGGATCACAGGTCGTGAGTAGGTCCGGCATGCCTAAGGACATCACACACATACACACACATATATACACACACACACATAAACACACGCCCATCGAACAAGGGGTCCCCATGGCTTTAGTCAAGCAAAGATTTCTTTCATCCTGATCATCAAAGGGCCAGACTAGTGCACCCAGTATTAAATATCCTTTAAGGTTGGGATGGAGCACCACAGCGCTGGATTACACCATGACTAAACAGTCAAACCTGCTTCTCCATGCTCCCAAGCCTAGCGACAAACTGACTTTTGCCACGTCTTCAATATGACCAGAAATAACTACAATATTATTGAATGACAACATTAACAATGTTCAAGGATATATCTTTCAAAGCCTGTATATGTGGTATAATAAAATTGGCTGCATTTTGGCTGCAAAAAAACAGAATTTTGTCCTAACTGATACTCTATAATATGTTGATAAACATTAATTCAACAAAAGGTCAATTTTTTTTTACCCTGCTTTTAAAGTCTAATTAATTTTAGTATTTTAACAGAATGATTTAGAATTTTTGATTTTTTAAAAATGTATTTAATATTGAATTTCTTTCTTTCTTTCCTTACATTTTAATTCACATAATATTCACTGAGTTCTCTTCGATTTGAGAAATTAAATCTTACATTTTATGACCTGAGATGTCACTCAGCAACACAATGCTCCCCAACAGTATGCTGCATTTAGTAATGAGAATTATGGCTCTTTTCAGCGACTCTGCAATTGACTAAAGCTCGTAAATTTTAATTTACAAATGAAACCTAAAGAAAACGCCCCCTCAACATTGAATTCCTTCTCATAAAGTCAGAAAGCTTGCCTCAACCCTGAGTTCAGCATGTGTCATCATAGCAACAGAGCTATACACACTGTGAACTGTAAATAATCCTGCATTTTTTTAACTTGTGAATTTATGAGTTTATAGAAGTATTTGCATTGGATTAACACATTAACACATATTGACACATTAGTTGGTTAATTACATAACACTGACAATATCGTTTCTGAGAATATAAGACTTGTTGTGAAGGTTGAAGTTAAAAGTACATTATACAAGTGAAGCTTATAGGCGTCCATATTTCTTTCCACTTTGTAGCAAAAAAAGGTAAAAAAAATTCCAAGCTCGAGATTCCCACTACAGAATTCAGTCACTTACTCACTATTTAAAATCCAAAGCAGCTCTACTAATTTTTATTTCTTGCATATGGATCTACATATTCAATAAAATCTAGTCTGATTAACACAACAATATCATGTCATGTTTGTTATGAAACCTTTCTAAATAAAATGAATAAAAATGTCAATGTGCCTTATATTTGTATTAGTAAATACAGTTAGCATTTAAATATTATTGTGCATACACTGTCTGCACTTAAAATTTGAAGGAGAAGGTTTTGGTCCATTTATCCTGATTACTGTTCACCTTCTCAGTATAATACATTTCACTACACACTATAAGACGCAGAATCAGACCCTGCTGCTGTAGTCAAACACACAACCTAACATTCTCAGCAGAAGCAGCTATAATGTTCAGATTTTGGTAAGACTCACTGGATTCGTTTCAACCATTGTTGTCCTGTATGAAAAATACAATTGTAAATTTTCAGCGTTACAAAGAAAATGTTTATTTAATTATATGTATCACTGACCTGTGTAAATAAATACTGCAGGGCAACAACCAAATAATTAACAACAAACACTCAATGGCCATTTGATTCAAAACAAAATAGTGGTCTCTGACTTTTGCACGGGACAGAATGAGGATCCAAAATCAACCGAAATCCTAGATTAATCTTGATTACAGTATCATTTCTATACTGTTTAAGTTAAAAAGACAGTAGCTAAATTGTTAATAGCAAATAATTAGCTTTAATCCATTACAATTGTTCGTAAAGGAAAAATATATTGAAATCACATTCCCAAACCAGAAAATTCAACAGATTAAGTGAAGTTTTAAATGCATTTTACACTTGAATGACGTTAGCAGGAACTTCAACTGTGTCTTGTAATAATAAAGTTCTAAGCTATGCAATATTTGACCAAGTTTTTACCAAATCTGACAGCATACAAGAGAAAACTCTAGAATTACATGCAATAGTGGATCCTGCTATCTATCTCAATCTGTATCTGTCTTCTCTGTCAGCCCCCTCCTCCCTCTATCTCCCTCTCGCTGTTTCTCCTCGGTCTCTTGTTAGCCCTGACACACTGTAACGAAACGCAATTACTGTTAAAGAGGAAAGAAAGGGTGGCCGTGACGGCCCTGATAAAGAGACTTGTGCTGGCAAGCCGCGCTGAAGAGGCATTAGTGAGCCAACGATCCTGTCCTATTCATCACGCCTCGCACACTCCTGTGCAGTTTTACACACAAACACACATAGGCACACACACACAGCAGTCTAGACAGTGTAGCATATTATGTCCAGACAGTACTGTACATTAGGTCAGCTCTAATAAGGAACTCCAGGAAGGCTATTATTACTGCCATATTTCAAATATAATTACATTATATTAAAAAATTCTAATATCATGATTCTACACAATGTATATTCAGAGGGTCAACTCATTTATTCTTAGTATTTTATTAATGATGTGATGATTTTGGAGATCATTATTCACTCCTGCTGATATTCTATGTATGGCTATTATATTTATCACAGTTTTACTACAACTTGACTGGTCAGTTGAATTGCATAGGTTTTAAAATGACTCCATCCACCATAATGTTTTTTTTTATATAAGAAGGTATTTACTAAATCTAAAATGTATGCATTTAAACAATGGAAGGCATGTTCACATGAAAATAGCTGTAAAATCATGTTGATGTGAAAATAGCTGTATGACATCATTTTTATGTTCTGCTGGTGAAATGGCCTGCACTAAAAATCTCTGTTGACTTCAATGAATATAAACATTGGTACATGTTTGACTAATGTGTGTAATAGGTGAAAAGTTGCATTATATTATAGTAATAAAATTATTATGAGCTGCAAGGGTCTGAAATAAAGGGAATAAAGCCAAACATTATGATACCATTAAATAATCCATGAACTGTAGCAACAGTAACACTACCTTTTATGCTGAAAATGTTTTTAAAAAAAATGTGAACAGCACAAGTCTCACCAAGCCCAGAGGTGATTGTTTCTTACGATAAGAGTGTGTCTAACAAAGCTGCCATTGCAGTCCTAGGCCAGGAGCCCAGTATGACTAGAGCTGCTTGTCAATCAGGCCATTGTTAGAGTGTGTAGAGCTGCAGACAATGGCTCTTTGTCTCAGGGCTAGAGTGGACGACCGGGTCCTGCCTTAGCCACAAGAAGCCCTTCTCTGTTTGCTGAGAATAAATCAATCTTTTGAGCCTTTGGTAAACCACACACCCCAGTGCCACAAGGCAAGAGGAGCCGATCTGAGCAGGAGCAGACGGCCACTCATGCTTTCACTCACTCACTCACTCTGTCATGCACCTGCTTCTGCTGCGATTCCATCTCTTTTCACCTTGGCCATGCCATCAGCTATGAGCTTGCTTTGTCTAACCTATAGGGCACTGCAAAGGCAATGTTAGGTGGGAAACATTCAGGTGTCTCAAAAACATCAGCATCTAAAAGTGATGGCTTCATGGATGCTTAATAAGGTGTTATTATTGACCTTTCTTGAATATATAAATATATGTATGCATTGTATATATTTACTATATTCTGATTATACTCCTCAGTGGTACGAGCTAAAAAATACCCCTATGTGTAAGTGTGCATACTTATGTGTATGAGTGCACACACAAACACACACAAGGGTCGCAGTGGCGTAGCTATGGTATTGTTCTCTCCCCACCCCCAATGCAGGCAAGCTGCTTCAGCTGCAGACACGGGGACGAGGGCTTAGGGCCTCTCTGTCCTCTTAAGTTAACAGGCCAAGGTCAAAGGTCATCACAGGAGAAAGATTATGAGCAACATGCTCAGAGAAGAGAGCAGAAGAGTACATAGGGATAATGTATTTTTAAAAAATAATAATAAGTGAAAAAAGTCTTTGCACGCTCCTTTCAGCCATTTTGAGTGACCTGCTGCTTCAGAGCACACAAACAAATAAACATGCGCTCACACCCACAGTGAGAGAGAAGCAGGAATAAAAGAAAGAGGGAGGAAGAGAGAGAGAGAGCAGGAGTAAAAGAAAAGAAGAGAGACAGCTGTTACCATTGCATCTCAGTGTGAGATGAGTGAAAGCTCATTAAACTTCAAAGATCAAACAGAAGCAGGCAGTGACAAGAAAGCTTTTGTGTCGGAGATGTAATATGTGTGCTTAAGAATGAGATGTGGAACTAAAATCAAATGTCTATCTAAAAGAAAAAATAATCTATACCTACTTTCAGAAATAAATATTTATGTCAAAACATTCCAAAGACAGATTCGGATAAGAAAATGCAAATTTATACGAAAATCTTGAGATTTGATGAAAATGTTATTTCATTATGTTTATCAGTTTATATGAACTGTGTTGCCTTTGTCCTCACATCCATAATTTGTGGTTGGAGGTCAGGGGTAAGCTCTCCATAATCCTAATTCTCCATCTGCCCCACTGTAGCATTTGATATATATATGATATATTTCTTTATTACCAGTGTTCAGTTATCTAAAGTACTACATTTAATTTCACTTACCATTGCTAAATTTTTATTATAGGGACTCAGCACATCTAAACCATTCGAGGAAACCTGGTCAGTATTTTACAACATATTGAGAACAAATCCCTGCTTACAATATATACTATATATTGTTATATACCACTATATAACAATATAAAACATGTTAATTATCATCATCATGGTCACAGCATGCATTTTTTTTTAACATCGCTGTTCTCATATTAATTTATAAATGCATTCATATTATTAATTATATTTGGACTATTGTAAAAGATCTGCAAAGAGAGTTATTCTCCTTAAGAAGAACAGTAAGTGTTGTCAAAGCCTATTGACTCATATTTAATAATAGTAATGATGATAATAATAATAATAAGAAGAAGAAGAAGAAGAAGAATTTACAATGCATATGAACTTTGTCAAATATCCAGAAATATTTCACTAACATTACCAAGATATGAAATAGCCAAGAAAAAATGTTCCTAATGCTAAAAATAACTCAAAACCATATGTTCCCCCTGGTGCTTCCAATAGTCAGAATGATCACTGAACCATACGTACACAAGATTACATAATCTTTCTATTTTTGCTGACTCATGTCCCCCTTGTTCTGGCATTACAGAGCAATTTCGTTCTTTCCAAGTCATTGAAAGTTTGCTTAGTCATTCAAACTTGAACAGGAAAAAATCCCCTGGCAGCTTGGGGGGTTGTACACTTTGTACAACACCACCATGGAGTTAAAGGAAAAATCTCCACTGCCCTCTAGTGGATCGCACCTGCCGCCAGAGAAAACAACGGTCAGTCATATAGGTGGCCACATTCCTACAGCCCATTTGCATTGATTCAAGCATCAGAGTCAGCAAGAGCGATAGCTCCTGACGTCACGTGCCACAAACGGACTGAGACGCTCTGTTCACGAGGCCCCCTTAATGTCTGTAGGAGAAAGGCCATACACAGTCTCTGTGGAACACAAACAGCAAGCAGAGCGTGCACTCCTACCGTTCCACATGCTACATGGCTAATGGGGCGCAGACGTCCAGCTAATAGCCCACTCACAGGCAATCCACACCCATGGGAACGGCAAGGCTCCAGGCACCAGAAATCTGGCCCTTTTTACACAAGTTTAACCCCTAAATAAGTTTGAAAGAGGAGTAATGGTGCTCTCAGGGGGGAATGAAGCTCATTAGGTGTGAAAGCTATAATCATTTACAGATCTTAGCTAAGTTTCAGGAGATTAGCAGATTGCTGAGATATGGACTGATGCTAACCACAGATAATCAGGTATTAAGTGATAAAGCTGGTTACTGTGTACATACCTGATAGCACAGACATGCCGTAAAAGTATTTTTCAGTCATGATTTAAGATCAGCACATAATAAGAAGTGCCTTTTGATGGCTCATTTAGTGCCATGGCAACCAAAGCCAGTTAAATTAATAGTGTAGATCTCTGACAATCATCTATAAGACGCCAGAAGTATAGACCACTTGCAGATGCATACGCGTGCTGCATTTTGCAATTTTATTCATGGCAGTAGTTGTTCCATGGTAAATAACAAGATAATAAGATAATAAAATGTAACTTAACAGCCAAGATAAATAGATATTCTCTTGCTAGCCACTAAGACCAACTTCAATATTGACCTTAATTGGCTTGCTAGGTGGTCATGTAATTCAGCACACTGCAGCCAGCAGGCAAAAACAGTCCGATGTACAATTACATCCACAGTTAGATTTTTTCCTTGTTGACAATGCAAGCCAATTTGTTTTTATTTGCTTTCTATGTGTCTATTTTCCATAAATTTCTTTCCATTTTTCCACAGATTTTCTGCGTTGTTAGCAAGCTAGTGAGCCAACTCTTTGCTAATGGTGTGCCATATTGTTGAGTAACTAAAAATTCTGATTAATTATTGTTTGCAGACCATTCTTTATCTACATTTAGAATTTACTTAAATAACAATAATTTCTTCTAAGTGACAGCTCAGACAGCTAACTATATAATGAGCTCTCAAATGGATACGCCATGTATTTTTATTTTTTGAGCTGCATTTTTTGACTGTGACAATTAGATTGATGTGCTCAAAGCAGTTAGTTGTATTTATTTTTTTTATGTGTATTAATACAATAATGAGTGCACATAATTCATGCTTAGAGGCTTGAATACTTGCGCTGTGCTTCAAATTACATACTAGCACACTAAGTATTTCAGTATACCAGTGATGCCATGACTTAATACATGTAGTATTAAATATTTCCTTAATGTGGAACACTATTTAGGTCTTCTGAACTATACTGAATTCCACTCAATATCCCAAGCGTGATTCTTATTTTCTAAGCAGCACTCATGGATCATCAATCACGTTTACCATATATTGATTCCTGGGCATTCTCTGGGACATAGGCAATGTGGTGCTTATCAGATATGTGTGCTGATACTCACTCTGACACATGAGAGACAGGAAGGAGAAGGATGTCTCTCTCTGCTTCCATTTCCAGGTCATCTGCAAAACTGTTGATCCTCTGCAATTGAGGACGTTGATGCACCTCCAAAAACTCTGACCTTTGCTGTACTATGATTGCACACACATTCACTCTCACTCACAGATTGGGGTTTTTAAGGGGAGATAATAATCATGGTCTGACACATAGGTCTCTGCAAACTGATGAAAGGAACCTGGGAGCTCTGTTTATAACACATATATCACATCCTGCAGTACGAATTTTTCTTTTGGAAGACACTTTTGCAAGGAGATTACCAGACAAAATGCAAATATACTGTTATAAGCAGCTGTTTTAAAAGCCTATTTCTTTTTAAAAAAAATTCTAAACGCCACAAACGTTCACAGTTTTCAGACCAAAAAATAGCACACAAAAGGAGGAAAGTGTCATGACTAAGTATTTCCTCCCTCTCCCTGTACGAACTGTTATTTCTGTGCTATTTAGGTTGGAGTAAACAGGCCTAATAGCTAAGATCAGATTACCTGGAGGAGGGGAGAACTGGAAGGAGGTTATAGAGGTCCAGGACTGCTGTCGTTCTACAAAGGGGAGGGAGTAATACACATTATATCTTTTGTTTTACCTAACCTCTTCACCATATCAGTGCACAGAATTTACCCCAGATGCAAATTTCAGGAACTTTAAATCATATGGCCAAGTCATGCTGCCAAGTGAACAAAAATTATTTAAAAAAAAAGGGGGAGTGTTCAAGCAATGTAAATGCAACACACATAAGACAAAGACCCACACACACCCTGACAGGATTTTGTGGTAGAAGTGTGGTACTAACAGCAAAGACATGCAGCAGCAGACACTAACAGCAGCTCACCAAATCTTCTCTGAGCAACTGCTTTTACTGTGAGCAGAAAACAGAGGGAGAAAAGTGAGGCAGATCATCTCTTTTATAATTGAATGATTCAAGTTGCAAGTACAATGAAAATTGGGGAAAAAATCAAATCAGTAGCTAGAGCTGATTAGTGTAAAAAAAAAGACGGTTATGAAGATATTGATACTACCGGAAGTTTCAGTACTGTACACCGTATCCTGACTTCGGCCATCATCGAACGCAGAGTCAAAGGTGATTGTAGGAATTGTTGGAGAGCTTGGACCATTGTCTTTCTCAGTGGACTTCATCTTTCTTCTCATTTTCACCTAAATAAGCAAATGAGATTTGTAAATATAGGCAGCAGTACACTAGATCAACAGCGACTTGATTAAGAATTCAAACCTTTCCAGAAAATTGGAATGTTACAATTACAGTGAATCAGAGTAGTGGCAGTGTCATCATGAGATGGTCCCCTCACCATTTCTACAATTTTCTCCCTAATTTGGTCTTATCAATTCCCACCCACCAACCAGCTCTCCCCTAATCACAGCTTTTAACCAGGGAGGGTAAGGACTAACATGTGTCTCCTCTGATACATGTTGAACTGGAACTTGTAGGAAAGTGCTATCCATAAATTGAATATTAACCACAATGAAAGTCATTTCCATGCTGTAACATTACAAACCATGTAGAAAGGTTCAGATGAAGTGAACACTGACAATGACTTAAATCCATTCAGCAGTAGTTATAAAAAAAACTGCTGAGCTGTTTGAAATCTTTGTTAAATTGCAAAGCATGCATCGCATGGGACACTCTCCCTATAAATAAAGATATTATCTACTTCATAGTGCAATGGAAAATGAGGTCCTGTTCTACTTAATACTTAACATAAATGTTCCAATGACCCAAGCCAGATTTTTACTGATAATAGGCATGCGGGAAAAAGAAGTACATGACTAATGCTATAATATTTCCAACGGCCAAACAAAAACTCTTTCACTTTATTTTGTGTCTTTCAAGTGATATGGTCCTGTACATCTATGATTTGAAATCAGATTGTGACCCAAACAGAGGGAGAGTTAGGGGTAAATCAGCAAGGTAAAAATAATCCTTCCTACATACAGTTTTTTTTTCCTTAGGACTGGATGCTGTGTGAATCGACGACAGAGGCTTCTTTCTCACAAACATCTTATAGGTGGAAGAGTCCGGGTTTTCTACTGCAAAACATCTCCAAGACGTCTGAAACCGAGTTGAATAAAAGAAAGATGGAAAATAAAATCCACTAACGTTATATCAAAAGAAAACTTTAGTCAAAGATGTATCAAACATATCTCAATCTGACCTGTATAAGACAGGCTGCAGCAGGAATTTGCCTGTTGAAATGCTTCTGTCTCTGTTTCTGCTGCACTTTTAGGGCAAAGCCTGAACCCAGAATGCCCTGCAAAGCATGCTTGTCTATATTATGGTAATTTGCTTTAGGAATAAGACATATGTTGTTGTGAATTCTGTGACTTACAGCAGGCAGAGCAAAAAAGGACATAGCAAAGACGGCAAAACAGGAGCCAATAGTTTTCCCTATCCACGTCTGTGGCACCTTATCCCCATATCCAATTGTGGTCACTGTCACCTAAAGCATGAAAAGAAAAAAAGAAAAATACACAAGCTCTGGGTGGTTTTGGAAAAGATTTGTTTACACAGCTTTCGACTATGAAGGATGCCTACCACTCCCCACCACAGTGCATCAGCATAGCTGGAAAATTCACAGTCTCCACTGCTGTCCACCGCGTCTTTTTCTGCCAGGTACACAAAGTACGAGCAGAAGATCAGACCCAAGAATCCAATATAGAGCGTCGTGATCAGTTCCTGTGAAACATTCATTACAGAGAAATACTTTTCAAGCTGTGTATGTGATAATATATGTGATAATATGTGCAAAAGGTAATGAAAGAGATTCTCCTACCTGGCGATGGATGAAGACCACGGATCCCAGCAGCCTCCAAGTTCCTCCCTGTCGATCCACATGCAACATTCGAAGGATCTGCAAAAAGCGAATGCCTCTGTACCAAAATATGAACAGCAGATCATCAATAACAGGCAAAAGCAAATAATTAAATAAATAAATAAATTTTGTAGTTTTTTTTTTTTAAACAAACTAGATCCTTATTACCTCACAGCAGAAGTTGCAAAGACCTGCCCATTAGAGCCTACTGAAAGAACAATGACCGAGGCCACCACCACAATTAGGTCTGTTGGAAAAATAGCGAAAAACTGGATGGAAATGTAATCAGTGGCAGCAAAACAATCATTAACATGACATAATTATGCAGGCACTTGGAAAATGCCTGTGGGTTGAACATACTAGACAATGAACTCAGTGAATGTGCTCTCACCAATGATAGAGATGGGCTTTCTTGCGAAGCGGAGCCTCCCCAGAATACCCACGTATTTACTGCGGCATCCTGCAGACCACAGCCTCACCACATACTCCACTCCGAAAAATACCACCAACACTATTTCCTAGTAAGAAGAGAGGCATTCACATTTCTAGCCTGCTTAGACAATGGTGGGTTTGATGATTTTGACAATGGGAATTGTTTTGATTATTCAGTTAACTATTCTGGAATTATGGTAAAGTGTGTTTACTCAATTCAGTAACCGCAGTCGCCTGCTACATATTAAGGTAGACAATCTGGTTTCATTTAGTGGAAAAAAAAAAGTTTAAGCTTGATAGTAGTCAGTTGATTTCGACATAGTTTTATATAAATGTATGTTTAAAACCATTGCGAAGGTATTTTCAGGACAACAGCTTATGCAAGGCATCATAAGGCTTTATTCTGGGGGAAAATAAGTATACTGTATACACTCCAAATATTCAATAAGACTCAAAATAATCATTTGCCAGCTACACAATGCATGAAATCATGCAGATACAGGTCAGGAGTTTCACCTAATGTTCACATCAAATATCAGAATGAGGAAAATGTGACCTCAGTGGCATGGATGTTCGTGTCAAATGGGCTGATTTATGCATTTCAGAAACTGCTGATCTCCTGGGATTTTCATGCAAAACAGTCTGCAGAGTTTACACATCATGCAAAAAACATCCAGCGAGCAGCAGTTCTGTGGCCAGAAATGTCATGCTGATGATAGAGTTCTGAGAATGACCAGATGGGTTTGAACTGAAAGTATGGTAAGTCAAGAAACTTACTAGAATAGCTCAAATAACCACTCTTTACATCCGTGGTGAGCAGAAAAACATCATAGAAAGTACAACCTTGAGGCAGATGGGCTACAACAGCAGAAGACCACATTGGGTTTCACTTCTGTCTGCCAGGGACAGAAAGCTGAGGCTACAGTGGGCACAGGCTCACCTAAATTTGACAGCTGAAGATTGGAAAAAATGTCACCTGATTTGATGAATCTTTATTCCTGCTGTGACATGCAGATGGTAGGGTCAGATTTTGGTGCCAACAGCATGAATCCATGGACCCAACCTGCCTTGTGCTAACAGTACAGGATGGTGGTGCTGCTGTAATGGATTTTTTTTGGCACACACTGAGCCCCTTAATACCAACCAAACATCATTTGAATGCCACAGCGTATCCCAGTATTGTTGCAGAACATACTGAGTTTAATAGAGTCTTACTAATACTGAGGCAAAGTTGACAGGCGTCATGTGGCAATACACAAAGCCAGTTCATGGTCACGGCCAATAACAGCAGTCTCACTATTTAACTAATGCAAACAAAGGGAGGCACAGAGCGCGCCCGGTGACGGAATCAGACAAGTATGAGTTATGAGGCTGGCCATGACGCCCTCTGTTCCACAAGCAGTCTGGAGAACTGGGAACAGACTGGACAAGCAGCCTGGGAAAAGGAACACAACTACAGTCGCTGGGCAGCTTGTCCAAATTGCCCATTAGAATGAAGTAGAACAACAGGATCAGTCTGGCAGGAGGTGAGGGGTCAAACAGGGCTGATGGGGCAAAGGAGGTGACGGCGAGGCTAACAAGGCTGGAGACGAAGCCATGAGGAAGGGTCTCCTAGCAGGACAGCAAAGGGTTTTAACCTGAAATGACTTCTCATCTCTCAGGGCGACTCCGTTAAAGAATTTAGATGAACATTTATTCATTTAATTTACTAGAGCCTTTATACAAGGCTGTTAAATTAACTGACTGTGACACAGATGCTGAGAAAACAACTGTCCAGTAAGATAAAAAAAAAGACAGTATCAAGACAGTATCCAAAAATTCTTTTAATCTAGATAACAAAGCATCAAAACTACAAATTAAATAATCTTGACATGTTATATTGTATAATAAGAGAATGATACTGAAAGGACAATAGATATGGTGACATAATCTTTATATAATTTTTAATATTTGTGAATTTTGGAAGGTGCCGTTCGATTCTTTGTTTGCATTCCTGTTCGGTTATGAACATTTCTGCAGTTCTGCTATTTTTATCATGCCTCTTATCTGTTAAAAGAATCACCAAGGCAAAGTTCCACACAACTGCCAGTGTGAATCCTTATCTCACTCAAACAAAACTCAACATCCAAAGAAATATCAAACGATTTATTGGACTGCGCTCACACTGTGGTGAGAAGCGCAAGCTCACCCCGTTTGTCCCAGTGACTTAGCCCACTGAGTTTCTAATTAAGTCTAGGCTAGTGACCACACTGACCAGCTGTCACCTAAAAGGTCCAGGTGGAGGGCCAATGGGCACCACGGGGGCCATGAGAGCAGCTCACAGGAAGAAGAAGGAAATGAAGGACCAGATGCAGGGCCTCTTTCTTTGTTACCATGGCAGTAGGATTTCCCATCCAAAATGTAGCTGGAATGTAGTCACCAAAGGACTAGCTGACCTTATTAATAATCCATCATGTGAGGTTACATGAACACATCTTAAAGTATCAGCTTAGAATATCTGAGGTCGAGTCGATTTGAACGATTGACGTGACAATGTAAGAAAAACATAAACTCAAAATTATGAAAAAAATGATTTTTTTTACTGTTTCAGGAATATACTGTGTATGAAAGCAGCACTAAGTAGGATTTCTGATAGATAGTATTAATCTTGATATAGATCTTGCCAAAAAAAAAAAGGCAGACCTGAGCTTCATGATCTTTTGCACTGATAGTGATCGTGACAAATGAAAAAGCACAAGGTAATTTGTTTCGATCTGCAGAATTTAATGCAAGATAATAAAAAAAGTCAGACATAAAAACACACAATTGCACGGTTTTAGGGGTTTTTTTCCTGTAAAATTTCTTGCATTGAATTTAGTTAATGTAAGCTGTCACTGCAAAGAGTCCCTTGTGTTATACAAAGGAAACACATGCACCAAACGAGGGGGAGGGTGAAGGCTCTTATCAGTGAGGTGAAAGATGTCATGAAGTCATTCCTCACACCCTTTGCAACTCTTGAGTGTTACAGAGGAATACTCAAAACCTCTGGGGGATAGGAAGTGTTTTCACCTCCTAGTAGTTAGTGCTCCTTAGTCATGTAAACAACAAACTTTTTGTACCTGATTGCTGTTTTGTTCAGGGCAGAATCTGGCTATATAATGTTTAGTTTTTTCTTATTCACTTGAATGACAAACAAGGTCAACTGTAATTGCGCCCTTTGGCAAATAGGTAAAACATTACCACAGATAGAGATGGAGATGAGTGAAGCAAAGCAGTGTGTGCTCATTATGTATTCATAGCTATTCACGAAAGGCATCTTTTATCATTATCAAGGCTGAAGGTTTTACAGTTTTATAGCAGTGCTTTAAAGTGGGCTCAGTGATTTCAATGAGAACAAGAAAGCCATTTGTGTTCTTTCTGATTATCTGCAAGGTGTAACTTTGCAGCAGACACTGTTCTCTGTGTGGAGTCTATCACCTCGTAGCAGAAGTGCTGAGGTTAAATCACCCGAAAACAGAGCATGATGAGGTCTCGTTGCACCTCGTTAGCGTAAAGACTTGGCTTGATGACACCTATCTGATTTCTTTGTGAGGCAGAAAGAGCTTACACGTGTAAGTTCACAGCTCTGTGGCACGTGTAAAAAACCTCTACGTATTTGACTGTCCTGTGTGAGTTTCTACACTTCATGTCTTCCTGACAGATGAGCTTCCCTTTTGTGGCGTTATGTTGGTCACCTTGGCTGGACAGACCAACGATACAGGTGGCACGTTATGCATTACAAATGTGCAGTAGCATTCCTATCAAGAGAACAATGTTGTACTAAGCTGGATTCACAGTTCAGTTCATTTACATTTGAAGCCCCAGCTACTGCATATAGTGTTAAGAAGTTAAGAAGTGTTAAGTAGTTGTTGCCATGATCTGCTAATTAATATGAGATATTAGTGCACTCAATGAGTTAGAGCAATTTAACTGATATACAGTTTGTGAAGTGATTCTGATCATTGTGCAGGCAGGTTCAATGCAGAAAGGCATCAAAATACATGATTTCTGCCTTTGTTCAGCCCAACAGCTGTGAGGCGAATACACAGGCCTGTGCTCATTAAAATGGGGAGCACTGGGGGTTGGGAGAAGAAAGGAGGGGTTCAGCATAGCAGGTCTACTTCCTGTGAGAAATATCCACGTCCATGTCATGATGTGCCTTCATTTGTATTTAATAACAAATGCCAAATCAATCAATCAATAATGCTAAAAACGTGGAACATCTGTCACAACACCAGAGACGGTTCTAATCCCTGCAGCTCATTCCCAGCGCCAAGGCCGAGGCATTAACTTATAATGTGCGGCGTCGCCTGTGAAGAATGCATCGCATAGCTTTAATCCTCTTTATCCAATGGCTAGGGTGACCTCTGACCTCTAGTGAGTAGTCACCACACTATAATTTCAAACTTTAGCTTTCCCCTTTTTCCTACCAGCACGGCCTGATTGATTCTCTGCATCCTCTCTTTGTCCCTGTCCATTGTCTAGTAATTATATTAAGCGTAGCTCAATATAAAAACAAAGGGTACGCTGTTCGGAGGAGGAAGCCGCTAGCTTGAACACATGGCACTGAGGTGGTGGAGCATACAAGCAATCAAGTGTTGTATTGATTATCTTGGTTTCTGATATGTCCTCTCACAACGAACAGTGCTGTTAACAGCGTGAACCGTAATTAACCAAACAGACTTTAATTGATCAGATATAAATCTGGGAAAAGTTAATTAAGCTGACCAAGCAATCAATTGAATCACATAAAATCGCAGCTGGATATCTTGTGCTCTTACCTGGAAAATTTGTTTCTAAAAAGCAGTTAGTCACACATACACTTATTTTGATGACGATGTGAACCAATTTCAGATAGATTGATTTCAGATTATTGGATTGGATTCAATAAATCAGTGGGGACTTTGTCATTTGTTATTCTTTCATTTTAATGTGTTTATTGCTACAGGGCATTATGGATCTGAATTTACTGCTCTGTCATTTTCATGCCATAAAGCCCAGTGATTTTTATATTATAGTGCACTATCGCCCCCTGCTGTAGAGAAATGCTTCAATACAACTACAGGAATTTGCATAAAAAAGACATTCAAAAGGTAATTTAAGAAAACTCACCACCCAGAAAAGTGTTTCTTGGGCCAGAGCCTGAAACTCAACAATAGTGGACAGTACGCTGAGGATCAGGCAAGATAGTACAATCAAAAACCTGCAAAAGGAACAAGACATAAAACACTCATCTCTTTACTAAGCACAACAATACATTATGTAAATAAATAAACCATTCATTAAAATAAAGTTCAAAATTAATAGACCCTAAACTCTTCACTATTTTGGAAAGCCTGTGGCACCCTCTGCTGGTAACAACTGTTTATCGCACCAATTATTTATTTTTCTTCAGAAACTGCTTTATCCTGGTCAGGATGCATCCTAAGCCAATGCCAGGAACATATCCTGGATGTGAAGCCAGTTCAACGCAAGGCACCATGAGAACACCTCTTCACACCTAGCATCCCAATACCCAAAGGGAATGCATATGGAGATAGGGATAACATGCACTGAAAGTCCACACACAATATCAAAACAGGGATCCTGAATTTGAATCGGATTCATTACCTGCTCCACCATCATACCACTCCTCACATCCACCAGAAAACTCTATTTGAGCATGTCAACATTTTTGGTAATATTAAGTGCTCTTATTAAATGTGTCCCCTAGGTGGCGACATTGCACCAGAGTAAGAATATCAGCGCCCTCAGCAGCTCAAGAACTTAGAACCCACACCCTTGTTACAGTGGCTTAGCTCTAAACGGTCATAGAAACAGTGTTTACAACTCAGTGGATCAGTGTCAACACAATGCTGAGAGACATTTTTTGGTAATAATTACCAAAATTAATGATGCTCAAAATTTTAATGCTCGACACGTCTTATTAAAATATTCCACTAGGTGGCGACATTGTATAAGTGTAGGAATATCAGCGCCCTCAGCACATCCACATCCTGGTACACTCAGAAGTTTATTTAAGTGCTAGATAACTTATTAATTAGTAAACGTTCTTGAGCTAGTTGCTAACAAGGTAGCTATTTTCAGCCCAGTAAAGTGGCATGCAGAGAAAAATTACATATCGCCGGAAATATCACTAAAAAGAATACATGCCATTCTTTTATTATAACTTGGCTTATTTGCTGATGGAAACAATGTTCTTCCACTGGGTTTACGATAGAGTGAGGAGCCGGACAGAGTACAGCCACTGATCTGAATGAACAGAAGTTAGATTAAGTGTTTGGTCAACAAGGATGTATGGGTAGATACCTCATCCTAATCCATCTTATCTCCAGTCTTATTGTAAATCCATCCTATACATAATTAATGGATTAATTCCTAACATCTGTTAGTCTGCTGGATGCTAGACATGCCATTAAAAAAGCAATATAAAACCTGTGAGTGTTTACTACACTGTGGATCAGTGGTTGGCATTTTAGCTGAGAATCAAATGAAAAAGAAATACAAAAAACAAAAAAGAATCTCCCAAACTAGTTCAAAAGAATTGGCGCCTCACAGTCACACAGGTGGAGCCTGAGCTCATGTTACTTTCTGTAAAGCGTTATTATGCCTAACTCATGTTTTCTGATTTCCAGCACCCACCATGAAACAAGCACATAGATGGATAACCTATTCTCAGTTTCTCTTGTATGGTGCCCCGCTATTGCCTGGCATCCAATCCAGGGTGTGTTGCCGCTTCATGCCATGTTCCGCAGATAGACAGGATAAAGCAGTTAATGAAGATAAATTAATTGCGTCAAAATTCCCATCACAAGCCAAGTTTCCATACACTTAACACTTGCACTGTTATTGACAAAGTGAAAATGTGCAAAAAAAAGTTGCTGTTTCTATCTAATCTAACCTTTACAGGTAAAATGAGTGCGTGTAAAGATGTCATCCTTATAAAAACGAATTGGTGTATCACAAAAGAAAACTGCCTTTTGTGGCCCACATGTCCTTAAATCTTTGTAAAATGGAGAGAGGAGTGAGAAAATCGTCAAGCTTATTTTAATTTTAATTCCATAAACGATGATTTTCATACAAAATATCAGATTACGTCAGAATGGAGCAGTTTCTCATCTGACAGGGTTCCAAGCAGGACATAAAAGGCCTAATGTTTCCTAATGTTCTAAAACAACAAACGGGAAAAACAATTTTCTCGTTCATTTCTTGTCCTGCTGTTACCACAATGGAACAATATTCCAAGTGCAAAGAAAATATTTTTACATTAAGTGTTTTCTCTCCACAGAAACCTGTTACAAAGAAAACGCTTAACATGGTTTAATGTTGACTGTTAAGACAAGCATTTATAAACAACAGTTAAGTCATAAGTTTACACACCCCTTGCTGAATCTGAATACAATAGATGTAAATCTGTCCCATATTTGCATTATTACTGTCTTAATACATTAAGGCACATCTTGAATTTTCTTTATAACAGGTAACGAAAGGAAATTAACTGGTATGTTTTACTGAGCATCTTGGATAATCTACCACAGTTTTTCCAGAGATCTCAACCTTCATGCTTGCTTAATTTTTTTGCATGGAAAAAACCAGCAAGCTATTTTATTATTTTTGTCTGAAAAGTGATCTCTTACATAATATGTTGCTTTCTTTACCAACATACAAATAATTTTATGTACCTTATTTATGTTTTTTGGAAAAGCAAAATGTTTTTTACTCTGACTCAATAATACAGAATTCCTAAACTAAATATCTATAAGAAAATTTGTACAAAAAATGGCGCCTAAGACTTTTCCACAGTACTGTACATTTCCATGAAAGTTTGCTGACAACTGAGCAATGTCAAGGACAGTCCTCTGGCCCAGGTCTTTACCTGACGTCAGACTCTCTGCTCACAAGATCTGATATAAAAGTTTTTTGGGGGAAAAAAAGTCTAATAATTGTACTGTGCATTATGTAAAGCAGCATAAAACATAAAAATTTTTGCTTTTGCTGACAAATAAAGAAATGCTTAGAGGGCACAGAACACAAAGCTAGCATTACCAATTGTCCTAATTCGTTAAATGTTCTAATGACCCACCTTGGGATCATCTGAAATGCTACTACTTATATTAATTAGAATTTAATCTGTTTGGTCTTGTGTGTGTGTGTGTGTTTAAAGTGTCTAACCAATTTTGGAGCTTATCTACTAAGTGTAAAGTCCAGGTGAGCTTGAAAACACAGGGTTGGAGGTTAAACACATCACTGGGTTGCTCTCCTACAAGGTCGACTGCATGCCTGAATAGCTAGACCAACAAAAACCCCTGCTTCAAGTCCTCCATATGCAAGATAAAACTGTTTTCTTTATTGAGAGATAAGCGAGTTTTACCTTGAGCAGCTATGCCATTATTCAGACAGGGACACACTGTGCAAACTCCGCCGTTTTCTCTACTCTAATTCAATGAAGAACCGCTGTGTATTAACAGACAGATATTAGAATGAATCAGATAAACAGTACCAGCCATTTAATAGACCTGGAGAACATCAAAATGCATAATAAGGTTAGAATGCACTGCAATGAAGCTATTACATATACATTTTTATGAATGTGGACTGATTCACTTTAATTCGCTTGGATCTACGGTTCGAGGTTAACTATAAAATTACTGTGAGTTAATTGTTCTAGACAGCAAACCTGCAATTGGATAGTAGCTCCAGAATGGCCGTTGTTATCTCACACTTTTTGTTTTCAGTCAACATCAGAGAGGCGTTTTGTACAGCATGTCAGCCAACATGTAAACGCCTCATTCATGCATTTAAAAGAAATTACCAACCAGCAAAACACCACCAAAGAGCACACAGCATGCAGCACAGCTGCTGTTATGACAAAGGAAGGCCAGCTGTTAGCTGTCAGCGCTGACACACAGGGAGGGGCCAGAGACGTAAGGAAACACAGTCTATTGGGAAGTGGCTGTCTGTCAGAAGTTTCATCTTCATCAGTCATTACTGTAATCATTTTTGCCGGGTACATGAGCTTTTATGGCCTTCAGTAGATCTTTTCAATACAAGAACAACCTGCAGTTACAACAGAAACTACAAAAACAGCCTGCAAACACAACGGTTTTTTATGAATAATACATCTGTGCTTCAGTGAAACCAGCAGAGCTCAGCAAAAATTTGCTCATGCTAATTGGTACTCAAAATAAAGTAGGTCGAGTGACTAAAAAGGCTGGGAAATAAATGTGATGTCACGGCGCTAAACACCACTTGTTAATCTTCATTGTGATACTTACAATAGATATAGGTGTGATAAGCCAGATAGTCAGTAATTAAATGTTAGTCACTATGCCTGATGTATGCTGGGGAATGTTTTTGAAGGTCCTGGGTTCATCTGCTTGGTAAAAAATATTACAAAATCACATTGACCCTGTCACACCACTGGTTTATGTACGGTTGTTCCTTAGGTCTCTAAACATGAAATTATCAACAAGATACATTTCCAAAATGAAAGCTCAAAACCCTAAGGTTCTAAATATGTCATCTTTTTGTGTTGTCCTAATTCCTGGCACTAACATAGCATCCCTAATTGCATTATATTGCAGTATATTTCACATTTTCCCTTTTCATTATACAGTTAAAATGGCAGTAACACTGAACATAGAAAGTCTGGATTTTTGTCTGGATTTTTTATAAGAAAAGAACCTCAACCAGAGTAAATAAGAGGTCTTGTCTTTTACCCCAGGTGATTATACACCAGATTTACAGTCACCCTGATGGTACTTGTGGGAAGGAAAGTGAATCTTTTATTACCATGTCACCAAGGTCAGTAGACATTTTTCTTTCTTCTTGTTACTACCCACATGGGTTTCCTCTGGCTTCCTTCAACCTTAAAAAACATGCTGGTATGGTGGACTGGTTATGATAAATTGTTCCTAGGTGTGAATAAGTGTATGTATTACACCCTTTCCCCCCACACACACCTCAACCCAAGCTTCAGATACACTGTGACTCTGATACAGAGATTACTGTAGATGAATGAATGAAAAATAGTGCAACTTAATAAATTAGGGTAAGAGCACTGAGTCAGCTGTTGTACATGACTGATGACTGTGGAGCTGCAGAGGGTTAAGGGCCTTGCTGAAAGATTCAACAGTGACAGGAAACAGTGGCAGCAGAGGGATTTGAATTCACAACCTTTACCACTGACTTATCACCTACACAGAACTACAAAAAAGGTCTTTTATCTGGCTAATGATATGGACTCCTACCATCTATTCATCTAATGCTGTTCTATTCATAAATTACATAACTGATATTTAATGCCTCTCATGCATGTCTATTAGGCTATTGGTTGAAGTGTCTGTATTAGAATAGACATATAATTGTGTTATCATATATATATATATATATATATATATATATATATATATATATATATATATATATATATTTAGCTTGCCTTCTGGCTCTCAGTATGAGCCTCATATGACAAGAGCTTACATTCCACTCTGTCTTGTATCACTCAGTCTTAAACAGGTGATCATAAACAATGTGCTAGAAACCTAATCCACATGTACACATCAGCACAATGCATAATCAGGCATGAACTAGGATGCAGACACACACAGACATGCATGCAAACACTGACCGGTCATGCTGTAATGATAAGTACAGTTCATCCCAACACAAGTGGCTTTGCTGCAGTTACAGCAGAGACAAGTAAATGCACATCTCAGCTTGATTTGCTCGCCTGCATTCTTTCTATCATGAGAAAAGGTTACAATTTAGCCTGCAAGCCAGACATTTTCATCTGACAGTAAATTCAATGAACAATATTAAAAACAGGTTTAACACCACAATTTACTGAGCTGATAATGCTTCCTACTGGTGCATGAACTTGTTTAATATTTTGGCAGTGACTAATGACTTCTTCCCTTCACATTTCCCCTCCTTGCTTACTATTTTCTCCTCCAAATCCAAGATATTTCAGGAACAAAAGTTACCAGATTGTTGCAGGATTTGGGAGCCTAATGCAGCCTGCATACATGCCAAAAGTTGAATTTCAATTGGAAATAGTGAACACTGATATAGGGTATAGGGGTCATTATTGCATGATTCTTTGATAAGATTTTTTGTGACCGACTTGAAATATTTCAAATATTTAGCATAAAAATAGCATTTGTGAGTTTAGAGAGATCGTAATACATCAGTCTGTCTGGCTAGCTATCTTTCAATGATCAACATAGATGAAACCTACACTATAAAAGTAATCTTGTAAAAGCCCTTCTGCTCACTGGATGTGTTATCTATGCAGCTTAGCACACAGAAGGTACACTAACACTCCCAAAATCCCCCTCTATCACTACCCAGCAGCAGTAGGTCATGAGGTCAGCAGGCCTCTGGGCTCCAGAGAGCGACCATGCTGCTGCCAAGTTTAGCAGCCCATTATCACCTCCTTTCCTGCTAGGGATAGAGAACATGACAGGCAGCTGGTGCCTTCATTCTGCACATTCCTCTCACACTGTCTTCAGCTGATCCTGAAAACAAGACTTCTCACACCATGAGTGCAATCTTCACTCTTGGGAATGTCACCTGATAGTAAACACTGACGTCATGGACTGACTGCTGGAGTGCTTAATATTGGTTTATCAATTCCCTCCCATTCTTTATGACCTTGATTTCTGCGTGAGTCACATAGACAAAGACAGTTCTGCTGCTGAGAAAGATGTTATGTAACTACAGTTTTCTTCTTCAGTGTATTCTCTTCTTAAATAAATCCCCTACCCTTTAAGTGAGAAATCGTGATGGTATTTTATTATTGCTATATGTTGTTACATTATAATACCTACTTTCTGCGAAATTATCATTAATATAAGATTTTACAGCATAACACCATCAAAATAATGTGAGATATTTGAAAGATTACAACATAGTGTACCCTCTTCTGCCTCTTCTGTCATTCTGAACACTCAGCAAGTATAACAGTTCTAGGTAAACCAACTGTCAAAGTTCTGGACCATCAACCAAATGCGGCAGTTCTAGAACATTCACAGACTGTTGCAATTATAAGACTATCACTTGTTACAGTTCTAGAACACCAACTGGGTTAGATCTAGAACAGTCACCAACTGTTGCAGTTCTACAATACTCTCCAATTTAGGAGTTTTATAAGTCAATAAGTGTCACAGTTCTAGAACACTCACCAACTATAACATTTCTAGAACACATGACAAATGAAGCTGTTCTAAAACACTCATCAACTGTTGCAGCTTTAGAACAGTCCCTAAATGTAGCCATTCTAGAACGCTCACCAACTGTTGCAGATCTAGAACACTTGCCAACCGTTGCGGATCTAGAATGCACACCACATGCATCAGTTTTAGAAGGGATTAATTGTTGCAGTTCTAGAACAATCACTGCCACAGTTCTAGAACACTCACCAACTATTACAGTTCAACAATTGACAAATGTGGCTTTTCTAAAACACTCCCTAACTGGCACAGTTTTAGAACACTCACCCATATAATATATAACAATATATAACAATAATAATATTGACATCAGAGGTGGCCTGGAACTATTTAAATAATATTTTGGACTAAAGCATTACTTTCATAGCTAAGAGCCTGAAATACAGTTCTAGAACACTCTCCACATGTAGCAATTCCAGAACAATCACCATCACAGTTCTAGAACACTCAACAAATGTAGCCATTCTAGAACACTCGCCAACCCTTGCAGATGTAGAATGCACACCACATGCATCAGTTCTAGAAGGGATTAACTGTTGCAGTTCTGGAACAATCACTGCCACAGTTCTAGAACACTCATCAACTATCACAGTGCTACAACACTTATCAAATGTAGCCTTTCTAAAACACTCGCTAGCTGTCACAGTTCAAGGACACTCACCCAACCTCACAGTTCTAGAACACTCACCATCTGTTGCAGTTCTAGAACCCTCACCAACTGTCACAATTCTAGAACACTCACCATCTGCTGCAGCTCAAAAACACTTGCCAACTGTTGCAGCTTTAAAACAGACATGAAATGTACCAGTTCTAGAACACTCATTAACAGCTGCAGTTCAAGAACAATCACTGTCACAGTTCTACAACACTTACCAGCTATCACAGTTCGAGAACATTTAACAAGTGTAGCTGTTCTAATACACTCACCAACAGCTGCAGCTTTAGAACGAGTTTAGCTGTTCCAGCGCACTCAGCAAATTTAGCTGTTCTAGAACAATCACTGTAGGAGTTCTAGAACACTCTACAAATATGGCAGTTTTAGAACACTCACCACCTGTTGCAGCTGAAAAACACTCAACAACTGTTGCAGAACTCTCACCAAATGCAGCAGCTTAAACAGCCCTATGAACTGTATTAGTAGGACTTACTGCATATATTTTGGCCAATTTAGAACACTCACTAACTAGCAGACTGAACAATGGTTTATTATCGCTCACTAACTGAACAAGTGATTCAGGCCAAAATTACAAAAAGACTGTAAACAACAAGTGATGTCATAGTGTCAAATAAATAAACCTCTATACCAATTACTAGACTGTATTGGAAGCCAAATCATGTTTATTCATTAGACTGTTTTTTTTTTTTTCTTATTGAACAGGTTACTTTTTGAATGAACATTTAGTATCACGCTCTTGGCTTCAGAGGTATATCTGTTCCTCGGAAAAATGAATATTATATGTTTTCCTTTTTGTTTGTTGTTCTTTCATTTCCCGCTAGTACTCACACTGTAAAGTGATACACAAAGCATTTCCACCCCGATGGTCTTTCTAGAAAGTTGTACACCTGTCCTTGAAGGTAAGTACGGGTGATGACGGGCCGCGTATTGCTGTACACGGACATTCGGTGACCATAGCCGTACAGGTGCGAGGCTCGGCGTTGAGGGAACGTCGGCGGCGCGTTTAGATCCAGCTGTGCGCCCTGCTCCCTGGTGGCACGCGCGCCCGGCGTCTCCGACATCTCCAACGCAGGAGCGGGAGAATCTCCGACGCGCCAGGAGTCGGACACGTTCATGTTGTCGGGCGACGAAAAGAAACTAACATGAGAGGAACAAAGACCGCAGAGCAACTTTCACTGGACGGCACTATTTCTACAGTCGGGGTGTCAGTGATGTCACAGAAATGCAGTTAGAAGATTGACTGCCTTTCTTTCCAAAATAACACCAGCTTGATTTGACCTACATTTGTCCGATTTGCAATTGTATTCCCTCCCCTCGGTGTTAGTATTTTAAGAACGAACGCCCTGACATGATGTTAGGGGACTCTGCAACGTGAAGTATAACGCAGACCCCATGCCGGACAAGTAGCGCTACTGCTGCCTAAACCTGGCTAAATCTCAAACCGCTTCCTATTGGAGATTTAGCGCATCTACGTAGTACCCTGTAGCCATACCCTGTGTAGTGCGATTATAAAGAAATTCATCTGGAATTCAGCCTCATTCATTTCCGATGAGTGACACGAGATTAGACCATATCCGACAGGTAATTAAACTAGCTCTTTTTATCAGGGCTGGGGAAGGAAACTATGCAGATAAATGCAGAAATAACCTATACCTCTGAAATCTGTTACCTAAATATTGTTCCAGATGTCATGAGTATTTGCAAAACTCCAAGTTTATATTTGCAAAACAATTGCAAGTATTTTTCACTTCAGAAACCTATAACATAAACGATCCATTTGTGTGCTTTTAAAAATCAGCCAGTATTTTATTGATTTAGTTCCCTAGGATCAGTGGCGGCTTGTCTGTAAACTCAGATGCCCATTATACTAGGAACATCTGTAGATGTTGCAACAGTGCACTGCAAAAAAAATCCTTGCAGATACAGGTCAATAGCTTCACTTAATGTTCAGATCAAACATCAGCTTGAGGAACAAATATATCTCATGTCATGGTTGAATTATACGCACACAGCAGTTTCTAAAGTTTATACAGAAATTGCATGAAGAAAAAAAAAACATTCACTAAGTAGCAGTTCTGCGAGAAGAAATACCTTGTTGACGAGAGAGGTCAGAGGGGAAGGTCCAGACTGACTTTAGCTGATAGGAAAACTTCTGGAAACTCAAATAAGCCGTCTTTTCAACTTTAAAACTCGCCAGCCAAGGACAGGAATCTGTGACTACAATGAGAGCAGACTTTATCAAACACAGCTGAACAAATGTATGTCTAAGACAGCTAAAAAAAAAAACTTTATGCTGGAACACTTGACTGTCTATTACAGGATCACTTGTCTTGCCACACCACTATCTATGGTTATACGATGCTGCTGCATAAGGCTAATGCTTGATATTACGATACAACAAATGTTAAATTGCACCATTGTTCTTAACAAAATAAATTTTCTTTGCGTGTGCACGTTATATAGGTGATTGACAATGAAACACATGTGGCTTGACTGTTAAGTCCATTGTTTAAAGTTGGACAAAAAGCATTTTCTGTTGATGGTTTTAAAGTAAGTATTCCCAGTCCCATTTCCATTGATTTCACATTGCACATTCATTGCACATGTCCTTTCCTGTGCCAAGGGGTGAAAGTGTTAAGCTTCTTGCTCATGACCTTGAATTCATGCTGGATCATCCTTGAGAATTAAGGGAAGCATTGATTCACTGAGCAGTGTTTTTTTTTATTGAAGTCATGTAGCACCAAAGTGGTGACAGATACTGTTGACAGGCAGATATTGAGAGAGATGTATACTGAGATCATCAGCACTGAGGCTGCTCAGGAAACCTTACCTACATACTACTATAGTACTGCAATCTTAATTAGACCAGTGAAGGTCAAATAGTATTAAAGGTTCCCTGATGTAATCAAAACCCAGATATTGTTTTCTTTTATATGAGCAAAAAATATGCTAGTTCACTGTAATGAAATAATTTGTATGTGCGACTTACATAACGAGAAATACCATGCTTGGTCATGGTATGGCCATGTATAAAACTGTGCTTGAGAGAGAGAGAGAGAGAGAGAGAGAGAGTGAGTGAGTATGTGTGTGTGCTTGCAGTAGGGGGCACATACATCTTGCTTAAAAGAAAGATGGATGAAGATTTCAGGATTCCTTAGGGTTCCATTCAGCTATCAAAGAGTGCAGTACATATGAGGTAAGGAAATATTCAGCACAGTTGAATTTTCGGGTAAATTTTGCAACACAATTGTATATTTAATAGAATATCTACAAGGCTTATTGTGTATATTAACCCACCTTCTCGTTTAGCTCAACTCACTACAGCTAGATTTCTCTCAATATTGTGGCATTGCTGACAGAGGAAACAAAAGCTACATGGCTCATTGCAATGTCATATAATATCTCCTGGGTAAATCGAGTTCACTATTCATTTTAGACTGGTTGCTATGTTTAACATTGTACAGCAGAGTGCAGTATTACAACATTTAGCCTTGACCTCTCTCCTCTGTCACTTACATTTATTGTATTATTACTGAAAAAGTGTAGCTTTAATATATTATGATACCCTACTTTGATATTAGAGCGTTGTCATTACTATAATAGCCATTAATGGTTTTCATGACATAGTGTTTATTAACAATGCATGATGACTTAAAAAAAGTAATGTTAGAGTTAAATATTTATACTGTTACAGAGAATCCACTACATGTTGAATACATTATGAAGGCCTAAAGGGGTTAAGGTATGCTAGAATATTCTATTTTACCTGAAATGATCCTGTTATATTTATAAAATATACAACTTAACTGTAAAGATGTCTTTTTCCACATCATAGTTTCATGGAGTCACATTTACAAAGTGGGTAATTCATTTGCAAATAATTGTTTTAATGATCTCATTATATCACATATATCACTTAAAGCATATGTATTCTTTCACCATTTTTCTTTTTATCGAGTATTTTCACCACTTCCCAACATTTTGTACCCTAAATATCAAGGAGCAGTGATCCTAGCTGTTCAGAAGGGTACCAATTCCCAACAGCTAATGTGATCTCAACAGAGCCTGGAGTCTTTAATTACACCCATCTGCCACCACTCTGTTACTTAGAGAGCATCTAGTATCTCAACAAGCCTTGTAATTGAGGTAAAATTGGATATTGAATGAAAATGCGATAATATTTATATGCAAAAGTACAACTAGGCTCAGTGAAAGGGAGAAATATATGCCAGCTCGCTAACATGGCTTGTTTGGTGATGTAAAAAAAAATGGCACCTTGCATAATATAATAGAAATTGTATAAACTCTTACAAAATAGAGTTCATGTAGGGTCTAACACCCTGTCAAGGTATGAAAATGAACATATATATCTTAGTATTAAAAGGCTCTATATGTCATTTGATCAAATAGTGTATCTCAGACCGAGTATAAACTCAGTGAGCTATTACTGGGTTCTATCAATTTCAAGGTGCTTTATAGCCATGGCAGACGTATACCATATATTTTCAAAGTGCAGATTTCAAGCTTTGTCACTATAAAAGACTAAGGTGACAGAGGTGTCTCTGGGTAAACATAGTGCATATTCTTGATCATGGAAGCCACCAGGCAATTCTTGAAGCAGTATTCTAAGCCAAAGTGTCAGAAAGTGGTAAATGGACCAGCTTGTTAAAGTGTTAAAAAATTAGTTTAAAATGGACCAGATGGGTGTAGTATAAAACACTTTATTGCTTCACAATGTGTGAAGTGTTTGAGTGAGAAAAGATCATATTTTACAGATACAATCATACGGCCTTGATTGATTGATGATTGCTAGGAATGAGGTTGACGGTGGGATTAAACTAGTTTGACTAGCTAGTACCACTGCACAAGCACAGTTTAGTTTAGCTTTTATGTTAATTATTACATGCAATTGTGTAATACAAACAAAGGTAGGTAGTTTAACGGAAGCTACCAAATGTCATATATGTTATAAATCATATATAACATCACAGCACATCCCTACTGCCATATTATTATTATAATATGAAGTAGTTCTTAAAGGGGAACTTTGCAGATTTTAGAGCCCTCTGATACCTAAAAGCTGAATTGCAGGTAAAAATGCTGACAAGTCTTTCCTTTTACTTAAACTGACAATACCCTCTCTGGCCTTTTAAGGAAAAGGGGCATGGTCAGGTAGGCATGGTCCAGAAAAGAAAAAAACCCCAGATCATTCATTGTATGGCATTATTGCACAATTTCCTTATTATTATTATTATTATTATTATTATTATTATTATTATTATTATTATTATTATTATTATTATTATTATTATTATTGCTGTTGCCATTATATTATTGTTACATATCTTGTATAGAAAACAAAATGCACTGCAGAACAAAAAGCAGTTTGATATCTGCTTTTTATAATTACCAAACACAATTATATTGATAAATGGAGAAATCTAAAGAGGCTTACATCCGAGTTACACCAGAAGATTTTATCTATTGCTTAGCAAATTGATTTAATTAAGAGCAGCCAGGTCAAAGCCAAAGATACATGTGTCTGAGCCCTGGTAAGAAAAAAAGCACTTTCAGATTGCATTATTATTTTTTATATTCCATATTTGTAGCGCCGTTGAAATAGTCCCTCTTGAACAGTAAATGTGGATTGCATGATCATAGACTTTCACCAACATTCACCCAGACACAGCCTTATAATCCTAATATCATGATGTAGTCCACTCTTAGACAAGAATGGACAATACTATGCCTCATGCTGAGCATTTATATTAGAGGGTTATTGGTTAAATCATAGACTATTAGAAGCAATCTCTGTGGAAGACAGTGTGTGTCAAGCAGCTACTTTTATCATTACCTTGTAGTAGGGTGCAAAATCCAATCCATGGCTAAGTTATTTTTCAGTAGCTTAATCAGTGTGACCAGTTAAGTAACTGTGATGACCTGAGGGCAGAACAGCTGTCTGTAGAGTGCCCTTGTTGGAAACAATGCTGTCTAGACCTGTGGAAGAGAAATGGCATGGCTTTGAAGTACTATAAAGCTGTAACCACTCTCTGCTGCTTTACCTGTGTGGGTCTCTGTGTTCTTTGTGTGTTACTAAGCACTTTATTGGTTCCTGGTCAGAGAGTTATCAAAAAGCCTTTACCACAGTATTACAGTGTACTCACTAACACATGCTCTCCATATATACTCTGTCTTGTGTGCAGATTTTCCATGCATTCTCCAGGTACTCTGGTTTCCTCCCCTGTACCCTGTGAGGCTCCAGGCTTTCTTATTAGATACTGTATTCTTTTGTCTTGCAATGAATATGCCTAGAAAAAAATGTTCCTGACACATACTTGGTACATAGTTGATATATTCAGAATGAATGTTTCCATACCTACACAGCCCTTAGAATGGTATCATATGCTTCACCATATCTATCTATCTATCTATCTATCTATCTATCTATCTATCTATCTATCTATCTATCTATCTATCTATCTATCTATCTATCTATCTATCTATCTATCTATCTATCTATCTATCTATCTATAGCATATTCATTGCTAGAGAAAAGCTAATACTAAAGGATGGGGTGTACTAAATACTAAAGTACAAGAAGTAGTGACAAACAGTGACAAAACTGAGCTAAATAGAAAATACTGTAGCACAAAAACGGTTATATAACTCCAACGCTAACACAACACACAGTGTCCTTACATTTAAATGAGCAATCATGCACAAAACAGTCAAAAAATGAAGACATTGTCTTCAGTAATGTATTTACGTGCACGAAGTCATAGCTGAAATGTTAGCCAAAGACTTTCTTACTTTCTTTCGAGGACACAAACATGAAATGCTCCACCAAAGACATTATCATGAGAGGATAAAGTCATCCCTCCAAGGGATTCAAGTAATCGCTTATTTTCCATAGCACTCACATCTGTTGTCCCTAAACATGATAAACAGGGAAAGGTCAACACCCGTAAAGGCCGCTACAGGCTATCAAAATATGAGAATTAATCAGTAATGCTGCATTCATAAGGGGATAACAGTAATTACTACTAAACTAGGGAAAACAACAACACTGACCTTGGAGCAATAATTCCAAGTTGGAATTTTTGTAGCACTCTAACAGCTGTGATTTTAGTGACCGTTCCTGAAAACTAGGCTTCTGACTACATGAGCATGCTATGCATCCAAGGAAATCATAGTCTATTAAAGCTTAGGAAGAGACATGCTACTGTGAACACAGCTAACACCAACAGCAAAAACTAAATAATATGGCAAAGATTTCCAAATCAGTCCAGATAATGGAAAGTATCACATTCTTCTAAATTCTCCCACATGATGTGAATGCGTCATTAGAGAATACATGATTATACTATGGATGTCAAAATCATTTGTTTGGTACATAAAAAAAACCTGTTTATCATTTAAGCAAAGATGCGTCAAAGACTCCCACAAAGAGAGAAAGACACCATTATCACCACAGATGGTTTACAATAAGAAATAAACCACTTGTAAGCCTCATGAAAAGGCCAAGGTAGAGTTTGTCAGAAAAATAAATAAGAGGCCTGTAGGGATTTGGGCAGATTGGTTGAAGATTAACCTGTGCATGTCTCAACGACAGCTAGGTATAAAAATGACCATGATTCCTTCCAACATGGCTTTAAATACTCTCAAATTAAAGCTGACATTTTAAACCAATTTGCTGGATCACAGAGCCATACCAAAAAAAAAAGTCATCCACGTCCTTTTATTTACATACTGCATGATATGTTTACTCTGATGTCTGGGTGTCCTTCTAGCATTTGGCTGGATGGAAATTCTACTGTCTAAAAAAGTCTGTTCTGAAAGCTCTCAGTTTACTATGAATCAGAACTGCACAGTCAGGAAAGGTGAAAACTGTAGCTAGTCTTTAAACACTGAGTTACACTGGGTTTTCTGACACCCTGAGGTGTTAATCCCTGAGTTTATTCCTCTGCTTGGGTCTCTGTGTGTTTGTGTGTGTCTGGGCATGTGTGAATATTATTCACTGCATGAGGCTTAGATAATGTGAACTGCAATGATGCCCTCTGAGGAAAGTAGGGGATATTTTTAACCCTGGCATTGAAGCTCCTTTTGAAATGAAGAGGGTTCTTTCTCTGGAGTACCTTTGATCGACTTTGTGAGTTTCTAAGAATTTTTTTTGTCCATGTCTGTGTTTGAGGGAATTCAATGGGGTTTCTGTCTTTTAGATGCCAGAAAGCATTGATATTCAATACATTTCATGTCGAGAGTGTCAGTGGATGGGAGGGAGGAAGGCTGCCCCCAAGGCAGTTCATAAACGTGTATAAAACCTTGAACACCCACCAAATGAAAGGAGAGGAGTTCAACACTGTCTAAGAATACTAATGTGTTTCATGCTTTTTTTAAACACCTGGAATAAATTAGAAAGAAATAGCTCTTCAGTGAGCCCCCACTTTGCTCTCTCCTCATGGACTATAAGTGGTTTCACCTCTCCTCACCTCTCTCAGATTGTAGAAGCAATATACATTCAGACTAATGGCTTATAAATTGTGTTTCGGTATCTGGACTCAGTGTTACATAAAAGTACTTGGAAAGATGGCACAGACAGAATACATAAAATACTGTATTGTGTTTGAATTCAATTTATCTCTATTCTACTTTTATCAGTGGTAGCATATTTAGACTGTAATGATGCCAACTGCTTTCACACACATTTCTGTGTTAGCACCTCTTTGAGTAATTATAGCCTAGCAGTAATTTGTTCGAGGTCATCAAGATTCTTCATATCACAAAGCCCATGCAAAGGTCATGTCAGTCATTTCTGAGCTTTTTTGGATAAATTGAATGTTTAATACATTCTTATACTGCAGGAATATGAGAGTAAAAACTCAGCAATAGATTGTATATGTTACTTGTCCAACATGTTATCTGAAACTTTGATAATATCTTAAGCTCCACCCACTGGGTGCAACCATATCATGTTATACATCCCTGAAAGACATCTTTCCTGATGTCACACTTTATCTTAACACAGTTTTTTCAAATCTGTGTTTTCTATATTCAGAATAATGAAATGAATTTCAAATGCAACTCTGTTTCTGGGAGCATCTTCACAGTGAGCAAATGTTTTAATTCTAATGACAGAAGACTTGTGATTTGTTTATATATTCCAGTATCTTACCATAACTGCACAACTATTATTTGGCAGGTGATTTTATCCCAACTCCTAAACATATTTGTGGGGCAAAATCCAATTTAGACATCTCCCTGAGCAGTTTGTGGTTAACCGTTCTGACTTCCTCACTGCAGTCCTGAGATTGAACTCACAACCAGTTTTTAAGATGTAAGACATCGTTACTTCTCTGGCTTTTAAGCGCAGTACCTTAGATGTGTCCAGTCTAGTATAAACCCACTTTGAACATCGAGAAATAGGACTGTAACATTTCTGAGGGATTCTATCAAAGAGGTTTCTGTGGGATTCTAATCTTAGACTGTACATCTGGGATGGTGGCACTTACAATTTTGTTAGCATGGTGTGAAATTGTCATTCTGTACACCACATCAGCATACACAGGAATACAGCATTACTATGAACACTCCCAAGTGCTATGAAATGGAAATTGAGTTTTCCACCGAGTTGTGACATACTCAACACTTGCTGCCGTGAGGGACGGAAAGGCTTGTTAGTCACTCTCTCTCTCTCTCTCTCTCTCACACACACACTTTTTTTTCTGAGATGCTTTTATTCCACGCTGCCAAGCAAATGGTATCAGCAGATGAACTGCATGGACTCCGGAGTGACTCTGGTGAATATGCCAGTCACACACAGATCAAAGAGTGGATAGGTTGCCATCACAGAAAGCAATGGTCTCATTGGCCTTTACGTTAGCAGGAGGGGAAGAAGAAAACCAGCACAAGCAACTCTGATAAAGGGTGACCATATATAGTATGAGCAGAATGACAGATTCAGGTTGAGCTTTAACACAGTAAACGTTTAACAAAGGGTAGTGGGTGGAGTCATACTCAGTAGATAAATTATTTGCATGATAAGATGATGATTACAAATTTAAGAAGAGTTTTTAATTCTTGTGATATGACAATGTGATAATTAACATTAATGTAACAAAGAATTTACACATGCAAAGAATTAATGAACTTCATTTGTACATCTCAGGTAGCCACTTTATTCTGGTCAGGATTGTAGTGGATCTGAAGCTTACTTCGGGAACACTGGTTTGTGAGGCAGGATTACTTTCTGGATGGGATGCCAGGGCCACACATAGTCACACACTTATTCAGTAACCTGAGCTCAGGATCTAACCAGGAACAGTAGAGCTATGAAGCTGCAAACCTACCTGCTCAAACACCATTACTCGTAATTAATAATTATCAAAAATCATTTAATTTTAAGCAATGGCAATTAGGAATAATTCCATGAGTACCTGGTGTAACATGAGAGTCTTTTGTATCTTCATTTTGAAAGACATATTTAAGAAAAGCTATATTGAGCTATTATTCAATACAATCTGTGTTTTACATTTTAGTCTAGATAATGTTGAGAGTAGATGTTAGATACAGTCATGATGCCTCTCATAATTTTGTACTGGTCTGAATGAGTGGATATTATCTATCAGTTTCCAGTGAAACTAAATGTAAGCAGCGTATCAAATCATGTTATTGTGCTATGATGCATTAGTATGATTTATGCAGAGATAACTTATAATGTAATTTGTAAACAATCTTACTTATCGTCATTTTGACTGAAACTTTTTCGAGTCTCAAACATAGATGTGAGATAATTATATCTAGAATTCTGATTAAATGTGTTCATTAAAGCAATAGAATATCTTTCATTGGAATATTGTGCTTTAATATTCATATATATTAAAGATTTAGCAATTATGTCATGCAACACCTCTAATAGAATGCAATAGTATTAGCTTTGAATCGCACACTAACCATGATGAAAGCAGGAGACGCCGACTAATGCTAATGAGTCAAAACGCTTGTTCAGCGCAGCCCTTGTACATTTTAAACCAGAAAGCCAACGTGAGGCTCCTCATGAATGCACAATGAGCTTTGGCACCTTTGCATTTCTTTGATAAAAAGTATCTGTCAGCATGAAGAAATCCCCTTGGCGAGCAGGTGGTATTAAAGGAACAGGGGTTTGTTATTGCACTACTTATGAAACTGGATGACACTTATTCCACTAAAACCTTCTACAGAGAGTAAAATGTGGGTCAGGAAGTCAAAGATTACAGGCAACAAAGGCCACATTGTTTAGGAAATCATCACATAATAGATCCAGCTGTTCTGATTCTGGGGAATGATCTGTTGTGACGTAGGAGGAAGAGGAGCAAATAAACTTGTCACCAGCGTGAAGTAAACAGAAGCAGGGTCACAGCTATGGGAGTAGACAGGTAGAGAATCCTATCTGCAGTAGGGTAATTATCACTGTCGAAGCTGATATGACATTGTCATGTCCTGGCAAGAAATTCCTGGCACTCACCTTTGCATCATATCTGTGTCTTCCTGAATAGGCTCCACTTGTCGAGTAGCGTGAAATGATATAGGTTTTTGGAGCCAGGCACCTGCATGAACTAAAATAATGTGGCCAGACAGTCAGGAGGAGGCAAGATGAGGGAAAGACAATTCTTTTTGCTCAGAGCTATGTGGGAGGCTTAATGTGGCTTGAAATTTAAATTCTACTTTTAGAGGTAGTGGCACCCTCAGCCTTCACCTGTAAAACCATGAAATTGAAAGAAAGTGCAGTGCTGCAGGTCAGGGTCAAAATGTGGAGTTGGTTTAATCATGCCAAAGAAAGGAATATATTTGAGGATGTTTCAAGGTTACCATGTAACTATTGGGCTTTGCATTTCAAATAGATATCCGCTCCCATTAGCATTCTGCATCTTTTTTCCATGTCATGGCTATATCAAAGGGAGAAATGCATTAAGAAGAAAAATTTCTCTGTGACCTTTCTTTCCACTGACATTCCTCTGAAGGCAGATGTCCATTTGTCATCCCTGCCCACAGAGCAACATGAGTGCTGAACACGCTCTCTCTCTCTCTCTCTCTCTCTCTCTCTTCCGACTCTCCTGATGCAGGACAGCCATCTTTCTGTAACTTTCACTTCACTACTAACACGCACTTATGCTCCTATTAACCCCCATGTTCTGTTCACCCTAGAGAAATGCATGTCCCAGGGTAGCTCTTTTCATTTTTCAGCAATGCGGTGGTAAAAATATTTGAAAGCACCCTGCAATGTCTGGGGTGCAATTTACCATAGCCAGTTCACCTACTGGGATGTTTTTGGAAGGAAACCAGTGAATCCAGAGTGAATGAACGCTGATATGGGGAAAGTATAATCAAGGCAGGTGTGTGTGTGCGCGCACATGTGGGAATATGACAACAACTGAAATTTCAGTACTGTTTGACAAAACCATTTCACCATGTTGCTCTTTGTAATATCTGTATAAAATTAAGATGGAAAAATTGGATCCAGAGGCAGTTGGATGCAAGAGTGTTTCTATAATAAAAATAATCCATGCTGTGTTATTGAGGTCTATAGCAGGGGCCAAAACACTGGATGGATGATTAAGGTCAAATCCACATCATAAACAATAACAGATAGAACTGAGGGAAAACAAGGAAAACCTGTCAATTTAGAAATGATAAAAATAGCCAAAAACACGTGAGGGTGAAGGTTAAGGTCTTACTGTCATTTGGTATACATTTTACATTTACTCATTTGGCTGTTGCTTTAATCCAAAGTGACTTACCATTGAGACAGAATGCAGTGTGACAGCTTGGTGGTGCTGGGATTTGAAGTCACATACACAACCTTCTATACAGTAGCTCAAAGCCTTAAGCAATGAGCCACCACTGCCTCATGCTGATCCGTTGCGCATGTTTGATTTTTTGGATGACAGAGTCATCGATGGTTAGCAAGCCAAGACAGCATAATTAGCTCTGCACTCTGGGTGGAAAGGATTACTTTGTTTCCTTCTACCTCTTATACTTAACCTGACACTGGAGCATACATATTATAACACATTGGAAAGGCACGCAGGAAAGACAGAAGTATAAACAGTATGTGACAAGATTAATTATAAGGGACAGGCGCAAACATCGACTGGAGGAATGTTAGTGATAGAGCTGGAGCAGCAACAACAGGAAACAAGCTAAAACAAAAAATTAACAGATGGCTGTGAAATGAGAAACTGAGCTAAGTTCCATGTTGGGAAACATATTAAAATGATATTAAACTTGAATAATATTATCATTTAAAATGGCTCATTTCAATCTGAAAGCGAACAGGAAGGTTAAGCACTGCTCTTAGATCAGCATCTATATCATGGTAGTGGAAAAACAGCTGGCTCACATCCCTCTTGGCTCAGATAACCCAGTGGTGGCATCTGTTGTGGTGGAAACAGCAGTGCGAGTGCTTCCTGCTTGGACAGAGAACTCTCATTTACTGACACCATGAGACCGCCATGCCTCACGGCACTGCCGGCCATGCTAGCCCCTGTCCTGCCTCTCACAATCTTTTTCATCTCCGCCACGCCAGGATCTCAGTGGAGGCCATGTCAGTTGTGATGCACTGCTCAGCTTCTTTGCTCCGGGAAACAGTGGTAAGGCCAGACAGCTGAAGCAAGGCCTTCAAAATGGCGAGCACAAAAAAGGGCCCCTCAAGACGGGGCAGTGGTAATTATGTTTGTCATGTCTTGGCACATGGATTTAAACTTTGAAAAGAGAGGGATGTGGCCGCCGTCTGACCCCTGACAAACAGGGTTTTTTTGTTGGTGAAGTGTAATCAGGGAGGACAGCTGTTTTTCCAAGCCTTGGAGTTTACATCTTCGGTGCAGAGCAGGAAACATGCACTACATGAAGTGGATTTACAAAGTCTATGGGATATTTATTTCAGTTACAAATGAAGCATCCAAATAAGCAACCATTTTTTCCCAGATATACAGTATGTATAAATAATGGATGGCATTCAGTGTTAAAACATTTCAAGCTGAGCTAGACATTCTTTTGCTACTGACATCCTGCCTTTGGAGTAAGACAACACTTCTCCTCCAGGATCTCTCAAAGCTAGTATGATTCATGAACTAGTGTAAAACACCATAGTAGAAAAGGCTAACAATAACATAAGGGCTGATCAAGCAGAACACAAGTGTTTAAACTCGGTGTGTTTGTTGTTTGTTATAAGAGCAAATCAAATTTTTTGTCATGCTTCGAAGTGGAGATCGACACACATGTAGGACAACCAGAGATGGTAGATCCATAAAGAAATCAATAAAGCAGGCACAGTTCAGAAAACTGGAAAAGCAAACAAAACTCAGGAATGCTTGGCAACAATCGATGAAATTTATACAGACGAAAGTCTGTTTAAAATACAGAACAGGTAAACACCGCTCAAACTTTACCTGGGTTAACAATCAATCCTGTCTATTCATAATCTTATGTTTCACATTGTAAATTCATTCTTATTTGCATATTTGCACTGTCTACAACCGTGACTAGATAAATACAACACTCGAGTGCTTTTAATAACAGCTTGTCTCTCGCTTTTGCATCAGTGAAGGAAAAAAGGACAGATCTGCCATTCTGCACCTATTGTTATCTTTAACAACTTTCATATTTTTTTTGGTCTTTTTAAGTTTGTAGTGTACTTGACCCGGCATACAGATTTCCAGCTTTTGCTCATTTTTCAGGGTCATGTATTTCCCCCTCGCTACATTGTGCACAGTGTGTTCAGTGTTTTGCTGCCTGACACATCTGAGCCATTTTTAAGTGTTGCTATATCCTGATTTTGTATGATATGAGTTACGCTGTTTAATTTGTGATTGGGTGTCTGTTGTTAAGCATTTAGCTGTAATGTTCCAACACCACATCGTTTCACACTGTACATTTAGCAGTGCTAACCCTGCTTCAGAGTAGGCTTTCATAACCCTGGCTAAAGAGTGATACTAACCTCACCTCGCTTCTAAATTACAGTCCTCTACTGGGGTTAAATGCAGGGCTGAGAACGATAAAAACCCAGTGTTACGTGCAGTTGGAAAAGCCCTATGTAGAAGCTCAGGGGCACTGAGAGGGGAAATTCGTGACCATGTTATTGTATCTTTAGTACCATCTAATTCATAGGGACTTGTATGGCTAATGCACCACATAATTTAATACTAAAAATCTGATGCATTAAGTATAATGTCTGATCATTTATATAGTGCAGTGTTGTGTAGAGATGTTCATTAACCATTTATGGAAGGTGGGTCCCAGTTGTGAGTTGTTGTAACTGATGTAAAGTTCTCCACCAAAGAAAACTCTTCAGGACATTTATTTAATCTAGAACACTGAGTAATGTGAAGGTAAGTTTGTTTCCTGTCAACCTGAGAAACTGATTATGTGCATTAACTTTTTGTTTTGCTGATACAGCACAAATATACTATTCTCCATTTTTTAGATTTAAAAATGTATCATGGATAAGAAAACAAATAAATTGATTCCTTTTATCATTCCTGTAGTGGCATTGTCTAAGGAGTAAATTCACTATTGATTACCTCAGCATTTCTATCTACATTCGAGCACCTGCGTTTATCCGCCATATCTATCTTCTCTTTTTTTCTGTAATATCTGTTTATTTACTCACAAAACCAAAGGCTCTTTCTTTGTGACTCTTCTTCTTATTCTCTGAAGATGGAGAGAATATGTGCTACATGAAAAGGCTCAACCACCCACCAAAACACCCACCCAACACCAAAAGCGTAACCTTGTCACGACAGATAGGATCCTTTAGCATGCCAAGTCCTCACCTCCTCTTTACTTCATCATTGCCATCTGGAAAGTGTAGCCTCCCATGCTGCCTCAGAGCTGCACTCCATGCATACTGGTGTGATCCTGTTATAACACTGATCGTCTCTGACCATCTCTTTCACTAACCTTTTGGATGATTCATCACTGAACTACTGCAGTTCCATGTATGCCAAAAGGTTCTCATACTTCAAAGTCGAAGGAATTCACATGAGCCAACTTTTTTTATTTATTTCTTTATTTATTTGTCTTTTTTTTTTGAAGGGTTATAAATGAGGAAGGTTAGCGCTGGGGCAGATTGAGCAGATTTAGCTTTTCTTACAACGTCTGCTCTGTGCAGTCTGATGAAATTGCCCTTCCTTTTAGGATCCCTGTGTGTTTATTGAGACGTATTTGTACAGGTTTATCAGTCTATGTCTGAAAAGCCTTCAGGATGTTCCTGAATATCGAGTTTAGAAACCGTTATGAAGCAATTGCACAAATAAATCTCAACTTGGAACCACATATAACCACTTTATTATACAGTACCTTTTGTCATTGTCTCATTTAGTATTATTGATCACTTCTATTATTTTGTATTGTCAGTTTATGAGTTTATTTCTTATATATATATATATATATATATATATATATATATATATATATATATATATATATATATATATAAGTCAGAAGGCTTATTCCCCTTCTCATATTTCAGGACCTGTCAATTGTTTGCTCAGAAGTGACACTCTGGTTTTTGTTGTGAACAAGGACGAACATTTTGAAATATGTACTACACTCTTCCTGTACAGCACTCATAAATTTTAGGTCTGAAAAACACACATATAGATAGACGGCTGTTCTATCATAATGCACATAATGCAAACTAAGTAGTGTGCCTAAACAGTAATGACGCCAATGATGTCATGACACACTACTCATTACGGTCGTATGAAGTTTGGGATGCTGCCAAAGTATTCACAACCTCGCAAATGCTCAGTATTACAGACGTGTTATGGGAATAAAACAGCTTTATTCGGAACATCACTGTGACTGTCAGTTACTGCATACCAAATGAAACAGTAAAACCTTTCCTGTCGTTTAGCTTCCGTCAGGCATTTAGCACTTAAAGTAATTGCCTGATCAAGCAGCAGTGCCCATGCATCACTGACCTGCCACAATCTTACTGTGCTCAGTCAGTCTAACTGTGCTCAACACTATAGATATATTGTTACCTACTGTTAGCTAGAGAGCTAAAATATATGCTTTATTTGAAGGGAAAAGGGTTGCAACGCTGTAATCTTACAAAACATTAAGCTACACTAACACCATGACTCAGTAGCTTAATAGTGTAAATACAAAACTACAATGCTTTTAAACCTCTTATATTTTGGTTTTTGTCATCTAATTTGTATATTTTGTTCTCAGGTCTGTTAAAAAATGTTCATGACGCATCAGTACTGGCATGCTCGTTAAAACCCACACCAACATGAACAGAACAACATGACACAGGTCAGGTGAGGAGAAAACTCACCTTACTCGAGGCCTCAGCATACTTCATGCAGAGACTACATTTGACTGGCTTTCATGCAAAACATGACGCAATTCTGCAGCAAACAGACATCATGCAGAGGCTTCACTCACCGTGCCACACACATGGCAGCTGGGCAAACTCTGTGGACGAACATGTTACGTGACAAAACCAGTGGCTGAGGCATTTATACGTGATGTACAATATGAAACTACAGAGAGTGGCTAATGTACAAAGGTGGTTCATGCATCTTGACCCAATCCTCATAAAACATCATCTCTAAATTATATATAAACAATGAGGCCTTTAGAATTAGCCAGTATAACCATGTTTTGGATATAAAAAATGAAGAAACTCACCTTCAACTCCCATTTGTTACTTGCTATCATTAATTCTCTATAGCGTAGCACTTCCTCAAAGATACACACTCTACAGGGTAAATTTGCTGACTAAAATGCATTAGTTTCTCAAAAAAAGACAAACATCTGTCAAAATCTGCAGCATTCCAGAATCTATTGTATACAATATTGAATTATTTCAAAATATTGTTTGTTTCCATGATCTCCCTATTTTGGTTCTCTCTCTCTCTCTCTCTCTCTCTCTCTCTCTCTCTCTGATTGCCTGTAGCTCCTGCCAGTCACCAGTTAGTGGACCTCTTTCATGCCTGAGTTGGAGTATGATGAATTACTATTACAGGATTGTCAGGGCAGCAGCTCAGGAACACCATATTATACAGTTATATTTATTCTCCTACTGTTTTTCTGTTCCTGCTCACTGGGTTTAAAGGAAATCAGATAAGATGAATTAATAGAATGCATCAATTAAATACAGTATGCTATAAAAAGGAGACTTTTACAAGGAGTTTGCATTTCTGCATACATTATCACTTATTCACAATAAGTAGACAGTTATTTTACCTATGAGCCGCTCTGCCATCTTATGCAATTTGCGACTGTTATGAATTTGTGACTGTTTATTGCTATCAACAACACAATACACTCCTACATACTAAATACATATGCATTTTCTGATTTAACACTAATCCATATACACACGCATCCTGGAACATTTAATTCTATTCTAAGCACACACGAACTTCAAATGCATGGCCTAATTTCAGAAAATCTAATGCACCCATTGCTTCCATTTATTATTCAGCATTAATCAAAGCTAAGCAGAGCGGGAATGGTAGTTCGCATGTGTTTGTAAGTGCGTGAATGTGTGTGCGAGAGCGCGAAAGTGAGAGAAAGAGACAGGCAGCAATGAAGGGAGCAAATGAATTTAAATGAATTTAAGTGTCATGACCATATTAAAAGGGAATTCAGTGAATCACATGGACATGTGTCTGGTGCATTAGTCAGCCATCAGTAAAAATCATACAAATCCATTAAAAGAAAAGATTAATTCAGAGTGTTGCAGCACATCAGTGCAGGGTATTTGAAATGACCTTTAGATAAATCTTCTCACTAGAAGAAAGCCTCCCATGATAGAAGCAGAGGAGAACTGGGCAGGAGGAGGTGATGTGTGTGCATGTTGATTGGCTGTCATTACTTCACAGTGCCTGCAATCTCGACATCTGGAAGCTTTCACCAGGATGTGCGTACGTAATGGCAAAGCAGAATGACAGGCACCACAAAACTGGGGCAGGATGAGTAGAAGCAAGCCAGTGCGCAATGTTTTCAAATCACGGGGGGAGAAAATGGTGGGATTGAATCCTTAATAGGGATAGATGAAACTCCCAGAAGAATCAGCTAATAGAGTTGTGTGAATTCGTGTATGTGTAGAAGACAAGCCGAGTAAGGCAAATAGGCATCCTTGTTTTTTTATGAGGGGGTGGTGTGGAATGGCAGATGGTTAATTCGCTTAACTCATTTAAACCCACTGGCAACTGTCGTCATCACAGTTTACACTTCTTTTTTATATTCAATTAATATGTTATGCAGATTTTTGGAGTTTCACACAGGAAAGAATAACAGTTAAATAAACTGTCCGCACACCGATATTGCAATGACGGTTTTTTGCGATGTAAAAAAAATTCATTAAAAATAAATCAGGCCAGATCTCTTCCAATGTTTAATGTGATATAACAAGCAACAAAACAGAGCCATTACAACTTCAATAACCTGGTTGCATAAGTTTAAGTCACACCCTTTAACTAGTACTTTGCTAAAGCACCTTTTGCTTGTAATACAGTAGTCAGTGTTTTAAAATAAGTGTCTCCAAATTTAGTACATCTTAATTTGGCATTTTTATTCAACTCTTCCTTGTAAAAGTGCTCCAGATCTATCCAGTTGCAATGGGATCTCCTGTGTACAGTCCTCTTTAAGTCATTTCGCAGGTTTTCAATAAGATTTAGATCTGGGCTCTGACACCAAAATGTTGATCTTCTTCTGAAGCTCTTCCTTTGTTGACTTCTGCTTTGAAATATCATATAGACGTTTTATACTACAGTCACTGTGATCAATATCACAAGTGAACAGATTTTATGTCTTGTTTGAATGCACTGCTTACGGAAGTAGCTGCTGCTAGTATCACATGACAGAAAGCAATGCTTTATGTCTGTATAATGAATAATCTGTCACTTTGGGACACATGATATGATGGGGGATACTGTAACATGTTCATCCAATTATATTAAAATTGTTAGTATATTTTTGATTGATGACAAAATTACATCAAAATTATAATGTTTAGCTGTTTAGCAAGGGTGGTGTGATACCACATTTACCACCATGTAATGAATTGTTTTTCCATCATCAGTGTCTGTCCACTAATTTGATTGGTCAGGTGGTGTTCCAAGAGTGCCAGTTTGAAACAGTTACTAGAGTAATGTTAGCAAAATTATCAGCAGGCACGGCAAAACGTACATTTTCAGAAATATAACTTTTGTCTTAAAATATGAAAGCTCATCAATTAAAGACATAAATGAAGAATGGATGCTATTTTACCAGAAGCAACTTTAAAAGGGAGTGTACAAATCAATGTCAGCTAGATAGTGAGCTAGCTGACGTGCTATAAAGTGAGCATGGAATCTTCAGGCTCTATTTCCACTAGAAAATAAGCAGAACATTTGGCCATTCTGTGTCCGATATTTCACTTACTCAATAATAATTTCTTGTTTTTACTGTAGAACTGTTGTATAAAAGCAATATCACAATCGCAGATATACTGAATATCGACATGGATATGATTACCTACGTCACTTGCAATGGCAAATCACAGCCATGTCAATATTCAGAATAACCCTACTCTTGCTCACATGATATTGCTTAAATATCAGCCTACATTGGCTGTTGTAGAACATCCATAAGAAAAAGTTAGTGTCTGTTAACACTTACAGTATGTTATAGCAGCTATAAATGGTTGTTCCCTCACCAGTTCTCTCTCTAAGACAAAAAAATGCAGGTTTTCATGTTAGAATCTTCATGTTAAGAATCTACAAAGCACAAAACCAGCTTTGCAGATTCACGACTCCTTCTTTAGTACAATGCTAAATCTTGTAAATGTAAATGTATGAATGCTAAATATGTTTTGGTTTTTTATTATTCAATTTATGGAGCACCTGTAATCCAAGCTGTTAGAACTATAGAAAGGATAATGAATGAGAATGAGCACATTGAGCTAGCAAATAACTGCATTATATACAGTATAAGCCTTCAGTTAGGGTTTATAAACCACTTCATCATAGAAACATATTCAAGTGCCCCCTGTCTGTCTCTTGACAGTTGCGATTGAGGCTGCCCATTTACAAGCTATTTACCTGTCAGCACCTAAGTTGTTTCCTTTAAAATGCACATATGTTTAGGGAATATGAATGTTAAAGCTGTTTAAATAGCTTACTGGAAGTGTATTAATGTGCATAACATCTGAGGAAAAATTGGCCACAAATGGGTTTCACACACTTTTCACAAAATGTGAAGGTGGCTTGAACTTGTCACTCTGGAGGCAGCCCACAGAGGGAAGAGGGGAAAAAAATCAATATTTGCTCTCAGCCTCCAACATTTTCATCTCAGCTCCCTGGTTCTTTTACAAAAGAAAAGAAGAGGTTTCCATTTACAATTAGGTCTGCCACAGACTGTGGGTGAGAAGGTCTCCTGAAATCTCACATTGTTATTGTGAAAATATTTAGTGAGAAACTGGATGTCAAAAACACAAGTCACAGATCCATGAATTTCACAAATTGGGCACACAAAGGTGATTTAAATACTGCCTCCTCAACCTTTAATAAAATTCCAGTGGCACCCCTTTGGCAAGCTGACTAAAGATTTGCTGTGGCACTTGGGCTCTTTAATCAGGATGTGCATGGGGTTTTGGGGCACTGCATCACAGATATTGGTTTGTATACTGTATGTAATGAGGTTATTTGTTATGCAATGAAGTGTCTCACTTTTTCAGGAGCTTATCTTGTGACAGCCAGCACATTTAAGCAGCCTCATAATGGGAATAGAGCAAAGACAGCAGCTGTCACCAGCATGACTGCTCAGAAATGGAGTGTTCTTTGGAGAAGTCGGTTATGCGTCTGTGTTTTGTGATGTTGTGAGACTGTCTGAAATAACACGATAAAACCCTGAGCTGTCTCGCTCCGCTCTGAAAAGGAACGGTGACCTTTTACTAATGTGCTCCTGCATTTTAGATGTCTTTAAAAAAGAGAACGTACCTGTGCTGACAAAAGACCCATTTTCCTCAACCATTGCCTTTGTTGTAGTAATTGTTTGCTTGAAGGCTGATTGGAGACAACGCCTTCAATGAGTCCTGGGGCTAGCAGCGAGATGACCGGTTTTGTTCCTTTTTAAGCAATCAAGTAGAGGAATAAAAACAACAGCAGAAAGGTTAATGTATTCCACTTTCTTTTAGTGTGCAAATGAGTACATTTTTGAAGAGATAAAAAAATGGTGCAAATGTTTTTCTTTGATGAAATCTCACTGCACAAGTACATGCTTTTATACAGAAAAAAGGTATCTTGTCCTGCTCAGGTGAAAATCCCAGAATTTTAAACACAGCTATAACCTATAACAAATACTTACAAATCTATTTTGTATTGATTTTTGGTTTCTGCTCCCACTCAGTTGACATTTTATCAGCTACACCTAACATATTGTTCACTTTTGAGGTACCACTGTAAGCTATCTGTTGCTAGGAACCTTTTCTGATTTCCTGTCTGCCACATCCATTGGCTAAAATCGCCTTCACTATTGTCATTGGGGTGGTGGACTATTCTCAGCATGGCAGATATGGTGTAGCTGTGACATGCTGTGATAAGCTAGTATCCTGTTATTGTGCGCGTTTGTGACACTGCAATACTAGATGTACTGAGAATAGTCTACCACTCAAATAATTTCTAGTCAGTTGTGGTCTCTGTCAGGGGTTCTCAAACATCATGCAGCCACCATGGCGCCTTTAACTGTAAAACAATTGCCACTTTAGGGCTTTTCACAGTGTGCTTACCCCCGGGTTAAACCCAGTCATTGTAAACCCTGCTTTTAACACAGGCTAGAGGAACGTTTCACACTCTAATTTAGCACCGCATTTTAATCATTTTTTTTTCTAATTATTTCATATTGTTATGGCTAGACGCTTAGCAACAGACACTTGATCAGAAATTGTACAGCGCATGCCTCTACTCATGTGCATTATACAGTCAAAGAAACCCCATGTGTTGTGTAAACGGTATCTACAGCATTTGATGGGAAATTAATTTTTAAAAATTTAAATGGTGACAGAAAATGCGTGAATTGATGCAAAGAGGAGACAGGTTTATTTTTATACTTCGATTTAGATTTTTAGAAAGGATTTACATGGCGCCATTTGTCTCACTGATGTGAAAGCGAGAGACAAGCCATTATTTAAACCCGTCAAATGAGTATTTATCCAGGTGTGCTTGTTTACACTGCAAATATGTAAATGAGAATGCTAACCCAGGGTCCAGGAATATAGAGTATGAAATGTCAGATTATGAATACCCAAGATTCCTAGGTAAATAATGAGCAGTGTGAAAAATGTGAAAAAAGATAACCCGGGAGTCTGGTTACCCATGTTTACAGTGACCATGGTTAACTATGTCAAGTGCATGGCAAAACTGGCACACACATACCTTTATCATTGACATTTCATCCTTGAAGGGTCCAAGTTGGTGCACAAGTGATGCCAATAGCACAAGGATACATCTTTCCCCTCATATAGTACTACAGTCTATACAGTATACTTGACTACAGTCAGAACTATATACTATTATATACAAAGTGACCTATTGTACTGCATGCTTTATGTACATTATGTAATTGTGTAAAATGATACCCTTACTATTTATTCCCCTCATATAAAACAGTACCTCACAGATACATGAACATTTTAAACTGCTCTTTGAAAGATGAGCCCAGTTAGGCTGTCAGAATGGGTGGCATGGTTATGCAGCAGGTACCACTGCCGCCTCACAGATCCAGGGTCCCTCGTTTGATCCTGAGCTTTGGTTACATGTCAAGTTTCTGTGCCTGTCAAAACATGGCAGTTGGTGCCCCTAGGTGTGAACGAATGTATGCATGCATGGTGCCCTGCGATACCATCCAGAGGGTATTCCTAGTATTTTTCTGAGATGTATTACTGAGAGATTTCCTAGTACCTATTTGAGAATTTTTCTTACTGGATTCACTATGGTCCTGATCATGATAAAGAAAACTTTATCAGGGAACAATTGAATGAATGAAGCTGTTAGGATTGTTCTCTTGGAATGGGATAACACAGAACTAAATTACTACATTAAAATACTACATTTTCGACTGGTGTCTCATCCAGGGTGTATTCCTAAATTAGTCCCAGAGTTTTCAGTATAAGCTTTAGATCCACACAAACCTAACTAGGATGAGAAGATTAAAGTAGAATAGAGTAGAGTAGAATAGAGTAGAGTAGAGAAGACTAGAGTAGAATAGAATAAAGTAGAGAAGATTAGAGTAGAGAAGATTAGAGTAGAGTAGAATAGAGAAGAGTAGAGTAGAATAGAATAGAGTAGAGAGTACTTTATTAATCCTCAAGAGGAATTTTGGTGTCACAACAGGCACAACACAAGAGCCATCATGAGGACAAGGACTTAAATTATAAGAATAAGAATAAACTCACAAATATCACAAATTAGACAGAATTAATAATTTACATACTGAAACTGACATCTCTGTACAGATTAATTGTATGAGAAATATCACAGGTTTGTGGGTTTAAAACTGTAGGTTAGACATTTATGATGAGCAGTGTGGCAGTGTGTGGGATTAACATCCGTTAATTAAGTCATAAACAAAGTGGCGGTGAGTGTGTAAGAATGTGCAGTGACACTATGTAGTAGTTTGGTGTGCAATATCAGTAGGCATAGTTTCCCATCCTCTGTGTTGACTCATCATAGAGTCAGATAGCAGTGGGCAAGAGTGACTTCCTGTAACGAAGTTACCTAAGATAACTGAATGAAATTGAATACAACTGAATGATAAAGTAGACATAATGCAGCAAATTCCACTTTGAGTCTACCAATTTGTTGATGATTACTAAATTACGAACATTTTGTGATTTGGTAATTTATTTTTATCTTTACTGACTGAAAGCATCATAAAGAAATTAATGAGTTTTCTCTGTAATTTGCTGCCTGTGTGGCATTGTATTGCCTTGAAGCTATAAGTATATTTGGGGATTAAATGGGATCAGTTGTACTAAATGATCTGAAGATGATCAGAGAAGGTAAAGTGCTGACGAATGTGTTTAGATTTAAGACAAAAGACACACTTACTGTTTTCCTAAAACAGAAACAGCAAAAGCAAGAATATTTACCTACTGAGTGGTAGGCCTTTCCCTTTCCCTTTTTTTTTATCATTTAATATGAAAAATTCAGTCATCTATGTGATATGCCCTACCATTCAAGCATGACAGCGCAAGCGTTTTGTGCGAGTTCTCCTTGTTTTCGTCAGCTGAAATCCTAACCCTTCAGCAGTAAATCTTCTGGGTAACTGCAACAATTTAGGCTGATGCAAACAGCCAGTGCAGGATTTAGAAAGCAAACATATTGAAATATGTGTTTGGGTCATTACCACACAGCTGTTTTGAAAGAATTCCCTGAGCCACAAAAAGGAGAAAGCATTGTGTTCATTGCATCTTTAATCAAAACAAAAAAATACAGCTTTCTTCCTCATAAAAATGCAGTTAAATTAATTGCCAGGAATTCCTAGAAGGGGCATGGTATGTTAAAACCTACAGCAAATAGACAAGCTCAAATCTGTCCCTGCTATGATCCATATGCATCACTTGGGCCGCAAATATTTTTCTTGAGATAATAAGCAAATATTTAGCTAAAAGACATGAATGAATACGACTTGCTTCTTGATTACACAATAATCGCAAATAACACCGATTTCTCAGTACGAATATGAATTCGCAAGAAGCAGCTGAGGATAATCATATTAGCAGGGTGACCTTTAACAATCGACGTGCTCTGGCTCTGGGTGACCTTTAACTGAACATATGGTCTGGTGGTGAATACCGGTAGAGAATTATGAAGTGAAAGAGACGTGAGCTCTGTGCCCCACAGGTGGCCTGTGTGAGCATTCAATTTGCTACTTGGGAAATTGGAGTTTGTTTTCATGTGTTCTAGTGTTTTTTTGTTAATCTCTGCAGTGTCAAAATAGTGAAGACAAAACTTTCTCTAATTACCACAATGTAAGTAATAATCTACTTGTGTTGTGAGTCATTTGAACAATAATAATAAAAAAAAAAGGCATAAGGGCTTGCAGTGAGACTCTGGCAATAATCAAGAAGTTCAATCATTTTAGCACACTGCAAAAACACATTAAAAATAACAAAACCAAAACATGGCAATATTAGGAAAAACACTCAAAAAATAGAAAAACTCAAAAGAGAAAACCATAAACATCAAAACCAAGCACAATAGCAAATAACAAAAACACTACAGTGAACAACAAAAAAGCACAACACTAAACAAAAACATCAAACAACAAAAAGCACAACAGCAAGCCAAAATACAATATCAAAAAAACAACAAAAAGGACACCACCAAACAGAACACATCAAACAATAACAAAAAACACAATAGCAAACCAAAATACAATAGCAAACAACAACAAAATGCACAACACCAAACAAAACACATCAAACAACAAAAAAAGCACAACAGAAAACAAAACACATCAAACAACAACAAAAAGCACAAAACCAAACAAAACACATCAAATAACAACACAAAACCAAACAAAACATGTCAAACAACAGCAAAAAGCACAAAACCAAACAAAACACATCAAACAACAACACAAAACCAAACAAAACATATCAAACAACAACAAAAAACACAACACCAAACAAAACACATCAAACAACAACAAAAAGCACAAAACCAAACAAAATACATCAAACAACAACAAAATGCACAAAACCAAACAAAACACATCAAACAACAACACAAAACCAAACAAAACATATCAAACAACAACAAAAAACACAACACCAAACAAAACACATCAAACAACAACAAAAAGCACAAAACCAAACAAAACACATCAAACAACAACAAAAAGCACAAAACCAAACAAAACACATCAAACAACAACAAAAAGCACAAAACCAAACAAAACACATCAAACAACAACAAAAAGCACAAAACCAAACAAAACAGATCAAATAACAACACAAAACCAAACAACACATGTCAAACAACAACAAAAAGCACAAAACCAAACAAAACACATCAAACAACAACAAAAAGCACAAAACCAAACAAAACAGATCAAATAACAACACAAAACCAAACAACACATGTCAAACAACAACAAAAAGCACAAAACCAAACAAAATACATCAAACAACAACAAAAAACACAACAAAACACATCAATCAACAACAAAAAGCACAAAACCAAACAAAACACATCAAACAACAACAAAAAGCACAAAACCAAACAAAACACATCAAACAACAACAAAAAGCACAAAACCAAACAAAACACATCAAACAACAACAAAAAGCACAAAACCAAACAAAACAGATCAAATAACAACACAAAACCAAACAAAACACATCAAACAACAACAAAAAGCACAAAACCAAACAAAACACATCAAACAACAACACAAAACCAAACAAAACACATCAAACAACAACAAAAAGCACAAAACCAAACAAAACACATCAAACAACAACAAAAAGCACAAAGCCAAACAAAACACATCAAATAACAACACAAAACCAAACAAAACATATCAAACAACAACAAAAAACACAACACCAAACAAAACACATCAAACAACAACAAAAAGCACAAAACCAAACAAAACACATCAAACAACAACAAAAAGCACAAAACCAAACAAAACACATCAAACAACAACAAAAAGCACAAAACCAAACAAAACACATCAAACAACAACACAAAACCAAACAAAACATATCAAACAACAACAAAAAACACAACACCAAACAAAACACATCAAACAACAACAAAAAGCACAAAACCAAACAAAACACATCAAACAACAACAAAAAGCACAAAACCAAACAAAACACATCAAACAACAACAAAAAGCACAAAACCAAACAAAACAGATCAAATAACAACACAAAACCAAACAAAACATGTCAAACAACAACAAAAAACACAACACCAAACAAAACACAACAGCAAACAACAAAAAAGCACAACAGGAAACCAAAAACACAGAACAGAATCACAGCAGATTAACTCAAAATGGAAAGGGAAGATCCTTATTGAACATCACATGCTCGTTGCTGATTGGCCACAGCATGCGTCAGTCTAGCGTGTGGCAGTCTAATCTTTTCTGCATGAGCTGGGGGATATTCATATGAAGAGAAATATGAGCCTCAGTTAAACTACAGATGAATTTATCTGTTAATATTTTATATGATGGGATTTCAGATATGGTGTTAACTTTTATCATTTTACATCACATTGACTTGGCTTGTGTGATAGTCACATGTTGTATCCAATCATTAATGAGGAAGTGATCTACCCTTTGCCTTTTGAGTTAATGCTGATGTATTTATAAATATGTTGCTGTGTTTTTTGGTTTTATTGTTGAATTTACTGTGGTGCTTTTGTTTGTTTTTTTCTATTTTGCACATTTCTTTAATCAGCCAGTGCAACATGAACAGAATTAATTGTTGCTAGTCAATTATTTTGCCTATATTCATTGTGAAGTTTTCTTGTACTGCACTGTACTACATAGTGCTGGGTTTACTCAGTTCTTTTAGAATTATTAAGCTTCCTTTATTCATTTATACTATAGGAATAGTGAAGAAATGAATGGAAAGATGCTTGAAATCACAAATGTCTGAAAATAGGCTTAACACATATTTCTTGTAATGTAACCTACGAAATATCCAGATATGAAATATTAAGTATATTAATAATATTTTTTGCTTGATCATCTGAGAAAACACTGTATTTTAAAATGTTGCATCCTACATTCACTTTCCCACAAGTCAAAATGCTTCACACCAATTACATATTCATCACAGTTTTTTAAATGCAGGAAAAGCATGTTATAAAATGAAGATCATGTGTCTGTGTCAGAGGGCTGGGATTTCTGGGGTGGGGGAGTTGTGGCGCAGCTGGCAGGAAATCTCCAGGTCGAAAAGGTTGTGAATCACTTGATTGCTAACAGCTGATGGCCACATGGGAGTAGCTGAATTAATTCACATTGGCCTTCTTTCCCAGCATAGTGAAATAAAGTTTCAGCATGTTTATAGGTTGATAATGTCTCTGCAGACCTGCTTGTATCATGACACTCGAATATGAGTGAGCAGTAAATGTGTTTTCTCTTTGGATGGCAGCATAATCTGTTATTATAAATAAACTCTGTGGAGCAGCAGGTAGTGGAAAGCAATAACTAAATAATGCTAGATGAGTTTAGAGTCAAAGCTAGTATCACATTCCTCTAATAACAAAAAGATGAGCTGTTTTTCAGATGGGGGTATTGTTAAATCAGCGGTTAAAGCTCTACTATTCTCTTGACATCCACAGAGCCACTGTCGAGCCCTTGCGCAAAGCCCAACAACCATCAATGTCTCATCTATATGCTTGCATTAAATGCTGACCGACATATAAATTGTTCCAGATGAAAGTGTCTGCTGCATGAATAAATCTAAATGTAATGAAGAAAAGATAAAATGCTTTGTTTTACTGCATTGGAGAAGCCTTATGCAATCTGCATAAGGAGCCGTTCATCATGAATTTTGTTTGAATTCAAATGTCTAGAAAATTTCAGGAAAATTCACAGCAGAATATGTAGAGTTTCCATTAACTACCGTTACATGAGAAATGTAAAACATAATAAATAAAACCTGACAGTCTGTTCTGTAATAGGAAAATAATCAACACTGAGGATGTGTGATATATTACCACCCTGAAGTTGATTATTTTAATATAACAGCACATTCAAGTGTTTTATTCAGCTTATCCAATGGGACATTTTCATGCCAACAACTATATTTGTTATTAATTAGAGAACCAATCATACTTTATATTCACTTTATCATCAAACTTTTTTCTGTAATTTATATGTCACAAAGTAACCTGTCCCGAAGTCCTTCCTGTTGCAGAAAAGTTTAACTCTAAATATTACACATCCACAGTTCATGATATGAACAAGACATAAGTTTTATTCCATCCTTGTGGTTGATCTTCCGTACAAGTCCCTGTGTAAGTTGTTACTATGGAAACAATAACATTTCAGAACATGAGCACATTAATAGAAACCTGTGATTTGCAGTAAGCTCTACTGGCGGATCTGCTGGTACATAAACCGAATCAAATCAGTGTTTAAGGAGTAACAGCAGCGCTGCATTATAAGATTGTATAAAAGTCACAGAAAGACTAGAATAGATATCACAACCTCAACATGTATTAACATATCTGTTTAAAAGATCAGCTTTTACTGAAATTTTCAATGGTAGGTCTTCAAGATTTATACAACTGATAATGAAATGATAACCGAGCAAAAATATAGTGACAGTTTATTTTTCATGCATTATCCTTTATCCATCAAACCCCCTACTTTTCTTTTACCCGCAATAAAACATGACACACATTTAGGTCATTTTTACTGATAAAGGTCACAACCACCGATCCTGACTCTTGGAATGTAGGTTCTTGCGCAATTGCCTGTGAACAAACATGATTCTGATCAAACAAAACAAACATGACAGATGACAGTTCAGCTCAGCTGCCATTGGTTATTGGTCTTTCATGCATGACATCAAGATTTTCACACTAGAGAGTCAGCGTCCTCTTTCAAGCACACGACAGGATGTTGAGTTATACTGAACATGTTAAATATTTACGGCAACCCGTGACTTCACTGTCTTCACTGTGACACAGTTATCTGGGAAGGTAATTCGTTAAGACCTGCCTAAAATTGGGGCATCTTCTGAATCGGCTTCAAAACCGGGCTAGATTATCCTCTAGTGTCAGGACAAGTAAAACCGTTTTTACATATTTTGGTGCAATATTTGGTTTCCATTTAGGCAATCTTATGCAACAAACACTTCCAATGAAAGAGAAAAGTGGTAAAATTTGAAATCTGAAAGATGTTATGAAACACTGACTGGATGGAGAGTGTGTTTCAGACGTCTGAGAGGCTTTAATGAGTTTTGCCACTGCTATGTGCTTCAGCTCATCATACTGATTCTGTATGTCTTCAGCTCACAGCAGAGGCCAATCTGTCTGGCAATTATTACTCAGCATCACCGCTTCTCAATTCGTCAAAGGATTAGGAGTTGGAGAGAGAGAGAGAGAGAGATGTTTGGTCAGTGCATCGCTGGTCATGAATGATCCAACATTGCTCAGTCATAAACGACAAATTAAGGAAGCACGTAGGATCACATCATGCTATGTTGTGTTGTGGGCGACGCCTACATTATGGGACTGGCTTTTAGTGGAGAGACTCTGTTGTGCCTCTCTTCAGATGAAGTGCTGCCAGCTTTTCACAGTGAACATAATAAATAGCTCTACTTGATCCTACAATACTGGGTCACTTATAATAATTCTCTCGCTCACTATAAGCGCCTCTACGCTGCCTTTTTATATGAGCAGCATCTGGGTAATGGGAGGGTAATTTACTCACATTATGCTCTGCTTATTCAAGGTTGTGTTTATTGCGTTGTAGTTTTATTATCATTTTATCATATTTTTTATGATAAGCTGTAATAGAGTAGACTAATTTCATTGAGGTTCATCAGGAATGCAACATTGGTACATTTTCATTAGGGGAAAGAACTCTCTCTTGTGGATGCGTAAGATATGAGTTAATACGGCATGGCACAGTTGACGGTTTAGCCTTTGCTTCTGATCATGTTAAGGCATATCACAGTGTTGAGGGTGTGAGAAATGGAAAACGCTACAAAGGAAAGAAGGCATATGCAGTATTTGCCTTGCAACACTACTGAAAATCAGTGATGGAGGGGTGAGACAGTGTGAGACATTTTGAGGTGATTAAGACCTGTGTGCACTGTTTATTGTAAGTTAACCTTCAACTGTAGTTCAATGTACTATTTCATGCAATGTGTAGCATTAACACATTTCTGTTTTGATCGTCTGTGTGGAGTTTTGCATGTAGTTCACTTTCTGGCTTTGGGTTCTTTTGGTTTTGTACCACCTAATAAAACCATGCCAGTCGTTGGTTATGCTCCTGAATTGCTCCTAGCTTTGACTCCAGGATGTGTTTCTGCTTCATTATCAGAGATACCAGGATAGCCCTGACCAGATTAGTGAAGTTGAAGGTGAATGGATGTACTACTTCACAATTCCCTGGACCTCCTGGACATTAGCATTAATCCCAACCAGAGTATTAATTTATGGATCTTTTTGTTATGATACAATATAGTCTTACACTTGTCTCTTGTCAGTTTGTAGAAATTTATCATTGCAGACACACCTATAACATAATCATGATAATATTATGATTATCAATTGTAATATTAACAGTTGTCTTCCTTTACTATAAACAGTAGTGTAATAAAAAAAAAACTTAGTGAAGTGCACCGATAAATCACACACTGAATATTTTATTATTATATAACAGTAAAATCTAAGTAAATAAATCATGCATGATTGTATATTATATCTATCAATTAAACAAGTTTAATGAACAAGGCTGATAACATAACATTAAAACTGCTGACAAGTGAAGTGAATAGTGTTGATTATCTCGTTACTGTTGCATCTGTCAAGAAGTCGGATATATTAGGCAGCAATTGAAGCGTCAGTTCTCAAAGTTGGAAGGATCTGAGTGAATTTGACAAAGGCAAATTGTGATGGCTAGATGACCGGGTCAGAGTATCTCCAAAACAGTAGGTCTTGTGAGGTGTTCCCGGTATGCGGTGGTTAGTACCTACTAAGAGTGGTCAAATGAAGGACAACTGGTGAACCAGAAACATGGTCATGGGAGCCCAAGGCTCATTCATGTACTTGGAGAGCAAAGGCTCATTTAGTCTAATTCCACAGAAGAGCTACTGTAGCACAGATTGCTGACAAAGTCAATGCTGGCTATAATAGAAAGGTGTCAGAACACAAAGTGCATCACAGCTTGCTGAATACAGGGCAGTAGACTGGTCAGAATGCACTTGCTGAACCCCTGTCCACCACTTAAAGTGCCTTTAATGGGCATGTGAGAAATAGCAAGGAGCGAGATACAGTGGATGAGAAATGTTAACCACATTATTTCTGGTTAGAAACTTGTTGACAAAGTAGTATGTGCAGGTTCATGGTCCATGGTGCACTGCATCTTAGAAGAATAGAGATGCCACATTTGAATTACTGGGAATTTTTGGGTACCCCAAATAATAGTTACAAATAATTCATATTTCAGCATTTACCAACTACAGACCAGCTCCAGATTGTGGAATCTAACCCTGACACAATAAATATATTACAACCAATGATGTTTTGATTTACTTTTCAATCTTCCATGACTATCTTCCTACAAAACAATGTCGAGTAGAGAGCTAGTTTAACAAATATGTCTGTCGAAAGATGTCTAACACTACAGTAGCTAAGTGTGATTTCCTCAGACAGTGAATTTCAGACTTTGATCAAGTTGTTGGATAGTTATGTGCCATAGTGAAATAGACATAAGACACAAGCCTAATCAATTCAGCTTGTAATCAGATACCAGCTGTCAAAATGTCTGTGAGGCCCCATGTCTGCAGAATGCAATTTATTACTTTGCTTGTTGTTGAGATGTGCAAAAAAGGGAAAAATAGAGAAGAGTAGAAAATGCCAAAGTAGTGGTATATGTGTATATAGAAAATCTCTGTTTTATGATTTTTTTTATTGAATTTCCTATCAATTGTTTATCCGAGTTAAATGTAAAAGTATATATTATATCTCAGTAAATTTCTGTATGCAGGTATATACGTATTTACTGGCAGAATATAGAACAGTAGTTATTTTTAATCTTCGCAGCATGACTTTTGTGGCTATGGTAATGCCCAACAATTGTACACTCAACTCCACAGAGAAAAAAAAAATATGCGAGCTTGTCTTAATTTTACATTTTCTATGTTCACTGCTTTCTTGCCAAAACTCCAGGCTATTTATCACATGGCTGCCATGCTGTTGTATGTTCCAAACACTCAGTGTGATGACTGGCTCTGTTTGGAATAACTTCGGGTGACAGCACGTCTCCACACTAAGCCTCAAATGGATAAATAGGCGCTGCCTTTCCAATTATAAAAATGTCTTAAAAATTCCTAAATGTGTCTGATCTCGAACTGCAAAGCTGTCAGTTCAGTTTCACATGTTGTCTGTGTTTTATGAATATTTATGACTCAGGGTTTCGGTTGCTGTGAAGTGTAATATTATTTATTAGGCTGTTTAGTACACTTTCTTTTTATGTGACATGTTTTGTATACCGCAGTATATTATCCACTAGTGTAAAGTTTTCTAATTGTACTCAGCAGCAATCTGAGGAAACTGTAAGTTATGACACGAGATATTAGAAAGCAGGAGGCGTATGAGTGTGAATCTATCTTTGAGAGTTTATGTGTACAGTATTTGTGTACTCTGTGGCAGAAAGTGTCAGTAGATACGTGGTTTCCAGAGGGAGAAGACGTTAAACTGAGATATATGCAGTATGGGCTGCTGAGCTTTTCAACATGAAATGAAACCTACCTGCTTTGTCACTGACAGTGTATGCCTTGTGCAAACTACTGAATAATGTAGGATATTTCTAAAAAAAAAAAAAATATCCCACTGTATCCTATGACAGTATTGATGAGATGGCAAGATAGTCCATTTAAGTAGTATACTTTTTTCCTTTTTTTCTTTCAGCTGATAGACAGTTGATTGTGTATCTGTATGTGTGTGTGTGTGTGTATGTGTGTGTAAACAGTTTTCAACATTGTGTTATGCATTATGGTTCCATGACCCTTATTCTGAATGTTTCCTTTATCCTAACATCGATTATGTTTTGTGTTCCAATTTTAGCAGTTCAGCCTGTGTGTAAAAAACAATCAATACCATTTTTTCTATCCTAGTAGTTTTTTTTTATTTTTTTTTTTGTAACAATTGGCCTGCCACCAATATTTTCACAAAAGAGCCACTTTTCTTTTTTTCTTTTTTTCTTTTTTAACCTGGCTGCAGGTTGTGACAGTATATTGCACTGCAGTGTTGTTTAGATTGAACACATACATCACTGAGTTATAGAGAAATCTGGACCAGTACCATATTGAAACCAAAATGCAAAGATAATGTAACATTATCAAGTGGAAAGCTGTTTTCCATCTGACTGCAGCAGACGTAAAAGGTCTCTACTCGTCCAGAAGGCCTCTGGCTGTTAAAGCAATTGTGCACATTATGTGATTTGATTCATTTAGAAAATGGAATTTATGTTAATTATTTTTTTACATAGTGAGAATGCACTGAGAATGCTTTCCAGCTTCATAAAAAAAAAAAAATTGTAATTTGTAAACAAATTGTGTTTGGCTAAATAACATTAAGAAATCAGTATTTGGTGGAATAATCCCGATTTGCATGTCTTTTGGCTCCATGCTCTCCACCAGGTTTTCACATTGATGTTGGGGAACTTTATACCACTCTTTTTGCATCTTCCTCTTGATGACATTCCAGAGGTTTTCAATAGGGTTCAAATCTGGAGATTGGGCAGTGGTCTATATATACATATATATATATATATATAGTGTGTGTGTGTGTGCGTGCTTATGAAACATTCTTTTCTGTTCCTTTTTCACTCCCACTGTATTAGATATTCTGAAAATGTCTTCAGTGAAAAATGCTAATCTGCAGTTTAGTAATAATGTACAGATGATTCAACATCAATTACAGACTTGAGACAAAATGAGAAAGTGTTAGCGCTTTGCAATTATCTGGATTTTTGCATCAGTGCTTTCTAATATGTGATCTCAACTTTAGGTTTAAAAAGCAATATATCATTTATATTTAGTATAACCCAAACCTGAGTGCTCATTTATATGGTACAAATGAGTATAACATGTGACTCTTATTAGCCTGTTTTGTCACTTATTTCTGAAGCTGACACAGAGTACTGTATGTGGACATTTGACTATCACACCCATATGTGCACACAATTGTGTGAAATTTCTATGTATGCCATAGCAATACAAATTCCCTGCACTGGAGCTAAGAGGTCCAAACCTGTTCCAGCATGACAGTGCCTCTGTGTACTATCCCGGCTTCATGAAGACATATTTTGCCAGGCTTGGAGTGGAAAAATTTGAGTGGCCTGCACAGAGCCCTGACTTCAGCCACACAGAAAATCTTTGGATTGAACTGGAACACAGACTGCACTCCAGGCCTCTTCGCCTGACTTCAATGCCTGACCTCACTAATGCTCTTATAGCTGATTGGGAAAATCCCCACAGTCATGCTCCAAAGAGTGAAGGCTTTTTCTAATGGTAAAGGGGTCTAAATCTAGACTGAGATGTTTAAAACTCACAAATGTGCGTAATGGTCAGGTGTCCACTAAGTTTTGACCACTATAATTCATATTTGGAAATTAGTGTGGTGGGTTGTTAAAACCCTTGACATGGTCAGAGTTATAGTATAGGTTTCTTTTCTTATATGAATCTCAACCAGAACCATTTCAAAATCTTGTTACCCCAATAAGTCAAAAGAATATTGCATTTAAATATTTCCAGTTCGATAGATAGATAGATAGATAGATAGATAGATAGATAGATAGATAGATAGATAGATAGATAGATAGATAGATAGATAGATAGATAGTGAAATTTTTATCAAAGAATTATGAGTTTTAGAGGAGCACAGTATGAGTGATCACCTAAAGTGACTTCTGTTCTGTTGGCTAAATCTTCTGAGCTTTTATTAGACTATTTATCCCTCTTTTGATGCTGATGCAATGTTGCAAGAGCATGGTTGAGGTTTCAACACCAATATCTGACCACAAACTGAATTGATTAGGTGAATGTCCTTTTTGCTATAGCATCTACTAAGTTGATCAATAGCTGTGAGGAAATCAGATTAGCAGAGTTTTAGACAGCATTAGTTAGACTGTTTTTACCTACAGCATGACTCATTCCTAACATGATCTTTGAAGAAAGCCTGGACAAGCTTATAAAGTTAATCGAAATATTTCCAGGTTGTGTTGGTGAAATGCATTTCTTTTCTACAGTATATTAACTGAGGAAAAATAACTTTGGGCAGTTTTGACAGTTTGCAGAATTTAGCCATGACAACATCTAGCACCTTTATAAATGTATAGTTTCTAAAACATTTATAATTCATAGCAAAGCAGAATGCAAACCAAGTATGTAGCTGTGATCCTGAGGGTTATGGTTATTACTCTTGAACCCATTAATGGCTCTCTGGCACTCACAACCTTCCGGTCACTAGTGCTGATCTACCACTGTTGTATTAAATGCAGAACAAAACAGAGCTGCAGTTTTGGAGATGCTCTGATAAAGTCATCTAGCCATCACAATTTGGCCCTTTGTCAAACTCGCTCACATGTTTACGCTTGCCCATTTTTCCTGCTTCTAACGCATCAACTTTGAGGACAAAATGTTCACTTGCTGCCTAATATATCCCACCCACTAACACGTGCAATGATGAGGAGATAATCAGTGTTATTCACTTCACCTGTCAATGCGCATAATGTTATGGCTGATCGGTGTATATGTGTGTGTGTATTCTGCGAACTGTCCTTTCGCATTTTAAAGAATCTGTTTGAGATTCTCAGATTCATATTGTAAACAGAAGAGTATTTGCCTATATAACAAAGCAAATGTACAAAGGTATTGACAGCCTGAATGCTTGCAGACATCGATTACAGAAAGCAAATAGCTCAATGGTACATTTATGTTTATACACTATATTTCTAGGGGAAATCATTAAAAGGGAGCATTGTAATCTCCAGTCATCAGTGATGCTCTAATTCTCTTGACAATTCATATCCCAGCCTTCACATGGCAATCTGTTCCCCGGTCATACTTCCATTCTCCCATCCTCCTCTTAGCCTGAATGTAAACAAGCTCTGCACACTTGGGTAACTTACGAGCACATATTGAGAAAGGGAGCACACACAAACACACAAACACACACACACACACCTTTTACGTGAAAGATGTGAAAGATTTATGCCTCTGTCAGGATATGATGAAATGCAGGAGTGACACATTGCAGTGCTGCTCTCCAGAGTCTACACCTTAGTTACTCTACTAAATGTGGCAAAATTCCACATTACACTACGTTAATATCCAGCATTCAGGTTTCTTAAAAAATGTATGTGGGCCAATAAACTCAATGCTCTGTTTCCTATTCAATCTCAAGGGAACCAAGTGTCTAGCATGATACAAAACCTGCAAGCAAAAAGAGTAAGGTGAATATATTACGTGAATATTACACTCTTAGAAATAAGTATCCCTACAATGCAGAAGCCCTGAGCTGCAACCTATGAAAGATATTGATGTGTTATGTGAATATTTCGAGTAATAGCTCGTATTTTCTCATATTGCTATGATATCTTATACCAACCCTAACAACTAGTTATTTTAGGGTATTACATTGTTAATTCTGCTTAATATTTCATTACTTCCCCTTAATATTTAACACTCTGTCTATCATCAGCAAGACTCATTTCTAATAGTTAATTTATGTTAATGAATATTATTCATTAACATTATCTTATGAGTGGTGCAGTGGTTGGCATTACTGCCTCACAGCCCCAGGGACTGTGATGTGATCACCATGTTTTCCATGTGTTTATGTGGGTTTCCTCTGGGTTCCCTGGTTTTCTCCACTGTCCAGAAATCACACAGATATGCCCAGTGGCTGAACACTAGGTATGAGTCCACAAAACACACAGATATGCCCAGTGGGCTATACACTAGCCCAATAGGTATGAATGAATAGGTGAATCTGTTCAGTGTGTTCTTTTTAAAAAGGAATCCCTCTGATGTCAAATTTAGATTGAGTTATTAAGAGTCCCTTCATAGTGACAGCCCTTAGTGAATTGAAACTTGTAGGTCTCCAAAATTAATTATATTTTACTCATGATGACACTTTTGGCTACTTTTCTGAATTAATTAAACATAATCGACTGAGATATTGACAGTCTGTGCTTATGTTAGCTATTGATTTTTATCAGCTCTGGTGCATTTAATCACAAGCTTCCTATTCATGTTTAAAATGTCCGAACAATCGGAGGGTCCCAACAAGGTAGGGTTTAGTGTTTAATATTCCAGCTGCATTCAAGTGAAAAGGTTTGCATTTTAGGAATACAAAGTGATGGAGTTTATACCAGCAGGACATTTTGTATCTTGGGTTTAACAGATGTTCCTACAGTAAATGGATGTGATGTGTACTTCGTGACATTTCAGTTCCGACATTCTCTGCCAGATTACCTGACAAGCTCTTGCCTATTTTCTTGACATATATAAATTTGTGTTCTAACTCAGCACAGTCTTCTTCAGAGCAAGTCTGCAGACAAAGAGTATCTACATATATTTTTTTTTTAGGTAAAATGCAATTATTTTTTCTGTACCATCATGATACTAAACATTTCGTTAACCATAGGGGGTGCACCTTTAGCCCTTGAAACTAGAGTACATATTTTTTTAAAGACATTCTTAATTAATGAGACCAACATTCTTTGATATGTTGTTGTTGTTGTTATATGAAGAAATATATGTTTATCATGTATAAAGTGAAAAAAGCTTCTATTATAACTCAGTGTTCTTTTGAGATAATAATAATAACATGCAAAAAAAAAAACGTAATAATTAGGATCAAACATAGTTTCAATATTGAGTAAAATAATTATGATTACCATTTTATCAGCCAGCCACAGTGATTATTATCTTGAATTAGGCATGTACAGTATATGTTGATCTTTTTTTGTTTGTGATGCACCTTTTGTTCTCCCTCTCTCTCTCTCTCTCTCTCTCTCAATCTGTGTGTTTGTGTGTGTGTACTAAGTGGTTGAGAGAGCACACAATCTGCAGCTTGATGCTTCACTTCCTCCCTCATTAAAGTCCAGCACTCCCCCTTAGCTATTATGTTTGCACAGTATTAAAAGGCCAGCTGTTTGTGACTCACCTACAGTAGTGTGAAAACGTAATTATCATAACACAGCAAAGAAAGAAAGAAAAAAAACTGTTTTGAAGCACTTTCTCTAATATTTATTGTTATTTGAGAAAGCTTTAAAAGGCTAGCTTATTTTTTTCCCCTTGTGCTCTTAACTGGAGCACAGCTTCAGCTTTGGCCTGTTTTACTGGACTCTTTCTTCATTTCTCAATGGTCATAGTAGGTAGATTTAAATGCACACATTGGCGCAGATACAATTATTCGAAATCTGTCCTTCAAACTGACATCTGCAGCGCTGTTCCACTAAATAAAATCGTCTGAACTGAATCAGTAAAGACTGCGCACTTCAGCAGAGTGTTAATAATATCTTTCACACCACTGTAGCTGGAGGCAACAGGGAGGCTGATCTGGAACAACTAGTACTTTGTGTTGAATCACCCAGGAAACCAATTTGCTTGAGATAACTGAGATGTTTAAGTTATATTCAAGATAAGTGCTGTTGATGGAAGCCATTTCCAGTGTTCAGACAAATTGTTCAATGCATCCTGCCTTTATTTATGGACAAATGTGGTCAGTGGCTTACGTGTCCAGGTGTTTATTTGGAAGATACTTTTATTTGAAATAATGTCCAAAGGAAGCAGGGTCTAATTCAAGCACAGGTATAAGATGTAATGTATGGACCAGAAATAAAGGTACTATTCTGGTACCTTTCCTTATTGTTGAGGCTGATCCCTCAAGGCATTTTTGTTTTACTTAGAAAAGTGCTTGTAGCTTACATTAAGAGCTTTGCCAGAAAGACCAATCACAGTTCTTTTATGTATAAGAAGAAATTTTTAAGGCCTAGCAGGCACCACCTCTGCAACAAGGAAAAGTACAGATTAGTACCATTATTCTGAGTACCTTTATTTTTATTTAAGCTGAGCTGAAACAACAGAGATGATAGCGCTTGCTTAATATAATGAAATGGTTTATACACATTTTTTTATATAAAGGACAGAGATGTTTCATGCTTATTTGTTTAATCAGAGCTGAAGAAATAACAGCCTATTTTCCAAACTTTCTCACAATCTAATTATCTTTGATTCCTTATCTGGTAGATTTCTTTAAAAAAAAAAAAGGCAAAAAGGTGTAGCAAACACTTACTATGCCATTAGTACTATGCCTGTTCTGCTTCAACGGATGACACAATCATTAACGTTGGAAGTTCCACTGTCCAGTTTTATTAATCATGTTGCCAAATAGGTTCCATACAGGATGCTAGTTCATTTCAAATGTTTCCTAATAGGCAGCTAATAACAGGGTGGTGCTACGTCCTCAATTAACACTGGGTCATTCTTGAGAGCATCAACTCTATTACCACTAGCTGCCTATTAAGAGGGCTTTTAAGTGTTATCATTATAACTTGGCTTGGAGGTCACATGCATGTACAGCAGTCTATAAAAGTGAACAAGCTTCCTCACAGAATGCATTTGGTTACCTGATAAGCCTTTCACCACGGCGCTGTTTAATCACATGTAAAGCACAGATACATATTAAGGTTTTGCTAATATTTACAGGCTTTAACTGACCAACATCGACGTTTCACAGCTTCTCGCTCGGGTTGTTTTTCATCATTTCACCTTTTCCTGTTTCTTTTGGAAATATAAAATATCTTGTTTCCGATAGCATGACGCAACGAGACAAACCGGGGACAATGTAACAGCGTTAATAATTAATGTGAATCTATTCTAGCATTGACCTAATTACTGGATTCAGTCAAACCATGAAGCCTTTACACATCTTTCCATATTTTGCAGCACATTAGGAATTATTTCTATGTGCAAGCAACACCAATCCAATAACATTAATACGATTCAGTTCATGATGTCTGATGACATGACACGCATCGTTTCTTTTCATTATAAACACATCCTGACCTTAAAAAGGAATTGTTTGGAATATTATTTTCTCTTTCACCATGACTAAAACTACATCAAATTTCATTTGTGATGTAATATTTGCAAAATTTAATATCCTTAAACGTACTTTTTTGAAGAATTTCCAGTGCAGTAACCTGCATTACTCTCATCACCTGACAATTTCAGTCTATAATGTATTACAAATGTTTTTATATTTTCATAAAATAAAATATATATTTCATATATATTCATACTCTATCACATTTTCATATATGTTCGGCATAATGGTTAGTTTTATAATTTTGTACAAAACTGTTCTGCTAATGCTGATTAGCGTCAAATAAATGAATCAGCCTATTTAGGTCAAATGTTCAGACAATTACTATGTTTAAAAGAACAAAGCTTTTAGTCATGAAGAGGATTTAATCAGGATCAAACAGACTAAGGATTTATTGTCTTTAGGCAGGGTGTTTAAAAATGTCTGTCATTTATTGATTTTTTGTTTAGTTTAAATCACTTAATATAAGTTAAATATATAAGAATATATCAATACACTGAGAGATTTGTGAATTTTAAACATACAACGGACAAAAACGTGTCCATCCTTTATTCAAGTTATTTATCCAACTAGACTATTCACAATGCATATTAGAAATGGCTGCATTCAGTATGCAGCATTTACCTAGCCTTTATTTTTTTTTTTTTACTTTAGAGCATTTTGCATGCATGATAATCTCTCTGCTCTCTCTTACTTACAGGGTCTGAACTCTGAACTATAAGCCAAGATCGATTAGACATTTCAATTTCACAGCAGTTATCATTTATGACATATCCAGAAGACCTTTTCAGTTAATGTCGAAGGACAGTAGTAGTGAACTGGATCATAAGAATTTGCATTGGGTTTTTTTTTTGCCAATAATATTTTTGTGATCTCAAGCACCTGTATATAGTTGACTCTCAACTGAACTGTGCAAGTAAAAATGGACACTGAAGTAGAAAATGTTACCATTTTAATGTTTTAAAGTCTGGCATTGTTCCAGAGGCAAGGGTCGATGAACACATTTACCTTCAGAGAATTCCCTGCCTTTTGAACATGAATTATGTATTAATAAATGGTAAATTAATCATCAAGGGATATGATGAATATGAGAAATTATTAAAAAATGTGCTATTAAAAAACTCGATCAGCAGATGAGATTTCTCATGAGACTTATGTCAGATATGAATATATCAATGTGAACACCAAAAACATCTTTAATGGCTTCACCACACATTCAAAAATACCAAATGGCTTTAAGTTCAAAGCTACATTTGGCTTAGAAATACTAGGCTTATATCTGGCATCAAAATAAAATTTATTCCATCCCTTCAAAGGACGGCATATTTCAGGATTAACACTTGACATTTATAATATGGATGATTGTCAAGCATAATCATTAATTAAGTGTAAATAAAAAAATGTATATACCTTATAAAAACTTGGCAATGGACATTTACAGAAATTTAATCAGACACGTGTACATTTACAATGTGTCTAACCATGTACGTACATCACAAGAATTCCAGTATGCTTAACCCATGTATATGATTTTCGCAATCCTTTAATTACTATATTCCCATGTACAGAGAAAGAATTATGTACAAAAAAATGGACAAAAGGCAGAGACAAAGACAAGTATGGATTAAAACTGGCCCTCTGTTTTCTGGCTTTTAAATAATTGGAGTCAGGCAGACTCATGTTCATGTGTTACCAAAATAAAAGCAGAACGTTAGGTCCCTCGAAATTCTTTCTGACTTTGAAGGAACAATCCCCGCAGGTCTGAGCTGTGTATTTGGAAAAGGCTTTAGTTTTAGCTATTGTTTCTTCTGTCAATTCCACAAAGAAAGACTTTTCTCTTGCGTCTCAAGCTAAAGCTCTTGCCAGGGATTTTGTTCACATGAACTGGAGATTTGACTTTTACATCATTTTCATTCTGATCTTATGGGTTTCCTCAGTTGGACTGGTCTGCCCCTCTACTCTACGTGGCACATACTCAATTTCGATGTTTGGCTTGGCATTACCTTTCCCCCGACTCCAAAGAAAGAGGAGTACAAGACAAAACAATACCACTCCGAGGAAGGAAATAAATCCCATAGTAGTAGCAATGATAAGAGTCTTCATATCAAATGGAAATGGGACTGATCTACCAGTTTCATTGGCACCACTTTCATTGGGCTGGTTGGAGATGAAAGCAAATGTCTTATTAGACTGATGGGGCCAGTTGGGTGAATAACTATGAACATGTAAATGAGCAAGTTTGGTGTCATTACCCCCTGCATTGGTCGCGATACATGTATATGTGCCATTGTCTTGTATTTGGGCATATCGTACTTCCAGAGTGCCGTCCAGAGACACTGACAGACGTCCAACTGTTTTGGTGGTGATGAATTGCTTCCGAGGAGACTGCCACATGATCACAGGGGTTGGGTCCCCATCTGCTTGGCATGCAAAGCGAACTGTGGTCCCTTCATCCACAAATCTCTGAAGGGGTTTATGGTCCCGAATCTTAGATTTCTGACAAGTAAAATAATTAGGAGGGAGAATATCCGGGAAATCTTTAAATTCTTTTCCTTGCACAAACTCAGGGGAAGTGCAAGATGGCTGCTGCTTGTTGAAATTGAGCCTCCAACGGCGGCGGAAAACCCATAACAAGCGACAGTCGCATGCCAAGGGGTTGTCATATAGGGCCAGGGTCTCAAGATTACCAACTGAGTGAAAGGCAGACTCTTCTAAAGTGCTCAAGCTATTGCTGGAAATGTTGAGAACCTTAAGGTAGTTTAGTCCTCTGAAAGAGTAAGGCTCAATATTGACCAATCGACCACCTACTAAGTCAAATACTTGCAGCCTCATCAAGTTGTGCAGTTTGTTGCCCTCCACAGTCTCTATGGGATTGAATGAAAAGTTGAGAGAGCGAAGGTACACAAGGTGCTGGATGGCCACGTAGGGGATGGCAGTGAGGTTGCAGTGTGTGATGCTTAGTGTGGTAATGTTGAGGCCGTGGAGGGACTTATCGGTCAGGCCTTCAAGAAAGGGCCAATTCGTTACTTCTAACACTTTCAGCCGGTAAAGTCTCCTGAAGGAAAAATCTCTAATGAGGTTGACATTAAAATGCCACAACTTGAGTACCAACAGGGTATGGAGATGGCTGAAGGCCTCCGTGGGCACAGAGGTCATGTTGCACCTCTCCATGGTGAGCTGCTCTAAACTACTGAGTCCATGAAAGGCTCTATGAGAGATGAAGACCAGCTCACTATCTCCCACTTCCAGTTCTTTAAGATTGTAAAGGTCCTGAAACATGTAATCCAACAAGATAACTATTTTATTCTCACTTATATCCAGTCTGGTGAGGTTACTCAAACCAGTAAATACACCTAGCTGAATGAGCTTCAGTTTGTTGTTGCGCAGTCCTAACGTCCGTAATCCAAACAGATTACTGAATGCGCCTGGCTCGATGACTGAGATGACATTCTCATTAAGCTGCAGGTCCTCCAGGTGGGGATAGTTGATGAACTCCTCTGGGTTGATGGCTTTCAAGCGATTTTTGCTCAGGTCCAACAGTCGCGTCTCAATAGGGATTCCCTCTGGAAGGGCAACCAGCTTCCTGCGGTGGCACAGCACAGAGCGCTCCTGGGCATTGCACTCACAGCGGGACGGGCATCCTGTAGTGGAACCCGACAGCACAGTGCCCAGCATCAGGATAAGAATGGGCTGCCAGCATGCCACCAGGTAGCTGTGCCCACTCACCACGCCAGCCACCATTCTGCTGGTTACCTGCTGAAACACAAGCCAGAGGAACTGTGTCACACTCATTGAAGGTATGAACCTACAGGTATTTTCTGATGCCATACTTTAACATACAAAAAGACAGAGCATGAGAGGCAAAAAAACAAAAAAAAACCATGCAGATACTCGACTCTCCTTACATAGATTACTGCATAAACACCACAAAAGCCATTTAATTAATGACACCATGGAACAAAGAAATAATAAGTATTCTCAGTTTAGCTTTATGTTATAGCAATTGTTTATTTTGTTAAGAGAATTTCAGCATGCAGTACACAGCATTAGAATAGCTAAATATAAGTCAAGCAGATAAAAGTCTGTCATACCATTTAATGATTATACATTATAATAATTATGTTTTAGAATGATGGATTACAATGAACAAAGCTACAGGCTCCAGAATTCACAATAAAACACTGTTAACCAGTTTTTAAATATAACATATTCTTTTGTGCAACATTGGGGGGAAGAAAAATCCCCTGAAGATGACAGTACAGTATAGAGAAATATTGCGAGTCAGGAGTTATTAAATCCTGTGTGACTTTGACTTGCGGGTGTTTTAACTTGCAAAAGCCTTCAAGCTCTGCTTCCCAAAATTGATCACACAATCCTCTTCTTACTCCTTACAGCTCTGTGGTTTAATAAAATAAAGATCGTGCTTCAGTGCTGCTGACGGGATTTTTAATATTTAAATCAACAGAGATGCATATCTACAACATACTGAATCAGTAAAGAAGCATCTCAGCTACTCATTTAAACTAATACGGTTTGTGTAATGCTCATTATTTCAACATTATATATTGGAAATCTGCAGTCTAAATGATGAAGACTTTGCCTGTGCTTTATTTATAGATGTAGTCTATAGTATTGACGTTGTCGTGCATCAGAATGCCTGAAAGCCCCGCTTTGTTACTGGTAAAGCCTAAATTTGCTGCCCAAGGAGAACTATTTATAAAATGTTGATCTCACACACAAACAAAAGTTTGAAAACAAGCACAAAATATAGCAAGCTTGTTCTCTTTTATTATTAATTATTATTGTTTTGTATCACGACAATGCATATTAAAATAATGTGATAAAATGATTTAACACTGAGATGTCATAGACAAGCTTATGACACAACATGCTGCTCTAATGAGGATGTGGTGAGATGTATTTGCACCCTGAGGTACACAACTTGAATACTATCTCACTTTTGTACTATTTATCGTTTTATAGCTATGTTTAAGGTTCAGGAACTGCCATGAAGCAAGTTAGTGTTGATTATCAATGATGTTATAGCAGCTATAAACAGTTGTTTCAACGCTTAATATTGATGTTAAGACTTCCTAAAAAATGCTGGTGACTTCATCCATAAATGTTAACAATGAAACATAACATGTTATAACATGTTTTATTTTCTTGGCAGATGCTGCGTGTAATCTAATAAAGGACGATTTAAAATAATCAGGTTACTGACATAACATGACATATATAAATCCTGTGATTTGCTTTACACTCAGTGATCCTGTTATAGAAAAATAATCAACACTGACCAATCAGATTCAAGAATTCAATTGTATTAAATGCTTTAAGTTTAGGCTACTTTGTGATTTCTTTATCAGTGACGCACATAAAAGCTACTTGACTGCTATCTTGCAAATCATTTCCTGTTCCACTGAAAAAAAAATGTTAATATGCACTCTTAATACACAAGATGTCTACTAATATATGGATTTCTGGGATTACTGGGAGAACACATCTTCCAAGTTAACTTCCTATAAATTCCTCTATTCCACACCCGTCACCTCCTCGTATCTTCACCCTAACCATGGTCTTCAGTTCGGGTTGGGGAAGCAGTGAGGGATTAACTGTCCGTCTTGTGCAAAGCATAACCCGCCCTGAACTCTAGCCCTAAAGACATGTTCACAGATTGACAGACTGATGGCTAATTCTAATGCTGCATCGATCATCTGTGAGCACTCAATAAACACTGATCTGAAGATCCAGTCTCATCTCCACTCCTCTTGTTACTGAACTTTCTCACACAGCTTAAACTAATTGATTAATACAAGTATAATACATGCACCTACTTGAATAACTAACCACCATTTACACAAACCCACTCCCGCAAGCCCGATCATCTGTAACGAGGCAGTCGTAAAAGTTGTGAAGGTTAGTCTAGACTGGTCTGTGTGTGGGCAAATGTCTCAGTAAAAGTTAACCTCAAATTAAAATTGAGCCCGTACCCACCCACTGCAGCAATCAGCAATATGGCAAATTACAGAGCAATTCAGCAGCATGTGGAAGGCTCTTGGGTTTAAATACACACTGAAAAACAATGACAGACAGACATTTTAAGCCATATAAATTCACATCAAAGCTTCTATTCATTTAATTAGGTGTGTGGTTTTAAAGAATTAAATTATGACACTCATACCACAGGCTTTTCAAAATGACAGAAATTATAACATGCATACTAAAATACCACTGCGACACTTATTATAGTCATTATAATGGTTCCAAGAAATGTTATGATTTCATTGAAACCTGATAGAAACCTGATAGAAACCTGAAAGAGCTACACACTGTTAATCAGCAGAGCCGAACGATTTAGATGAGCTGTGAGAACGAAGAAAACGCAAAAAAGCCTCCATGCAGCCATCTGTTTATTGCAGCACCATGGCAGAGAAGCTGAAGATGGCTCCATCTGCAAATGTATCCAGGTGTGTTTGAGCGCAGTGGGAACTGCGCCAGCATCAGTGTGAAATCGAATAAGTAGCTCCGAAAGCGTCTACTGTTCATTAGTGCTCCTTAGTTAGGTTCAAAGAGCTGTTGTAGCCCACAGAACCTGACAGTCATATATCTGCTGAGTGTGATCGGCATGCAGCTCACCACCCTGCAGGGACTGGCTTGGCCATCGTGCATGAATTGCAGCATCGATTAAAAGACTAAAATAGCAGCTGTAGCGGAGTAGGTGTTGGGGGGAAGTTGTTGAGTGGTGGTGGTGGTGGTGGTGGTGGGGTGGGGGGAGGGGGGTGAAGGTCATGAAGTAAACGGACCCACCATAAACATGGTGTTTTAATCATGCTGTATTTACTGCTGATCTAATCCAGCTCAGAACATCCTGCCCCAAGCGCCACAAAAGTGGCAAGGATGTTTTTGATTAACCTGTTATAATGATTTATAATGTGATCCACAGCCTAAATAACTCAAACCCTTCTCTTTCAAACTTTAATTGCAAACATATCTGGAGAAGCTAAAGTGAGGCTTTATATCTTCTGTGGAAATTCCAATATGCATTTAGATCATTTGAATTAATTCTTGAACGCAGAGACATAAGACGTGCGCTGTAAATTACATGGGTAATGCCTCTTCAGTGCACTAACAAAATTCCCTAATTAGAAGTACCCATGGTATCCAAAAATCAACATTTCAGCTTTAGTTTATTGTTATGGTGTCACATAATCCCCGCTGAAAATAAGCACTGAAATGTGCACCTGATTTACCTCTTAGATAGGAAGCTAATTGCAAAGGTAGCGCTTGTACTGCATGGCTCCTAATTTAGAAGTTGCTAAGAGGCAAACATTAAGTAATAGAAATGCTGACTGAACAGAAATATATCTCTGTCTTTCTCCCACAGATATATAGCGATTAATCGTTCTGATGAGAAATGGTATATAAAATCAAACCTGTGTAAATCATCTTTAATCTCTCTCCCTCATTTTTTCCCCCCAGTCAAACAGTCAAATTGTAAAGCAAAGAAAATGCATTAATGATGATTTTGCCTCAGTGGTCAACTGATGGCAATAGAAAGTCCATTACTCAACCCAATGGATTTATTATCCAATTAAAAGATTAAATCATTGCTCGGGAACACTCTCATTCTGTTAAGATACAAATCAAAGTGTAATCTGGTGTCCATGAATTATGCATGAAGATTAGTAAACAACGCTTCACTCTGTTTCAGGGGCAAAACATTTAAGTCACTAAAGAAGCTCTCTATATGGAGAACTCAATAATTCCCACTATCATAGAGTTATCAGTGTTAGAAATTTCATTTTATTTCATGAAGCACTTTCAAAGAAGACTTCCTTTGTGTGAAATTGTACTGCTTAAGCTTGAATGACTTTGTCCATTTATCCCTCTGTATTTGAGAAAATTAAATATGAGAATTACCATATCGCTAACTGAGGGAGAATGTAGCTCATCGGTATTCTTGTAAATGATTGCAGACACAGAAGAAAAATGCTTAGAACATAGACTAAAAACATAGTCATGATCTTTTGACATAATATATTACAGTTTAGACACAGTATGGGGAATAAAACGGCCAGGCATGCTGTAATAGCAAAATAATAAACTAGGGTTTGATTCTTCCTATGCCACAGAACTGTACTAACCAGTACCATTTTTAATTGAGTAATAAACTGTGAAGAGTTTATATTAAATGTAATAAGCATTCATAATGAAATATCTCGAAATGTATTAGATTAATGTATTAAATACTCTTTCTTATGTTTCCAAGGAACTGCAAAACACTAAATCCTCTGTCAGATTGCTTCCATAGTATTCCAAACTCCATTTCCCAGAATGCATCATGGCCTACAAGACTAGCCACCAGAAACAACAATACCCAGCAATCTCACTCATAGTCACGTTCACCCTGATTACTGATTATGCGCACCTGGAATCAATCCCCACTCACCACTAAATAAGACCCCACACAAAACTCTCATTCATTACGCAGTATCTTCTCAGTGCTGTTATTTATCTGGTGTGCCAAGCCTTTAAGCTGTGTTCATGGTCATGGGTTTTTTTTTTTTTTTGGGTCTGGTTTGTTTCCTCTGTTTTTATAATTTTGCCTTTGCCTTGGAAATCCTGTTTGTAAATCGCCTGACCTTTTGCCTGCCTTTGACAACATTTGCGTTAAGTGGTTTCTTTGGGTTTGTTTGCAGACTGCCATCTTTAATAAAAGCATTACCTGCAGCTGCAGTCGTGCCGACACACAAACTTCCATAAATGTTAAATAAACCTCTCTAGCAGAATCACAGTGTCAATGATTATAGGTATTACTTTGATAATAGCACATTTTAAAATAATTTCTTCTTCTTCTTCAAGGCCCTATATAATGTTACTATAGAAATGTACTTATTAGAATGAGCACATGAATATAAACTGCACTATTGTCAGAACTGTGCTGTTGTAGAAAATCACACCTTCTCTAAATGATCAGAATTAAGTACTGTAAAATAACACTCCAATGTGTTACTATATTATGTACCCACCTGCTAGGTCTTGGTGTAAAAACTAAATAATGAATTATGTCAAATGCTCGGCTTTTGAAGGACAACCATTAAATTCTACAATAAACCAATTTATTATGCTTTGACACACACACACACAAAAAAAAACCTGAGCTGGGGCTGTATAAATTGTGGCAGCTGAGGTACTGAGGCTTCAGACATTCGTGCACATCACTAAAGCAAACTGAGCCTTTCATGGGCAATGATAAAAAATTAAAAAAAAATTAAGTTTTACATGGTACAGTGACCTAGGGAGCGTGAAGATTCTGAAGAACATCCTGAGATATTTCATTACTCTTTCAAAAGGCTATTGTGTAATTGTTTTTTTTTTTTAAAAAAAAGCTTTTATCGTGTCTGTGTGAAGCATTACAACATGGCTTAGCATCGACTTAACAGCCTTGCTTCTGTTCTGCTTGGGTGTGAACTGGTAACTTAAGTCAGAAATAGAATTCCTTTTCTAATGTATTTCCATTGGCAATATGAGACCATAACTGCTCAAGCCTTCACAGTAGCTACAGGCAAGGAAAGGGCCATCAGTGGCTATCACAGGTTTATTTTAACACAGAATCCCTCTGAGAGAAAGCCGCCACTGTTCTGTATTCTCGGATGGAATGCCCTATATTTCCGAAACACGATACCACCCTTAGCTCGAGGAAAAAAAAAAAACATACGGAGAGGTATAACAATTAAAACCCTCATGCTCATTTGGATGCCCACAACTGGCATAATCATGCGTGTCAAAAGCCAGATGACCTGTCAAGGTCAATCAACACTGACCAACCACACTGACAGGGGTTCATTAGCGTGATGTCACTGTGTGAGACTTTGCAAGCTCACACTTCAATTATCTGTTGATTGCAAGAGAGAGGCAGAGAGGTTTTTTCCCCTCTTCTCAAGGTGTCCGTCTGCTCTTGTGCTCTTTCCTGGTTAATGGAGAAATAGATTTCTTTTAGATTACTGCATCTTCTCAACACTCAAGAAGTCAGGAAGTTCATAAGTGTGCTTCTTTAGAGACATGTCCTCTTCCTCTCTATTCCTCATGTTCACGGCCATCAGTCAACCCAGACGAAGAAATCAATTCCATCTCCGATACAGCGGAACCGCTTTATTTATCCGTTTAAAGCCGAGAGCTTACACATCCTACGAGTGGAAATTGTTGTTAAGCTTACAGTGCTGTTTAAGCGTGATGATTTAACTGCAAATAATTTCTTGTGGATGCTCTGGATCATGAAGGAATAAATCCTACAAGCAACACAACCTCATGTTATCAAGCATATAGGAGTTTGACAACATTGATTTCGTCTTGTTATGTTACACTGCTGAGGACCAATCTGATAAAACCCTGTTTTTCCTTCTGATGTACAGATGTGTAATCCAAACTAAAAGCTTGTCTCTCACTCACTCACTCGCTCACAATTCCTCCTAGAGATAACCTTGGGAAGGAGAAAAATATCACAGTGGTCCATTTCTTCAGCCTCCTCAGTTCCACTGCTGCTTTTATGACCTTGTCTATGAGGCCCTACTGGACCAAGAAAGACAAATAAGCATTGGAGAAATGTGACCCACGTGCATATTCCAGTAAGGCTGCTAGAAGAAATACGACAACTTCAGATGACATGAGAACCAAAATGATGGTCATATTACTATGCATCCAATTACAGTCTAAGTAATTTAGGTCAGTATGAAGCACTATATTATTGGTCACACTGTGCTGTGTTAGCAGTGAAGGCTCCACTCTCAGGCAGATTAATAGTATATCCTGCATGAATGTACAGTATATACTTACTGACAACCTTATTAGGAAAAAACTGTACCTCTGCACATTCATGCAATTACCCAATCAGCCAATCATGTGGCATGAGGGCATAAAACCAATCATGTGTAAAACCATGCAAGCACAATTCACAATGACTTTCAACGTAGCATGACTGTTGGTGCAAGACAGGCTGGAGTTTTTTCAGAAACTGCTGATCTCCTGTGATTTTCACACACAACAGTCTGTAGGGCTTATACAGTGCGAAAAACAAAAATGTATCCAGCAAGTGGCAGTTGTGAGTGGTCTGGGCTGACAGAAAGGCTATAGTAACGAAAATAATCACTCTTTACAACAGTGGTGAGCAGAAAAGCATCACAGAACACAGATTTGCATGCGTGTATTGCATGAAAAAAGTCCTCAACTACCAGTTTGAACAAATGGTAATTAATATATTAATATTATATAATTTGAAAAAAATGTGTAATTTAATGTATGCTAGTTTAATTTTTGTCATGGATGAGATAAACATTAGCTAACGTTGGTGTATTTATTAAAGGTGAAAATAAACTAATCAGATACCATTTTTACAACATTATTAATGCTGAATCTTATGGTTAAGAATTTTTATTCAAACTACTGAACATGAACTAATGCAGTAAATAATATTAGTTCATATCCTTCTTATGCAAGACCTTTTTAATAAAATAAAGATATTTCGTCCCACACCCTGAACCCAAGGCAAAAACCAATACTACAAACACTGCAATAAACCAACGATGCATACTGTCATTCCAAAATCTGACATTCAAAGACATTATTAGGTTTCATAGACTGTTATGGGTACATATTTTAAATCTTCATTGTTATGAACTTACAAATTCATCTAGTTTTGAAATAACAGGAAGGACATGGCTCAACCTAACAAACAGAATCATTGCAGTTCCATAATTCCACCAATAATAATAATTAAAAAAAAGATTTTTATTGATAAACTCAATTTTAATACACAACTAGTTCACCTCAAGTACAAACCAATAAGTTAGTTGGCACCACTGAAAAAATAAGCAATTTGTTTTGTGCAATTATGTAGGAAGTTAGGCTAAGGTTTATATCATGCCACACACTCTAGGGACTGAAATAATGATTAATTGCTATTTGAAAAAGACATGACTCAGCACTGGTTCCGTTCTAGAGCAGTTTAGTGTGTGCTATGAGTCTCACTGAAATCTACTGTATGTGAAGACTATAGAGGATATAGAACATAATGCTAGAGTAATGGGATCTAATGGCTCCTCTTGGCCCAAAGGGAAGTATATCTTTTTCTTCCTTCCATTAACCTCATTCATAACATCTCTCTCTGTCTCTATCAGCTCTGAACACATTGCAGAGAACTAATAAAAGGAGCGCACAGTAGTCAATTTTACAGACCCACAACGCCTAAATATTTACACGACCCACTTAACTGATTATAAATGGGCGCTTATCAGTGAATGGTACTGATGATAGTGTTATTCAGATTTTTGTATCCTCATGTGGCCCTCACTTCCCTTCCTTTTTTAGTTAGCAGTGCTAGGAAGGGAAACAGATTTACTTTAATTCAGTTACTTTAAATAAAATTGCATAGCGCTTTCAGGCTTTTTGCTAGATGGTGAATATCAAAGCCGTAGGAAAAAAATGGGAAATTTTTTTTAGACTTTCAGAAATCTTTAAGTTTATCACAAAGTCGTTATGTTGATCAGAAAGATTTATGCAGTAAGAGACATTTGAAATTGAAGTGATAAACCCTGCCCTTGTTAAGAATGGCAAGTCTAGAGACCACCATCCATTACAACATAAGCAGATGTCTTTATCTGTATTTACAACAGCAGTTCATCAGGCAGGATCAGGCCAGATCAATAATCGCCTGCCCTAAGCATTCATTTTCCTCCTACCTCTCACACCACCAATTTTGTATAGGAAATCCACTCATGTCCTGAGAATAGCAATGCAGCACTCAAACAAGATGTTTTCTTCCGGTAGCGTGTTTTTTGACTTCCAATTTCATCATCCTTTTGATCTTGTTTCCTGACTACTGTAATATTTAGATAAAAGCCTGAAGTGTGGAGTGCAAGAAATGCCAAAGTTCAATAAGGTGTGTAGAAACACTGACAGCACCATTCTAAGAGTTAGAAAAACAGAAAATGAATGTTTCATACTATAAAACCGAGAGTTGACAGACAGTATATATACACTATATTGCCAAAAGTATTCGCTCACCCATCCAAATAATCAGAATCAGGTGTTCCAATCACTTCCATGGCCACAGGTGTATAAAATCAAGCACCTAGGCATGCAGACTGTTTTTACAAACATTTGTGAAAGAATGGGTCGCTCTCAGGAGCTCAGTGAATTCCAGCGTGGAACTGTGATAGGATGCCACCTGTGCAACAAATCCAGTCGTGAAATTTCCTCGCTCCTAAATATTCCACAGTCAACTGTCAGCTGTATTATAAGAACGTGGAAGTGTTTGGGAACGACAGCAACTCAGCCACGAAGTGGTAGGCCACGTAAACTGACGGAGTGGGGTCAGCGGATGCTGAGGCGCATAGTGCGAAGAGGTCGCCAACTTTCTGCAGAGTCAATCGCTACAGACCTCCAAACTTCGTGTGGCCTTCAGATTAGCTCAAAAACAGTGCGCAGAGAGCTTCATGGAATGGGTTTCCATGGCCGAGCAGCTGCATCCAAGCCATACATCACCAAGTGCAATGCAAAGCGTTGGATGCAGTGGTGTAAAGCACGCCCCCACTGGACTCTAGAGCAGTGGAGTCGTGTTCTCTGGAGTGACGAATCACGCTTCTCCATCTGGCAATCTGATGGACGAGTCTGGGTTTGGCGGTTGCCAGGAGAACGGTACTTGTCTGACTGCATTGTGCCAAGTGTAAAGTTTGGTGGAGGGGGGATTATGGTGTGGGGTTGTTTTTCAGGAGCTGGGCTCGGCCCCTTAGTTCCAGTGAAAGGAACTCTGAATGCTTCAGCATACCAAGACATTTTGGACAATTCCATGCTCCCAACTTTGTGGGAACAGTTTGGAGCTGGCCCCTTCCTCTTCCAACATGACTGTGCACCAGTGCACAAAGCAAGGTCCATAAAGACATGGATGACAGAGTCTGGTGTGGATGAACTTGACTGGCCTGCACAGAGTCCTGACCTCAACCCGATAGAACACCTTTGGGATGAATTAGAGCGGAGACTGAGAGCCAGGCCTTCTCATCCAACATCAGTGTGTGACCTCACAAATGCGCTTCTGGAAGAATGGTCAAAAATTCCCATAAACACACTCCTAAACCTTGTGGACAGCCTTCCCAGAAGAGTTGAAGCTGTTATAGCTGCAAAGGGTGGACCGATGTCATATAGAACCCTATGGATTAGGAATGGGATTGTCACTTAAGTTCATATGCGAGTCAAGGCAGGTGAGCGAATACTTTTGGCAATATAGTGTGTATATATATATATATATATATATATATATATATATATATATAGACTGTCTGTCATATAGTATGTTTTATAGTATGAAACATTCATTTACACATATATACATTATATATATATATATATATATACTACAACTGCTAGGAAGCTTGGCTATCAAGCAAAAGTAATGTTTAATGTTTAACGCTATCATCAATTAAGGGAATAAGATGCTGCCTCCAGCACTAAATGTGATGTAGAAATTTGTTTCACTACATTTGCTAGTGAATGCTTATTTGTTTTGTAGGGCTCAACATTTGAATATGCAGGAATTTGTCAGGGATAAAGCACAAAGCTAGACATAAAATATGTGTTCAGAGCTCACACAAGACCTTAGCTCTGATAATGAGGTACATCCATTACAAGTTGGAATCATCAAGCACACTGAGTGCTGCATTGAAGATCTTATTGCGCTTCTCAGGCCACGGAGCAGCTGAATTTGCACCTGCTGCTGCAGATTGTCAAATATCCTGTCATGCAAAAATCAAATCGGAAGCATTTCGACACAAGTCTGCTGTTCCACAGCATGAAAATGGTTAATAAAAATCCTATAAAATGTTCCTCTTTCCTCATTAAAGCTCTTGAAATTCACTTGAAATTCACCACTAGCAGCAGGCCTAAGCCGGTAATTACTCCAGCCCCTTTCCCTCCTTTACACACACAGGCCTCTTTGTTTTGGGTTTAATTGAAAAAAAGGAGAGGAGAAATGGGAAGAGAATATAGGACGAACATAATCCCGAAAGCAATCTAACTCTTGCTACACTATTCGGAGTTCTTTATCGAGAGTTCCATTAGAAAGGAGCTTATCTCCCAAAATTAGCCACAAGATAATCACTTTCAGGCTTCCTGAATGATGCCAGCATTGTTCCTCTGGCCAGCTTTCCATCTCAGGCTAATAATTTTATTACACGGACCGATACGATCAATGATCTCTTCCTCTCATTTTACACAAAGGACCAAACACACACATTAACAACGGCACTGGCAATATGATCAGGTCCCCTATTCAATATGGGCCACTCTGTGATAACATATTGCTGGATCCTGAAAATACAGATGTACTTTCTGATCCACATACGGATTTATGAGCGAACTCCTTTAAACGAGCCAGACGGGGAGTATCAAACAGAAACGAGGACACAAGGGCCCTACCCATCTTCCATGCAGTCTCTGTTTTTTTTTTTTTTTTACCCATAAAGCTGTTTTGATTAAATATTAATAGGAGAGAGTCTGGTGAAGTGTAGTGACTCCATGACCTTCTGAAAACAAGTGTGGGAGGCTGGACTGAGTATGTTGTGTCTGAAATGCCACTTGTCTGTCTCTCGTTTTTGGAGTCCTTTTTAACAGTCGCTCATTGTGTGTGACAGAAAAGAGCCATTATGCATTATGATAGGCCCTTATTCCTGTATCAGTCTACAATGAAAACAAATGCAGCCTGTCTGTTTCTGTCCCACATCGTTGTCGGTTAAGCATGAAGCACTTCTAAACATAGCAGTGAGAGATGGCAGTGGAGTGATGAGAAGACAGATAGAGAAACCATGGGAAAGAGTGAAGACTAGAGGGAGGAGTAGGGGGGATGATGGGTGATTGGTGAGGATCTGAATTATAATCACTCAGGAATCTCACTTGTTCACAAAAACAAGCCTAATCAGTGACTATCTGCTAAGAGCAAGACCAAGAGCACGTACAAGGCTTCTGCCTTATCTGGTCGTCTGCTTATCAGACTGCACCATTATCATAAAGCCATTACCACCATGTGAGATGAGAATTCAGCCAGCTGAAAGATCTCTCTTTGCATAATCGCCAAACTGCTGAAACCATCTTCAGCCTATTTATCGATTTTGTCTTAATTGTATCTCGATTTGTTGTACAGATTCACGGTCCAGTGAAAATCACCTCAGTTTGTCTGCTCTAATTTCCCTTCTGAATGTGGCAGGCACACTCTTGCGGCGCAGTTGCTTCATCCTCAGTGTTTTTCCTCAATACATGCTTACATGCATATTTGCATATATTACGTGGTGGTGCACGCCAATCTGCTGAGAGAAAGGCAGGAAGACATTTGGCTCTATCCTCGATGCTTGAGAAAGAGTGCCACCCAAACACCGCTTTACACAGTATGTTGCTTTATCAAATGTCACCACATTCGGGCTGTAGAGTTAAACCTTTTATTACGCAAACCTTTTGCACGCCACCTCATTTCTATTTTTGGACTTTTTTTTAAAGGGTAGCATGATAATAAAGAAGCTTCATTCTGCATAAATAAGAAAGTACAGGTAGTGCCATTTGTAATAGACACATGACTGATGACAAGGAAAAGCCATGAATCTTTAATGCGCCAAATATTCATCTGTTAATTCATTTTTGGTGGGCTGCCAAGATTAAGCACTAAAGTGCATTACTGGCAGATCCTAAAACACTGCCTCATCAACAGAATAACTGTATTTGCTTGGTACGGAAAGAGTGAATGAAATCCTATAGGTAGCAGTGAAACGACTGTACAGCAATTAAGAGTGGGCAGTGACTTAGGAGGGTATTTGCAGATTTCTTGCACACACTGAAAATCCCTTATATGTTTTGTGTATATATATATATACACAATACACATATATACACATATATATATATATTTATATCTATCTATCTATCTATCTATCTATCTATCTATATATATATATATATATATATATATATATATATATATATATATATATATATATATATATATATATTATATATATAAAGAGCAATACTCCCATAATCAAGCATGCACTTTGTTCTTTGTTTGATTAGAAATAAGCATATGCAGAAAGCAGATTGTCAGGAAGTATGCTGTATAAATATTTTATATATATATAAAAAGAAACCACTAACAACCTGGAACAAAATAGAGCATAGGTATTACTAGTTACATTCACGTATCATGATCTTTTCCCTGGTAACATGATCCACATTAATCTCAAATCTAAGATACAGTACCAAATTCAGCAGCATTATTCAGCATCTTCCTGTCTGGAATACGCACCCAACACACACACACACACACACACACACACACACAAACATATATATATATTTATATATTTATATATATTTATGCTGAACATTCCAGACACACTGCTTCTCCTCTTTCTTGCAAAGCCACCCTGAATCCTTTAATGTAAACTGCATACACTGTAGTGCACTTGGGGAAAAAAAGCACCCTTACCAGAAATGTCATGCAGAGAAGTCTAATTTTGGCAGGTCCATTCTGCTGGGGCGCTGTTTAGATCCAAACTGGGCCGGAGAGCCAGTGAGGCACTAAGGAGGCCTTTGAAGAGGAAAAAACAATTCCTGAAGGCAAGCTGAGCTTCGGTTAAACGTTCAGAAGGCAGATCGGGAGCAGCTGCGGTCCTCCAAATACACGTGATCCTGCCCCAGGTACAGGCAGCCATGTAAACAGGAGTAGACCGGCTCCCTCTGCTTCAAATACATGCTGTATCTACCGGAGCGAGAGCGCGAGTGAGGGAAAGGAAGATGGAGAGGGAGGGGTAGCTGCTGTGCAAGGTGGAGGGAGGAGCTGTGGTGCATCGAGATCGAGGCAGAGATGGAGAGAGAGGAAAGGGTGGGGGGAGTTGTTCGGGTGGAGGGAGAGATGAGGAGCGTGCTGAAGATTGCAAAGCCGAGAGATAGAATAGACAGAGAGGAAGAGAGAGAAAGAGAGAGGGGGGAGTCTGCACAATGCTCAAATCAGGGCCAATGTGACTAATGAAATTCAATTCTGCCATTCGTCTGAGTGACTGCAGTAGATGATGGAAAGAGAGAGAAAGCGGGAGGGAGAGAGATGGTAGCAGGGAACACATGCATGTCATAACCATGTGGGCTAATTGAGAGATGAATGTACCTCCGTAAAGTCTGTCCTCCCTCCTCCATCACTGTGTCAGTATAGCTCGATTAATGCCGGGCTTTCATGCAAGGCGCAGCGCTCGTCAAAAGCACGCCTAAGCTGCAGTGTGACAAACAGATGACTCAGGCAGGTAAACAGGCAGGGACAAACAACAACCAACTGAGAGAGAGAGAAAAAAGAAAGGGGGTAAGCTTGGGCTCCACTGTGACAGACAGGGCACAAGCAGCCGCTCTGTCTATTGCACCGTGAACTGAAAGGTCAGTCTAGTCTATAAGGACTCGCCTTGTGGGAAAATAATCAGGTGTAAATCCCTGTAAAGTCTCTTCACCATTATTCTTAACAATAAAAGAGAGGTAGGCAAGGCAGGTAGAAGGTTGCGCGAGATTACTGTGGATAACTGAATCGGCACAGGCAGGAGGGAAAAGCCTGGTGTCGAACAGGAAGTGTGGGAGCTCTTCAGTAGCAGAGAAGAGAGAAGAGAGCCAAGATTCCTCGCTGCAAGGAAAGGGGGGAAGGGAAGGAGGGGTGCAAACTGAGAACACAGCACACCATGTGAGGGATTTATCTTCATATAGGCCTAGTAAAAGCAGATGAAGCTTCTGTGTAAATGAGTGTATGCGAGTATGAGATCCATCTTTGATCTGTCCTAGTCGTTTTGTTAACATTTTGTAATCTCCTTATTGGAACACAAGCACAGAGCTGGCATATAAATGGCTAGCAGTTTGAACTGATGTGTGGTTCCTGGTGACAGTCAAGGCTGTCTCTTGTGCCTTATTATATTCCATAATGTTCCTGCTCCTAATGTAGTGATTTAAAAATTATATTCTTTTCAGCAGATGCTGTCAGACTAACAGCATCTGCCATCAAAAAGGATATAAATCTTGAAAATCTCTCAAAATTAATTTCCTTATGTAATAATATTTTAGTGGAGCATGTGGTTAGTGGTTACCACATTTTGCCTCAAATCTCTGGGGTTGGGGGTTCGCTTCCTGCCCTGTGTGCGGAGTTTGCATGTTTTCACTGTGCTTCGGGGGTTTCCACCAAGTACTCCAGTTTCCTCCTTAACTGCAAAAACATGTTATATAGACTGACTGGCATCTCTAAATTTGTCCGTAATGTGTGCATGTGCAGCATCGATGGTTTGCCCTGAGCCCCCTGGGATAGGCTTCAGGGTGCCCACAACACTGTGTAGAATAAATAGTACAGAAAATGAATGAATGAATAGTAATTTACATACAACACCAATGTCTGTGGTTTGATCCTTGGCTCGTTTTCATGTCTGTGTGTTTCACATGTTCTCCTTTCACATGGGTTTCCTCCATGCTCTCCAGTTTCCTCCCACCCCCCAGTAGGTGGATTTGTAACGGTAAATCTGCCCTAGGTGTGAATATGCGAGTGATGTCTCCCTGAACAATATAAAGCGTTTACTAAAGATGAATGAATGAATGAATGAATGAATGAATGAATGAATGAATGAATAATTTACAAATGCGCTCATTCTTTCTAAGTGGAACACATTAATCTAAGAGAAATCCATGCATACTTGAGAAATGTGCATGATATTAATCCTCAATCATGATTACAGTAATCGGGAATAAATGTGCGATTAACGACATCTTAAATATGTTCAAGTGTTGTTATTAAGTTCAAGCTGGCATCTGTATAGGTTTGAGGAAATCGATCTGCCTCCCGAACATAGCAATGCAACCTGGTTAACATTGGAAGATTTCTGTAAGCTATACCTTCAGTGCTAGCAGTGGCAAATAGCCTTGAACACATAGGCATATGTTTGCAGGACCGTTCTGCTAGAAATAAGATTAAATGTCAGAGCCACTAATGTCACTGCTGGTTCACTTGGCCATTGCACACAAATAGGTCATGTCCTCAAGTCATTCTGCAAAGAGGATACGGCTTAAAGCAAGATACCCCAAAACAATTTTGTTCCATTTTCATTTAGGGATTTGAACTCTTTATCATACCTATATTTTATACATTTCTGAGATGAATCAGATGTGTAAAAGAAGAACATAACCAAATCATAAAAGACACTTGGAGTAATTGCACATTTATTGAATTCTTTAAAGGAAAACTCTACCCGTTATACTGAAATATTTGTGAGGTGTTTAGTGATTCTTTTGCTCATTTGTTGGCTGATGCTGTTTTTTTGTTTGTTTTTATACATATATATGTATCATATATCATCATATACAGATATATCATCTGTAACACTGGTGTCAAAGTGAGCATGACTCTTGAAACTGGTGAAAATATTTCCACGACTTCAAACATAAGGTTTAATAGTCAGGTTTTGCTGTATGCTAAAAACAAAACTGGTTTTGATGGTGGTCTTAGCATGCATGTTGAAGGTTTGGAACCTAATCTGTTTGGGCAACGTGTACAGAAGAGGAGATGAGTGAGCTAGACAAACTAATGGACATAAGCTCTACTGGATTGCTCGCTTTAGGTAGAGATGAAGCAACGTCTAAATCCCACTAACACCAGCAGCAGCAGGCAGCCAAAGGCATTGTGATGAAATGTAGGAAACCGTTAAGTAAAGTGAAACTAGAAAGAAAGAAAGAAAGAAAGAAAGAAATGGGACTTGGATACCAATGAAATAAAATGCTAAATATAAACAATTGTTTCTTAATAGACCCTCTATACAAGTGTGTTATCTAACATGAAAAGGATTTTGTTACAGGTAAAATAGTTGCAAGGTACTTGAGGCAGTTTATTATTTTTAGAACTGTCAGCTGCCTATGAGGCAAATTTGAATACTATATTCTACAGCTTTAGCTTTTACTTAATTTACTAATGAACACAAAATGATGTTTTTCCTGTTATTTTCTTTTGGCTGGTCTGAATTGGGTGGGACTACACTGGGACAAGGTGATGCTAGCTAATTATTATTAGCTATAAAAATCAGAATTAGCAATAAATATCCTTATGTCCTCTACTGGCTTTACCACTGCCTCAGAAAATGTAGGCTTTAAGGTTAAAGTTAAGCTTTGTACAGGCTGGAAGAAAGAGAAGCAACTAACTTGCAAAACTAGAAAAAACCTAGCTGCATGCCATTATTGCTAATCACAAGTTTTTTAATGAATATAATAAAAACAAATCTAGAAACACTTTTATCCTTCGAAACTAGCTTTCAGACTATCTGCTAATCATAGTTGTTTGCTTGCTTGCAAATGAGCTATGTTTTCTTGTGTATATTTACTGCAGAAAAATCTCCAAACCCTGTTTATTTATTCGTTTGTGCCAGTTTTTTTTTTTTTCACGTCCAACTGAATATAAAGAATTCTGACTTGGCTTATGGTATTCTGAGGTGCACTTTCGTCTGTTTTAATGCAGAGTTTGCTGCTGAAGGATTGAGGGGAAGCATTATATTTTCCCTGACATTTTTATGGACTGTTGATGCATCAGCAGGCTCCTTAAGCAGTGTCTGGGCCGATCGCACTCTTGTTTGCGGATTCCTACTAACCTTGCCTTGCAAGGACTTGCACTGCATTTCTGCTACTTTCTTTACCATTTCCTCCCAGTGCATAATGTGGCAATAAGTAACCAAACAAACAGCAATAAAGCTTGTGTTGTGGAAAACTTGCTTCATTACATTTTACGGAAATTACCAGAATTGTGTATCACACATACTTAAATTGGAATGTTAAAGCCACACATTCTTTGTGTTAGTGCTTTTTTCATTGGTATTGCTACACCATATCAATATCCTGGAGTCTAAATCACACCTAGCCATGCTGGGAGTAATTGCGTTTGCACATTGGATGTGGCTGGTACAGATGTGCTTCAAAGCGAACAACACTTTCCTCGCTGCTCTCTCAAGCATCTACCGAACCTCTCAGGTACTGACACCCAGCCGCAGGTGGCAAATGACTACATCAAAGCGCTGCTTTAATCAAACTTAGCTTTTAATCCTGCCATTTATTTTAATGAGTCTGGCTAGGAGAAAAGGAAATCAATTTCTTCTCTCTCGATGCGTTTTGAGTGGCGGATTCGGGGTGTTTATGAGTTTTCTGCGCAGAATCGGGGAGATTTCATTTTGTTGGTGCCCTACAGAATTCTCCTTTTCTGTCATAAATGCAGCGCTGCCATGACTTTGGTTTGGGGCTGTCTAATTTCCAACTCATGGCACTGGGAGTCTGCACAATACCCAGTGCAATCATAAAATAAATATATCCAGCCTACGTCTGAACTAAATTTGAATACATCTGTTCGGTTCTGTTTTTGGGGTGCTTTTTGCAGATGCTGTTGAGCCACAAAATACAACTGATGGAGGACCAGATGCTTTCTAGAAGTCAGGTTGGTTGTGAATGCTTTTGCAGAGAGTTTTAAACTGGGAGCAAAGCGATTAGAAAATTATAAAGCTGCCCTGAAGAAATATAGGCTGATGCAGAGCCGTAAATCCTAAATACATCCTTCAGCAGGGCCACACAGTACTGCAGAACATGGTTTACTAGGATGTTATTAAGTAATTAGTGCCCAAGCTGGGTCTCAAGTCATGTATTTAAATACTTTTCTAGATGAGTAGTCTTTACATTAAGAATCAGGAAGTTAATGTAAATATAGCACAAATAGAGAGAGTGTTCAATGTAATCACTGTGCTTTGATGTGCTAAAGAAACTCAGCCCTGAAAGCTAATAAATCTGTCAAGTAATTTATGTTTGTTGCATTAGATGCTTTTTCCATTGCCACAGAGCCGAAAGGGGGTGGCTAAATAAGGAATAAAACACTACAGGGTGTGCTGTTATTGGAAAATAATCAGTGATGAGGCCTGGAGTGAAGAGGAGAACTGTAACCACACTGATTATTTTATCATTACTAAGTGTTTTATTTCTCTTTTTCCATATCAGTTTACCAATTACCAAAGCTTGCCATGTTACCAAGAAATCACAAAGTCCTCTGTGCTGAAGACCCTTCTGTATCATAAAATTAAAAGTTACAGCTTTTCTTCCAACAGCTACAAGCAATGACACTGGAGACTCCACCACACCAGCTCTGAAATTGTATAATACATTAGAATGCATGTAAGGAAGTAAACTTTGTCCCTGGAGCTACTGTCAGAGCTGAAAAATTCTGACCACTCAGAAATGAGCATTCAGCAATATTAGGCAGAATGAGCATGGTTGATAGCAATCCAAACTGCAATTATTCATGAAACATCCATTAAAAACTATTAGGCAAGTAAGTTAGCTAATGCCACTGATGAACAGAACAGGTTTCCTCTTCCTCTGGTTCCTCTTCCAGGCCAAAGACATGTGTTGTAGGCTGATTAGCATCTCTAAATTGTTCATAATGTGTGTGTGTGTGTGATTGTGCCCATTACTGAAGAGTCAAGGGTATCCCCTACCCTGTGTCTGGAGCGCCATAGGATACACTCCAGTCTTCCTGAGACCCTGTCTTGGATAAGCAACACAAAATAAATAAATAAATTGATGTATTTAAGAGACAGTTTGTGTCAGTACCAATGATACTGTCATTGTATAACTTTTTATCATTTTTATCATTGCTGACTGTCCACAGAAGGATGTTTCAAGGAAATAACGTTAAAGAAGCAGACCGTGAGGTCTTCAAGTCAACAAGCATCTCCTCAAACTTCAGCTGCGTTATGTAAAACAACCGTTCTCCATGTTACCTGATAAAAATGTATCCAAGCTGTTAAAAGACAAGTTTCATTAATATTCATTGATAACTGTAGTCAACATTTTTTCTTCCATTTTAAAATTCCTGTTTTCCAGCAAGTCTCATGCCAGTATGGGTAAATTTTGTGATGTCATGTAGAATATTGCAACATAACCTGAGGCAAAAAAGAATAAGAGGGATTCTGTAGAAATAAACAAATAATTGACAATATTTCCTTTTCTAAAGCCTCACATCCTTCTTTATGAGGACCCTGGGGCACTTTGTTTATTCAGGAGTATCTGCATTAGCTGATGGAAGGTGCCTGCTAATCTTTTCAGATTAGAGTAATTTAATCCAGGGTGTCTGGGTGGTTAGGGAAGCAGATGGATTTGGCAGGCTTGTGGAGTCTATACTTGATGCGAGTTTCACAAATCCATGAATTATTAAACAACACCTGCAGCAAATCCTGATCTTTTGTCCACTACCCAGAAAAGGCTGGCACCAAGTTTACTTTGCTTTTACTTAACGCCCTCCCGTAATGAAGATGTGGGCTTGTCCTGAGCAGACGCTGCATCCCACCGGACAAACGCAACAGCAGTTGTTATACTCAATTGAGTCTTCAGGGCTTTATAGCTCTCTGTCTAACAGTTTGGAGAGAGTAGTAAAGATGATCTTTTGGGCAGATGGTGGTTTTACAGTGTAGTAGCCTTGCTTGCGCTGGCATTTTATATAAACTGTCTAGCAAACGTGGGCAGGTTTTCTAGTCAACTAAGCAGAGGATTAAATTCAGAGCCTTTACGTTATTAATTTATTCTCGGTTGAGAACCAACCTTTTTCATCATCTGAAATGGTAAATATCAAAGTACTGCTGTAAAGTATTAGCAGGTGCCAGGGGTGCACTGGGAACAAAAATCAGCCTGGGGGTTTTGCTTCAAAGTGGCCCCCTACATTTTCACAAAAAACAACAACAAAAAACAAGTATCAAAAATACTGCTTTAGTAGATTCAAAATAATAGCCACAAACAATTTCTCCATAATTCTGATTTTATATATATATATATATATATATATATATATATATATATATATATATATATATATATAAAATCAGAATTATGGGTGACAATGTATAGTGCAATTTTAAACAATTTCCCTTCTATTCTATTCTAGTAAAAAACAGAACATTTATTCTAGTTTTACCCTGAAGTCTGTTTTGCTGAAGTTACTGAACTGTTTACTGATAAAGACTTGAGTGCAAAACTGTTTGTGGCAATTGCAGTCCTAATGCTATCATAGCAATTGCAGTCCTAAATCTATCTTTATGCTTTCTAAGTGGCGTGCTTTCTAAGTCTGTATTTAACAAGAACACACAAGACTCCTGAAATGCCAAGCATTCACACACTAGTTTTTTTTGTTTGTTTTTTAATATATTCACTGCTGATGCTGTCCTTCATTGTTTTTTTGTCATGCTGCCAACACTGGATGATGATAACAAAGTGATAAATACCTGCGCGTCAGGAAAAGCGAGAAAAAATCTTCAGATTAGAGCATTCTAACTCACATTGCATGGCCACATATCAGATATGTTGCCTAAGGCCTGAAACATATCTTATCTCTGTCTTATTAAGGAAGAAAATACCAGTCTAATCTATTTATCAATATTTATATTGATTGATATCAATACTAAACAAAAAAATTGAGTCAATTTTAATATTAAAATATTCAGCTGGTTAGGAAATGGCACCGGCTGGCAGAGTTCTCACAAATCACAATTGTTTTTATGTTTTTTTATTTTTGAAAGCTGTGCTGTATCTGTCAGCTTGTCCCTTCTTTTCTTTTCTCACACTTTTTCCACAGTGCCTTTCTCCAGTCTTGTCTATTCGACCTGCGACCACAAACTCAGGAAACTGATCATCGGAACTTAGCGGACTGAAATAATCACAAGAGTAGCATCTGAGTAGAAATGTCATGGACAGAGCAGACACCGGGAAAATTCCTGAACTTCCCACTGGCCAATGCACCCCTAGGGGAACACTCTGGTAAAACGAAGTGCAGTTAAGCATGGTTGGGGGAAATTGTATCAAGTTTGTCTGGTATATTGCACGCCCTGAGGAAATCGTGTCTGTCCTACACAAATATTCATTTTTGCCACATTTCAGATATTTTCCTTGTCAAAAGAGGCTAACAGTAATGTCTGCACGGTGATGCCAAAGTGATATCGGAAATGCCCATGAAACAGTCAGGACATGCTATATATCAAACAAACACAAATCATTCTTCCACTTCACACCTGTCAGGAAGTACATTCGATCCATCAGGAATTCATTCCACTCTGCATCATGTGCACAAACTGCTCAGGGACAAAAAAACCTGTGAAATGGTGGTGCAGAAATCATCAGCGCCATGACAGGCTGCCATTAGACCAGACGACTCTGTCTGTTCAGTCATTATGAGTCAGGTCCGCCGGCAGCCACCTTTTGTTCCCAAGCCGCCCAGCTCCACTGCTTCAAAGGACGATGAATGACCTCATTACATGCAGGCTGCAATATCTGTATCACCAAACAAAAGCTGCTTCGAACATCCAAGTCTCTTACAGCTCAGGTAATTTATGGTTGGAATAGGCAAGTGGGACCTGTGACTATGTTCCAGAAAATCCCATCGGCCGTTGTGAATATAGGACAGGGCATTTTTCTTAAATGTTGACCCACATGCCATTTTAGTGAAGACCATCACTGTTCAGATCAAGGTGACTGTGAAATCTCTTTTGGCAATTACAAATGGTAAATTAAAAAAATAACAAAAGAGCATTTTTGGACAAAATGTATAGCTTCTCCTTGATCTGATCTTCTCTCGTGGTCAATGTTTGCCATACATTGTGGTCATATGAAGGCACTTCAGTGTAAAGGTCTTAACATGCACTATGTGAGAAGTTACCTTGCCTGAGGCCCATCATATTTCTTGCAATTTGAAGCTTTCCTAATTTGTATTCTCAAGGAATAGATAGTCTGAAAACTACTTTGAGAGCTAGAGGGCACATGAAAAAAGCAGTGACCTGTCGCAGCAGATGCTATGCATTATAGGTTTATATTAAAGCTGTGGGTGGGCAGATTCCCGCAGATACAATGACAAGTGAGTAGTTAATCCTAGTGTATACCTTGCCTTGCTGTGTGGCTTGAGCTTTTAGTGATACTGTTAGCTGTTTGGTAATTCAGTATTAGTTGTATGTGGAATGTTATCTAGAAGAAGATTATGTGGGAGCAATACTGAAAAAACTGAGCTTCTGGCTGAGCAAAAAAAAAATGATACTGATTCAAATGTGAAATTTGACTGACATAGGTATCATTTAAAATGCATAACGCTATCTTCCACCAAATCTACCCTATGACCCTGATACATATTTTATACAACTTGATGCAAGTTTATCTTCACATCAGGGACAAGTCCTCATTACATAGCGTATGCTTATTATATCGTAACAGATTTTTAAAAATCAAATAATATGATATGGCCAGAACTGTTCCATTCACAGAAAGCTGAAAACAAACTGTTGAACCTAGTCCTGAAACCAAGCTGTGAAAAAAATGCAGGACTTCACAACAAACCTCAAGAGCAAAACACTAATATGTGTCAAGCTGACATGGCCACTCGCCCATTACGTCCTCCAGAGAGGACGCTGTCAATGGAGAGGAGCAATAGGCTGAGAGGCGGCATGGAAAAGGCTTAACAAGTCACTTTCCTTACAGAAACCTTGAAAAAAAAGCAATAGATGAAAATAGCAAGTGCTTCAATACAGTACAGTCAAATTTGTCTCCAATAAGAGTTCCCATATGTGTCACTGATTAATCTTTCGGTCAGCGTTATAGGAAATATGAAATGTGCGTAATGCCTAATAAACCTGAAAGTGAGAAGCTCTTAACCTACTCTATACTGCCTAATTGCTTTGTCTTGTGTCTAGCTCTGTCTGACTAAAGCTCTGTCTAGTCACATGAATTTGATTCACAAGAATGAATCATTGTCCTGATCTAATGTGTTTTTCCTGCTTTGCTGAGCTGACGACTTCTAACAATGCTATCTCTGCTGCTGTGTTCTTATCCACACTCCATCCGTCCCCCATCAACTACTGAATTAGCATTAATATGAAGAAGTGTGTGAAATGCCTTGAGGAATCTTACAGCTGAGTGTGAAAATTCAGAGAAAACCTTGAACTCATAACTGCTATTTAAAATTCATTTCCTGTCCCTGCTCCCAAATATTTTTTTTTTTTCTTCCAAGCACATATGAGTTTGAAAAAGAAATGGAATGTGTTTCTCAGGAGATCAAGATCACAAGGAGACACAGTTTTTGTTAGTATTGCGGTGCCAGGCGTAATCTTCAACAACAGTACACATCTAGGGCTTTCAAAAACAAGCGCAGACGACATTACTTTCACAATCGTTCTGTCTAAAACCCGGTCAATTTCCTGATGACATCTTCAAGGCTTTCAAATAAAAAAAAAACATATTAAAAATAAACTGTATACATTATTGTATATCATGATATACTCTATAACATCCAGATATTTTCTGTACTGCAAATGGTGCCTTAAGTCTTATTTAGATTGTTTCAATGAAGTAATATAATTATTATGTTACCCAGAATAGTATTTCTGGTATTTCATAGTATTTTTTTGTCATGTGTTTGGAAAATTCCACCATTTTTTTACCTTCTATAAAAGGACCTTTATTTATAACCCCATCCCATAATAACATATCCTGTCCCAATTGACTTGGTGGTATAGACTGCATTATATCCTGTGGAAAAAGAGGTTTAGTACTTTTTCTTCAGGATAAAGAAAGTCACTACAAGAAGTACATGCTCCTTTCTATCATGTCTTGCCAAAAATAAAACAGAACCAAGTACTGGCTAAGTTTCAAACATCTAACAATCAAATACCAATGAGGTTTGGTATTTCAAATACAAATGACATTTCTAAAGGTTTTAGTGAATTTATAGAGTTCCTAAGACATGTGTAGCCTAAATACATGTTATGGTCATGTGACCTATTAATTGTTGGTACCCTTCCATTTAAGAAAGAAAAACCCACAATGGTCACTGAAAAAACTTGGATGTCTCAGGAACATCAAGCTGCTTGGAGATGGTCTTATACCCTTTACCTTTAACATGCTTGTCTATAATTTTCCTTCTAATCTCCTGAGACAACTCTCTCCATAGCTTTCTGTGCTCCATGTTCAGTGTAGTGCACATCATGATACAAAACAGCACAGTGACTACCTTTTACCCTTTAAACAGGTAGACTGAGTGATTACAAGTATGAAGACAGCTGTGTTGCTAATCACAGGACACACTTTAGTTTAACATGGCCCTATGGTCAAATTATTTTCATTCATTTTAGGGGTACCATTATTTTTGTCCAGGCCAGTTTCATTAGTTTGTTTTATTGAAAATTTCTGTTGAACCATAATTTAAAAGCAATGTCTGATTTTCATTAGTCAATTTTCAGTAAAGTTTTATTTATTATATAAAACTTATTATATATTATATAAAATTATATAGAACTTTTGTCAGTTTCAGTTTCAAGTTATTTCAGTGACCATTGTGGTTTTTTTTTTTTTTCTTTAATGGAAGAGTATCAACAATTTTGTGCACGTGTGTAAGCCAGGCTTTCTCACCAGAGTCTCCAGATCTATAATTCTCATTTGAGATTACTGCTCTCTAGGAATAATTGCTTGTCCCCATGATATTTGCTGGCTGTTGAATGCACAGGTTGGTCAAAATGCTATAACTAGAACAAAAAAAACTAAAAAATAAATTATTTAAAATCAAATAATACTCTGAATATTTCTGAGTGATTAAGTCTTTGGGAGAATAAAAGAAATAGCAATTTCATTCCGAGCTGTCCTGCTGAGAAGGGCATTGTTATACATCACACTTAGAATGGACTCATTTACAGAAAAGAGCCACACTGGAGGAAATAGGAGAGTCAGCCCTGATACAATGGGCCATTTTTCAGAGTCTGGTGATGATGGCAGAGATACGATTACCCAGGATGATAATGGAGGCATCACACTGTGGCATGACTTCAAACATTGGAAAAGTCGAACTTAGTATGCTGCTTTGTTTGTCAGCTTTCTTTCGTCCTCTCCCTCTCCCTCTCTCTCTCTCTCTGTTGCCAAGCTAAAGTGTCAAAAATACATAATGACATCCAAATCATACATATTATCATAGCACACTCAGTCGATAAACCAAACATTCTCCATCACCATGAAAAATACTGAGAGTTTGTCATGGAAAATATGGCATTATCAGGTCTAGATGACAAGGAATGCAGCGACCCAGGGACCTAGCAGTCTAAGCAGGGTGCTTATCATGCCCAGCTCATTTTTGCCTGACTTACTGGTCAAGAATCAACATTTATCATCCCCTTTCACCATTCATCACACTGTCCACCTCTCCTCTCACCCAGCACTACAGCTTCACCTCACATGGCCCTTGTGCAAGCTCACAGCCTGGCATCTGGGGACTTCCACTCACAAAGTGGGCAAAGTGCAAGGAACAACTGGGGAGAAACAAGAGTATCTCAACAGGAGCAAAAAAAAAAATCACATTGAAAGGAGTGAATGCGTTTCCTCTTCCACCCTTGAACTCTTGTCCATGCCATGCAAGTAACCAGAGGTTATAAGGATATTCTTGACTGCTCCCTTACCAGCCAGCCAGCATATTTCATTTAATATCTTGCTCCTCATGTGATCTCACTTGCATTTGTTATGTATGGTTTTATTAAAGCTTCTGGATGTTTTGTACTTACTCTTCTTTGACATAGTCGACTGCAAGCTTCCTTCTTAGAGAATTACGTCAATAATTTTTTCTTCATTCTTTACTTAGCTTGTTTTAAATTTCACATCAGGTTTCAAAGCTTTCAAAGCAGCATTTCAAAGTAGCTATATCTGGCTGAATACGAACTGTGGATCGATGTGACAGTTGGTGTGTAAAGGTCACTTGCACAATACACTCATTTCACCTTTATGCTTTATGGTTTAATATAGTTAAATTTGTCACATTATGTTTTGACTCACACTGGAATACTGACAGTGAATATTAGAATAAATTCATTTAAACATTCAAAAAGTGTGTTGAGTAAGATTTTTGACAATGGCTACATTTTGTTTTTACATGAACTGTGTCAAAAAACCCTTTTGTTTGTTGCATAGAATTAGAAAATGCACAAACCATTTAATCCATGCTAATAAAATACAGACATTAATGACATTCTAATAAAAGCAATAAAAGGGTTTTGTTTTTTTTCATTTGTAGTGTATAATGCATTTAATGTATAATTTGGGTAAGTAGGTAACATTTTAAATCCAACAGCACTTACTTTTCCTCTTTCCATGATCTGCCAAAAAGAAGAATGATGCAACATTCTGTTGAAAAGGTTTTGTAGGTTTTATTTTTCTCTATGCTGTTGCAGCCTTTGACTGCTCTGTGTTTAGAATCAATACTAACTACACTGTAATGATTGTCACTGCAATTATTACAATTACAACCTGCTATGTGTCTATTGTACATCAATTTATCAATTTATATATTAGTTTTTCCATCATGTGCTGAGTTTAGGAGACGCTCTAATGTATCTTTGTTCATTTTTTCAAATTAACCTCACTTGCATCTGCTACATACTGTAAATATTGTATTTTAAATGACAATATTTATGTACTGTACAACTGTGTTTTAATTCACTAAGCACAAGTGTGTACATGACGTTTCTGCGTATTCCAACAGTCTTGTTTTTCAAAGGCGCAATATGGAGTTCTAAAGCAAACAAGGCGCAAAACATAAAAGGATTCGTATATTAAAATCCATTACTCAGTACTCCATTACAGTACTCAAACACAGAGTAACAAATGTAAATACCTCACATATAATTGCCCGGTAAACAATCTTGACGCTATCCAAAAAATAAGCAATAAATATGCATTAACAAGGTGCAAACCAAGAGCAAATCGAAACGCTGAAAATGGGATTGGATCAGACACAAAATAAAGAAAAGCGAATAACAAGTAGCAGTAAGCATGCGTTCGGTTAGACAGAGAGAAAGTGGAAATGGAAGAACAAGAAACAGTTGAAGAACATCAGAGATGCAACAGAACAAAACTGGAACTCAACGTTGGGGAATTCAACATTGCTCAACCCACCGGAGAGCAGTTTACGCCCGTATGTGAAGTCTGAACAGAGGAAAGTAAATCATTTATATTCAGTAACTGGCAATTGAAGTTTACTGACTGTGGATGTCAAATCAAACTGTGTACAGGTAATGAAAGCAATCCAACAAAGCCGTATGGATGAAGAATTAAAGCAGTAATTAATTATTTAAGCTGCTTATCTGAAATATGCACATTGGGGTTTTTTTGTCAAGGACATTTGTGTTTTCAATTCCTTTTACCTTAAATTTAAATACACAATGGAACAAAGCAGCACACCAGTCATAAAGTCACCAAGAATCCTATACATCAAAATGCACTTCATTTAAGGAAGAGAGATATTATACATACTGGTGTTCTTATACCATAATGATCATCACCCTGACCTGAGCAGGCTTGTGAGGGAGATCTAATCCAGAAACACTGGACATGAATCAGGAACACACCAATCCAGGCAATCCACCAATCCACCGCAGGCCACTGTGAACACACATACACATTCATCAACTCTCAGGAGCAATTTCTAGTGATGTTAATCTGCCTACCCATAGGGGAAAACAGAACAAATCCACAGACACTTGGAAAACATGTGAAACTTCACACAGACTGTAACCCAAGCTCAGGATCGAACAAGAGTCCCTGGAGCTATGAGGCAGCAGTGCTACCTGCTACACCACTGTGCTGGCCTGTGGATGGTAATTTCAGAGATAATAAAAAAATCCTATCAGCCTGGGAATGTCTTTTTTTCATTAAATGTCTTACAGTTGAAGCATTTGATAATATATGTAATAATGAAAATAGTTCTTTCTACAAATCCTGGCATTATTATGGCATATCTATTTTGCTCTTTTTTAACTGCATTAGCAGCAGGATGGGTGAGTAGCGTAAGAATCTGTGTTGTTTAAACATAACATAAGATATTTTCTAGTGCAGGTTTATGGTCTGGTGCAAGTTTACGGCCTTGTGCAAGTTTATGGTCCGCATCCTTACGACAGCAGTTATGCCTGAGTCGCAAAGGAATCGTTTTTTATTTAAAGTGAATCAGGAGAATCAATTTGGATATATGGCCAATTTTCTTTTTATTTCAATGTCTTATTTACCATTTTGTCTTGCGCAAGTTGTAGGTTAGTGATTGCCATAAAAAAACGAGAACATAGAAACTGGTAGTGTTTCATATTCAAAGGCAGAATGAGTGTTCAGGTGGCCAGTGATTGGTCAGTGTTACGACAAACCAGTACAATGTTGCTCTGATGGATACCTTGATCCTACAATGAAACATTTCTATCCTGATGGGAGTGGTCTCTTCCAGGATGACAATATCCCCAACCACATGGCCTGAGGCCTCTCTGATGGGTTTGATGCAGATTAAAATTGTGTAAATCATATGCTATGCACCTCCTAACCTAAACTGAACACCTGTGGGAGATTTTGGACTCATCAAAAGACCAAATGTGGGACTATATTTTGAAAGAACGGAGTTTGATCCTTTAGTGGTGTTTTACTCAGACTCTTACTTAAATCTTTCTTACCTAATCCATCTGTACCTGATAAGAATTTAAATACTTTAAATACTTTACTTGAATTGTAAAATAATACAATATACAGAACATGTTTCCTGTTTGATCCGAAACAACTGATAATTTTTAAAATAAAATAAAAATCATCTTTAATGAGACATACTGAGTTTCTTATATTAGTCAAATTGAGTGGTTTGCTAGTTTCCCAGTAAAGAGGCTAACTATGAACTGGCATTAAGTGAGTAAACTAAAACCACACGTGTGCAGCTTAAATAAACATAGGAATAGGAATAGGAAAATCCATTCAACGAGCAAATCTATTCAACAAGCAAATCCATACGTTTTTCAGGCAGAGCTGTTGCAGTGTTACAAGAAACACAACTCATTGGCTGTGACTTAACTAGGAAACTAAACAACCAACATTTATGCCAGTTGGCTAAAGAATAGCCTGCTGCTAAAAGTGAGAGCATGGTAGGCAATTAATTAGCCTTCATTTTAATTTGCTGGCTCTGCCATGATACAATTCCTTTTACTGTTCTGCTCATCCTTTTCTGTACTGCTTATCCTACAAGGGATAACACAAGGGACTCCGGGCACAAGGCAGGGGGTTCCCTGGACGGGGTGCCAGTCCATTGCAGGGCACAATTACACACATGGTCACACACTACAGACAATTTAAAAATGTCTTTGGGCTGTAGGAGGAAACTGGAGTACCAGGAGGAAACCTCTAGATATGCATTCTCCACACACACAGGGTATAAAACCCCTAACCCTGTAAGGGAGAGGCAAATATGTTGGTATTCACTTAAATTATTATTATTATTATTAGTAGTAGTAGTAGTAGTAGTAGTAGTAGTAGTAGTAGTAATATTAATTGAGTAAAACCTGCTCTTTCACCTCAAACAAATGAACAGTTTATGGTGGAAATGTCGGTTGTTGCTTTGGAGACAGTTCAGTTCAGCAGTCTGAGATACTATTAAGTAATTTGTCATTTGGTGCAAAAAATGTTCATTTTACTGCCACACAAAAATCCAAGGATGTCAAGCAGAGTGCTACAGTCTAAAAATAGACTGTAGCATTTGAGACATAGCTGATATTGATTTTGAGAATGGAGCATCTAAGGCAGCAGCAGTGTTTAAGACAGATACCTTTCATTGGATAACCTTATTAACCTACACTAAGTTGTCTGTTCATTAAATGTACACCTAATAAACTGTCACCACAGCACAAAATATACTTTTTGGTTTTCTATATCCTGAAGAAATCATATGACTTGCCTGTTTGAGATACTATGCAACTGTCTTCATATTTTACAACATATTGGACTGGCTAGTGCCTTGGATTTTTTTTTTTAATGAAAATGTTATTATGTTTTTGGTGAGGCGCAGAGGTGCAGTGGTAGCATGACTGCCTCACAGAAACACCTCTCAAAGACATGTGAGCTGGATTGACAACCATAAATTGCTCCGAGGTCTTAAAGAGTGTGTGAGAAGTGTGTGAGAAGTGCTTGGTGACTGACACACATCCCATACAGGGTGTATTCCCACTTCTCCCTCAGTGTTCCTGGGATCATTTCTTGTTTCATCGTCACTCAGAAGGTGATGAATCTGTTACTGATATTGAATGAATGAATTGTTGTGTGTGAATTAATACTGCACTTTAGTGTTCAACTATATGGAATTTTTATTCCGTGAACACTGTAAAACATTTCAAGTTGGTTATACTTAGACATAAAAGTTCACCTGCTGCCTTAAAAACATGACTAAACTCAACCTGACTTACTCAGAAGTATTCAAGGCTATGAATATTTTAAGTTGCATTTTGAAAACTTCGAAACTTGAGCTTATATCCAATATCCAATACTTGTCATGGCAATTAGAGTTAAAAGGGGAAAAAATATGTTCAGATAACTTAATTGTGTTTTCATGTCTTACAGAATTTTTTTGAGCAAAATGCCACATACCTTATAAAATGGACTTTAACCTGCATCTATGAGAGTTAAGAATAAACTAAAAAGACGGCCTTACAAGTTATTCTAAAGTTGCACCAGCAGCACAGATGCACCAGCAGCTGTTGTTACACATGACTATATATATATTTGTTCTTGTTTTTTTTGTTGTTGTTTTATTTGATTATTTTTATTTATTTATTTACCTTACATGACATTGTAAAAAGAAGGTTAGAGGTTCGATTCCCACCTTGTGTGTGCAAAGTTTGTATGCTCTCCCTGTAGTTTGAGGGTTTTCTCCTGGTACTTTGGTTTCCTCCATCAGTCTAAAACCATGTTGTAGGCTGACTGGCATTTCTAAATCGTCCATAGTGTGTGAATGGGTTAAAAGTGTGTGTGTGCGATTGTGCCCTATGATGGATTGGCACTCTATAGAGGGTGTCCCCTGCCTTGTACACCCAAGTCCCCTGTGATAGACTCTCTGCAACCCTGGTGCAGAAAATGGATGGATGGATGGATGGATGAATGGATGGATGGATGGAAGGATGGATGGGATGACAGTGTATATACACTGCAGTATATGCCAGGTTTAACATCCAAGTGTCTGAATCAGCATTGTCTTCACAACACTGTAACTAAAAGTAGCCTGTCTTTTTGTGCCTTGCAGGATTCCATACATTAGTGTCATTTTTTAATAATAATGCTTCCTCATTAACACATTGAGAACTGTGGCCCACACAGTATCAAGTCTAAATTAAACATTATATGACTCATTAGATAAAAGCACTTTACCAGTACACTATAACACTTATATGAAAAATGATGATAGAGCAACACAGTTCATTTTAGACACACAATATTTTCAACAACAGAATGGGAAAATTCCAGCTGGGAAAGTATAATTATAGTCCCACTTAAACAATTAAACAGAAAAAGTGGTCATGGCTCATAGAGTTATGTTTACAACAATGAAATAACAAATTATAGTGTCACTTGCCAAAAAATGTCTGCTTAACCAGCTGTGCCCAGCTGTGCCTGTTTCACCATGATGAGGGGAGCCACAAGCATTGCTTTTGCACTTTATCTCCATCTGCTGGTGAAGCTCCATTAGAGCTCTGCAGAAGTAAATCAGTTGCTGCTCCCTGGGGTGGATGTTATGATAATATTAAAAGCTAGGGTGGGATTTTGGGTTTAGCAGCAATCAATGCAGTGTATGATTCATTCAATGCTGAAAGGGTTTTTTTATTTTGTACTTAATGTATAAATAAAAAACACTGTCTCACTCATTCTCGGCATATGCTTTATCCTGCTCAGGGTCACTAAGCATCTCACAATCACTGAGCGTGTGTGTGAAGGAACACCAGTACATCCCAGGCCACCAAACAATAAATAGCAAGTACTACATGGGCCATGCTACACAGCAGATGGCTGTGCTGTTGGTACAGTACAAGGGCTTCTATCTGTCTTTGTTAATACTTCTGGTTTGCTCTAAACTCCCCAAAATATATCAGTAGTTGGATTAGCCACTCAAAATTAGTGAATCCATAGTGAATGAGTATGTCCAATGATTGATTGGCTTCCCATTGAGGATGCATTCCTGACTTGTGCTCAGTGTTCCTGGGACAGACTCTGGCTAATAAGCTATTAATAATGATGGGTGTATCTTACATTAATTAAAATACAATTATACAATATGGCCGTTGAAATGTATAGTTCAGTGGATAAAATGTTGTACAAATGATTTTAAAGGGTGTGAGTTCAAATCCCAACACTACCAAGATGCTACTGCTGGGTCTAAGAGCAAAACTTAACTCTAAACTGCTCAGTTCTACAAATGAGATAAAAGTTACTCTGGATAACGGTGTCTGCTAAATGCTATAAACGTATTAATGAAATGTAAATTGAAAAACAGTATGCATAAATTCTTTGAATAGTCCTATGTCTAAACAGATCTTTATCTATTTGTTTATTTTTTTTTACTTGTATGAAGTCACTTGTCAGGGCTTGTGTTTCATCTTGCTCGTTGCAGTCTGTGAGTGAACGGTACCTAGTAATACACATAGTTCTTTTCACCTTTTCCTTTTTGAAATCTCTTGTTCACTTTACAAATCCTCTTACAACCTTCAAAAAAACAACTGAAGGCTCAGCTCCTCCAAGTACTTGAATGTCAGTGTAATAATAACCCCAGACCTTTCTGTGTCTAGGTGCCCTCCAGTTTCTGTTCACCTCCCAGAGGTTGAACTGGTGATTCTAAATTACCTCTAGATGCGAATGATTGTGTGAACGTATTAGTGCATCTTGTCCTCTGATAGACCGAAATCCCATTCCTGCCTTGTGCACAGTGTTCCTAGAATAGGTTATGAATCCACTACATGAATGCATGAATGAATGAATTCACGATGACCTCAGAATGATTTGTTATTGTATGAAAATTGTGGCCTTCACCTGTCGAGCTAGTAAGCTCTGTTCACTGTGGATCTGTCTGTTCTTCATACAAATATCTTAAACATAGTCTTTAACAGATCTATGATGTGCTTTCAAACATGAGTGCATAATTAATGTACAAGCTAATGAATGTAAATAAGGGGTTTACGTGTGTTTGTTTGCTTGCTTACATCCGGGATTTCCTTCGGGATCAATAAAGTATCTATCTATCTATCTATCTATCTATCTATCTATCTATCTATCTATCTATCTATCTATCTATCTCTCAACCCCAAAATGGAATGCACTTACATTTTTCTAGGCCTAATAAACTATATTTAAAGATGTAATAAACACACAAGTGTCTATTGTTTGAACATCTGCAGCTCAGCTTCCTTCATCAAGCAAAATAAAAATGCAAATTTGATGTGATTCAATTAAAAAAGTGATATGATAATATTGCTCTCTAAGCCAGCCAATCATATTGGTCGGTGGGCGTTTACTTGGGGGCTGTTGACAGTCGCACTAGATTAACCAATCAGATCGCGCGATGGTTAAACCACGCCTCTCGACAACTGACGTTTATTTCCTGGTCAGTGTTAGAGCTTCAGCATTTTTCCCATATGTTTTGTCCCAAATAAATCTGGAGTGACCAGAACTAGTCTTAACGAGGAGACTTTATTATCTGCGGTTGAAGTGAGTTTTCGGATGTTTTACTAACTAAATCAACTAGCCGGCTAAAGCTTATGAGTAGCACATTAGCAACCTAACTTCATAAAACTTGGGCTGATTTTACATCCGACATTTTGTCCATTTGGGGTTTTAAATGAAACTGTTCGGTCTCGTGATAGCAATTACAAACTGATCTGATGCATGACAAGCAAGTAAACGAGGCTAGCATCCGAGTTAGCATCGTTTTATTTATAATGTTTATCATTTTCCCAATAGTATGACATGATCTTGTTTGTTTACCTTTTTAACACGGGAGTCTGATCACCTCCCTTGGCACTGGGAGAACATGTCAAACTTTTCATACGGATTCTCTTGCAAAATGGTCGTGTTTAGATTACGTGACCAGTCAAGCAGCTGCACATTCAGTACGTTTACATACAACCGAATAATCGGTTAGTAATCGGATTGATGGCTCGAACGAATTCAAAAGCCTTCATGGAAACACCTTAATCGGATTTGAGCCGATTGAAATTTAGATCGGAATTAAAGGGGTGGTGTAGCTCTGAAATAATACGCATAATCTAAAATAAATAAATGATATCCAGGTAAACACGTCTGACTGATTTCTCTGTAGGATTCAAAACTACACTATATTGCCAAAGGTTTTGGGACACACCTCCAAATCATCGAATTCAGGTGTTGCTTTTCAGGGGTTGGGCTCGGCCCCTTAGATCCACTGTAAAGAAATCTTAATGCTTCAGCATATCAAGACATTTTGGACAATTTCATGCTCCCAACTTTTTGAGAACAATTTGGGGATGACCCCTTCCTGTTCCAACATGACTGCGCACCAGTGCACAAAGCAAGGTCCATAAAGACATTGAGGAGTGAGTCTGGGACGTCTACCTTTACATGCACATGAACGTAATATGGAGTTGGCCCGCCCTTTGCAGCTATAACAGCTTCAGCTCTTCTGGGAAGGCTTTCCAAAAGGTTTAGGAGTGTGTTTTTGGTCATTTTTGACCATTACTCTAGAAGCGCATTTGTGAGGTCAGGCACTGATGCTGGACGAGAAGGTCTGGCTCGCAGTCTCCACTGTAATTCATCCCAAAGGTGTTCTATCGGTTCTATCGGTCAAGACTCTGTGAAGTTCCTCCACACCAAACTCGCTCATCCATGTCTTTAAGGACCTTGATTTGTGCACTGGTGCGCAGTCATGTTGGAACATGGGCCATCCCCAAACTGTTGCCGCAAAGTTGGGAGCATGAAATTGTCCAAAATGCTTTGGTATGCATTAAGAGTTCCTTTCACTGAAACTAAGGGGCCAAGTGAAACCCCAAAACAACCCCTGAATTCAATGATTTGGAGGGGTGTCCCAAAACTTTTGGCAATCTAGTGTACCTTGCGCACACATGCATTGCAGTGGTGTGAACGTGACTACAGATGTTCTATGCTTGTGTACATGTTTTGTTTAGAATATATGTAGTGCACATGTAAACAAATATTTGAATAAGGATACATTAAGATATTAGAATACATATAAACAGTACTTTCGGAATCTGCACCCAGACTGAATGTGTTCAAACTGTCGAAAATGGGGGCATGTAAACATACCTACTGATCTAACATATCGGTCAACATTGTACACGTTTACGGTAAAAAATATCAACTGACTGGATCCTAAAATATCAAACGTTATTGTATTGGCCATTTTATGATGATGGGATACTGTTGTTATTGTAATAAAGGACTATGAAGGACATTATGTTGTATCACCATTAACTACATGCATACTTAACAATTAGTTATCTTATAACTGCATAGTAACAAGTAACCACTTGATACGTGTACTTTATGCCAGTATCATTCTCCATTATCATCCATATTATCAGGAAATATGAGACATATTGTGAGCCATGAATGTCTTCAGGTATTACAATACTATGTTCTTGCTGCATCATCAGTCTCTATTCTCTATCCACTCTTTGTTCTGCTCCTCATAAATCCGCTCGGATCTTCTCTTCACTGTTTTAGATTGCACTGAGCTGTGGAGTATGAGTCCACAATGAAGCGGCGCTCGGACGATCAGGAAACAGCATTTGGGTCTCAGCGGCGGCTCCCCGGAGGCGCGGAAAGCTTTCATCACCGCGTTGTTGCTGCTGTATCTTCCACCTACGGGGCTGCCTCAGAAAACATGCAACCCGCTGCTGGTGTGCAGTACTCTCAGGTCTCTCAGACTTTTCAGATATGAGCTGGATGCTGTCTGCATGTCAGCTTTAAGTAGACAATTCTCAAATTAAATACCAACTGGCTTGCACAGCTAATTCGCTTATTTGATCTTTATCTTTATGTTAATGTTTCGTTGCAAATGAGTTCAGCATTGGTTCAGTTAAGCAAAGCAGAGACTGTTAGTGCTCCTGAAACAGGCTTTGCAATTTTTTTTTCAGGTGCCCTTGGCTCAGAGCCCTGGAGGACATGGACATAGCGACGGTCCTGCAGTGCACACTGGTGCACATCATCATAGCCCTGTGGTCCAGCCTACAGGAGCCGCCATGGGTCAGGTTCACTCTCATGCCCCGCCTGCTTTTGCTCCAACACCAGGCCAGCAGCAGTTCCAGAGGCTTACGGTACAACTGCAGTCCATATTCAGACTTCACAGAGTTGTTTCTGCCAACATGAATGTACTTTAACTGCTGATTGAGAGCTGATTGTGATTGCTGGGTTGTGTTTGGATGCCTGCAGGTGGAACACGCTCTTTCTTTCCTTGATCAAGTGAAGCTCCAATTCAGAAATCAGCCTCAAGTTTACAACGACTTCCTGGATATAATGAAAGAATTCAAATCTCAAAGGTCAGATTGAATTGACTGTGCTGGTAGAAGATATCAGGTTTCAAATTTCCAAATTATGTAGAGCATGCTTTTAATGCTTAAATCATTTTGTGAGGATTACTGTGAGTATGTAGACAGGTCAGAGTGTAGCATCTTGCACCATGGTGCTGTTGAATTCTCAAACCTAATTGGTTGGAAGATGTTGATGAACTTATTCTTTAAAATAGCGTAGGTTAGACAGTGGTTCAAGCTGCAGGGCCTGTTGCATGTTAATGCCATCGTTCTAATGCATTCAGTCTTTCTACAGATGAATAAAATGTGTCTATATTAATTATAATTAATTATATTGTGTCTATATCTTATGGTGAAGATTTCAGTGAGGAGATTTTTATTTAGCAGATTTATTTCGAATTTCCTAGGTCAGCATTTTTGTAGCAGTCAGACCTTTAAAGCTGTAATTTTTCCAGCGCTTAGAAAGTCTGTCTGTGTACAATTAAGAAATAGGATATAAGAGAGGCTGGTGAGGAAATGACTATTTATTGGTGCTATCATTTAAGTGATAATTCGTAGAGGTTTCCCAGTGTGAAACATAACTATAACAGTTTAAATTATATATAACGTTTCATTCTTTGATGAATAGAGTTGAGGTCATAAGTTTACATATGCTGTACAGAATTTGCAAAATGTTAATAATTTTAAAAATAATAAGGGGGATCATGAAAATTGCATTTTATTTTAATTTCCTATTAAACCAATAAGCTATTTCACATAACTGGTGTTTACACATAGCCCACAAGACACAATAATAACCTAATTTACACAAATGAACTGGTTCAAAAGCTTACATGCACTTGATTCTTAATACTGTGTGCTGTTCCCTGGCTGATCAACGACTGTTTATATGTTTTGTGAGAGTTATTCATGAGTCCCTTGTTTGTCCTGAGCAGTTATATTGCCCACTGTTCTTCAGAAGAGTCCTCCAGGTCTTGTAAATATTTTTGCTTTTCTAGCATCATCTTCTGTATATTTGACCCCATTCCAGTAGCTGTTATATGGTGTTGAGATCCATCTTTTCACATTAGAGGTTCACACACCTATTACAAAAAGTGCAAACATTCACTGAAGCTCTCAGCAAGATACATTAAGAGCTGGGAGGTGTAAACTTTTGAACAGGTGTAAATATGTTATAATTGTTATTATATAAGGTAATTACTGTGCAGTTACATGCCAAAGCACTTACAGGTTACTGATGTGTATGTTGTGTCTTTGTGTGTTTCCAGCATTGGTACACTGGGAGTGATTAACAGAGTGTCGCAGCTATTTAAAGGTCATCCTGACCTCATCATGGGCTTTAATAACTTCACGCCCCCTGGCTACAAGATAGAAGTGCAGGCAAACTACATAAGGACCCCAGGTCAGAGCCATCACATCATGCTGCATGGTGTTAGAGTACAGAACATCTCCTTTATGCAGCAAGCTCCATATCAAATAAGAAGGCTGTTAAAACGTCCTGAAATGTAAACTGAAATGCATGAAGCTGCAGTTCTTTGGATATTCCTATTTCTGTTTTTATGTATTTATTTTTTATCTATATGAAATCAGGGCTTGTGCTTTGTATCAATGATTGCAATCTGCAACAGAGAGGCACCTAGTAATACACATGGCTGCGTGTCTACAACTCACAATTCACTTGTGTCTCTGTGATAAAAATCTCAAATTCTTTTATGACCTTCAAGAAATGACTTGCTAGAGCTGCTCCTGAGTACTTGAATGTCAGTGCAGCCCTTTCTCTGTCTAGGTGCACTCTGTTTTGTTATCTGCTTGGGTTTCTCTTGAGGTCCCTGGTTTTCTTCCATTTTCCAAAAACATACAGGTGGTGATTGGTGATTCTAAATTGCCTCTACAAGCGAATATATCTGCTGATGTATTCATGTATAAAGCCCTGTGATGGACTGGCTTCCCATCCAGCTTGTAGTCCTGCCTCACACCAGTGATCCTGGGATACGGTCCAGATCCACCAAGACTCTGAACAGGAAAAAAGCACTTACTGAAGATAAATTGATGAATGAATGTTGACCTTGCGTGTCTGAAGATTTTATTTATTGTCACTGTGGTAATGTGTTATCTTATGGAAATTGTGGGCATTGTTATTTTAGCACTATATTTGTTCCAGCGTTGTTTGGCTGTGGCTTTGTTTGTTGATTTTTCTACAAATATTTTGCACATAGTCTTTGATGTGACCAAAGATGTGAGACACAGGAGTGCTGAGGGTGTGGCACCCTCGACTTTCAGGATTCTTTTAACTGCAGATGCAACTAATATAATGAAAAGATATATGTTTAAACCAATAAAGAAATAAACCAACTTTAAAACTGAGTATTTAGAGTATTTATTCAGCTGTATGTCAGAGATATATGATATTCCTTTCATGAAACAGCTATTTACCAATGATTACAATTTTGAATGCGTTCATCAGCAACCCATGAGTCTACGTGATGAAAGCTTGTGCTTTCCAATTTCTGAGAAGTTGTGTTTTGTCTGATTGATTTGAAGAGACATTAAAACAAATATGAGGTGAGGTACTGACCGTTTATAACTACTAGAATTCAAGATTCAAGAAGCTTTATTGTCATTTCAACCACATATAGCTGACGCAGTACATAGTGAAATGAAACAACGTTTCTCCAGGACCTGGTGCTACATAAACATACAACAACAAAGTTCAACACAAAACAACACCACAGAGCTAGGACAGAAGTTTGTCTTCGCCTCGTAAAGTGCACAGTGTGCAGCTAGGTGCAAACAGAGCATAGACAAGACAGTGCAAAAGACAATAAATACAAGAAAGACAACACAAAAGAACACAGGACACTTAGCGCCGAAAAGAAAGAAAAGAACGTGTAATGGAATGTAAGTGAAATAAAATAAGATAAAGTGAAATGATGTAAAAAAGTATTGTGCAAAAATACACAGCAGCGGTTGAGGTAGTGCAAATAGAAATAAACATAAATATGACTATAGCAGCAGGTGACAGGTAGAGGTAGTGCAATAAGTAATGAACAATATAAATTGTGTGTGCTTAGAATGTAATAAGTTACAGGAACTAACCTCTGTATCGGGAGACCTGCACTGGAGACTTCTTCCATCTATGTTAAATAAATGTCTTCTTATCAAAAAACTTCTTAACATATTAACTTTATACAGTTTTCTTTGTTAAACTACAAAACTTTTAAAATCTATCATCAGGCTTAGATTAGTTGTTAGTGTATGAGAGGTTGCATTAGAATGAGTGCATCAGTACTATTATCAGAGCCATGCTGTTATAGGAAATTAATCAACAGTTGTGATGCATTAACTGTACTAGGATACGCATCATGACTTGACTCTCATTAGTGTGTTGTCACAACACACACCATGAATGCTGCTTAAAACTGAAGGAGAAATCCGACTCCCGTATTCCTAGATGTAATTGCATTCATAACTACTTAATTTTCATCTTAATAATATAGAAATAACATCTGTGTGTTTGTAACACAAAAAAATGCAACCATCAAACAAGTACTCATATTTTTCCTAGGCTTATTAGGATCTATTTAAAGATCTTGAAGAGGACACGCATTTTCCTGAAGCAGATGTTTTGAACATCTGCAGCTGTGTTTATTTCTTCAAGCAAAAGATAATGCATATTTGATGCGTTTCATCTGAGAGCCAATAAGATAATGATGTTGGTCGCTAAAACAGGCAATTACATTGTCCGGTGGGCGTTTACTTGAGGAGATTAGGCGGGAAGCGTCACTGGATTGACCAATCATGTGGGCGATGGGTGTTCCCATGCGCAAAGACACGCCCTCTCGTTGAAAAATCGTTCTGAGGTTGTTTTCCCGATTTGAGCCAATTAGCACGCTAGCATGTTCCCGGAGCTCTGGGCGCCTTGGATGGAGGCTTATTATATTTCCCCTCATTAACACGTCCATTTTTATTTTACAGTACTGATCTCTTTCAACGATTTTTCCCACATATTTTTTCCAAATAAATCTGGAGTGACCAGACCCGAACTTAAGGAGGAGACTTTGTTGTCTACGGTCGAGGTGAGTTTTCTGATGTATTTACTAACTAGCTAGCTAACTAGCTAAAGCATTATGGATAGCACATTAGCTTCCTAGCTACACAAACCGTGGGCTGGTTTAACCGTTTTGCACGTTTACGGTTTAGCATTAGATTCTGTGTGCTCGTGAACCCAAACACAAACTGCACACTATTTGAGTTGGAGACGTCTTGCTAATCGGATGCATGATCAGCTAGTTAGCGAGCCTAGCATCTGGGTGAGCATAACGCGTTCATACCCTTATGAACTTGATCATTCTCCCAGACTCAATAACGATCAACTAACGCACTGCAATCGGTATAGGTTATTCTTTATTTCCTTTTAAGACGCAGGAGTCTGAGTTGATAGCTAGCATTGTTTTTATTGGTGGAGCGGCTAGAAGTCATTGAGCAGGACTTCCTGATTTCATAGCTAGCTAGAAAACAAGCTAACAAGCTTAGCATGAACCCAGGGAAGAAACAAGCTGGGCAGGAATTAATTACTGCAGAGCCGTTGTCTAGACATTTTATTCTTTTATATAGTTTACCTCTACAAACGTTGTCGGTTGTTAATGCCGAAGTAATAACTGTAATATTTATCAGGATAGCAGACAGACAGAGTGCCGCTGTACATTCACTTATCCACGTTAACAACCCTCTGGTCGCTAGCTAATATTTGCTATGGACTTAGCAAGCCTGGCTGGACTAGTTGACCGTATTTTATATTTTATCTGCTAATCCATACTTCACCCAAGAGTCTATAATTCGTCGCCCTATATGACATGTTCAGCCACGATTCGTTGATATTGCTGTAATTATACGAGGGAATTGATTTAAGTAGCATAGCCAGCTAATGGTAACGGAGTCCAACACCCGGGTAAATTCTCGAAGAGGTTCAGATTATTATTTGCGTTATTGTTTTGTTTCGTTGCTGGATTTTTTTTTAGTATTATGTGTCACTTTTGTTTACTGCAATGTGTATATTTCAGTGTTAGCTAGCTAGCTGTGTGGTGTGTAATGGTTGCCAGCTGTCTCAGTCGCAGGCCTGTAGCGCGCGCGCGCACACAGAGGGGGCGGGGGTGGGGAGGGAAAAGAAATCAAACTCTATGTACAACTATGCAAACTTTTTTTTTTTTTTTTTTTTTTTAAAGAAGTTTGGCCGCTCTTCTTCAAGTCCGGGGTTTAGATTCCTCATTTAAAGAAAGTTGAGAGAGCTCTCAACACTCTTTTCCTGGACATGGGGCTGTGTGTCAGTGAGGAGAGCTGGAGAGCAGAGCGAGGCTGCAGTGCGGCTTGTTGACATTGGCTTCAGTGTTAATGGCAGCTGCAGACTGCGAGCTTAAAGCCACTGAAATCTCTCTTCACTCGTGTCCAGCTCAGCTGTCTTTCCATTATTATTTTACTTTTTAAACGTCCAGAGATTGTTTCAGTGTGTTGTCGTCTTCACAAACCCCGAAGGTATCATTTTGCTTGGGCCACAGTTTTACACAGATTGCTTCAGACTCTTAACCGGAACAAGTAGCTCAGATAACGCGGATATTTGTGTAAGAATTTTGTTCCAAAACATTGTTGGTTTTTGGACATACACCTGTACAGAACTTTACAATAGTCAAGGAGTCACTCCATTTATCGAGTAGCCGCTCGATCCTGGAGGATCTGGTCAGATCCTTGCGCTGGGAATGAAGTGGGAATACACTTCGGAAAAGATACTGTCACATTTAGAAGCTACTTCCCAACCTCTAATCAAATCAACCAGTTGCTCCAAGATGTCACAGACTCTTTTTTTTTTTTTTTCTTTCCCCCAGTGATTGTTTTTCGTCCAAAGTTTCTTGATTTGTGCTGACTTTCAAAATTTTACATTTTCAGACTGTTTTGTGACTTATGGAAAATTGCTTGAGTTGGTGAAATTGCGAGCCCAGGTTCTTCTTTGTAACTCCTAGCAGTATATACATGTGTAATTACTTGTACTCCTGTTTCACAAATGTGAATCGAAGACTGCTTTTGCATGAATGTACTTTGTGATGACGTCACACAACGAGTCTTTGCCCAACTCTGCGGTAAAACTTGGTCATTTCTGCGATTGCAAAAATCTTAAAGGGACTGGCCAAGATTTCTTTTGGGTCAATCAACAAACTGTCATATCCACTTAAATCTAAAACACTGACTTTGCAGGCCGTGTCGATTGAGGAGGAAAATTTCTACGACACGTGTCACAGTGAGCTGCCTGGAGCATTTAGTAGTATAACGTACGTTGTTTTACACCTGTTAGTTTGTTTGTCTATTCATAAACAGACTGAAATCGATACTTTTGGTTTGTTGGCTGCTTGGTTTGATTCAGTTTCACACAGCACATAATTGAGTGAACTTCAAACAAACGTTTGCCAAGCGTGTTTAGAAATCACCAAAGTCTGTCGAGCGTAAAGAACACCAAGCCAGTGTTTTATAACTTACTAGATAATTATGTTTACATATATTACTCAGTAGAGAAAATTTAATATATTTTTAGGTTGAGACATCCAGAGTTTGTCGTCTTCTTTTGTTTTTCGCTCCAAACATCCTGACCACATTGTGTGTCTATAGCACAACAGGTCAAACTGTGCCTCATGGCTCACTTTAGCAGCTCACATAAAAAGAAAAATGCTGCATAGAGCCCAAAATACACAATGTGTTTGCTTCACTTCCTGCAATTGAGTCGATTCAGGGTTGAATCACATTCAGACTTTAATCGAACCGTGCTAGAGTTTGTTTGGGACTGGACAGAGATGATCTCACTCTTGGAGGACTGGTTGGTCCACACCTGAGTGCAGTTTTTATATTCTCACTTGCCTAAAGAATTAAACAGGGCAGAACACAACAGGGTTCAAATCAGATGGACATAACACCACATGTGTGAAGTTTCTCAGCCAGAGCTGTGTAAAAAAAATTTAAGGAGTTGCAGATGTTTTCAGTATTTGTATAAGAATCTTATTGCAAAAATGTTTCAATGTTCAATAGCATAATTTGGTTTTTATGTTAGGAAAAATGGTGAGAAAATGATCTAATCATGGAACTTTAGAGCTTTTTAAGTACTTGAAGGGTGACTTTGTTTTTTGTTACTACCCAATGAAATTTTATGCAGTATTTGAGAGAAAAAGTTTGTTTGTTTATTTATTTATTTAAGTCTGGATATATATATTTTTTTGCTTTTTTGTACTTTTTGTATGCACATCCCAATCATGTTTCTAAATGTTTCCACCATAACCAATATCAGAGGTTCAAGTATTACCTTTAAAGCTCATTCTTGTCTAATATTGTGTATCTTGTTAAAAACAACAATATAGAGTAGTTGCTATCATTCTTAGAACTGTATAGTAACACATTGCTGATCACCTTATGCCAGTATCAGCTGTTTGTTTCCTCTGGTTGATTCTTAATGTCCTAGAATCTTAAACAGTGAATTTAAAATGAGCCACTATTTATTGCCAGGAAATATCGCTATGTTTTTCTGTAGCATCAGTCTCTAGTCTCTCTTGAATCCATGTTCTGCTCCTCATAAATCCGCTCGGATCTTCTCTTTACTGTTTTAGATTGCACTGAGCTGTGGAGTATGAGTACACAATGAAGCGGCGCTCGGACGAACAGGAAACAGCGTTTGGGTCTCAGCGGCGGCTCCCCGGAGGCGCGGAAAGCTTTAATCACCGTGTTGTTGCTGCCGCATCTTCCACCTACGGGGCTGCCTCAGAAAACATGCAGCCCGCTGCTGGTGTGCAGTACTCTCAGGTCTCTCAGACTTTTCAGGTATGAGCTGGATGCTGTCTGCACGTCAGCTTTAAGTAGACAATGCTCAAATTAAATACAGCCTGCTCAGTTCATTCACTTTTTATTGTAATGTTTAGCCATCTTCGTTATCTAGAAAGAAATAAGTGCAATATTGGTTCAGTTAAACAACACAAAGACCATTAGTGCTTATTAAACTCGTTGAGTTACATTTTTCCGTTTTCATTTTTCCTTTCAGGTGCCCTTGGCTCAGAGCTCTGGAGGACATGGACATAGCGACGGTCCTGCAGTGCACACTGGCACACATCATCACGGCCCCGTGGTCCAGCCTACAGGAGCCGCCGTGGGTCAGGGTCACTCTCATGCCCCGCCTGCTTCTGCTCCAACACCAGGCCAGCAGCAGTTCCAGAGGCTTAAGGTACAACTGCAGTCCATATTCAGACTTCACAGAGTTGTTTCTGCCAACATGAATGTACTTTAACTGCTGATTGAGAGCTGATTGTGATTGCTGGGTTGTGTTTGGATGCCTGCAGGTGGAAGACGCTCTTTCTTACCTTGATCAAGTGAAGCTCCAATTCGGAAATCAGCCTCAAGTTTACAACGACTTCCTGGATATAATGAAAGAATTCAAATCTCAAAGGTGAGATTGAATTGACTGTGCTGGTAGAAGATATTTAGCTTACTTTCTTTTATAATGTGTGTTTAATTATTTATTCGTTTTAGGGAAATGCAGACTGGACCGAATGTAGAATTTGTAGCAGCATTTTTTTTCTTTTAGAGACATTAGTATTATTTAATCAGTATTGAACTACTGGCCAAAAAAAAGTGTTAGTACGTCTTATACCACAGCGCTGTTGAATTCTCGATTCTGATTGGTCAGAAGATGACGATCAGTTCTTTCTTAGTAGTTCTGCACTTGTTCTAATACTTTGTCATCTCTGTGGTAACAACAAATTAAAAATAACATTAAAAATCTGGGTAAAAATCTTTCTGTGAATAAATGTTTATTTAATGTTTATTTTAGAAGGAATCAGGAGTGTCAGCACTTTAGCAGTCTGAGGTAAAGCAATAACTTTTACAGCACTTGGAAAGTCTGTCTTTTTTTTTTTTTTTTTTTTTAGCTTAAAGAGAGAATAAAAGACGTGGGTGAAGTGTTGACTGTTTATAGCTGCTAATGTAAGCGATAGAAATAGTGTTGGTGAATTGCTGCGGCGTAAGACACATTTTGGCTCATGCTGTTATTGGAAAATATTGCACCGGGAACAGCGTCTGTCTCTTCGCATGGTATTACATCACACCAACCAATCGTTGATTTTTATTTTTTCCTTGTAGCAGCACATCATGGTACGTTTTATTCCTTATATATCATATTCGAGCCCACATGCAGCAGTGGAATGAGCTATTTCCAATTTGCATATTGAGAGATTGAGTTTCCTCATGAGTGTAGGTACTTCATGCATTATTATATTAGCTGATCACTTCTTTTGTCCATATACCACATCAGGCTACATTATTAATCTTTCATCCCGTATGAAAAAAGTATAGTATTACAACAAATTTCGTCTGCCATAAATTAAATACATTTATTTGCACATATTTATCAGTAGACTAGCTTTATTATTGATAATGTGTTCATTTGTTTATAGCAGTTACTTGTTGAGTAATTACTATGCAATTACATGTCAGAGCACTTACTGGTTATTGACGTGCATCATGTGTCTGTGTGTGTTTCCAGCATTGATACACCAGGAGTGATTAACAGAGTGTCGCAGCTCTTTAAGGGCCATCCAGACCTCATCATGGGTTTTAATACCTTCTTGCCTCCTGGCTACAAGATAGAAGTGCAGACGAATGACTTGGTAAACGTAACAACCCCAGGTCAGATCCATCACATCACGCCACATGGTGTTTCAGTGCAGAACATCCCCATTACGCAGCAGGCTCTACACCAGAGCCAGACTTCGGCCCCCACCAGCACTGCTGCTCTCCCCATGCCCAGCCAGCCCACGCCTGCCAAGATCAGCAAGGTACCATTACAGGAGTCTTTTATGTTTAATTGTATAGTGGCTGTTTAGGTGACTTTGGGTGGTGGAACGTTTAGTTGAAGGTGTCTACTTTGTCAAACATATTTAAATGACGGTCATTTTTATATAGCAAGACGTCAGGTCATATGCCGTACATTTGTGTGTATGTCATTTCTGAAATAAAACACTTAAATACACATTTCCATGTTCCCTGAAGCCCATGCAGTCTCCTGCCCTGACCCCAACCAGCCAGCACAATCCGTCCATCCCATCCTACGCCTCGCCCCGCTCCCCCTCAGTCCAGTCTCACACGCCGGTGAGCAGCACACCTGCCAGTGCTCCTCCACTGCAGAATAACCAGCCCGTGGAGTTTAACCACGCCATCAACTATGTCAACAAGATCAAAAACCGCTTTCAAGGCCAACCAGACATCTACAAAGCCTTTCTGGAGATTCTGCACACATACCAGGTGAGAGGAGAGATGGCGTAGATCAGAGAGTAAAATTTTATTTTGCCTTGAAGTGCAAAATAATAATAATAAAAAAAAAAAAAAGAACAGTGCTTTTTAGTGCAAGTGGTCTAGTGGTGTTTTGAGCGAAAATAATATCTCCTCTATTAGAGTCTTTTTGGTGTCACAGTATACATTTGTGTCTACATATTTAATCTAAAAATAATTACATTAAACAATTTACTGCTATTAATTTGTTTTTTTTATAAGAAGCACTGAAACAAACCAGCAAACGTTTTATAAGGATTACTTGAGAGGTGCTACATTTTAAAGACACATTATTTAGTCTAAATAAAAGAAATGGTATTTGTGCAGAAAGAGCAGCGGAATGCAAAGGAAGCAGGTGGGAACTATACTCCGGCTCTCACCGAGCAGGAAGTGTATGCTCAAGTTGCCAGACTTTTCAAGAACCAGGAGGATCTGCTATCTGAATTCGGACAGTTCCTGCCAGACGCCAACAGTTCTGTGGTACGCAGTTTGCAGATTAGTAACTTAATCCATAGTGATTGCACAAATTTGGTTGGTAATTAAAAATGGTCGTCTCTTGCTAGTTATTGGGCAAAACGAGCACAGATAAGCCCGAGTCTGTGCGCATGGATGCCAGTGGTGTGCTGAAGAGACCTCAGCTCAACAACAACAAGCAGAGATTTAATCAGAATGGCTGCCAGATTCGCAGACATTCTGGGCCTGGTGCTACTCCCCCCTTAAAGGTAAACCTGCTTCATTGGTGCTGTTTAATAAATGCCATGACTTTTTTTTTTCCCCCTCCTGGATTTTAGTGTGCCTCATATTTGCAGTTAAGGACATACTGGTGGTTTTGTTTGCCATTCTGAAACATTGCCTACTTGTTTTTTTATTAATAGAAGAAGCCAAAGTTTATGGGAAAAGAACACCCAGTGGCTGAAGGCAGCAAATTTGGAATTGGCACTGAATCTTTGTTTTTTGAAAAGGTAAGTCTATGTAAAATTGCCTTCTAGCCAGTGGTGGAAAGATCATTAGCTAGCCCACAAGGCAGGTGGACTCTCCAGGGTGCGCTCTCTCTCTCTCTCTCTCTCTCTCTCTCCCATGTTTCCGTTGCCCAGAATTGATGCAAAAAATACTGACTGTCATAATGTAATAATAAGACAAGCCTGTTGAGTGCTTTAATGCAGACTTAAAGAAATAGACTGGAATATAATTATTGTCTTTCTGACAGTTTCTACAGTAGCATATCATTTCTTTTGTGCTCTTTGTCACCGGCAAACTTTTCAGCTATGAAATACGCCTTAATTTGTCCTTGCACATTTAACTATGAGTAGACTGCGTATTGTTAATTTTATCTCAGGGTTAAACAGTTTCATTTCTTTTTAATTCTGAAAAGAACATTCATCATTTGTCTACACAAATGAATATGCTTATAGAAAATCATTTTATCATCAACCCGAATGCATAAGGGTTGATGTGTATAGTGCACCAGGCAGCTTGACCAGCTTTGTCCACCCTTGCTAGAGCAGTCTGTAATATGTGCTTTGAATACAGAACACAATACACATGAATACATAAAATGTGTAAAAATGTTTTTATTTTAAACCTCAGGTAAGGAAAGCACTAAGAAGCGCAGAGGCCTATGACAATTTCCTGCGTTGTTTAGTAATCTTCAATCAAGAGGTGATCTCCCGAGCAGAACTAGTGCAGCTGGTGCTACCTTTCTTAGGGTAAGTGTGATAATGTTAATGTACCAGTGAAAGACCTTTATGTCATGCATTATGAGGCTGTGTTAGATATAGAGTGTAGTGTTTATATTTATCTTTATTAAAGGTGCTGGTATTTTTCTATATAGTATGGGATTCTGTCCAAGTATACAGCTGAGCAACTGAGATTGAACCTGAACTATATACAGTTTGCTTTTATAAAGGTTGCACTGATGTGTTTTTCTTTCCCCCAGACTGACAACAAATAAATATTTTTAGTATTTATCTCACATGAATTTGCACCTTCATACTCAGTGTAGACCCTGGTGAAAGGAAACATGTGTCTTGGCACTTGTGCAACTGAAGTATTACATTTTCTTGGCACTTCACTGAAGCTTCCTGCTTCTGAATAGCATTGTGTGTGCAATTGTTAGCATCTTGCACTCATTTTAACGGCCTTGCACACGGATAATGCTCTGCGCCCTTGTGCCGGCCGCCCTCGTGCTCGCTATTAAAGGTACTGCTTAAATGCAGTAAGATGTTTTTATCAGGTTACTTGAAAATGCCTGAGTTATCACAGTATGCAGTCTGCTTTGAAAATGAAATATGTCCAGATTGCTGGCATTTGGGCATTAACAGTTACAGCACGTAAAATCATGTTATTGGTTACTAGGCGATGCATACTCTTTTACAAATGAGCTCAGTATAGGACCAATACCAGTACTGGTAACAGTGCATTTCTAGCTTTTTATGATTACGCCCCTTTAGCTAAATTTCTGCTAAAAATCTCTCTAACAGCAGTGCTAAGGGGCCCAAGTAATTAGGTGTGATTTTTTTTTTTTTTCCTTCTCCCCATTACTAATTTCAAACATTTCAATAATAATTTTCACAGGAAATTCCCAGAGCTGTTTACTTGGTTCAAGAACTTCCTGGGCTACAAAGAGTGTGCCCAAATAGAGAGCTTTCCCAAAGAGCGTGCCACAGAGGGCATTGCTATGGAGATTGATTATTCATCTTGCAAGAGACTGGGTTTCAGTTACAGAGCTCTGCCTAAGAGCTTCCAGCAACCCAAATGCACAGGGAGAACTCCACTCTGTAAGGAAGTAAGTGACTGTGATCTATGGGTTCTTGCATTTTAGTGGCATGTTTTCTGCAGTAGTTATGTTGGCTTGTTCTTAAGGATTTCCTGAAGCAAATAATGACATTATAGAGGTTTTGACAACAGAATCAGTAACAAAACTGGATAAATGTATAAATAGAATTTTAATCAACTCAATGCTTTAGGTTCTGAACGACACGTGGGTGTCTTTCCCGTCATGGTCCGAGGACTCGACATTTGTTAGCTCAAAAAAGACACAATATGAAGAGCACATATACCGATGTGAGGATGAGCGCTTTGAGGTATGAGAGTCCTCACAACTTGATTATATGCTATTTTTTATTTAATTACCCCACTTACACAATACGTTTAATTTCTTGGCAGCTGGATGTGGTGTTGGAGACAAACCTGGCCACTATCCGTGTTTTGGAGACTGTTCAGAAGAAACTTTCACGAATGTCAGCAGAAGAACAGGCCAAATTCAGGTTGGACAACACCATGGGAGGTTCCTCCGAGGTCATTCACCGCAAAGCCATTCAGAGGATATACGGGGACAAAGCCGCAGACATAATTGACGGTCTCAAGAGAAACCCCGCTGTCTCTGTACCGATTGTTCTAAAAAGGTAAGCTTGAGATTCATGGTTAAAAATAACCAGTCAGATGTAATACATTTCACAAAAAGTTCAAGTAAAGAAGAAAGCAATCCTTAAGCTGTCTAACCCGAGCTTCACAAAGTCCCTAATGTTATTATAAAAAACATACTTTGACAGGTGCAACTTTTGTTTAAGATTTTTTTTTTTCTTATGTGATGGGCACAGATGCTATAACTGTGTTTTTCAGACTAAAAATGAAAGACGAAGAGTGGCGCGAGGCTCAAAGAGGCTTTAACAAGATCTGGAGGGAGCAGAATGAGAAGTATTACCTCAAGTCATTAGACCACCAGGGTATTAACTTCAAACAGAACGACACGAAAGTGTTCCGCTCCAAGACATTGCTCAATGAGATCGAGACTCAGTATGATGAGGTAAGACAAATCCTGTCACTTTTTATAACCATCTTTTATTTTTTTTATTTTTTTTCCCCCAAGTAAATATATGTGGATAGCTGTACAGTGCAGGGTTCTAATGTGCCCTGGAAAAAAAATGACAAATTAGTTTTCTGGTCTTCAGAAGCACATGGGGAAATAAGAAAATGGATCAAGTGATTTGGAGGCATTAGCAGGGGCAATAAAAAGCGTAAAAATGAACCATTAAGCCACCGAAAATGAGCTATAGTACCCCTGTACCTGAATATATTTACGTTAGTCTTATTCGTATTGCTTAGCATATTTGAAATTTAGACCAGCGGTGCATGCCAAATGATGAGCTGTACACTATGTACTCCATGTCCTCTGCTGTCTAGTATATAAATGTTAGAAGGGTAGTATCATCTGAAACAGATAACTTTAAGTATATGACAAGTGATCTCAAACATGTAATGCAATTTTTAAATGTTGAAAACACCTGTGAAACAAGCTAGCAGGAACTATCACTTGCATTATTTAACTATTATCAGTGTTTTTAATAAATATAAATATATTATTAAATTAAAATAATGTTAATAATTGTTTTATAAATAGTAATAATATTTATAACTATTTTATAAATAATATTACAATTATATTATTAAATAAAAACCATTAAATAAAAACCTTTTATCTTTTAAATAACAAGCACATTTAATCTGATTTATTATCAAGCTTGCATTCTGTGGAGAGTCTGTTGTTCAAGTTCCTGTGAATGAGCAGTTATCCAGATATAGAAACAATAATGTATTACAAGAAGCAAATTAATATAAACTTGCTATTCCTTAACCTGGCCGCGATTGGAAAATAACATAAAATGATTTAATTATGTAGTTTACTTACTAAGTAGGGCATGGTCAAAGTTTGTATTTTTTTTATGTTGTTTTTGGTAGATAGATATTGGTACAAGTGAATCATTCTGAGATGACATTCAATGAGCAATGGGCTTTATATAAAAAATTAAGAGAACTAAAATATTGTTTGCTAAAATGAAGTGGGACCTTGAACCTGACAGAACTTTATTGAGAACTTTTATCTTGTGCTAATATGAAAAAGACTGAAGGAGATTATGTAATGGCTCGTGTTTAGTTTTGATATTTGTGAACAGTCCCTGTTCTCTTAAGCCATGAGGCATGTGACACGTGGGCACTTGAAAGCAACAGCAGAAAAGTGTTTGTTTTATCGTCAGGAGATCGTGATCTCAAATGCAGCGGCTGTTCATGAGAGTTGAAGTGAGCAAAACCGTCGGTGCTCTTACGGTGAGGGAGATGATAATGCTCTGTCCTGTCAGAGTGACACTAATGAATTGTGGCATCTGCAAGTTTATGTATGTGAAAGAGGGGAGATGGCGCTCTCCTCAGACCGTTCAGCTACTCTCTGATGAAGCATAAACAGCAGCGGGTAAAGATGTAACTTGGATCTGAGAAAGCATCTGATAGCCTACAGCCTCCCTAGTTGCTTGATGTTGTGTGATTAAAGAAAACCTAGTGTTTTGAAGCAGTGCATCATAAAACACAGTGCCATGTAAGTTAAAATTCTCTAATTTTACAATCTGCATTTCACTATTCTGTGCAGCGGCAAGAGGCATCAGAAGACAACGGCTCCTCTCCATCAGGCCCTCACATGACTTTGCCATATGAAGACGGTCAGATCCTGGAGGACGCAGCTGCCCTCATCATCCACCACGTCAAGAGACAGTCCAGCATCCACAAAGATGACAAGTATAAAATCAAGCAGGTCATCTACCACTTCATCCCTGACATGCTGTTTGCCCGGCGTGGTGAGCTGTCTGATGTGGAGGAGGAGGAGGAAGAGGAGGAGCCAGATCCGGAAGATGATCGAGTGAAGAAGCCTAACGGTACACCTCAGCCCAAATCCAAGCTGCTGTTCAGCCACACGACGCCAGCCCAGCAGAAGCTGAGCACTTACGACGAGGCCTATAACCTCTTCTATGTCAACAACAACTGGTATGTCTTCCTGCGGCTACACCACATGCTGTGCTCAAGGCTGCTGCGCATCTACAACCAGGCTGAGAAACAGATCGAGGAGGAGACCAGGGAGAGGGAGTGGGAGCGCAATGTGCTAGGGCTCAAGAGAGAGAAGAATGACAGTCCAGCTGTCCAGCTGCGTCTGAGGGAGCCACGTAAGTCTGGCGCCTTTAGAACTATCGTAACATGTGGCCTCAAGCTGGGGTGGACAAATCATGCAGCGCACAAATTCTCTAACAGAGTTTCTAATGTAGCACATCATGTTTACAACCTTAACAAAAATGGTGCATCATACCGGTGTAACGAAGCACGTTACATTGAAATGGACATAATAAATCTTACAAAACCTTTCTATATGATTTTACACAAGCATAGCACATATCATATATATGTATATATGCTAAATAGATCTTCCAGTTAGAAAGATTGCAGAAATTTTTTATGGCTCTGTTCTAGTCGACATTGACGTTGAGGACTACTACTCTGCCTTTCTGGAGATGGTCCGCAATCTTCTGGATGGGAATATGGAGACATCTCAGTATGAGGACCAGCTGAGGGAGATGTTCACCATCCACGCCTACATTGCCTTTACCATGGACAAGCTCATCCAGAGCATTGTCAGGCAGGTAAGGGACAGAACCAGACTCAAGTATTATTTTTGTCACTATATAAGTAGTCTGTTTATTTAATACTGGTTACATATCTGCATAAATGATTACTTTTCGCTTTGAATTTTGCTTTTCATTGCCGTTTTTCTACTTCATCTGGTTCTTATTGAGCTTGATGGAGTTTGTTTTTATGCAGTAATGGTGGTAAATGTGCCCAAAAAGCAAAGCGGACCTAGTTTATGTCAGCCAGCCTAGAAAGCCTTCTGATTAACCTGAAGCTATGATCATGTTTCACAAAATGGTACATTGTCCCTAATTTGGTCCTTTTTGGTCCTCCTTCCTCCCTTTTCAGCTCCAGCACATAGTGAGTGATGAGATCTGCGTTCAGGTGACGGATCTTTACCTCAGTGAATGTTCCAGTAAAGCAACAGGTGGAACCACATCCACTCAGTCATCCAGGGCCAGCGCCGAGGCGAGCTACCAGCGCAAAGCCGAACAGCTAATGGCAGAAGAGAATTGCTTCAAGGTATGCTCACTTAAAAAGTGATGACATTTTCTTGAACCTATCACTGGCTCGCTCGATAAAACGGACAGCTCGCTCCGCTCAGCTGTCAAACACTACACTTAATTCAGAAGGGAAACCTTGGATATAATGAGGATTGCAAGAAGATGAACGTACAGGATATTTTTTATTTCTGTGGAAGCCGTTAAAGCAGATTTGTTTGAGCTCCGATTTGGACCAATCATCATAGTTTATTCAAGAAAAATCCCTACTGCTTAATAACTTTTGTAAAACACAGTGAAACAATTTCTACGTTAGAAACATTAGGTTTCAAAGTTGTATTTAAGTTCACATGTACTTACTATTACTAGGTGGGTTGTTTGTGTTGCAGAGACTTTTTCAGATTTAAATTTTATTTGTCTCGCACACAATCATGCACATCATCACAGTACAACATGCAGTGAAATGTTTTTTATGACCGTCTTTGTTATATAAAAATAGAAGAAAAATAAAAAGAAATATAAGGAAAATAGAAATAAAATAGAATATATAAAGAAATATGTGGAAGTAAAGTGGTATTTGCAATTAAGAGGTAATGAGCTTAACCAGGGAAAAAAATAACCGAAATATGGAATAATAAAAAGCATATGAAATACAGTGATATGTTAATATGAATGTAGTATTGAGGGCCCAAATGACCTGTGGGAAGAAAGCTCCTCATTGTCTCTGTGTATGCCTTCATGGAGCGGAAGCTCTTCCCTGACCACAACAGAGAAAAGAATCCATTATTGGGAAGGCTGAGGTCTTTCACTATTATCCTGGCCTTGGATCAGCAGTGCTTGCTGTAGATGGTCAGGGAGCTCAGTCCGGATGATACGTTCAGCCACCCTCTGGAGAGCTCTCCTGTCCGTCTTGGTGTTTCCTCACCAGGCTGTGATGCTTCCTGTCAAAATGCTCTGTGCAGGCTTACTAGATCTGGTTAAAGATCTTGTGACCTAAAATAAAGCCCCGAGCCAGAATAGAATCCTTTACATGGACTATAACAGTACCTTATTGTATAGCCAAAATGCCATCTAGTGTGTGCATGTGCATGCTACACAATCATGTAAACTTTCATTTCACTTCATGATTGAAGTTTGAAGATACTTTGTGGCAGTTAAGACTGTATCATTTTTTCTTTAATGACATTTACATGTCCACCACAGCTCTTATTCCAGAAGAGCAAGGGGAGTGTCCAGCTGGCTGTGGAGCTGCTGGACACCGAGGAGGAGAACTCGGATGAACCCATGGAGTTTGAGGTACACTGCTACACAGTTGCAGCACTTTGATTTACTTTGGTCATTATTCGTCCGAAATTCTCGAAACTCACACAGATCTTTTTTCTCTTTTCTTGCAGCGTTGGCCGGATTACGTCGACCGCTACCTGAACACGGACTCCACGTCCCCGGAGCTGAGGGAGCAGCTCTCCCAGAAGCCTGTGTTTCTGCCCAGGTGAGGCTCAGCCCTGCTCCATCTCCTGAGCCCTGAGCCTAGCATGGCTCATTTCCTAAAGTCAACTCAACCTCATAGATAGATGGTTAACATCATCAGTGGTCATTTAAGGTCCAGAGGTTCTGGTTCCACAGAATGTCAAGTTGACTCATCTTACCCGACGTGTGAACGCCCACGCCACTTATGTTAGCTGGTCCAAGTGTGTTTCGATGGCATTATAGACAGAGTGCAATGCAGAAGTGCAATGTTCAGTGGGGTGTCATTGCTTTTTTTCCATCCAAAAATAAGGACAAGCTCTTTGTGTTCTGTTTTATTTCATGGACATGGGAGTTGTTGTTGAGGATGTTCAATTTCTGCTGCGGTCCAGTACAGTTTGGTGATTTCTGTGACTTTAATTCAGTGAATTTTTTTGGAGCTGAGAATTCACCCACCTGTCCTGGACTTGGACTTTGCAGGACTAGTATATAGTTTATTTATGAATCACATTGTAAGTTTGATATTATGTCTTTAGAGCATTGCTATTTATTTCAGACCTTTTGCTCAACATAAAAAAAAAAAAGTTTGAGTTTTTTTGTTTTTTTTTTTTAGATGCAACTGCATTTAATTATTCAGTTCTGACTGCCTTTGTTACAGCCGTGATGCTGCAAGTAACTGGAAAAGTGCATATAATTTTAATCTTTGTATTTTCAATGTAAGTATGGAGAACTATTTTTATAACACCATTCTTAACAGACTTGTTAGACAGTCATGTTCCTTTGAAGTGCATACCATTTAGCGAATTAAAAATTATGCAGTGAGATGATGATGATAATTATGAGATTACTAAAAATGGGCTCACACTTGAGATTTATTATTGCATATCCTTTTTAAGAGGCCATGGTCATACAGATCAGATATGATGATTATTATGATGATGATGATGATGATGATTATTATTACTATTATTATTATTATTATTATTATTATTAGAATCTAATATATCAAATATGAAAAGTCTATGCCTTATGTTCATGTAATGATTTTCACAGAAATGATGTGAGCAAAATTCCTCAATGTGTTTGCTTTATGTGTTCCTATAAATGGTTTTAAGGTCTTTATGATTTCAGTCTTTTCTCAGCACAAAAAAAAAAACAACAAAACAAACTGTGTTACATGTTTCAGAGATGCAGTGCGCTCCCGTTGAAGTGTGTGCTTTTGGTTGGGGTTGTGAGTTTACAGAGGGCTGCTGTGGATAGAAGTCTAACTTGCCATGGTGTGTGACTCCCATACAGCTGTATTTCAGATGGGGGAGCTTGTCAATAAAATGCTGGTCTGAATTGTATCCTCAAATGTGCGTGTATTTCTTTTCCAAAGTTTAAGCACTTGCATGGGAGGATGTTTTTGTGGATTGTATATTCATCCGTTTCTTTTTTTTTTGTGGTTTGGCTTTGCATGTCTCTCAATATGTGTAATGCCAAAAGATTTTTATTTATTTATTTCTTAATTAATTTATTTTTTTTAATTAATCACATACAACCTGGCAACATGTTTTGCCAAAGGTTTTTTTTTTTTTTTTGATTGACTTGTGGTGATGGTTGTGTTTTTTTTTTTTGTTTGTTTGTTTTGTTTTTGTTCTGTGCATCTTCTTATGGGTGTGTGATTGGGCAGTTTAGGTTATTTAACCCACATTTCATATTTATGTTGCTTCACAGTTTGCCCTGTATACAATAATGCAACAGCTAAAAAAAAAAAAATAAAATAAAATAAATAAATAAAATAAGAGCAAGCAGATTTTTATGCATGGTCATAATCAAGTTTGAACTGCTGATACTTACATTCAAGTAACACCTATCGTGGCTTTTTAACTGTCATTTCTTATTTTTATTGAGAATTGGCTTGTGCGTCTCAATTTCTGTAAAGTGGAGTCCTGAATACAAAATATTCATGGTTTCAGTCCCCGCTCTCACCTGTAACCTGTGCGGTAAGTACATTTCTAATTTTAGTATTTATTGAAGCGGGGATTTTTTTTATCTTTATTTCCATTTATTTTTCTCTCCTTTTTTCTTTTTTTTTTTTCCTTTTTTTTTTTTTTTTCTTTTCCATAATCTGAATTTGTACTTGATCAAAATACGGCTTGCCACGGATTTGCGCCTGTTAAGGGAATCTCTGACTCAAACGGAGGTGCACTGTAGACTTTGTCCAATAATCTCGTTTATGATTATGATTGGGTGTTTCTTTCTCGTCACACTGTGAGAGGCTGAGCCTTGGTGCGTGGGTTACGTGATGTACTGCAATACATGCTTTGACAAGACGGCTTTTGCAGATGACTTTACACCTTCATGCAATGTTTCCTTTCTGTTCCGTCAGAAACCTTCGACGGATCAGGAAGTGCCAGCGAGGCCAACACGTACAGATGAGAGAGGCGAGCGAAGCGGCTAAGAAAACCGGCGGCGGTGCCGAGGACCCGAAAATGGAATGCATGTTTAAGCTCAACTCCTACAAGATGGTGTACGTTATTAAGTCGGAGGATTACATGTACAGACGCACCGCGCTCTCGAGAGCCCATCAGGTATGCAAATGATCGTGACATTTAATCTCTCCGCTCCAGATGCTGAGCTTTATTTGAAATAAAAGCCTTGGTCAAATAGTTTAGTTTAAATGAAATCGATGAAATCTGATCTGTTTTACTATTAATAGCAAATCACTTTCTTCTGTGATCTGCCAGTCCCAGTACAGGAGGTGTAGCTTGTGATTCGTTCAAGTTAGCTGAATTACTTTATGTGCGTCATAAACTCACAATTTTAACACTATAGCACATTGAAAGCAATATAATTTTCTTCAATTCTGTACACATTTGCCTGTTGATTACCTATGTAGAGATGTGGGGGTAGGAGATTTTTCTGGCCATCTGCTCAGGAGCTGCTTAATTGAAAAAGGATTAGGGGTTGAATTAATTATCTGGGACTGTTGGCTGCAGCTCTGTTATTTTCACAGGGAATCTGTTGTTTGTTTGTGTTTCTTTTTTTGTTGTTGTTGTTAATTGATTAGTTGGATTGCAGAAATATACCACATAGCAAAAGCTATTTATTAACTAGGCTTAATAACGGGTTATTTTTTATCATTTGTGTCCAGTCCCACCAGCAAGTCAGCACACGGCTGCACCAGCGTTTCCAGACCTGGTTAGACTCATGGAGGAAGAATCACGTGACCAACGAGCTGGCCACCAACAATCACAAGTGGCTGATGGGGGAAGGCCAGGAGGGGCTGCGGGCCTGTAAAACAATCTGTGAACCTTGCATCCTTCACTTCCAGTCCATCAACAGATACAGGGTCACCTACAGCAGCACTCCATAACACTCCACTCTCTGTCCTTCTGTCGTTTCTGAGAGCTGGTGCTTGGTTTTGTTTTGTTTTGTTTTTAATGCTGGTTGCCATGGAGTTTTTTTTACAGACTCCTTTATCATGTCCATTTTTATGTTTTTAGGAACGCCTTAGTACATCTTCATGTTCTTTCACTCGCCATGGAGGGGAAAAAAATCTCCAAAGATTATTATTATTATTTTTTTTTATTATTTTTTTGTTTAATAAATCCAGACAGTAATCAAAGTCTGAAGCTAATCATGAAGATGTACTATTAATCTCACAAGTCAGTGTGTATCATTTTTATTGTCTTGTGAAGTTGTAGTAGTTTTTTTTTTTTTTGTTTATTTGTTTTTTGCAATATGGCCCCTTTTGTTTGGCTTTTCATTGTTATTATTTTCTCGGTTCAGTGTTAACCGTGTCCTCACAAACACTATTGTGAATTGCAGCCAGACTGGATTTGTGGAATAAATAGGAGACAGAATGCACTGATGGTAAAGAAAAAAAGCTCTAAAAAAATGCTCTTCGTATGAGATCATGTGGTCTAGCCTGACGATGTACGTTAATTTGTACAGGTCCACGTAAAAGGTCTGTGCTCTAAAATATTTATACACCCCTGAAGATAATCATGCATTAACGATTATCGAAGATACCAGCTTCAAAATAAGACAGCAGCCACAGAATATTTGAAATTGTAAATATCTTGTATATACTCCAGACTGTTTATATTCAAATGAACATTATAATGTAGTTCACCTTTTAGACTTTATTATCTTAGCAGATGTGACTGATGCTGGTCTGTATATTATAAACAATTACCTTTTTTACCAAAGGAAGTTATTGTTACAAGGTTTTTTTCCCTTTTTTTTCTTTGTCTTTTTTTTTTTTTAAAAAAACCTGTTTCATCATCCCTTTGTGGTCGTGACTTGTCTCGGCTTTTAAAGAATGTTCTCTATGTAGAAAACCATTTTTCTTTCCTTTTTTTTTTTTTTTTTCCTCTCCCTGATTTTATTTGAAGGATTTTCACTCGACCTTATATGGAAATTTGTGACACTGCCCGTGCTAATATAATACTGAGTAGAAATTAGAAACTCTTCACTGTTCTTGTCCTGTTTTGCCTCCCTTCTAGTCCAAATCTGAAAAGTCGTGAAAGTTTCATTTTTTTGCCCAACTTTTTCTTGTGCACCATGCGGTGATGACTGCTGAGATTGTATGTAAAAGCGTGTTAGAAAAGGAAAGAAAAAAAAAAACAGTGATGGCATGTTTCTATGTTCTCATGTACAGACTTTTGTATTATTCATTATTGTTTTAAAGATTGAAATAAAACAAAGTTGTAGTTAACAGTAAAATTCACAGGAAAAGAAAACTGCATGTCTCCTGTCATTAATTACACTATATTGCCAACGTTTTTGGGACACCCCTCCAAATCACTTAATTCCATGGTTAGTGACTAATCAGTCATTAGTTCCAGTCAAAGGGACAATTGTAGACAATTTCATGCTCCCAACTGTGTGGGAACAGTTTAGGGATGACCCCTTCCTGTTCCAACATGACTGCACACCAGTGCACAAATCAAGGTCCATAAAGACATGGATGAGTGAGTTTGGTGTGGAGGAACTCCACAGAGTGCCTCAACCCAATAGAACACCTTTGGGATGAATTTGAGTGGAGACTGCAAAACAGAGCTTCTCATCCAGCATCAGTGCCTGACCTCAAATGCGCTTCTAGAGGAATGGTCAAAAAAAGTCCCATAAACACACTCCTAAACCTTGTGGCAAGCCTTTCCAGAAGAGTTGAAGCTATTATAGCTGCAAAGGGCGGGCCAACTCCATTTTACATTCATGTGCATGTAAAGCCAGACATCCCAGTTTTGGAATGGCTCACAATGTCCACTCTAATCCGTAGCAAAGGTATTCTGTCAGGTTGAGGTCAGGACTCTGTGCCGGCCAGTCAAGTTACTCCACACCAAACTCGCTCATCCATGTCTTTATGGACCTTGCTTTGTGCACTTGTGTGCAGTCATGTTGGAAGGTTCCATCCCCAAACTGTTCCCACAAAGATCAGAGCAGGAAATTTTCTCTGTATGCACTGGAACTAAGGAACCAAAAACAACACCTGAATTGGATGGGTGTCCCAAAACCTTTGGCGATATAGTGTATATTCTATATTATTTTACACTACACTTGCTACAGGATCACACAGCAAAAGAAATCCAAATCTGTGATGCTTAGCCAGGTCAGTCTATCACTGTAGCAGCTGGGTTGTAAAGTGTGTCATGTTCCTCTAATAGGTGAGCAAATCCTGGAATTAAGTGCAGCTTGGTAGTAATTAGAACAGTGTTAACTAACTCAGCAATGAAGCCATTTCTGTAGCTGTAATTGTCAACAATTAACAGCAGGGGGAGTGTTTGGACAATTATCATTCTCAGTAACAGATAAGTTTAACTTTGTTGTACCGTATACCTTTGTACAGTATTTCATATATTTTTAAAACATATAAGAACTTGAACAGGTAAGAAATCGAAGGAGAAGAAAGAGCAGGTTTGTCATTGCCATGGCTGGTCTTGTTTTTCACTGACCTTCTCAATCACCTGAAGAGTTTCTTGTGTTTTATATATCATGAGAATGCATGAATAGGTTATTGAAAACTATTTTTTTACTGTCTTTCCTGTAAGACCTAAATCTACACTTATTGAAACACAGCCAGCTAATCAGACCTTGTGACTGAAACTTGGTGACTGCATCCGTGTCCCAGTAATAAAATTTGAAAGTTACAGATATTTACCTCCACTCATCTACCTAGCTCAGTGGTAAGGTGCTGGTTGTGAGTTTAAACCCCAGTTTCTCCAAGCTGCCACTGCTGAGCCCCTGAGCAAGGCCGTTAACCCTCAGTTGCTCGGTTGTATAAAATGAGACAAAAATGTAAGTTGGGCTAAGGATAAGGGCATCTGACAAAATGCTATAAATGTAAATCTTGATCCACATCATGGAGGGAGAATAGAATGAGGTTCACTGTGTCACACTATAGATTTGCTTGGAAGCATTTTGCTTTCTCTACTCCTTTATTCATGTTTTTCTTTTCAATTGTAGCCTGAGTGTATATGTAATGCTTTATAGAATATGTCTTAGTCCCTTAATGAGATTTTAGTTAATCTGAGTGAAAAGATAGGAAGATATGCCTTCACACATTGGACCTTTAGTTTATTTAAACACATATAACATGCTGTTACTGGAAAATACACTGATCAGGCATAACATTATGACCACTGACAGGCGACACTGATTATCTCCTCATTATGGCACCTGTTAGTGGGTGGGATATATTAGACAGCAAGTCAACATTTTGTCCTTAAAGTTGATGTGTTAGAAGCAGGAAAAATGGGCAAGCGTAAGGATTTGAGCGAGTTTGAGAAGGGCCAAATTGTGATGGCTAGACCACTGGATTAGAGCATCTCCAAAAGTATCTATGGCAGTATCTATCAATCCTTCTATCTATTCTTTAAGTCCTGTAATTATCCTTTTAGTCCAGTAAGTTGCAAGGTGGGGCCCATGGAGGGACACAGAACTTAAAGGATCAGCTGCTGACATCTTGGTGCCAGATCCCACAGCACACCTTCAGGGATCTAGTGGAGTCCATGCTGTGACAGGTCAGGGCTGTTTTAGCTGCAAAAGGGGTACCAACACAATATTAGGCAGGTGGTCATAATGTTATGCCTGATCGGTGTAATCCCCTGCAGGGTGGCATCAATAATACAATCATTCTGCTTTTGATTGTTTTCCTATTCCAGCATGCCTCATCACATGCAATTCCTTTCTTAAAGAAGATAAAGACTTTAAGAAGCTACTGACCAACTGGATCATGATATAGGCCATATGGTTTAATCAACTTCAGTATATAGACTACACTATAGGTTTAGAAAGAAAGCACTAGAATTACAAAAGCAAAAAAAATGTTCTAAGTATGAGTTAATTTGCTGTCTTGGCTACTTATATAAGAAAAAAAGATTAACAGAAGAAAATGGAAAAGGCTCAGTCTCACATTTGAAGACTAGTGTGATCAGTTTGGGCCTCTTTTACACATGGAGGTCTGTTTCCCACAAAAAAAAAACTTGTTTCTCACAAACTGGGTGTGGGAATATCAGGCCTTTCCACTGTATTTATACTGTAGACTATTTCATCCTACGTTCGTAACCTTTGCTAAGTTCCCTATGCTCAAGTGGAAATGTGATGCTCTGGATTTGTTTTCATTTTCTTGGACATTTTGCCATTCTACTGAGAATTGTTATTCCTCCCTCCTTAGACTGTTAAACAAAAGGAGGGTTTATAACCGTAAAGTTTGTGTTCTCTGTGGTAAAAGCAGGAAGGACTAGGAAATATGATGATAAGATGTTTGCATATTCTTGCTCCAAACAGATGTTTCAGGATGTTAGTGATTGGACAACTGTGTTCAGACAAGATCGAAGACCTCAGGACTCCAAATCAGTTTCATATGGAACTGGATACTAACACTTCAGGTGATGTAATTGTAATCAAGAGAATATGCCAGCTGTGTCAGGGTTTCTCCAAAACTTTCCAGTTCTGGTTATGATTACTGGGCTTTTTAATCTCTGCTGTAGACATGTATTTATTTTCATTACACACAATTACATACCTCATTGTCTACTCCAGCAAGGACTCATGAGGAAAGTATAAAATTCACACTGAATTAAAAGGTCATTGGGTCTCTCAAACCTCTAGGATTTTTTTCAATTCTTTATTAAAATGCAATATTTTTCATGCAATGCCTAAGCCTTTATCATATGATATGAAAAAATGTAAGTATATTGATCAAATTTCTGAAAGTGAAGGGTAGATAGTGCTTCACATTCCATTTAATACTGTATTTAATTTTTGTAATATTTCTTTATTTGTTTAAATTTGTTGTGGGTAGATAAACTTTTGTGTTGAATAAATGAATTAATATATTTTTAATGATATATAATTTAATATATGATATTTAAATAATATTAAATAATAAATAAATGTAATTATATTTAATTAATAATTGTATGTATGTATGTATGTATGTATGTATGTATGCATGTATGCATGTATGTAATTATTATATATATATATATATATATACATATATATATATATATATATATATATATATATATATATATATACATATATTATTATTATTATTATTATTATTATTATTATTATTATTATTATTATTCAATTTGTGATTCCTATTTATGCAGACAAGTTTATTTATTTATTTATTTATTTATTTATTTATTTATTTATTTATTATCAATTTGTTTTGATGTTTTCCTTGTAGTTGGTTTCCAAAGTCAGTTGGTTTACAGCAAATATGTTTTCCTTGTAGTTGTAAATAGTTTTTTGTCAAGTAGAACACAATACTGACATAGAGACCCACAATGCACTTATGTGAGTAAGTTTACATGCTCATGTGGCTGCTGCTTATAATCCAAACAGTTCTATCAGTAAAGCCAACATAGCCTTGGTCTTATTACTGCTGCAAAACAAAAGGACTCCCACAGTGTAACTGACGATAGAGACCAGTATTATTTATAGTACTTTTAATGAAACTAGTACAAAGCAGTTAAACATAAAAATGTAAAAAAATGGCAGGTTATTGAATGAATAGCACTTACGTAGTATTACACGTGTCTATATGTTTCATGGTCCAGTATGTGTAAGAAAGCCATTCCACAGGTTTCTACAAATTGGTACAAAAAGCACTGTAATGTAACATAGAAATGAAGTGTCACTCCTGTGAGCCCTGACTGATTTCTTCATCTGGTTCTCATGGGGCTCATTCCCGCACATAAATCCTTGTGCACACCACGTCATCGGCTCCGAACGTCTAAAGCGTGAAAGTAGAGCGAGACATTTTAATGCAATTATACTGACAGTTTATCTTCAGACAAATGACTGGAATATAGGAGGCAACAGTTAATTTCATATTCACTCCAGTATGTGGACTGTCTAACGTGAGTGATGGCTTTCATACACGAGTGGAATGCAATTATGATGATGAAGAACATGGTTACATTCCCACTGTGTTCCCACTGAATATTAATTTTAAGGTCTAACAGTACGTATTGGAGGCTGTGTTCTATCTCTATGATACTGCTGCTGGAGGAGAATTAAAAATGGGAGAGTTCAACACCTCATTGGTGTGTTTACTGGGTTTCAAAAAGCACAGCAGGACACAAACAGGCCGGCTGTCAGCACCAAGCACCATCTGTGTCCCAGAGCAGGAAAAGAGGGCTGGACAACCTCAGCCACCCTTTTAAAAATGGAAGTTAAGACAGACCATCTGCCCAGTGCACTGGCGTCTTGGGAGACATTAGCGAGAAGGGTGTCAAGGCACTGTGCTCCTCTAGCATTCCCTGATGTAATATGATCAATGAGGATCATTAGTCCAGCCTAAGCTGGGTCACCTCCAGGTACTCTGCTGCTGTGTGCCAGCTTTTGGGAGTCCTCTGGGTGATGGTATAGTTTGTGCAATGTGCCAAGTTCTGAAATAATTTTAGATTCAATTAAACCTTTTTACCAACTATAGTAAGTTCATTGCATACAGTGGATATACCATGTGAAAAGAACAAAACACAAAATCAATCACTAATCAAATATCCTTCTGATGGCATGATAAGGGAACACAACGCTGAGAAATGTACTGCTTCTTATTTATTCATTCGTGTACACCAAAGACGCATTTCCCCACCAGCTAGGAATGACTTTGATGTGGGTCCTGTTTTTGCTGGCAAACAGATGCTGCTGACCCAAGGCCAAGCTCTAATATATCTTACTTGTTGAATACACACTACAGTATTTCCTGGGGCAAGTCAAAACATGTCTTATCAATGAGTCATAATGACAGGGAAAAAGATGGCGTCTATTTTGCATGGGCTTATCACTAGAGCAGGAAATTTACAGTGATGTCATTGGGAAATGAAAAGGAATACAAGGAACTCAGATGGATCCTTATTCATACGTGGATCTGTATTTGTATTAAACATGGGAGTGGCTTACTAATGCCCTGAAACAATGAAAAAAATGGTAACACAGTCAGTATGGTGTGTGAAGTTTAAAATTGGTCTCAACTATAGACATTCTGCCATTTTTCCTCTCTGTTCTCATTCACTCAGATATTTTTGGTTGTTTCCACATGCTTTTGAATTTCCAACAAATTTGATTGGTTCAATTTCCCAAAATACAGCTGAACCAGTAGCCAAAGAACCAACCAATTTAATAAAGGCCACTACATATTCACATTAATGAACCGTAAGCCTCAAATTCACATCTGCTATTGTATTGTATGAAAGTAGTGGTGTGACATTTTTGTTGCATCCAATAAGGTCCCAGTGGTATGCAGTCTCATATAGATGCCCTTTCTGTGAAAAAACAACCATATAACCTAAATAGTGTGCCTCCTATTCACAAGTTGTATTAGTTTAGAAGACATTATCTGTTGTACAAACCAAATAACGTATTAATATTTGGTTGCATCTATAATATACAGACATTGTTTCAGAGGACAAGTGTTTTCACAGCCTTCCTACCTATGTCGAGCCTTGGAAAAAAAGACAAAAAAAAAAAAACACCCCTGTTAAGCTGAGCACAGTCACTTTATCAAGTGAGGAACGCATTTGATGTCCCACTGGGACTGCCAAGGCAGTAAAGGGGAAATACTCCTTCCCAGTAAAGCATAGTTATTAGTCCCATTTACTGATGGTCCATCTGGTCTATAAAACCAAACAGGCCAGATGTAGAGCCATGCTGCATTCTTGAGTTTTCAGGAGAAATCAGAGACATGTTTCTGATGGGAGCACATAGACGTTCAAGGAATGTGCCTTAACCACTACCTTATGTTTTGAGGTACACCTCGAAAATCAGATACCACCATATCACCATCCAAACTGCCTGGAGAATATGAATCATACAGTGTGAATGGTGATTAAGATACGGTATATCGTATGTCTGTAATGGAGCATCTACTTTATCAGAGTCCTCAAGAATTTCCTCACCAGGATTAACTCATCCCCTCTCAGCTCTCGGGTCCAGTAGGTCTTCGGTCCGTTTCCATCCAGTAGTGTCTGCTTACAGGTGATCTTATTTTCCGTCTCCCATGTGGCCAAGCTCTGTGAACAACTCAAAGGTTAATGCTACTTGAGAGAAATAAAGCCCTTTTGGGCAAATCGATAGTCAAATAAATTACTGAGCTTTAAGATTGCTCTTAGAACTACTTTCAGCTTGCAGGTTTGTGATATCAGCATAAAAATAATGTTTGCGCAGACATTCCAGGAGAACATGAAAGACTGAAAGGCCATTGATCTGAAAGTGTGATTCATAAGAGCGCTGAGTTGAGGGCACCGTCGCAGTTGACCCTGCTACATCATCACAGCTTGGCTATGAGTCACTGCAATATTTCTCCCTTTTATAAAGCCTCAAAATGGCCCCATGAGTCCCACTTGGGGCTTCTGAACTTTCCCCAGACAGCGGAGTCATCGCTGCATGTCTTCCTGTAACCCATGGAGACACGGCCCAACAGTTTACTAATACAACAGGAGCTTCTTTTCATGTTTTGTAAAGGTCTTCAGGAAAACCAATTAATAAAATTGGTACCATTTACACACATGGTTCAAAGGGCTATATAGAACCTACAGTGGAGTCCAAAAGTCTGAGAACAATATTGAAAATGCTCCAGTCTTGCATTCTTTTCTAATTTTATACAAACCTTTTCATTACTAATTATATTATTAACAACAACTTGAGTGAAAAGTAGAATCTGTGTAAAAAAAAAAAAAAAAAATTAATTTAAGAGTTTTTGGTTTTGGTAAGAGTATTATGTTTGTCCCATTTTTACTTTAATGTAAGTGTGCGCTTGAGCTGGCATGGACTCCACAAGTCTGTGCCAAACCTTATGATCCAATTAGATCAAATCTATCAGAGCCTTATCTGAACATGTGCTTCAGTAGAAGAGATTAGACATGAGGAAAATCTGACCCTTTATACAAAACATGTTCACTATCATTAATTTGCCTACATTTAAATAGGGACCTAGAAGTATTAAATATTATATTACTTCCCCTGTTTTAAATATGACAAAATTCTAAAACTTTCTGTGTATTTCCAATTTTATTGGAAAAAATTTCAGCCATTTTGTCTCAACCTTTTGGACCTCTCAGTGTATAAACGTTATTTATGAAAACTGACACAAACCAAAACATTTGGATGATGTTGTTCCAGTACGAAAAAAAGATTTCACCCAGAAGTATCAGTCTAGAAGGTATCATAACACAACCCTTAAGCCAGCAACTTTGTCATTTGCTGAGTGTTGTGTTTAGTTAAAATAAAAGTTAAGGAAGAAGGATTGAGCTGTATAAATGTTCTTGCAGTTTTATGTTAGTAATGAATGGCGTATGTAGGTGTCAAAGTGTTACTGTAAAGTGAATGCACCTAATGAAAGGAACAGATGACTTTGCTGTTTTGTTTTTTTGTTTTTTGCTTTTATGTAGCTAGTAAAAATCAGTAGTCATAAAGGTTACCTAGTAAAACTGCTACCAGACTGACCACCATGAAGATTTAGACAAAATCCAGCACATACTTTACAGCAAGGAACCAAAGGGGGCTTATTTCTGACCCGAGTAAATGTCACTGATAAATTTCTAACTGACTTTATTGTTAATTTGTACGTCTGAAGTGTAATTGACTCATAGTGTCTCTGGACATGTATTCGCTTACATTAAATCTAGGTTAGTTTGAATGATTACTGTTGCATGAATAATTATTCACTATATTACCACAGAGATGGTATAGAATTGTATAAACCTTTCAGATTCACAAAAGAAAAAGATGTCTGCCGTTCAACACACTCTCATTTTAGTTACTATTGATATATTAGTGCCGTCTATACCAAAGAACCAAGAAACATGGGAAAACATTAGCTAAGGCTAACTAACAACAGCTTTATTCCTAATATGCTATGAAAAGGGTAGTATATTTGGCCAAACGTTCCATTGGCAGAGCTTTTCTTGACCTGCCTGGCATCTACATCAAGCAGTATAGAGATAATGCCAGGAAAATCCTCAGAGATCTCATTCATCCAAACCACAAACTGTTCTGTCTTCTGCGTTCAGGAAAAGGCTTTCAGAATATGAGAGCAAGCACAGAGAGATTCAGGAGAAGCTACTTCGCACAGGCATTCCGCAATCTCTATCAAAAATATCCCCAGGTAGCAAACTGACGTTTTCCCAATGTCTATTTTGGGAAGCTATGTTGCTTCTCCCTAAACAGCTTTAGGTCAGCATTAGGTCAGTGATGTCAAACGAGAAGTTTTTCATAAAAAGCATGCCTGTGTGGGCCTAATGTTGGCCCAACAGACTGGCTGATGTTGGGCCAATATTGGCATGGTAGATTTAAAGGTAGCTGAAATTTTGTTCAGCCCTGTTTGCCCAGTGTTGCCAAAATTATACTGGCACCAAACCTTGAAAAAAGCAAAGGGTGATTTGGGGTAGCATTAGCAAGGTTTATTTAAAAGTAGCTGAAAGTCTGGTGGCCCAACATTGGCCCAATGTCAGCACCCAACCTCACTTTAATGGAATGGGTAGCTTTTTCTTTAAATTTCAGTTTGCTTCCCAGGGATTTCGGTATGTTATTGTTGTCCACCACAGCAGATCATCTGATCCACATATTTTGATTTTGGCACAGGTTTTACACCGGATGCCCCTCCTTCCCTCTCATTTCGTACATTTATCCAGAGCAACTTACCTTTTTTATCTTATGATTGAAACAATCCTGCAGCACTGATTCAGTTTACATTTACAGCATTTGGCAGATGCCCTTCTTCAGAATGACTTATATGTGCGATTACGAACTGTGCAATTGAGGTTAAAGGCTATGCTCAAGGGCCCAGCAGCATCAGCTTGGGGGATCTGGGAATTGAACTCGGGCCATGGCGGTAAGAGTGCAGGATCCTGAAGGGGACTTTACTGGATATTTACCGGATACACTGAACCTTAAATAGAGATAACTCATCTCACCATCATCTCTCTGATTATGCATACATGCATCACAATACACATAGTTATATCTACTCATGTATATCCCACAGATGTGTCTTGGGTCTTACTCTGTACATATTTTAAACACATGTTCTACAAAACTTCTCTTGCACACTACTATTAGCTTATGTGCGACACTATATGTCTACCTCATAATCTACTGCACAGTTTAAAAAGCCTACTACCAATACGTTCACTATGAAGACATTGTACTCTGTATAGCTCTTTGTATGTAACAAATAAAGCTTGAAAGGAATCCATCACTCAATTCTTAGCAGCATGAATATAACTCTGATCATTCAAATTAGTTGAACATAATACAATCTGCCTTTGTGTATGCATCAGTGGCTAGATGACCGTGATTAAAGGTTTCAGGTCTCATTCACACCGTCAAATCTGTTTAGACTTGTAAGGAAATATATCCTTGAAGCTGATACTAAAATGTCACCTTTAGACTTTATAAATATGTGATTATAGGGAAATGCAGAGATGCTGAGAACAAATATGAGATTTTTCTTTTGTAATGTAGAGAATAAAAGTCAAAAGTATTAGGTGTCAGGAAAATAAAACCCACAAATACAGAAACAAAGTAATTGTGCTTTGTTACTTTCCACATCTGACATCTGTGCATAACGTGCTCCTGTCTAGCAGATTAAGAAGATGAGGTTGTCTTAGATTAGTCTTGTCTAATCAGTTTTAGACTTTATTTCCATACAAGGTCTTAGCAACAGACTGAAGCTTACTACTACTAGCCAGATTTGACTACAAAATGTGTGAGCAACCTTATTCAACTTCAGCTAAAGGTTTATGCAATGATCACATGCTGATTCTGTCAGTAGCCAGTTTTTGACTCAATATTAAGGCTTTTCAGTAGTTTGATCAGCCAAATCATAAATCTCTTACTATTAATCAAATTAGTCACACTGATTGCTCTCAAAAGGGTTTATTTTGTCCATGAAGAATGGTGCATCATCTGTCCTTGTGATCAATCAGTAATAAAACTGTTCTACATTAAAAAAACACTCCCTTTATGTCATTACTATATGTGTATACATCAATTAACATTATTTATTCATTTAAATAATTAAACTTCAGTCTAATATGGCTGTCATATTACTACAGTTACATAGATCCCATCAGCCCCCAGCAAATCAATCACTTGCCCCTGTGTCTCCTGTCACTCTGATTAGCACCATTATGTAAGTTCCTGTCTTTCAGCGCCTTAATGTCAAGCTTTCATTGCTGTGGCTACCATAGTCTTGCTCACACTTTGCATAATTTGCTAGGTGTCCTCTAATCAGGTTTAGGATTCTTGTTTTTGCTATTTTTTTTCCACCAACCTGACCTGAGTAAGCAAATTCTAATTATCATCTCTTCAGAATTGAGAGCAGCATGTACAGTATAATCATGTGTGGCAAATAAGAATTATCCCAGTGCTCTGTGATTACCTTGCATTTTCGTCCATCCACGGTCTCCTCATTGAACTCCTGTCCTATCTGAAAGTTGATTTCTGTGGTCCTGACGGTGGTCGAGGTCTTGATGTAGAACTGCTCTCCATTCTGGCGGATTTCCACCGAAGGCTTGGAGGCCGCAGCACAGGCCACTTTCCTTAGCATGGCATTCACCCCTGTGTATAACGTTAAATAATAATATCATTTATACCATCATTGAATTCTTGAATCTGATTGGTCAGAAGGTGGATTATGTTTTTTCATCCGCATGACTTCAACAGCAGTTTGGCTGCAGAGCTATCAGAGTTTTATATTAATCTCCTTCTCATATGTTATGTGTACAGTATAGAAACAACTAAAATAAAGTTTTTTAATATATGTCATTGTTAATATAGTGGAGAAATGTCTTTAACTTCAAGAGAAATGATACTGGTGAGGTAACTGTTATAAGGTAAGAAGAAACGAAAGAAATGCTGTACAGTATTTTAATTATTAAATAAAAATAGTGTTGGTATAAGAAGTATAAAACACTTCTGGACATGCTGGCATTGGAAAATATACATGTCATTCCATCACTGATTATTTTCCATGTTGTGTCATAAAATCAGTCTATAAATAATAAGCAAAAAAAGATCATGTAAGCTTGAACAATCCATATTAAGGTTCTAAAAAGCATTTCTGTTGTAAGTTTTATGGGACTGTTGATCAAAATAGTGTTAAATTCCTCAGTTTCTTTTTCCTGAATGTCCTTCACATTTGGTACAATTATGTGATTTGTATGCGCTTTTTCTAAGACATGAATAATTTTTGTGGTGCTTTGTGTTAACCGAGAAGGAAAAATGAGAACTATGTGACATGATTGACACATTTTTCTCAGCCATAAGTCGGGTTCATGTTTTTTTCAGTACATGCCAGTGGTGTGTAAGTTTCTGCATAAAAAGCCATCAACCTACCACAGAGCAGATTGTTATCAGCAGATGTTGCCAATATGGCGATGCAATGACAAGGCGTTGACTGGAAGGAATGTCATGGCTCTTGGCTTTTTTTTTTTTGCTTTGTTCTCATTGCACTTCAATAGTTTTCTTCATAGGCTGATTATGAACTCGCAGGCTTTTGGTACAGTTTTGCTCTAAACAGTCTGGCATCTTTATGGGGTGGTTATGTTCATTTGAAGTGCATTTCTTCCCCCTTAAATCCTTCTGTACTCCAGAACAATGGAAAGCGCAGAGAGCAATTTGGAAGTGTAGCCTTCAATTTTCCAAATTAATCAGTTTTAGCTCAAGAACTTGTGCTGAGTCATCAACCCAAAATGCTGGGGTGTGATAGTTAAATACAGATGCTTTATACAGCACAAACTTTATGACTTTCACCCCGAAAATGGTTCTCATTTATTTAAATGAACTAACGCAAGCCTTAAGCCTTGCATTAAATAAGCTTTTTTTATTGTTTTTTTTTCCCCAAATAAAATTTAAAAAAATAATAAAAAATAATTATTAAAATGTAAAATAAATAAATAAATAAATAAATGAAATTAAAAAAAAAAAATTATTATTATTTTTTTTTTTACCCAGGGCCAAAAAACTTCTGTACTTCTTTAAACCGAGGATTTGAATAAGAAAGAAATGTGCCTCCAAAGAAACAAAGGCAGTGCAACAGGCTGAGAATAATGGTGATTTACTCTTCACACCATTTAATCCCTGAATATGCTACTGAAAAACCGAGAGGACAGGAGATGTCACTGGCGAGACAGAGAGGAAACAAATGACTCCATGTGATCACAGAGCGGTCACAGAAGCTCTTGAATGCAAGCACCAAAAGGGTAAAATAAATCAGAAAAGGGTCTGATTTAATACTTACCCAGGGCTTTGAGGAGCTCTTCGAAATTTTCACTGCTTCTCATCTTCCAGGTGCCTGCGAAGTTCGGCATAGTTGTTTTTTATCCGGTTTAAGCTACTTGATAAAAAGTATAAAACTGATGAAAATGTAATCTATGTATATCTCAGAGTCTGGCACGCTTTCCTTCTTTTCTTTCTTCCTCCCCTCTCATCCACCCTCTCTCAGTCTTTCTGTCTCACTGTGCTGTGCTCCACTGGACCACTGGTGAAGACGGGCGTGTGGGACGAGCGTCACAGCCTCCCTCCCTCCCTCCCTCCCTCCTCCCCACACTGATGCACTGCCTTATGAGTCCTTGTCCTTTCATACTGCATTGTTTTTCCTGTTTATCGATTGGAATTAATCCTGCTGTAAATGTACACAAGCTGTTCAGTGAAGTCCTTGATTTTGTATCAAGATGGAAAAAACCCCCATCCAGACAGTGCAATTTTATTATGCATGGGAAACATATATCGAGGAATACTTTGTTTGAAATAGATTATGAATGGAAGTGTATTAGATCATGTAGTGTCCATTTTCCAGACATAGATTAAGCGTATTTTGGGGCTAATTTATCAAATCAAATCCAAGGTCTAAGATTTCTTCTACACTTTGTTCCTTGTGTGGTTTTTGGAAATTATTCCATTCTCCACTTATTCTTTAATACATTTCCCAGGACCAGAAATTTATCCTTTGACCCTCCTCTCTAGCTGAGAGGAATGGGAATGATGGGGAAAGGGTGCCCCAGGAAATACATGAAGAGTCAGAGAAAGAGAGAGAGAGAGAGAGAAAATGAGGCCCACCCTCCTCTCCTGTCTGATTTGTTCCTTTTCTGACAGTGCTTCATTTATCTCCTTGACAAACTGCCTCCTGGACAGCACTTGATAATAAATGTAGAGTGAGGCCAGAGAGCACTTTGTCTTTCCCCCAGGAAGTTCAGGAAAAAGAAAGCACCCATCAACACACGTATTCACCCATCAACAGCCTGCAGTTTGTCCCATTAATCAATAAGTTCGATTCGGATCTTCAGATGTCCTTTGTGGTTTGAGATTTTGTTTCTAAAAACAAACCAAACGTGCTACAACAGGAGTCTAAAGAGCCGCCGATTTGCATAACGGCATATGCTAAAACCTCGACGCTTTCTGCTGAACTGTGTGGTAAACATGATGCTTCATATTAAACCACAGTTCTGTTGAATTTTTGTCAGTTTTGATTAGTCAGATGGTGTTGATTAATTAATGTTGTAATTCATGTACATTTTACATTAATCATTAAGCAGACGCTTTTATCCAAAGCAACATACAAATGAGGAAATCCAAGCTATACATGAGATGTTGAGTTAGCCGTTGACTTTGTCTCAAAAACATTCAGGCAGCGAAATTTCATTATGCATGGAAAATGTATATCGGGGAATTCTTTCTTTTAACCCTTTAACTTTCAACCCTGTAAGGAACCAGTGAAAAAAAGATTTCACTTAAAACTCTTGTTAATAGACGTCTAAAAAAAAACGACCTTAAGCATTTTTTATTTTATTTTATATTTTTATCTAAAAGATATAAAATCTCTACCCTACAGTTTTTCATTTGCAGTAATATTTCAAGAGCCTTTTTATTCAACAGTATACATACCTTGAATTGAAATGATGAGTTTTAAATAATGGGTTTATATTAATTCAATAGTTTAAGTACAATATTTTCTTTATAGTATCTTCTTCACATACATACAGTACATTTGTATGGAGTGAATAAAGCTTGCTGTTTAGGAGTCTCAAGTGTTTCCATTTTAACACAGTTTAAACCTTTGTTTTATTAGGTTTTCCTTATTGCTTTCTCGTAAGCCTACATGTTGCATTCGATCTTATTGACTTCAAGGAAGAAATAAAGAGATGATGTTGAACAAGTGTTTATAGCCGCAATAACGTTAGAGAAATACATAAAACATTGTCCTTCTTGGAAACTTGCTGTTTTTCAATAGGAACAAAACACTTCAGCACGTCCTGTAATTAGAAAATAATCAACTTATCACTAATTCATTTTTGTCCTTGATTATTGTCCTTATTCATCTGTCTGTGGATAGGATTTATTGTATTTCAGTGTTTGTATTAATAATCTCACGGTCAGTGTTTCAGTCATAGCATGAATACTAAATGTTTTTAGATGTACAAGCTTTAAGTCACATCCTTCCTCACCTGTCAGACCTCAGCTGGATGAGGCACACACAATCTTCAGATTAAACCACAACCTTGTCAGTGACTAATGGAGGACATCCATCACCCATGGAACTCAAAAAAGAGTGCTGACCTTCTGTGTCAACCCTTATGCCCTGTAATATCACACTTATTAAGTGTTTCTGTGCTCTTTAGGGCATCTGGTGCAACTGTTGCCCGGTTTAGTCATTTATAATGCTTGTGGGTGTATAGATTAAGCCCCAGGCTTTCCAGCATGCTCTGACTACACATTGATTTGATGGAAAGTGGTATGTTAATGTTTCTCTCCATCATTTGTCTGTGCTGACCTTAGGCTAATCACTAACCAAAGCATCAGACCTTCCCATCACTCATTCGGTACAGTCGCATTTATCCTGTAGGTAGTAATATTTGCTTAGAGACAAAAAAGAAATGTAACAAAGTGTGTTGTTAATAGTTGTATGTAGTTAGTGATATTTGTGCTATTACTTACAGAGGGGTTGTAAAGTACAAGTACTTGTGGCAAGCCTCAGCCATGAGAGGAAAGAAAAGAAAATGAGCTCCATGTGCTAGAAGGGTTTAATGCAAGTCTACGCATTTCCACTACCCAGTGTTCCTTCCATCTCGTGTTTTATTACAGTTTAAACACTATTAGAGTCAGAGAGAAATCTAAAAGATACAGAATGTGTGTAGCGTTGCTGCCTCTCTGGTTCTATTCAAAGCCTAGGTTCTCGTGTTCAAATGGTTTCCTCCAGGTTCTCTGGTTTCCTCCCACTCTTATGTGCCTGGAATTCACTCAGCTCCACCACCACTCACGGTTACTGAAGATGATGCTAGAATTAATTTAGAGTCTGAAGCGACTTGGTAAGTACGTAAATATTTCTCTTTAATGAATCACTTTGATTAATTACATGTATTTTCATTTATTCATGCTCAGTATGCTGCTTTATCCTGATCAGGGTGGGCCCTGGGCCTATTTTAGAAAAAATGGGTACAAGGATTAATACACCTTGGCTAGGATGCCAGTCCATCATAGGGCTTGTGTGCATACACACACGTACAAACCTAGGGATCATTTAGACTCGCCAATCCACCATTACCTTGTTTTGGGAGGTGGGAGAAGGAAATCCATGCAGACATTAAAAGAACATCCTATACCTTCCCCCCCCCTAAATTTTTCCATACTGTGTGTGTGTGTGTGTGTGTGTGTGTCATTGTGCATTAGCTGAGAAAGAAACACATGGCCTTTTCTTTGTCTGAGACCCAAGGATGAAGCTTTTTTCCAACAGACTGGCACTATATCCACACAATGAGGTGCGCGGATTTGAGGAAGATCACTTCTCTGCTTTCCCACAGAGCACTAAATCAGAGCAGAGTGAAAGTTCATTCAGTTGGCTAAGGCAATTTCATAAAATAGCACCACAGGAGTCTGTGCAGTTGCTCAGAGACTGAAGCTGCAGTCATCTGTGTGAGAGTGGGTGCTGGAAAGAGATGTTTTTCTATCAGGTGTGGCCAGAAGACATTGCATCTGTAGCTGTGTATTCATGCACTTAGAAGATACACTAGAACTTATTAAGCATAATCTAATAAGACTAATTAGACTTCATTTTTACGGGAAGTAAAATGACTCACACTTGTCATTTTAAAAATGAAAACCAAATGAAAATAGGTTTTAATGATGTGCTGCACCAGCATAATTACACACCATTACTGCTGTACTGAGTGTGTAATAAGTAGTCGGGATTGGATTTCAATTGGATTGGATGCAATTCAAAAAGTGTAGTCTATGCGCCCTCTAGTGTAGAAAAGTGTTATAACAAAAGAAAAAACATGAAAAATCTTCGAAGCACTCTTTGATAGAAACTCTGACTAAATACTGAGTATACAAATAAACTATAGCAACTTTACAACTTCTGCTGTAACTGCATGAGTGTACTATCTTCACTCCATTGTGCCAGTGCAATAGTTAAAGCTCTGAAACACTAATGGCATGATTGGTCCCATAACCAGAGCCCTAGCAGCAGAGACCCGTAGCTCATCAGCTGTACGCTTGTCTTGAATTCTACCTCACTTCTCAAACCCCCAGGACAAAAGTTCCTGCAAAATATAACTTAATTCAAATTGACCGGAATCTTTTGACAGATTACATCTTTATAGTGAATTTTTAGAGAATTACAATCACACTGCATATCTCCTTACACACTGTGCAAGCAGTATCATTTTTCCATTTTCAAAATTAAAGTCACTCTTACCATGATTAGAAATAAAAAATTTTTAAAGAGATGTCAGTGGGAGCATTATCCAGTGCAGTACTTAACACAAAGTGGCACAAAGGACAGGTAGCGAGTACCAGGTACAACAATTCTGAAATAACCTTTACCCCACCGAAATAAAATAAAAAAATTCAAACACCTAGTTAGTAACAAAAATAAATTAAAAAATACACATTAAAATGCCCATCTATCCAATAAAATTTTTTTTTTTTTTTTTTTTTTACAGTTTTCAAGCAAGCAGAGTTCCTCACAGACCTGAGCAGCATTTCTGGCTTAAAACATTCAATTACAGTAATGACAAATGAAACATTCCCTTTACCATCAATTATAAAATTACATCAAAAACACAGCAAAAAGTCATGAGGCAAGTGGTTAAAAAGAAAAAAAGCTGAAATGAACTTTGTGGACAAAGGAAGTCACTGATGAGAGAGCTGAGACACAACGGCTCCTTTACCAGTGTCTGGAATCCACCAGCTCTGGACGGAGGCTCAGTTTTTTCAGAGTTTCGTAGCCGACCACCATGACTATAGCTGTAGGAGTGGAGGATATGATGCGGGCAGAAAGACCCTTGGTCATCCCCCAGAATCCTTCTTCTCTGAGCAGCTCCTTGAACGTCTCGATGACTGACGTCCTGCCTTCAACCTGTCAGTGCAGACACAGTGTATTCATCTTACTGTCACAAACATAATCACAAATTCAGCAGTTGAGGTTTTATGCTAGACAGAACCACTGGCCCTTAAACAAGGTCCTTAATCCTGAGCAGCTAAGCTTCAAGGCTGAATTATACTCTGCCTCAGTTGCATTCGGGATTTGTCTGCAAGTTCCTAAATGCTAAAAATGACACCCATCCCACAACAGAACCTAGTTTTTATAATAAAATTCTATAATGGATTATATCTGATATGTATATGTGAAGCTTTATCTTACTTAAACTCACAGTTAACCATCCACACTTCAGTCAATGTTTCACTTAAAATCCTTTACACTAGTAACCTGAGCCTATGATTAAAAAACACTTAAGACAAGTAAAATACCTGAACTCTGGCTCGAACTACATCCATCGGATTGGTGACAGTGGAGGCAGTGGCAGCTGCTAGTGGTCCAGCCATGGCTTGCAGTACTAAATGTGGGCAGTCACTCGGTGCCATTTTGGAGAGCTGCTCTGTGGAGAAGCAGAAAGTACATTATGTACAGGGATGCACCAATATTCCCTTCTGTGTTTTCAGGATGATATTGACAAATGCAGTGAGATGGTGTGAAAATGCTACCACCCATTTTCCCTCAGCTAACAACATGCGTAAAATGAGAGACAAGACAAATAACAACATTGCTTTACAATTCCTCATACACTTTCATGACAAGTATGGATGTGGTCAAAATAATACACCCAATACAGTCCAGATAAAGCTTTTAAGATGTGTCGGTTGCAGATCTTCAGGGTTAGCCATAGCCATAGGTGTATGCCTAATTAGAAATGCTTGAGAGCAAACTGAACTCTCCTTATAGATTATTTTCACATACATAAAAACAACAACTACTGACATTCATAATTACAAATCTGAAGCATGGTCTGGAGCATGTCTTTCCTCTCTGTAGGGTGTGAAAAGAATGTTGGCAACATTTCCAATATCTGTCTGCATATGTACAAGTCAGCTGATGTACAACACTCATTATGGTTATGACAAATATCACAAGCTTCAAAGGTTAAAGCCTCAGAGCACAGGTATAGACTTGTTACTCCATTACACACCAATAACAGGATACAGTTCTTGTAAAAGATTAATAATAAAAAAAAAGTGGAGGCCACTCTGGTTCTGAATCAAATCAAAAGCTTGCAATTATATTCCCATTTGTGTGAGTTATGTACATACTGTGCTTGAAAATATAACCATTTAGAGTATAGTTATGGCTAAATTTAACCTTTAATATATACACTACATTAATGCGAACAAAGCTCAATCTTATTTGAATTTGCTAACCATTTTAAACATAATCAAACCTATATGTTAACTAATTCATTATCAACACTAACCATTCAGTCAGAGGAGCTCAAAAACTTACCAGCATAAAAGTGGTAAAAAGGCCACCAGACCGCGCTGTTGGGTATGTATGTGAGAAGAGATGCCACATATCCTCTGTAGAACCCACGGAACCCGTCAGCTGCAAATATCTGAGCTATAATGTCTCTCGTCTGTCCAAAAGCGACACTGTGCTTTGCTCCGGATGTCGCTTGTGGTTTGACTTTGAAGCGTGTCAGATGCTTCCCTTCACCCTGCATCATGAGCTGCTGAGAGATCACGTCGATAGGGACTGTTATACTCTGGGCAACGAGCGATGCCGACCCTCCTGCCACCAGGGACTTCACAGTGTTGTCCTTGGAGTAATTGGAGACGTACTTCCTTACCAACTCGTACGTCGTGATATACGCCTGCCCCGATATGAGCGTGAAGGTGTTCACCATGAAGCCCCGGTAAAGTCCTCTAATCCCCTCGGCTCGCAGGATTTTCCGGAAGGCATCGTAGGTGCCGCTATACAGAGACTTTCCCTTCTGAACCTGCAGCCTGGTGCGGATGAGCATGGCAGGGTAGACCGTAGCACGGATGGTCATGGTCATAAAGACCCCGAAAGAGTAGAACTTGCGCTTGTCCAAGTCCTCCCATTCTATGATTTGGATGTTCCGCTTCTGCTGCATGGTTTCTGCCTGAAGCGCCTAGCCACGGCCTCAGGCCTGTCCACCTGCGAAAAAAGTCATTTCCTTGTTTATTGCATTTCATAGTGAACTTTGATATGTCTGATTAAAAAAATAAGGCGATCTTCAATTTTCCATACTGGTTGGTCAGATAGTGTTGAGTAGTTTCTTAACGGCAGATCTGACCATAGTGTAAACTGCAATTCAGATAATTGTTTTATATTAAAGCGCCCAGTCTAAGAATTAAAACAATTTTAAAATGTAGTCAATTAACAAATATGCTACACATTACATAAAACTAAACAGTAAAAAAAAAAACAAACACAAAACATGCCTTTAATCAATGAATTTTCGTCGTTAAATGCGATACTCGATATCAGACAAGTACATCCTTAACTTTCACATATACACTATATTGCCAAAAGTTTTGGGACAACCCTCCAAATCATTGAATTGAGCTGTTGGGCTTGGCCCCTTAGTTCCAGTGAATGAACTTTTAATGCTTCAGTATACCAAGACATTTTGGACAAGTTCATGCTCCCAACTTTGTGGGAACAGTTTGGGGATGACCCCTTCCTGTTCCAACATAAAGGGCCATAAAGACATGGATGATCTTTGGGATGAATTATAGCAGACTGCAAGCCAGACCTTTTCATCCAACATCAGTGCCTGACCTCACAAATGTGCTTCTAGAAGAATGGTCAAAAATTCCCATAAACCTTGTGGAAAACCTTCCCAGAAGAGCTGAAGCTGTTATAGCTGCAAAGGGCAGGCCAACTCCATATTACATTCATGTGCATGTAAAGACAGACGTCCCAGATTTGGAATGGCTCGCAGTCTCCGCTCTAATTCATCCCAAAGGTGTTCTCTCGGGTTAAGATCAGGACTCTCTGAAGTTCCTCCACACCAAACCCATTCATCCATGTCATGATGCACAGTCATGTTGGAACAGGAAGGGGTCATCCCCAAAAATCCATAAAACTGGGTGCATGAGGATGTTCAAAATGTCTTGGTATGCTGAAGCATTAAGAGTTCCTTTCACTTGAGCTAAGGGGCCGAGCCCAACCCCTGAATTCAACGAGTTGAAGGGTTGTCCCAAAACTTTTGCCAATAGAGTGTATATCTTCATATACCTTACATAACAGTGCCAAAGTGCAAAGATTATTTGTGAACATAAATTTTAGTCTTGTCCATACTAAGGCTATACTAACTTTTAAATGATTACTACAAACTACAATCGGTACGCTATTATTATTATTATTATTATTATTATTATTATTAGAAAAGCACAAAAGTGTCCATCGCATACTAGCGTACTAAATCGTGCTTTCAAAATGTATGGCATTTCTAGTCTTTTCACTGCTGCGTGCTAAATAGTACGGAAGAAATCATATGTACTTTCTGCTCTATCCTGTGTGCTAGTCAGTCGGCTAGCTAGTAAATTACCCCCAAACTATTAAACCTGTCTGAAAAAGGGCTACATTGATAATAGGTCTCCAAATTCTTGTTTTCGTAACTAACCTTAGCTGGCTAACAAGCTAGCAATAAAGCAGGCTTAGCAGAGCACCTCGCTAGCACATCCTGTAGTAAAAAGGTACAAGCACACGTGAGCTAAGCAAGAACACCTAGCATGAAGCATGCATAAAACAACGTCTGTACATCTTTTTTCAACACACGCGGATGTAATTAAATCTAATCAGCATGTAAGTGTGTTCCTAGCTCAAACAGGGCTAGCTATGTGTATATGTCATGAGAGGAAAAGAGAAGCTAGCTAGCCAGCATGACAGCTAAAAACTGACCCTGACTAGCTCCTTCAGAATTACACCATTATACATTCACAAAAAACATGTCTTACCTTGCAGCAAAATATGTTAACTAAACAACATTGGAGTGTTTATGACTACCCGGTCCATTTGAGTGTATATTATGACTCAATGGAGCAGCAGACGGTCACAGCCTCAGGAAAAAAGTTCACATGGCTGTTTCCTAAATGACTCTACATACTAAGTGCACTATATAGTGTACTAAGTAATACACATAAATAATAGGGAGTCATTTGGGACTAATCCTAAATATCACGGTAATAATAACCGAAAATGAAGCTGACACATATAAACAATACATTTAGACTGTTATAATGAATACATGATTAACACAAATTAGGAAAATGTACCATTTATTTGATACATTATTGTATATTTTATTATATGATTTTGTATAGTGTATAGAAAAAAACATAAATAAATAAGTAAAATGAAAAAGAAGTAGTCACAACCTGACATCTTTAAAAGACAAGTCGTTTGTGATTTTGCATTCATTGGACAAAAACAAAATGGTCCGAATACATATTTTCTTTTTATTATTCACAATTATAAGATGCAAGGAATCGTCAAATATCAGTAACAAATAAGGATACTAAGTTTGGTTCCCATGCCTTTATAGCTGTCTATGTACTCTTTTCATATGTTCTCACAAATCTCACTCCATAGTTTAACAATTCTCCTGAAATTCTCCATTATTTTAGGCATAAATCATGGCTTATAGTGTCTGTGTCGAGTTTTACATGTTCTCCCTGGTGGGTTCTTCAGTTTCCTCCACTTCAAATGTCCAGTATTGTGCAGGTGGATGGATTGTTTGTAGTTGGATTGTTAAACTGTGGATGTTTGAGGGCATCCATCTAATCTGGCTAAATACTTCAATAAATTAACTGAATGTTAGAAATAAAAAATGAAACAAACTTATTGACAGTAATAAACAGTTCAATTGACTAGTGCAGTGATTTTCAACCATTGTACCGAGGCACACAAGTGCCGTGGGAAATTTTCCAAATACACTTAATTGGCCCAAAAAAATTATAATTTAGATTATTGACTACAAATAATTTGCCAATGTTGAACAGCGGTGCATGAAATGTAGTGACTGGCAGAGTAATGGAAATACTCCTCCACGTCAGTAGGTGGCGCAATAATGTCCTTGTTAATTCATACCAATAAAAACAAGAAGGCAGGGTATTTTATTTTGTGCATGAACACACTGAGAAACAGGCAACTTTAATAATAATGATAAAAATAATAATAATAATAATAATAAAAACCACAATGGTGAATGAGAGAGCCCAGGTTTCACAATGAGAGAGTATAAGCAAATTGAGAGATTAAATTTTTCATTATATACACTGATCATTATGACTACCTGCTTAATATTGTGTTGGTCCACCTTTTGCTGCCAAAACACAACAAACTTTGATGCCCTGTGTATTCTGAAAGCTTTCTATCAGAACCAGCATTAATTTCTTCAGCAATTTGATCAACAGTAGCTCATCTGTTGGATCGGATCACACGGGCCAGCCTTTGCTCCCCACGTGCATCAGTGACCCTTGGCCGCCCATGACCCTGTCGCTGGTTCACCACTGTTCCTTCCTTGGAACAACTTTTAATAGATACTGACCACTGCAGACCGGGAACACCCCACAAGAGCTGCAGTTTTGGAGATGCTCTGATCCATTCGTCTAGCCACGAATGCCAAGTTTGGCCCTTGTCAAACTCGCTCAAATCCTTACGCTTGCCCATTTTTCATGCGTCTAACACAACCACTTTGCGGACAAAATGTTCACTTGGTGGTGTGCCGTGGGGTTCTTTTTAATGTAAAAAATGTGCCACACCTCATAAAAGGTTGAAAAACACTGGACTAGTGGACATCGAGTGTCATGCTATATCTGCAACAGCAGATGGCGCTGCAAAGGGTTTCACTCATGTCCAACATGTGTCATAATACTGTATGTATAAATTCAGTGCATACCAAACACACAATAAGCTGCTGGACTGCAGCAAAAATAATGAAGGTATTTCATATGACTCAATGGCATTTCATTATATGCATTTTGGAGCACTGTATATTATATGTCAGCATTTTTAATAAAGCCTCCATGGCACAAACTACAACTTGAAGTTCACTATGAGGTTACACTACACCCTCATTCGATACGGCTGTATTTACAGCATAAACCATTTGGCACGAGTAATTAAGGTCTTAGCAGACACTCTGATTAAAGTCAGCTGTCACCAACTGCAAAACCACACATTATGGTTTGGACTGTAAAACCCCCTCTATTATTCAGGGGCTCCATCTTCTCCCAAACTATGTCCAAGCCAAGAATCCACCAATGGAATTTGTGTTGTCGGCCTCATTACTGTACTTCACACGTTATAAAACCTCTGTGTCTTTGAACTTTTCTGTTTTCAAAGTCTGTATTGCATTTCTAAAGCATGTCCAGCTATCCCTGACTAATTTTCTGAGATGCTCAATCTGCAGGATTTGTGTTGAGTTGTAATCTGTGTAGTGTGTTTCAGAGGGCAAAATCCCAAATCAATCAAATAACAGCTTGGTGAAAGAATTATATGGAACATGGCTGGCTTTCCCTGCAGCAGTCTTTGTCATGGCCGGGGTCTTAACCAGGATGAAAATTTTCGATTATTTTTGATTATGTTATGTTATACGTCCATTTTTCCATAAAAATACTCTGATGCCAGTTAAACTTGATAGTTTATTTTATCAAGTTAATTTTATACGTTTTATTAATGTCTGCAAGATTGCATGATTCTGTACCATCTATTGAATATTTATATATTTATAATGCACAGTTTATAATGCACTTCATCATGCTTGTATTACGCTAGTAATGAGTGATGTTACACAAGTTAAAATAGGACTAATATTAAGTGTGTATTTATAGCCAACTAAAGTGTCTGCAGCCAAAGCTGGATTGCATTTTATGTCTTTTAACGTGTCCTCCTCAGCTGCTCTGAGGTGAGATCCGATCATCATTGCTGATCAGGTTGTCTTGGTGCTAATTTTACGCAAAGTGGGCTGCATCGTGCCACTACATTATTAGCCGCTGTCTCTATATTGAGCTTGACAAATAGAGATGACTTCTGAAACTACAGACTGAATACAAAATAAAAATCCATTTAATTGGTCAGTGTATTTAATGTTCTTGCACTGTTTTAAATTTCCAGTATTCAGAAAATTTAGAGCATTATCGAACTGAAGTTGGCTATAGAGATCAGACATTTTAATACTTAATATCTCAGAGATCAAACCTATAATACGGAAGTTACCATGTATACCATTAAATGACTTGTGTGTGTGACTTGATGAGTGGTTTGCACATAAAAGTAAAAGGCAGTTGTCTTGTTTGCACAGTGTAAAGTGAAGTAAGAATATGTGTGACAATAGCATAGCTCCATCTGTGCTGTATTAAACAATAACAAAAAGCATTTTACTCATGTGCAGGTTTTACGATCAGTACAGTCATGCTCATGATGTGGTCATTAGATTTGGTTTAAATGTTTGCAGTTGTACACAGTAATTCAGTGTAAATCAAATCACAGAAAATGCACATAAGAAATACTTCAGCAAAGAGAACGATGATTTTGGGCTATAATTCTGTTGTCGTTTGAAGTCGTGTGATGAAGAGATGAAGGAAGATGCAGCTCAGTCTCTTATTTACACATAGAACAAGCTACGATGAATTATGCAACACCTTTCAGCGGTTAAGTTTCAAGTAGTGAGAGATGAACACCGTGGGTTTAAAATGGTGTAGAACTGAACTGCCCTCACTGGACGTCCGCTCTCTGATGGAGAGGGGAGAAGGAGCCTATCAGCACCAGATAGGAGCTCTGGCTAAATGTCTTTGGTGTAAACATGGCAGTGGAAGGTAGTGGAATGCCTCTGCTGTGGGGGCGGGAAAGAGGTCAACAAGAGGCCAAGGCAGGTGGTGTGTATCAGCTCTTTGGATGACAGCAGCACCCTCTGCACCATCCAAACACAGGCGGAGAGCTGAGGCCTTGGTTAACAAATGGAGGAAAAAGAACATTGGTGGAGCAGAGGAAAATAAAAAAATCAGTCTTTTTTTTCCTTTTTATTTTTGTTTTTATATACGTATAAAATGAGAGTATAAAATAAGCCCATTCAAACACTTAAAAAAATGTCTGTGATTTACAGCCTGTCCTAAATCTTTGTGTGAAGCAATTTTTTTTTTTTTTTGCATACTGCCAATCAAATTATTTAATTATCTTCAATATTAGATCATTTACGATGTTTGGATCAGTAATGAATGCACGTCCTGTCTCAGAAGCATGCATGTTGACTTGTACTAAGAAGGGAGTCATATAACACAGGGTCTATTAGTTGACTTTACATTCTCAGCAGAAGTCGTGTTTTGTTTTGGTATCCTCCCTGAGAAACGGCATCTCCCACAGCCCTTGGAGGAGTGTTACTTCAGCTAATGTGAGCAGCAACTGTTTTTACAAGCAGAGGTCCACCAGCCGAAAATGTGATCTTATTCATGATACATGAATAGCCATGCCAAAAATGTGTAGTCTAATGACAGGAGTTAGATGGGAGGTAATTGGAGCGTTTGTAATTTTTCTGTTAACATCAACATAATAGAATGGAATTTGTTTTGCTTTCATCATTGAAATGATGTCTTCAAACTTACTGTATCATGGGAAAGCTGAATACATGGTGACTAGTTGACCATCACAGCACCTGTGACTCTGTGGTCTCTAGTGGTCTTCTCTCCCTGTCTCATTGTCTGTCCACACTGCGGCTGTCAGCTGCCGTCCTCGCTGACTCTCAGCTCATCAATGCAGCTTTTGTTTTTCAGAGTTAATCTTCCTACTCCATGAAGTGCAGAGCATAACAACGGCCGCGGCTTCATAAAACACACAAAGACAAGTGAGGCACAATTTCGAACAACTTTTCTTTTTTTTTTGACAGAAGAACAAGGTGTATATAATTAGGTTGCAGTATAATGAGACTGCGGTGTAGTTAGTCTGCTCTGAAGTAAATAGAATAATTAAGCTAGCAGTTACCTTCCACTTGAAACCATGTCAAGTAGAACCCAAGACCTCCATCTAAGTTCAATTCTTTTCAGGTGTATGTGCACAGAAAAATGATCGCTGAAGCGTTAAGTAAAATAAAATAAATTATTTCCTTGACTAACAATATTCCCTGAAAAATATGACAGCCCAGGCTGTTACAGGAAAATTATCAACGATGAGATGATATGACACGAAGCGAAGTTACAGCTACCACATTAAAGCTGATTATTTACCTTTAATAGCATATTTGAATAGGTTTTATTCCACTTAAACCACACCAATTACCTACAATTAAGCTAGAAATTGGAATTCCCTTACAATCTTTTGTCATCAGACTGAAAAATATGTTTATTTATTAGTGGAATTAGTGGAATAATCCACCAAGACATCAACAAACCAATAACTTCAGAACTAATACACAAAAACATGTTCAAAAAAATAATGTGTGAAAATAAAAATAAGTAACAATGTATGAATAAATAATGCTAATAACTTGAATTAAATAATGTTTAAAGGTGCATTAGCTAATGTTTATCCCACCAATGACTATGAAAAGGTCCAGAAAATCTTAGCATGAGTTAAAATACAGTATATTACAAAATATATGCTGCTAAACTACTGAATTTGGGTCTTAGGGTGCAAATATTAAATAATACCCACCATTCACCCTTGCTTATGGCTTTGCCAATCATCACCACAAACATGTACTGTACATTAATAAGTTAATATTAAAAAACACTTAACATTTTTACTCACGGAATAAATCTTAAGTAAATCCATGTTCATAATTTGGAAAATTTAATTTATTAAAAGATTGGAGAGTAATGAATTAACATGTATGGCTTATTCATTCTGAATTTCATGTTTTCTTCAATAATAACTAATACAGTAAATAATGTAATTAATTACTGAAACCTTAATATAAAGTTTTACTTTAGTGTTAAAGGGGTTCTACTTAGAACCTTTTGGGAAACCCATGTGTTGTAGGGGTCTACACAGAATCTTAAAAAAAATCCTCAAAGGGATAAACTGAGCATTAAAAATTCATTGTCTGCTACCAAAATGTGATTTTATTTCCTTACTTATCAAAAAGCAAATTAATAGTTTTTTCTCCACAGTTATTTAATATCATTTTAATGCTTTTCAACTATGCTTCTGTTTATTCATTTAAGATGCAATTTGTTCGATTTTGTAAAAATTCATACAAATGGTGACTGATGTATATCTCAAACACACTGTGTTCATTTTTTATCTTCTCTTAATGACCGTAACATTTATGACTCAGTTAGTCCTCATTTTGTTTCAGGCATTATCTTCACTACTACTTCTATTTATTTTTCTAACCACTTTAACATAATAATTTTCACTATTTGTTCTCCTAATTACTCTTCTTAGCAGACTCAGATCTTTAAAGCACACAGATTTAGGTAATCAAATGTAAGATGGAGAAACACAGCATTTGAGATTTTGTGAATTATGCAAACCTCTGTGTTCCCTTAAGAGCACAGAGAGCACGGTGTTCAGCTGTGGAGAGAAACCCGGTCCGACAGGCCCACTCAAGGGGGAGGATCTCTATCAAATATTCATCATCTTTTGTGACTAAAGCATGGCTTTGTAGAGATGATGGACTACAGGTCAATGCTCTGAACCCTCAGTCCTCTAGCCCATGTACACTCTGGAATGTTTCACCATTCTTTATCAATCCCCTCCTGCTGAATGTTACAGTTTCCTTCTGGAAAAAAAAAGAAAACAGGGTTAATTAGAGTGATTCATGTATTATTGAATAATATTTTACAATATTTACACATAATAACACTTGCATGTTGATCTTGATCTATGGTGTTTATGGCCATTTTTAAAGTTTTGAAAAATTGTTAAAAAATATTGTTGTTGAAAAATATTACAATTCCTCTTATTATTTTTATTTTATGAAACAACTTTACTAATAAATAAAACAGAAATATAAAACCCATATTTATATTTATTACTATAAATATGATTTATATTCCCTTATATATTTTAATTATTTCTAATTATTTCAATTTATTTTTATTATATATTGTAATAATTATAAAATAAATTATATAATTTATTATTAATTTATTTCTAATAACTCTGAAATAAAGATATATTTGGTATATTAAAATAACATTATTTTTCGTATAACTTAGGTCAATGGAATATTCATTTGTAAGTAATGAACTAAGGGTGTAAAAAATAAAACTTTTTAAAAACTTAAAAAAAAAAAAAAAGGTTTTTAGACATGGATGTCCTCCTTATCTGTTACAGCTTTCATCATCTGCAACTGTAAGTCTCCTGTCCCAGTTACGCTCGAACACAGCACCTTCATTCAGTCTTTAGCAGCTACATGCATCACTGCATCTCCAAACTTCTGTTCAATATTTGATAAGATTAGTTCATACCTGACTGCTTTTCAAATTCCGTGTACAGAGAGTACGTGCAGAGCTAGCTTGAGAAGCTTGATGTACTTGCACAATAATAGATCTGTGTGTGTGTGTGTGTGTGTGTATGTGTGTGTGTGTGTGTGTTTGATGTTTTTGAAGTAGTCAAGCCTCTGACTGGTTTGTCCTATTTTACTATGTATGAAAGCATCTCAAAGCTAAACCATAGCCAGTAAAGGGTTGCATTTAAAATCATTATTAATCCATGTTTTGAGATCAGAAATGACAACACTGGCAAAGCAGGAAGTGTTCAGCTCAAGTAAACTCCACAAGTTCAATCCAGATCTAGAGTTACAGTGTGTTCAGGGTTTCCCATTCTCTCCCCACATCTGCAAAGGTTTCCTCCTGGGCTCCTTCTGCCTATGCCAGGTGACTTGATGACTCCTATATGTGAATGAATGTTTGTGTGTGCACTGCAATGGACAAGCATCCAGTTCCACCACTACATTGACCAGGATAAATCACTTAAGATTGAAGATGAACTGATTCATGAATGCACTCGTATGTAGATTATACAGTGTGAGTTGCTTAGTAAGATAGTAAGAGATATAAAGATATTAAACAGAGTGCCTGAAACTTGTCAGTGTTGTATATCTATTCATATGAAAACATGTACAGTGTGAACAAAACCAAAAGCTGGAAAAATCCCCCCCCCCTCCCCAAATCAGCGATTATTTCAAGCACAACTGATCATATTTCAGTTTATGTTGATTTGACTTCCATATCAACAATAAACATGGCTAATTTTGGCAATTGGTTTGTTTTTACTGTGAAGTGGCCCTGAGAGCGAAGCAATGAACTCCAGCACTTTGTTCAAAGTGTTTGTGTGTCCTCAGTCATGAGTGACAGATTGACTGTAGGCAAAGCTAAAAGCAACACAGATCACAGTTGGCCATCATGCTGATGTTACGGTGCAGAGATTGGTGTGTGAGTGTGTGAGCTTGTGTGTGTATTGGCTACTCATCCACTTCTTTAAGCGCTGTTGTGTAACATTTTACACCATGGTTTTCTGACCTGATGATAATTAAATAAATGAGGCTTTAGTACTAAAATGACAAGAGGAGGCTAACATAGTGATTAGTAACTAGAATGCTAAAATTGTATTCAACATCTGTCACTCAAAAAACGTCAATTACAGAGATGTCTTTTTTCCAGAAGATGTCGGAAGATCCGAAGTTTCAGCGGACGGTGGATGTGCACTGAGGCGCAGAGGACACTGGGAACACAAGCTAAGTGCTGTGGAGCTTTGTGATGCTGATATGATGGGATGGGTTCAGTGAGGCATAGGGTGGAGGAGTGCAAGATGAGGTGGCTTTTGGAACAAAGGGCCTGCTCTTCTCGAACAGAGCATGAAGGCCTCATTGGAGGGGTTTGGGGTCTCACTTCATGCCATTTCTGTGGTGGAGATTCTGTGCCAGTAATGAGCAGTCAGTGGGAAATGAAAGGTTGATGGAGTAACAATACCTGTGGCCACAGTGGCGCTTCAGTGCACTTCAAGGGAATTTGTCCTCATTGGCTTGTCGTTTGTTTTATATCTTCCGAAACATACTAGAACTATAATGTAATGTAAGAACATCATGAACAAAAATGTTTTTTTTTTCCTTTGGATAGTGTCTAATCATATTTCCTTGAATGATATCTAGCATCAGCACTGCTCTCTGTGCCAGTCAGTTCCACTCACCTAATCACTGCACATGTCATTTTTCAAGAGCTTTACACTGATAATACTATCTCAAACTGCATTATTATCTCCAGCTTTGGAGGCTGTGCTTTATTTTTAAACCACCTGAAACTGCACTAACATCTAAAATATCCCAAGCATGCAGAAGTGTAATATGTGTGTTGTATTATTTGAGTCATATTTATATGTTGCATTAACATTTTAAAAATGTCTCTTTTTTATGATGTATATACACGTTATCCAATTATTTCATACTCTAAACATTTCCAAGTGACTTTGTTCCATTCAATGAGCATGTGTTCATAAATAGTATTCCCTAATGTATGCTAAAATGCGATAAAGTGAATTTGCCTTTATTTAGACATAAAGTACAAAGCAGAATTATGTCAATCCCTAAAAAGGCAAATGTTCCAAACATTCAGAAAGACCTTCGCTCTGATTGTGTTTCCAGACAATGTCAGGAAACATTGTGGCCTTTAAAGCACAATTAGCCCTGACTCATTCAAACTGAAACTGTTCCATATTCACAAGCGGGTTATGTGTGGACTGCCAAAAAGTGATTGTTTATACTACATTTACTAGTTAGACATTATGATTAGTCGGACTTAAAATTCATCGGTTTTTTGTTTTGTTTGTTTGACTTCACTGACAGGAAGTAATATGTCAAGTGCCAGTGAATATTAATCACTCATTTCTTGATATTGTTACTGCAACAAAAAAAAAAAAATCACAATTCAGCGTTGCCAATGATGTAATCGTTAGTGAGATCTTATCAGTATTAGATTATCTGATTGATCTCTTTAATTAATGGATTTTTATCTAAACCTTAATAACTGAAAAATATATGTTTTAGTACACATTTGAACAATCAGCCTATTCAGAGGTCTCTGGCTACAAGAAAAGTTTCCAAATGGATGGATTTGAAATGTTACTTTATTTAGCAAACACACACACACACACACACACACACACACACTTTCCTTAGTCCTGGTTTCTTGCAAGGTTTCTCTTTCTTAAATAAACATTAACAACATTAAACAAAACAACATTAACTCTTAGATTTAGGTTTATTACTCAAAATGGCTTGCATTGCATTGCTTATAATAATTTAGTTTATTTTTTCATAAAAAGACAAAGTGGGAAAAATGTAATATATATATATATATATATATATATATATATATATATATATATATATATATACCCTGTGAATACTGAAAAATATTATTGAACACTGGACACAATTATAGAAATAATAGAAATAGAACAATTATACTAATTATGAAGTTTAGTTATGAAGTTGCACAATATTTTATTTAAAATTTTAAAAAAAAATCTTAAATTTAAGATTAATGCCTGAGGGGGAAAATAGGTTGCTTGTGACTGTCAGGATCATATGTTGGATAAAGAGCGATGGGACAACACCTAATCAGGAAATGGTCTATAAACCATTGGGGTGGCATGAAGGTGATTACAAAATACGTCGCATTTATTCCCCAAACTAACCTTTATCTAATGGATTACACGTTTGGACACCATACATAAAACGGTTCGGGACTGAAAAGGAATTTTTCCGATCTGGCAACCCTGCAGGGGACGGGCTTAGGTACATGTAGACCAGCTGTAGCTTCTCTGCCTGTGATTGCTGCCTTTGAAGACCTTCACATCTTCACTGATGACCTAATTTGCGCGCAGAGGGCAACATGGCACAGGGTTCTCCGTGTGCTCCCGTTTTGTACACCTTTAAAACGATATAAATGTGAGCAGCAGTAAAGACGCCACTTCTTCCACTTTCTCTTCCCCACGGTGCACTTTTTCCACCTTTTCATCCCTCCACCAACTCACCTTCAGTTCCTTCAGTTCCTTTTCCTTCACCTGCTACTTTTCGGGTTTGGCACCGCCGCACCACCAGCGCGCACTTTGACACACTGGATGCACCTCAGCATCGGAAAGGGGATCAAAGTTTGTCTGCTGTTTTTGAGTGTTTTTTTTTAAAGTTCTCCAACCACCAAGATGAGTGTCAAATCCGACTCCGAGGCCAACAACAACGTTGTTGAAGAGGAGGTAAGATTTCGGTATCTGTCCGTGTAGGAGATGTATATATTAATGCGCAATTAAGTGGATTTCCTTTTTCCATGCTAGTATTACGTTTGCGTCTCTGTAACCCTTTGAAAACACCTGGTTAGGATTATAGATGTCCGGCAAAATCCTCTATACTGTTAACACCCTGTGTTTAACACTTTTTTTTTTTTTTTTTTTTTAACCCCCCCCCCCCATTCAGAAATAAGTCCTTGTGCGCGTAAAACCAAAGTAATGGATGTCTGTCAAGTTTGGGAATGTAATATCTAGACTAAATTTGCGTAAATGCTTTAGTCTTTTTCAATTCCCCTCCCCTTCTTTGTGTAACTTTTTATATTAGTCGTGGATGGGATGTTCATTCCTTTTTTTGTGAATTTAATTGATGTGGCTAATTACATGTTTCCAATGCAGAACAGCAGCTGCAGTCGGCTCTGATTTCAATTTGAACTCCGTTCAAACCATCACTGGATTTGTGCAATCAACTTGACTCCCAAACTTGTAGACACAGTGTTACTTGTGGTCTTATTTCCATCAACAATAACTGTTCTACTAGTCTTCAATGTAGAAATAATGCACATGAAGTCTGATAAGCTTTAACACACATGTTGCATTTTCTAGCACTCTTTGTCCTTACTGTTCTTTCAAACAATTCCATGCTGTGTTGAGTCAATATGGAGGCTCCATTTTAAGCTATTTTTTTAGGACAGCTAAAGATTTAAAGCTTTAGACCATGGAGCCTCTGCAATCAAATCATGGTGGCGTAGCTTCTGGGAATGGTGGTGGGGTGGGAATGCAGTCTTACTGTACATCAGTAAGATTTTGCAAAACGAGGCTTTGTTTTAGCTTATAAAACCCAGCCCTTCTAGTTAGAAAACTGGGAGGGTTCTAATCTGTTTTTAGGTGGGGAATGGCTGTGTTGACCTCATGGCTGCGGAGCAGAGGAAGGAAACTCCATCATGCTGTGTTTTTGTTGTCCATTAGCGGTCTATTGTAAAACTGAGCCTTCCCATTGAGCTAGTTTGAACTGTTTAGTATACAGATCAGTAGACCTATTAATGCTGGGATAAATAGTTATAGAAAGGTTTTGTTTTCTTTTTATAGTTGGTTGATGTCTCAAGTGGATTACAGATATGGATTAATTGTAGAAGGGGTTCAGGGGTGCCATCTTTGGAAAAAACCTTTCAGTCAGAATTAAGAACTTAAGTTGCTATGCATTATGAATAATCCTTGATTTAAAGAATAAGTCTTGCAGTTTAGACTTTTTGGAGACTATGCTTTTTTAATTCTAGTTTTCAAGCTTAAGCATGATGTCTAAACCGAGTGATTCTCCCACTTGAAGTATTTAGACAAACTCCTGTTTGTGGCTTGCTTTGTTCTAAAACTTGTCTCTCTAGGTGCGAACACTCTTTGTAAGTGGCTTGCCAACAGACATCAAACCTCGGGAACTCTACCTCCTATTTAGACCATTTAAGGTAAGAATGGATACTAGGAGAAATTGCTCTTGTACATTTTCCTATAACCCAGTGTAGCATTACTCCCTGCAGCTGTTGTCTGGAATGTTTATAATTGTTCTAAAATGACTTTGGGTACATTTTAAAATGATCAGATTGCATGAGTTACTTAACTGCTTAATTTTTTTTAACCATATCTGGGTTTGTCATTAAAAAATGTTTTATTCACTACTGTGTTGGTTCTTATTTCACATTTGGTCCTGATTACATGTGATGAATAAGCATATACCCTTCCAATTAAGCTTAAGGTTTAGTCAAGGAAATTCTAAAGATTGTTTGGCTGCTTATGAAAAATGCATTTCTCTTCTGCAAAGATGTGACTTCATGAAATATAATTGGATTTTTTTTTTCTCCCTGCTTTACAGGGTTATGAAGGTTCTCTGATCAAGTTAACATCAAAGCAGGTGAGCTGGCAGACATGCATATGGCAAATATGTATGTGCAGTATAGTGGTAATGCATTTCAGAGCCTTTGTTTACCCTTTGCTTCAAGCTGAATATATTAGTATTTGTGTAAAAATTCAAATTGCTCTGATGGTAGGTTTGGTCACCAACTTGACTTGTTCATCCTTTGTGTAATGCTGGGGTTTTCTTTAACCTCAGGGTAAAGCACAGTTGAATTGACTCTCCCTCCTTCTTTTCCAGCCTGTTGGGTTTGTAACCTTTGACAGTCGGTCTGGCGCTGAAGCGGCAAAAAACTCCTTAAATGTAAGCACTTGGTCATCTGTAAGCAATGTGTTGAATTATTGATTAGTCTGCTATTTAGCATTAGGAGCCCATACATTGTGGTTTACTAAATATTGTTAATTTTTTTTTTAAGTGTTTTTTTAAGGGTTTAAGATTAAGTCTAACTTTTTAAGGTTCTGATTCTTCAAATTTACTTGTAGGCTTTTTTTCATTTATATGCATTTACTATTAGTTTTAGTCTGGACTAAAAAGGGTTGAACACCAAAGTTGTTATACAGTCAGTGTGGTCCACCTCAACAACCTTTAAAGCTTATGTAGTGGACTCTGGAGGGAGCATTTTCAGTGGCCCTAGGTAAAGTTGTTCCAAAGTAAACTGTGGAGTGCTTGCTTAAGACCGTTTCCAGAAAGCCGCTGATCAACTCCTTGTTACAAATATTGTCTTTATTGCAATTGCTTTGAAAGTTAATGGGAAAATGACTAGAAGATATTGTATGTTGTCTTAAAGTATGAATCCTACTTATCCTGCTTACTTATTTTGCAGATCATGATTCATTACTACCGACTAATCCCGTTCAGTTAATTTAGGCTCTGTTCTACCGCATTATTATAATCTACATTACAAAGCAAACTGACACTGCATGACCCAAGTTCAACGTGCATACACTTTGTACTGAGCCAATGGTGAGTGGCGATTTGAGCACAGTTGATGAATCTGCTTCAGCTGCATAAACTCAAGCTCCTGCTCATTAGTTCATTGTTTAGATCATGTGCTGACATTTACATAACGTATGCTAATATAAGCTGATGTGTTTGAGATTCAATAACAGAATAGTATTCAGTAAACTTTTAGTAAAGCTGAATTTGAGGCACTCCTGTCCAAGGTTGCAGAAAAATGAGATTTTTAAGGTCCTAAATGTTGCAAAAGGTGTGCATGCAATATGAAAACAAAATGGTCAGCTGGCAGTGTGCATTCAACTGAGGAAATGATGGTTCAGCCATTTTGTTTGTTACTGCTGTTAAAGAGAATGTAGTTGGGTACAGAAGTGTACAGCTTTTATATAAAGCTGTGAAAGGTTGTAGTGTGTTCTAACCTCACTGTTTTTAAGTAGGGTTTATTTATTATAGACCTTTAAAAATGGGTCGATTTTAATTTAAGCTTTATTTAAATATAGGTCAGTCAATAAATTTTTCCTAGACAAATCTGTGAATTCTCTCTTCCTATAAAGAGAATGGCTGAGAAATGAATCAAACAAGTGAAAAGCAGACTAGCAAAATGAATCATCTGTTCTGATTTTTTTTTTTCTTTTTTTTTTTTTCTTTTTCTAAAATCATAGGGCATCAGAATCTTTGAACAGCCCGTCTGTATAAAACCTCACATCCTTGATGCGTCTAGGATGTAGAAAGGGCAATAATTCAACCGAAGGACTAATGAGCTGAGAAAGTTCAATGCCTGCACCTCTGATTCACATTTACCAATTATATTTTGGCCCTGAACCCCATTAGATCGATTTCTCTCTGAGGTTTCTACATGTGTAATTCTGAACGATGGTGCTTGCTATTTTTCTTGGCTGAAGGCTGCTACTCCATTTGATATTTTGCAGTTTATGTATTTTCTTGATTTTCATTGCTTTTAGGGACTCAGCTGCACCTGAGCATTTGAAATGTAGTGCACAAATCTACGTGTTCCAACTAGAAAGGTTTTATTGTACAGGCACAAAGTTGTGAGGAGTAAGCTGTCTATACAATTGACTTGTTTTACGAACAGATTTGATCATGCCCCTTAAATAATCCTAAAACAAAAGCATCATGTGTAATCATATCGCTATTAGTGTTGGTTCATTAGCTAGGTGATGAATGAACTGGAAGCAGAAACTATTGGCAGGATGAGGTTAGTTTTAGTGGTTGTGGTGAGTTTTTTTTTTTTTTTTTTCCCTCGTTTCAATGAATGTTTGATTAGGTGACATGACACTAGGACCCTGGCTTTGGCTACACTTGGAGATGGACCCTTCAGAGTTCTCATTATAGAGCTTTGCCTTGGCAGGGAGTAGAGCATAGAGTTCACTTTTAAAATGGACCACACCGATTACTGGCTGTTCTGCTTGAGAGTTGCTCTGTGCAATTTTTGGCAAATTTGACATGTTTTGCCCCATCTAAAGTATTGAACATATTTCTCTCTTGACTAACAACCTGTTTTCCAGCCCTAGTGTAGGACTTTGTCTGTCAAGTAAAAGAACCTTATCACCTGCATGTGGACACCAGCTTAGTGCACTCTACTGCCCATTCTTCCACATTGCCAGGCACAGGCCCACTCCTATTACTGTATCCCCCACCTTGTGTCTCCAGGGCGTTCGATTTGACCCTGAGAACCCGCAGACCCTTCGTTTAGAGTTTGCTAAAGCCAACACGAAGATGGCAAAGAGTAAGCTGATGGGCACGCCGAACCCCACAAATATCCACCCAGCTCTAGGGGCACACTTCATAGCACGGGACCCATGTAAGTGTACGCCCACACGGTAGCATTCTCACAGCACATGCAAAACACTGTCGCCTAGAGCTGAGGAACAGACTAATTCACCTCCAGCACATGCATGCATCATTAGAGCACTGACTGCCATTTCAGTGTCAACGCATTCGATATTTTCACTTCCCACCATGTTTAACTTTTCTGATCTGAATAATGCGGAACACGTCTTGATATTGAGAATGTTGGAAAGCGTTTGACAGGAGTTCCCATTTTAAATGGAGGTGTCCGCATATGTGCATATTGCTGTGCTTCCTCAGATGATCTGACCGGGGCAGCGCTGATTCCTGCATCTCCAGAGGCCTGGTCTCCATACCCACTGTATACAGCAGAGCTGAGCCCTGGGCTTCCCCACACTGCCTTCACCTACCCTGCTGCTGCAGCAGCCGCTGCAGCTCTCCATGCCCAGGTGACCTTTCAAACATCCAATAAATAATAGAATCAGAAAATCTGTTTAATTTTTTGTTTTAAGGCAAGACATTACAAGTAGTATTTATTAAACTAAATTCCAACTAACTTCTACATTTGTGATGCATAACAAGTGTTTATTGCACACACTTGTCCACTTGCAGCTGATGTATGAAACAAATTGGTGCCATGATCCAAAAGGATTCTCAATGTAATTTGTCCATTTCCTTTATAAATCGCTAATTATATGGAAAATGATTTTAAACCAATGCTTTTAAAATTTTCAGCCACTTCCTTATATGCCTTCAATTTACACAACCACTAATAATGACCTATTCTTTTGCAAATTACGTGTGATGTACATGTTTAACATTAGAGGAATGTTGCAGAGGATTTTCCCATTATAAATGTTGTGGCATTTGCATTAAATACAAAATATTCCAAGAAGCATTTTGTTAAATCTCCTATTGGAGTGTCTTCACAATGAAATAAATTCTAACAAGATGCTTTAACTGTTTAATTGGACAAAGCCTCATTAGCATAAATGTACATTTTTGAAGCTTCCAATACAACCTACTCTGAACATCAGCAAGCATTGATGCCTATATATATTTATACACATGACTAAACAGTGACTTCTTTAGTGTCTAAATTAAATGGTGCACCATGTATTTGGCATGGATTCAATAATGGTATCTGTGCTCTATAATGTTTAAAGCTGTCAGTTGTGGCACTTGGGAATTGTACACAAGAATACCTTAAATAGTATTTGTGACATTGTAGTGGAGTGCAAATGTGCAACTGTTCTGTCAGGGGATGTGATAACAGCAGGCTTCCTATTAAAATGTACAATATTACTGAAGATGCTATTTCAGTGTGCCTCACAACACTCTGAAGACTTCCCATGCTCTTTGCCCTCCTCTTGCAGATGGTTTATACAAGAGCTGATAATAAACTGTTGATAGCGTTGCCAGTCAGAGTGAATAGCTATTCTCAGTGTCATTAACTGATTTCCTCTATTTCTCAGTCTGTTAATCTATATTTAAATTTTCAGGGTTCCATATACAGGTTCTAAAGGCATAACCTAAAAGTATTAGTTTGAAGAGAGCTTAGGTTTTATTCAGGTTGTCTTCAGCCATCCTAACAAACATGCTAGTACATGGACTGGTTACTTTAAATTGTCCTAGGTGCAATAAGTGTTTGCATTTGGCCTGGCATTCCATCCGGGGTGTAAAATAAATGAACTGGGAACTAGGAAGTTTGCTTTGTTCCTTCCCCTGGTTTTATAATTATTCCAACATTTGGTAGGGAAAAGTAATTAGTGCAATTAGTTTGGTTTTCATTTCCTGACAAAGATGGGTTGTATGCACAGTTGGAGGATAACTGCATGTAATGACACCGCTTGAATGTGGTTTACTGCTTTTCCTTGTAGATGCGTTGGTATCCAGCAGCAACGTCTGAGTCCTCCCAACCTGGATGGAAATCAAGGCAGTTCTGTTAGAGGTGTGTATCCAATGTGTGGTGTGATTTGTCAGTTTTTTAAAGATGAAGTCTAATGTATTCATTTATTTTACAGATAAAGGTGGCATTTTTTCAAATGGAGTGAATCTATTGCAGCCTGTACTTGATTCAGCTTGGCTGCTTGGGTTGTGAAAACATCTCTCCATCTTTCTGCTGAACAGGAGGCTCAGATGGTACAACCATACTAGCACTTGCCTTAGTTCTGTTATCAAATGTTTTGAATAAGGAGTTTATAGTAAGCAATGGAGTTGTAAGGCTGCTTGCTATTTTTCCAATTCAGGGTCTGAGCCAATCAGCTTTTTTTTTTTTTTCTTTTTTTTTTTTTGTGGTCCTACATAAATAAGCTTTTTGTCCCCTTGTCATATGTATTCCTCCTTGGCTTGGTGTAATCTAATCATTTGTGTTTGTTACCTTAGTCCTTTTGTGTTGGATATCAAGTAGTGGCCAGCTCTGTTTAGAGGGGTTGGGTGTCTGCCCAGACAGCTTGTGCAAGCTGTGATTATGTGTGAACTATTATTTTAATGTGCCATCTTGTCTAGGCTTGTAAACGTTTCCATATAAGACGGCTTGACCTTGCCAAATACAATCCAAGTATAAACTAGTCTATATGGGGAGAAGTGTGCAATTAAATAAGTAATCTAAGTTATTATTTTTTGTTTAATATTTACTGATTTAATATCTTGAACAGTTGTAGAACTGTGTTTTTCCTTTGTTAGATTTGTCATGCTGACAAGTCTAACACTTTGTGGGTGGCAGATATAACTAATCAATAGATTGCTGTAGAAGGATATATGCTGGATGATGGCACATGAACATAAAATGATGCATGAAGGGGTTTTAATGGATTATAGTTCATATGGTCAAAACTGACAAATTTATTTGTAAAAAAAAGTCTGGAAAATTGTAAAATACAGTATTAAAACATGTTAATGCATTACTCTGATGTTCTTGCCTATTTCTGAGTAAAGGAGTGGGTTACTATAACTTCATAATACAGAGGTTTTGTGTAAGTGGTGCCCTTTAGATCAGGAAATTTAATCTATTACATATCAAACACTTTCATGAGTGTGATCAGAAGTGTTGTAGCATGGTAGACGGCCAGACTTGAGTTCCAGCGGGACTAAATCTCCATCAGCCCAGTTGAGCACTGCTGTATTAAAATTCAGTGGCCAAACCTGCCCACTAGAGGTGAATTGGAGAAAAGTTGAGAAATTAGAGTTGGGTACTTTAAGGTAGCAGAGAGTGTAATATTTTGTAACTTTATTTTTGGGTTAAAGTTATCACAACCCAGAATTATTAGTTATTTGTAGTTATTACCTTCTCAAGCCCTCTGCAGGTAAAAGTAAATGGACCTATATCAACATAAAGGTAATGACTAAAAATTGTGTTCAGTGCAAAAATGTAAGGCTGTATTGCTGGAATAAAATATTCAATATTATAGCACATAATTAAATAAATCTGTACAGAGAAGGTCTGCATATATTTAAGTTTTTGGGTCCCTGGCTCCAAATAATTGGAGAACTTGTGTAAAAGGACAAAACAGATTGTCATAGTTTAAGGAAGGTACTGGTTTTGATGACTGAAACAACTTCTGATGCACTTATTTTAAGTTGTACTTAATTTGACTCTGCAAATGCTTTGAAAATTACTGATAAAACCTAATTAATTGTTTCATGGTCATAAACAGTAGTTTATGGATAGTTTTATTTAATATTTAGCTTTTTTTTTTAAACTATAAAATACTGGTTTCAAAATTATTGGCTCCTCTACAGTTATGACCCCTGTCCTGGAAAGAATGCCAGTGCACTGTTCTCTTCCTATAATGTTTAGCAAAGGTTACTAAAACTATAACTGATGAGTTTATAAGCATAAATCTCAGAAATGCAGCCTGCCAATGCCCAACATCTAAGGATGGCACAACAGAATTCATACTCTTTATGCTACACACTCCCTCTACCCACTTTGTTCAACCACCAACTTGTGGGACTTTACCTCACAAGTTCTTGATTAGGATGGACTTCAGTCACTTGAAGACAAAGCTCTGAAAATGTTGGGTACTCTGTAATATCAGGAAATGTATCTCTCTCATTATTTTTTTATATATCTATATATTACAATATCATACTTAATTGCAAACAGTATAAACCTATTAAATATACATTAGTTGCAATGACAAATTGCAAGTCACTTCTGAGTTGGTTTAAATGATCTTCCTATATATACACACTATATTGTCAAATGTTTATGGACAACCAACACGGCAATATGTTATTCTTTCCCGAACTGTTGATACAAAGTTGGAAGTACACAACTGAAATGTTTGTGTATTCTTTAGCGTTACAATTTCACCTCTTTGTAACTAAAGGGTCCAAACATATTCTAGCATGACAACACCCCTGTACAGAAGCAGGGTCCATGAAGACATGGCTTGCCAAGGTTGGTATGAATGAACTTGAATGGCCTACACAGAGCCCTGACCACGACCCCACTGTTTAAGTATTTTTGCCCCAAATATCCTTTTTCCTCTAGAAACTTTCTGTAGTAGTGATATACTCAATGGTTTTAAGGTTTCTCTTTATTGCACTCAAACTAATAAGGCCAGAAATTTCATTACTAGTGAAAAAATACATAGACTATTGTGCCAAAAGTTTTGGTACACCCCTACCAAACTCACTCATTCATGTCTTTATGAACCTTGCTTTATGCACTGGTGCGCAGTCATGTTGGAACAGTAAGCTCCAAACTTTCCCCACAAAGTCCGGAGCATGAAATTGTGCAAAATGTCCTGGTATGCTGAAGCATTAAAAGTTCTTGGGCCAAGCCCAACCCCTGAAAAACAGCACTTGAATACAATGATTTAGAGGGGTGTCCTTGGCAATATTAGTGTAGGTGAATCCCAAATTCCTATTGCAGTAGATAAGATGAAAAAAAAAACAATCTTTATTGGTATATAACACATGATCTTAACTGAAAATATCTGCCAAATTAGTTTGACTAGTTTAAAATATTAAAATCTCGCAAATTCGTGAGAACTTTATAAAAAATCATTTATTACAATAACGCTGGAAACGCCCCTAATTTCAACCAGTTACCGTTCGATGATCACGTGCATCCTATGTGGGGGGCCAATTACGCATCGGCTTCTGATTGGTTGATCTGCTAGGCCAATGAGAGCAGCGCGAGGTCAGCTCGAGTTAACGTGCACGCAGATGTTCCTAATGAGGACTGATTTTTCTTCAGAGGGCTTAAGTACATCTTACCGTGAAACAAAGTCTGTTGGTGTTTTAGATAATTCTCTTTGATAATTCTACCATGGCGTTTTCTCTGGTAAGTTTCTCCCTCCTCTTTTTCTAGAGGAGTATTTGAAAATGGCCTTTTATTTTATTTATATTATTTGTTTAGCGCTACCTTCCAGTTCATGTGTTTGGGTTGTCAGTCATGTTGTTATTCCTGTCTTTGGTCCACCATGTTGATTCGCTGCTATCATTTTGTTAATTTTCATGCATGTAAGCTATTTAAAAATTGGTAAGGCCTTATTTGTCTGACGAGTTCGGCTTTCAACTGGGAAAGTATTTAAAAGGGGAAAACGAGGAAAAAATGCAATACTTTTCCGTATTATCTGGGGTAGTTCCATCGAGAGGCTTGGACCTATTGTTTCTTTAACCCAGGTATACTTAATAGGTTCACTTTGAGAGATTTTAAGGTGCACTGTTTTCATAAAAGTAAAAATTGTTCTTAAGATAAAGGATACAAGCCCCAAGAACAAGTAGAGGTATCTTGATACTTATTATTTCTGTGTGTAAAGTTACTACTTTTTCTGTCTTTGTCTCAGAGAGATAATCCCAGAGCCCTTAACCGTTGGGATTCAGAGACACCAGCCCTGTCCACATGCAGCAATGCAGACATCTTTCGCAGGATGAACACCATGCTAGGGAACTCACTGGACCTGACTGGGGTCTGCACCACTCCCAGTGCCAAGACCAAACGGGATTCCTTGATGGGTAACAATTATAGCTGGATTTTACACGCCGTAAAATTTGTGTGGAACAGGCTTAGGTGTAGTTTGGAATTGAAGTTTACTGGCAAGAGGTTTTGGCAGAAACCTCCTGTAGCACTGTGTCCTGATAAAGTCTGCTTTGCCAGTGAAACTTCACTAACTCTTCTACATAAATAAACGTACTTAAATTGCTGGTGCCATCAAACATGCCGGCTTTGCACCTTTAGTATACTACTTTAACTTGGAAAATTTATTGTAGGGTTAAGATGCTTAATTGAACCTAAATAGGACAACTTTATAGCTTCAGTCAAGCTAGCTTAAAGGTACACTAAATGCTCTATTCCATCCATGTAGAGATAATGCCTGCTAAATGGGACCCAGTGCACAATATTTCAGCCCAGCAAGAAGTTGGTGCATTACTACTGTTACATTATTTAACTATATTTATATATATATATATATATATATATATTTATATATATTTATATATATATATATATATACATACATACATACATACATACATACATACATACATACATACATACACACACACATACACACAAGCCTGGAACTGGGGCATTGGGTTTCAATCTGTTTTGGATTTTAATTGATGGCTTTTTATCTCATGGTGGATCCTTTACAGGTAAGTCATGGAAAACTAGGATGTTGATGTAATGTCGGTTAAGAAAAACTAACCATTGTTTGCCTTGCATGTTGCTTGTGTATTTCTGTTCTAGTGAAACGTCTCCTTAAATGGTTTTGGACTTGTTTCTGGTTCTGAGTTTGCAACTAAGACTATTTTTTTTGGGGGATTTGTTAGATCAGAAAACAGTAATGTCCTGGAAACAAATTTCCCCAAAATAACAACCCTGTCTTAATGCCTTCTTAGCTTGTGCGAATAGTTGCATGTTTATTCTTCATTCACTTAGTCTTGAAGTATGCAAATTGCCTCATCTAGTGCTGCATTGGTCATGCAACGTCAAGCACCCGAGACATGCGCTAATGCTGCTGAATCAGGCCTGGAGCTCCTGGATGGCATCCAGCTCAGAGGGAGCAATGCAGCGCTTCCATCCTTCAGCCTCTGATCACGTAGCCTCAGGCTGCCACCTTTCTGTGATTTGCCAGGCATTTCTCCCATCTCCTTTTCTCCCCAGCCTGCATGCTGCCTCATTTGCACTGCCTCAGACCAAGGACAGCAGCCCTGGGGAAGGCTGCACAGATTGTTAGCTTGCAGGGGAATTCGAGAGGAATTCGGTGGTATCTTGGGGGGCTGTGGGCTGATCATTAGCAGCAGAGTGTGAGGGCATCGGCACCTCGGTCACATGTCGCTGCATGGCATCTGCAGCGGCCTCGTGCAGTCCGGCTTGCCAGCTTGCAGATTTGTTCTGTGACAGAGCTTAGAGAGAATCAGTGTTTATCAGTAGAGGCTGCTTTTGAGCTGCGTGTCTTTTTTTAATACCCAGCAGCTGATGCAGAGCATACACATACTTTGTTTCTTTCTCGGTTGTGTTAACAGAGCGTGCGGACTCTGATCCGTGTGCTATCCGGAGTAGGATGCTTTTCCCCAGCAATGGGCAGGAGTCATCTCGTGCTCTGCCCGATGTCACCGAGCTGGGCCTGGGCCTGCAATCCCTCAGCTTATCCGGTTGGGAGAGGCCGTGGAGCAGCCATGACTCGGACTCATCAGCCCCAAACAACTCAAGTGAGTAATGTATTAAAACCCCTATTTCTTGGATATATTCAGCTATTCTTGGGCCTTTTTTTCCAGATTTGAACATTGAAATGACAGAACAAATTGAAGTTGGACAGTAACATTCCTGTAAACAAAGGCTTGTCCAGTGTGTGCTTAATGTGTTTAACTAAAATGATTTCTTTTTGGGCAAATGAAAATTGTGTAATTTGAAACCTTATTTTTGATGTGTAGATAATTTTAATGTATGTCTGTTTAAATTCTGCTTTACTAATCACTATTGTGAAATAGCAAAACAAGGCTTATAAAGCAAGTCAGAGCTTGGTGTGGAAACCGTGTCTGATTCCCTGCCTGCCTCGTGCCCTGCCTATTCCTCATAATGGTTAAGCACTAAGTGAAGAGCTCAGTTTCTTTAAACGCTCATGTTTTTACTGCCATTATCCATTTCTTGAAAGGTTTCCCATTTCCCTTTGTAAGTGCCATTTCATTCACCCCTGAGACTTTAATAATCAGCGTTTGCATTAACGTGAATGGCGTTTTGCAGTGCTCGGGATGTTGGGAAGCCCCTTGGGCCAGCTCCTGAACAAACCTCAGGGCTTAATCACAAATGAGTCCAGTACAGGTGCTTCAGACTTCCTAGAGAAGTTTCCAGCTTTGGCACGTATGAACTCGCGTTCACTGCTGGGTTCCCATTCCAGCAGCCCTGTGGACTCTGAGACCAGTGGCTTTAGCTCTGGTTCTGATCATCTTTCTGATCTGCTGGTGAGTTGGTTGTATGACTACTTTGCTTGGAATACATGCTATTTATGTATAACTTTTTTATTCTTTAACTAGATTTTTATTTGGTTAGCATTTATGTAATCTTGCTTTTCTTTGCAGTCCTCTTTGAGGATCTCCCCCTCTGTGCCATTCATGCCTAGTATGCAGAAAGACCCATTAAAGCTTAGTCTTGCCTCCCGCATGGACCATGACAGTTCTCCCTTGACCCCTCCACCCAGTGCTCCCCCAGGCAACAGTGTGTCTCGCCGCTGGCCTGGAGCATCAGTCTGGCCCAGCTGGGATCTGCTAGAGACCCCAGATGGCCCGTTCAGCATTGAGAGGGAGGCACGTCTTCACAGACAAGCTGCAGGTATGTCAAATGGTTAAAGGCTTGCACTTTCTGATCAACTAGTGTAGGTTTTTTTTTTTTTTTAATGCTGACTAAATATAGAATATTCCCCTGTGGGGCACATTTTACCCCACTGAACTGAAACTTGCCACTTTTGCAAACATGCATCTCTCAAGGGCTACTAACACAGTGGTACAAAACCCCTGACCCTAGTTGGTAGTAGAGCCTTGTATAATCATGCTAAATGTAACTTCGGTTTCCTGTTAAATTTAATTTGTTGGCTTTTTCTTGATTCTTTGGTCTTTGCATTGTTGCTGGCTTGGTATAGTCCTTTCATTAATGCAGTGGACTCTGATCTTGCCTTTACATGCCAGCAATTAATGAAGCAACCTTCACATGGAGTGGTCAGCTCCCTTCCAGAAACTACAAAAACCCTGTTTATTCCTGCAAGGTCTTCCTTGGAGGAGTTCCTTGGGACATTACAGAGGGTGAGTTAGTGGTTTTGTTTTGTTTTTAAATGGTTAAGCATTTACCCGATTTATCAAGATATGGGCTTTATTTTCTCCTTTTTTTTTCTGCTTTTTAGCTGGCTTGATTAACACATTTAACTGTTATGGCCCACTGAGTGTGGAGTGGCCTGGTAAGGATGGCAAGCATCCTCGCTGCCCTCCTAAAGGTAATATGCCTAAAGGTAATGCAGTGGGTAGGTTATTAAATTCTTTCCAACACTTTGGAGGTGGTGTGCACCAGCAGCTGGGTGAGAGGCACTGGACTTTTGGATAACTGGTATTAAGAAGTAGAAATTCATGTGACATCTATGGGCTTTTGCAAACACAGCAGATTGTAGTTGCAATTTTCAAGCCTGCATGTGGTGTGGGGGGGTGTGCAAGATTTACCTTCATTCCTTGATGTCCATGACAGTGTCTCTCCAGTTTGCAAGCAGTTCCATGCATGTGCATTGACTGAGATGTCTGTTATAGGTTATGTGTACCTGGTGTTTGAGTGTGAGAAGTCTGTGCGTGCTCTGCTGCAGGCCTGCACTCAGGATCTGCTCCATCCTGAGGGCTACAGCGAATATTACTTCAAAATGTCCAGCAGGAGAATGCGCTGCAAAGATGTAAGCATAATATTTGCTACCTTTGCTATTGTACTAACTTGGCTTCCTGTGAAGTCTTTCTGCTAGATTTTGTAGTATGGCAGCCAAAGGCGCATTAGTGACATTGGGTAAGAAAGTCAGCATTTCAGTTCATCTGAAAGGTCTTCACTGAGGTTAGGATTAAGGCTTTGCCCATGGAGTTATTGGTGTTCATAATACTCTGACCATTCAGTGCATGATTTTATGGTGTGCATCTTCTGTTGGGTAACACCAATTCATTGTCTTCTAGGTGCAGGTGATCCCATGGGTAATCTCGGACAGCAACTATGTTCGCTGCCCTTCTCAGAGGCTAGACCCCAGTAACACAGTGTTTGTGGGAGCTTTACATGGCATGCTCAATGCTGAGGCTCTGGCAAGCATTATGAATGATCTCTTTGGAGGGGTCATGTATGCTGGGATAGACACAGACAAGCACAAGTATCCAATTGGTAAGATTGTTTAAATTTCAGTGTGATTAGACCATATAAACTTCAATCATAAATCATGTAAGGGATTGCATATTAAGAATTAAATGCTGAATGTATTGAGCATGAATCCACCCTTGAAAGCAATCCACACTGTTGCACTGTATTTTACAGTGCAATTCAAGGTTGAAGTGAAATTAAAGAATTAAGCATGTACTATCCATCTAATGGCTGCATTGTCTTGCACCATTCCAATTTGAAGGGCTTTTATTTGTATCGATTTTTCTTTCTCAGGGTCTGGTCGTGTAACCTTCAACAACCAGCGCAGTTATCTAAAGGCTGTTAGTGCTGCATTTGTTGAAATCAAGACCCCCAAATTTACAAAAAAGGTATGTTTAATTCTACTACTTTAGCTGTGGTCAGTACATAATTGTAAAATTTGAGACAATGTTAAGTGTCCAGACAAACCCAATTTGTTTAACTGGAGGATCTGTTTTTAGGTTCAGATCGACCCATATCTGGAAGATTCCATGTGTCAGGTGTGCAGCCGTCAACCAGGACCCTTCTTCTGCAGAGACCAGGTAAAAGCTTTTGAGATCGCTCAGGCATTACATGTGCACAGGGCTTTAGAAGCTTTCCATTCTAAATTTGGCACAGACTGTTAGATTTATAATTTAAATTTATTTTTGTAGGTCTGCTTGTTCATACTTTTTTTTCCTTCAGACACATTGAGTCCTTTAATTTGGTTTCATAATGCAGGTGATCTACATCACTAGTTGCAAATTGGACCTCCTGGCTACGAGTCACTGACCCTGTTGAAATAGTGGTACCCCCACCCCTGTTTTGTGTGGGGTGGTGACCATAAGTTAAGCAAACTGGCCTAACTTTCTTGGCACATTCTCAGTCTTGAAGTTGTCAGTGCATACATATTAGCACAAGATAAGCTTTAGCATAACATTTTGTACTTTAGTGTTCCATAATAGTGTAGCTCAGTGTTAGTAGTTCTGCTTTGTATTTAAATTGCGAATATTTTGTCCTATGCCGCAGCTAGCAGGGTAAAGGAATTGAGTTGCTACAGTCAGCTTATACTTAGCTTGGCACAAACATAATGCTGAACATAGTGTGAGAATGTCTAAACCCTTAATGTTAAATTGTTACATTAGCCTAATTGCCATGGGTCTTTTTGATGGTGTTTGTGCTGTAGAACAAAACTTGTGTAGCCTGTAGATTGAGCAATGTGAAGTTTTACTTTGGAACTTAAACATTACTAAACAAGACCAAATTCTGTCCCTGATTTTATATCTGCTTATCATACACAGGCCTGCTTCAAGTACTACTGTCGCTCCTGCTGGCACTGGCAGCATTCCATGGATATCCTGAGCAACCACCGCCCTCTAATGCGCAACCAGAAGAATAGGGACTCCAGCTAAAGGCCTTGCTTAACATGGCAGCATCGTCCTCCTGCCTGGACTGCCACCACGCCTCCAGACCAGCGCCAGGCCTGCAGCAAGCATCCCCAACAGTGTGGGTTTGTGCAAGCGCTGTAGAAAGTTCACTTTGGCACTTTTTTTTTTTTTGGCTTGTTCACGTTGGCACTTTGCACAGTGATATGATGGGTTTGCAGGGCCCCCACACATTTTGAAAGTTTCCCTGGATTTTTGGGGTGAGAATAAGGCCATGGTACAGAAGTGGTTTTTTTTTTTTTTGGTTTTTTTCCCCGCTCTTTTTTTCCCTTCATGAACAGTCATGCAAATTTCTTTAACTAACCGAAGCCATACAGTGCCTTTAAATTGGTTTCTCCTAGCTGCTTTTCCCATTGCAGTTAGCTGGGGTTTTTTTACTTTAAACACGTACATAAAGCCCAACTTTCATCTTCCAGACATTTTACGCAGTTATTTTTTACTAATTTTTACATAATACGGTTTTAAGTCATTACAAAGAAGGTTGAACAGAAATCTACCTATTGGCTTTTTAATTTTGCTCATTTTTTTTTTTCCCTTTCTCCACAACTTTTCTGGAGAGTTTTCTCCCTTGTCCGGCTTTACGTTCTGTGGAACAAGGGATTTGGGTGTAATCTTATCACCAACCCAGATAATTTTTTAGTGCATGCCATCCAGAGGCATTGCTTTTACTGGGTTGCATCAAGTTTTTTGGATCAACTCAATCAGAAATGTGAATGGCCATAGATTGCACATAGTTTTATTGTTGCACTTTTTAATTTGCACTTGGAAAGGGGTAGGTTTTTAATCACTTATTTTTTGAACATCAGCAGGTATTGCTATGGGCATGACCTCAGATTACAAACAGCTGCTTGTTGAATGTAAAACTCTAAACTTCACTTGAATGTACCATTGGAGCCTTAGTAGACCAAATGCAGATGTCACTTTATTTCCAGCCTCTGGAATATCAAAAGATTGTGTTCTGAACCTGGACTGTCATTTCTCCACATTGATTCCTTGCTGAGCCTCTTGAGCCCAGCTGCTTTGTCCTTTTATTCTACCTCATTGTGGTCTGCTGAGTTTGAGTACTTACAGCTGTGAAGTTCAGTTTTGATTGGGCACAATAAAGGTGTTTAAGCATTCATATTGCTTTGGTTTTTATTGATTTTGACTTATCCTCACAACTAAAGGTTAACTCTTGCACACCTTTGGTCATTTTTTAAAAATCCTCAGTCTTGTTTGGTTAAACTTTTCCTGATGTCCACTAGGTGGTGCTATCTTCTCATACAGTAATGCAATACTGACTGCTGTTTTGTGACCGCAAACAAGTATCATGAGTATCCAGAAAATCCTTATACAGGTTTGTTGTAGGCCCGTAATAATCACTTTAACAGGGAAGCCACATCAAGCAGTGTAGGTGCTTAAAGGAGTGTGTTTCTTCTAAACTTATCATGGTTAGACTTTAAATTTAGCAAGGTTAGGTGAGCTTTTCTTTGTGCTTCATTAGTTTTAGAGAGTCTGTGAACTCATAATTCCTTTTGATGCCAACATCTCCATAAAACCAGTGCAGACCCTGAAGGATCAGCTGTAGCATTGACAGAATGCTGTGCCGGATGGGCCAAGTGGGCTGGCATACTGCATTGTGGGCTTTCTGGATAGAATGTTTCTGCTTCTTTCAAGAAGGCTTGCCAAACCTGGAAGTGATTAGCTTGTACCTGGCAGTTAATTCTTCCACATGTTAAAGGGGTGGGAGGGGATGACTGTCCTTCACCAGCATGTCACTTCCAACCCTCTAGACTAGAAGTGCCATTTTACAGGAGGATAAGAGGTGCAGGTACATTGGGCTGAAATGTTAGAGGTTGTTGATATAAATCCTCAGCATGAAGGATGCCTGTGCATTGAGGTTTATATAAGCTCTCTATGCTGCTTTATTTCCCCTCCCTTCATCTTTAACCATGCCCTAGCATTAGATCTTGAATAGCTAATACCCTACATACCATATGCATCCTTCCCACACTGCTGTATCACACGTGTGCCAAAGTAGCCAAAATCAAGACTGGCGTTTTGGCTACTCCAAGATCATCTTAAACTTCAGTAGATATCTTTTGGCAGGGAAACGAATCACTTTCTGGCATGTATTGTGCATCCACAAAGATAATGTGCATTCAAGACCTCCTTGTCTTGCCTTCTGAAGAATGGTGTGAGAGATCTGAGTAGCCTGGGGCATGAAGTGTTCCTTGCTGGTCTATTTCTGGCCAGTAAGAGGCAGTGTGAGGGGTCAAGTGGAGCCTTTCTGAAAAGTGAGAAAAAGAATAGCTGGCAGCAGGGTTTGGTCTTTCCCACTATCACATGAGCACCTTTCATTTGGTCATCCCTCACTGCCCATTACATAACCTGGTGCTGTGGTGTCTAACAGTTGTACTGTATTGTGCTTTTTTTTTTTTTTTTTTTAAAAACTGTTGGATTTTGTAAGTTCTGCTGTGCCTCAAGGAAAAATAATGCAGCCAAAAAACTGATAAACTAAGTTGGGGGTGTCTGAGTAACTAAAACTGAAGCAAAGCTCAATTGTGGCAGTGCCTTCTTACAATGCCTTACCCCCTGTATTTGTAAACTTCAGCACTTCTAGGAAACTATGGGTTATGGGGTTAAAGTTCAGGCCTTTCTTTAACTATGGCTCTCTGTTTAGAATGGAGGACAGCTCAATGAGCGTGGGAATGAGGGAGGGCTCCAACAGGATGTGCCACCCCAAGAAAGAACGACGTAATAAGGCAAGATAAAGTTGTTTGAGCTGTCAGGATGAAGCAATAGTGAGAGACAATGCCAAAGCACACGTGTTCTCTGCATATTTTCTGGAAAGCTGATTTGACCTCCTTTCTGGATTATATTGGCCAGTCCTGCTCTGTTTTTCAGAGACCAGTTTATCTGAACCTTGACTCATCCAAGGTCACATCCTGCATAGCCATGACCCCTGTATCCTTAAAGGCCATTCGCAAAAACTAGTGTTGTACCAGGCCTGTGTCCTTAGAGCACAGATAGGAAATGGTGATAAAACCAGGTTGCTTCATCATACAAAATGTCTTGCTGCAACGGGGGGTTCAGAAAATTGAGGATAACTTCATTTCCTGTCCTTGACCTTTTATCTGATCATGTTCATTTCATTCCTTGCTACTTTTCCAGGTCTTGGTGCACCACATGAATAGCTTAAATAATTAAGCTTAATTGGTGTCATTGGACATAATGAAAAATGCACCTGTGCTTAAAATGCAATGTGTGGTCATATTTAAAAGATTAAATGAAAGGAAAGAAACACAAGTGAAAGAGAGAGGGATGTAGCCAAGCATGTTGATGGCCCCAACATTCCAGCAAATTGTCATGGAGACTGCACAGCCTCATTGGCCTAGTTAGTCTTTGGGGGTGTGTGTGTGGAGGTGATTTTTACGGTCCAGTTCTTCACTCTGTATTCATGTATGTTTTGGCTGTTTTAACCATTTCTAGGTGTAGCTTTTGCTTTGAATTCTTATGCTACATATTGTCAGGACAAAGTCAGATCAATGAATGCATTAGAGAGCATGAAGAGACTGGAATAATGTTTAGAGGAAATCCTGGCTTCATCTCATGGCAGCTTGGCCTTAACAGTCCTTCCTGCCTTAGCATTTGCTTTATCGTCTGTGGCCGTCTGCGGTTTGTCACGTTCCCTGAAATGGTGACCGAGAGAACGGGGAGCGTGTGTATTTGAGAGACACTCGCGCCAGCTGGATACAACCCCCACTGTGAGGAAATATGACCACTGAGAATGCAGGAGCTTGCAGAAACCACAACTGAAGAGTCCAACTGAATGCAGTAACACTGCAGTCACTCTGCGCTCACTGAATCACAATGCCAAGATCACAGTAAGAGTTTCTGAAACCCATAGGGTTCAGAGAAACGGAAATGAGCACACCATGTATGGTACAACTCTGTAGTACCGGAACACAAGAGACCACAGTCAAAACAAATATTCAATTTACACTTTAGCTGAGTTTTGTAAAAGGATACGAGTAAAGCATCTGGAGAAGTGTTGGATGGTTGGAAACCTGAGCTTTTTACATGTCACAATTCAACATCATAAAACATTCATTATATAGGATTGATGCTTGACTTAGCTGTTTAGCCAGTCCTGTGTCCAATGAAAACAGTGACGCATCAGCAAAGAATAAAAACACTTTAAAGGCTGGAGGAGTTAAGAAGCTATGACGCACTGTTGTGCTAGACGTTAAAAGCTTATGTGTCGATGACTAAGTCTAGAAACTTGACTTAATTGTTACTCATTGCTTACTAATGCTAAGATTAGTCAGGACGTAGATACCTCTGTTCTTTTTTTTTTTTTTCCTCTAAACTAAGAGTGCCTTGTTTTTATTTCTTCCCAGAATCTGCAGGTATCAATTATTTCTTCTTACATGGGTGTGTCTCCAATACTCTTTCTCAAAAGTGTATCTCTTCTCTTCCTCCACATTCCTCCTCTCAGGTACACACACACATCAGGATATTGTTGAAAATGAATTTTTCAGTGCTACATTTTTTAAAACATCTTCAGCCACACAAAGCATACACATACAGCAGGCCAGTAGGTGGAGATGATGTCAAATGTCTCAAGAATTATGTAAGTCACAGTGATATCCAGAAAGTGTCCCACCCGCTGATACTGCACCTTCACATTATGGTGTATTATTACAAATGGCAAAAATGCTTTATAAAGATAGAAATGACCGACATTTTTTCCTGTCCTCACACACAGTGAAAACTGACTTTTCTTTCTACTCTCTTCACTTCATGGTGTAACCAAATGCTATAACTTTGTGCATGAAACCGAACCATATTTCAGTTCAACAATGTAGATTTCTGAGCTACATGTTGTAGAAAATATCAGTATTTCACCATGTGATTGATATAAGCTCAAATAGACAGGAGTGAGCTCCATTCTTTAGTTTCCATTAAAGTGAGCAGTGATGCCTCATCCTGCCAATAACCAACCCACAATACCTCCATTCTCTCTGTCAGCAATTCGACTGTAAAATAGCTCTTGCTCTCTTCTTTAGGAGCAAAGAAAGATCTGTAAAGAATAATAATGTAAAGCTGTAACCCAGAGTGAATGATTCTCTTTAATGAGACCTTTCATTTGGACCATGACAGCCAGAAACAGAAGAAAATCATTTAGCGAACTTGGCTTGGCATTTTGTAGGTAGTATTTAAGAACAATTTCATAATGCTTAAGAACGCTCATAAGAGATAAGTACTAAGGGGATAGGAGAGGAGAGGGGGTAGGCAGAGGTGGAGGTAAGGTGAGAGAAGATAAAGATGAAAGAGAGAAAGAATGGTGCTCACATCGAGATGAATTGAGAGGGGGCTATTGGTCCTAGGCTCATTAGCACAGAGGCGCTGCACACACAGTGTGGACAGGAGAGGAGAAAGAGGCCAAGGGGACGGGGTGAAAGAGTATAGAGGCGGGGAACCCATTTCTCCTCCTTTCTCTGTTTTTTTGTTCAACTCTGGAGAGGCGTTCTTGAGCTTGTATGGACTGGTGGGAAGTTCACTGCACTCATTTTTTTATCTCACCACCATGTAAATTGTCAGAAAAAAGACCATGTAGATCCTGCCGTGTCTCTTATATTTGTGTTTAATGTCTTTTCACTTGCATTTACTCTCTCTTTGTCTGTCTCTGTTCTTTCTCTGTTGCATTTACAGAGCAGGAATTATTCTCTCTCTCTCTCTCTCTCTCTCTCTCTTCCTTTCTTTCCACTCACCCACCCTCCTTTTAGTTCATCCATGCATTCTTTCTTCCACCCACCCGTCCATCTATCTATCTGTCTGTCTCTCTGTCCGTCCGTCCATCCGTCCATCCTTTTTTGATGTGTTAACGTTATTTTTTTCTGCTGCTGTGACTAGGACACACCAACACTATAATCATATAAAAAATACAAAGTAAAAGAAAGTAAAATCCTTTAATGTGACTGTCCCAGCTTAAATAATTCCTCATCCCATGAAGCATTATCATCTGCTTTATTAACAATAAATGTTCAACTGTTAATAAAAGCTTGTTTTTAGTGTCAATCACCCAATTTTGACAGACTTATCATCTGCTATTCATTTTGTCTGCTACTGAGTCTGCATTTCTCTTCCAAGTCTCAGGAGGATAGTTAACCCATCACCCATAACTCTTTGAATGCCAAAGTGTGTGTGTGGTTAGTAAATACACTAGAGGTTCTGCATTATAGGCAACAGTAGCTCAGCAGTTAGGATAATGTACTGACTACTAGAATAGTAGCTTTATTAGTGTATACATCGTATATAACACCATACTAAACACACACACTGAGCTGATTGTCAAAGGGACATTACTGAACCCAAGCTCATATTCAGAGGCAATATCCTGAGCCCTTGTATTATCATCAAACATCAGTATGAGAATACATTTACGCATATGCTTGTTAGTTGCTTCGGGAGAAGCAGTTCAGCCATATGCCTTGTGATCTATGAGATGAGTGCCCTGCTTGATGATTTTCTCAGCAGAGGCACATATGTGTGTCATGCTAATTAAATGTGTATTATGCACATTTTACTCTAGTGAGAATCCCAGATCATGATTTATTTATTAGAAAGAATTTTGATGAGTCTAAATTCATACCTGAATATATGAGATCTGTCATAGTCACGTATGTGTAAGAAAGGGCAGAGGGAGGAGAAAGTGAGATCGAGAGAGCGATATGTCTGTCTTCACCTCCTAATCTATCCCAGAGGGAGATGGTAAGAGGGTCTTCCATCTTCAGCCATGATATCCCTCCAAACACAGACACACACACACATACTTTGGGGGCTCTTTGAAACCCTCCATGTCATCAAAGGAATGAAAGCTATAGCCATGCATAAAGGATCTGAAGGCTGAATAATCCCAAAGAGTGCAATTGCAGAGAATTCACGTCAGTGCACCTTGTGCTTCATTACTTACTGATTTTTTTAGGGGCTTTCTTGGCACACACTAAAATAGGTCAAATGAATTCATTTATTTCACATAATTATTAAAACGAAGACATAATGACTCAATTAAAATTGCATAAAACACAAATGCTAGCATTAAATAGTCTAGAGCTCTCATTTTTTTCCTGCTGAAAATGATTCAGCAACTTAGCTAATATTACAGATCTAGCCAACCACCTCTAATAAATATGCTGCCATCACAAATAACTGCATTTCTAAGAGCTTTTTTTTTTTTATCTGGACAATTCTGCTGATTTTTTTTTTAAATGTCATGTCCACCTTTACTGTAACATTCTTTTTTTGTATATAAAAAAAAAGCATGTACTGATCTATATCAGCATTTTTCCTATTAGCTAGATCATTTATTAATCTGATATGATACAAAACAAGCAATAGAGAAATACACCATAGAATAATACATTTTTGTAATATTTATAATTCCGAAAGGCTGTTTTGAACAGACATATAAAGACTTTGCTTGCTTATTTATTTATTTATTTATTAATTTATTAAATGCAACATACAGTATACAACAGTTTTTTTCTGCATTTCTCTTACTCTTTCTTTCTCCATAAGATCAAAAAAGAAGAACTTGAATGTGTGTTCATTCAGAAAAGTGCAAAATTATGTAAAATGAAAAAATGGCCATAAGTCATGGATTACAGCCTGTCTGTTCTTTTTAAACGCATTGGAAAATGCTATTTGTTTTGCTTCTACAGGTATGTTGACACTGAAACAACAGCTCTTGTGAAATGGCTTTGTCATCTGAGTGTAGTTCAGAATGTACCACAAGAGTGTGACCCGACTTCAGCCTCAGGCTTTTCAGCAGACTGAGAGAAGGTTGCATCATGTCTCAACATTCAAACACATCCTAGAGGGCTGAAATATATTGGATTTGTACTGTAAAAGGACTACAGAGGTCAGGTAGACATCATACATTTTGAGATGTGCGTCTGTGTGTCTTCACCTGCTGTGTTTTTCTTTCAAAGTTCCTCTAACAAAGTCTCGTAACTTGACTATTGAAATCCTCTGCATGCAATGCGCTTCAAAGCATAATGAAAGGCAGCTAAATAAAATCCTACTATGATTTCGTATGCAACTCAGTGTTGAGTTGACCAGAGTGCTTCACAGTTAGGAAATTGAAAAATAGTAAAATTACAAGCACCATCAAAAACTTCACCAAAACTGCATATTTCATTGTCTGTACCGCTTATCCAATCTATACTCAGGTCACGGGGAGCCTGTGTCTCATTGGGCATCAAGGCAGGATACACCCTGGATGGAGTAAAACTGCATATACAAAGTGCAATTAATATCAGAACAAATATCTCCACTACCGAAGTTTTCCCCAATTCAAATGTTAAAGTATAAAGATATGTTTTCAGCTGAGACTTGAAAAAACAAGTGAATATAATGTGGGAGATAATTTAGGAGCAAATACAGAGAATGCCAGATCATCCTTTGACCATCGCTTAGACAGAAGGTCAGCCAACGAAATTTGATTTTAAGACTTCAGAGACCTAGATGAAGTACAGTATAAAGGTTTATTTATTCACATGTATACAGTGACATGTTACATGTGGGAAAAGCCTTTACATATTCAAATCTGGACATTTTTACTCCATAGCTATAAAAAAGGAGAAGATTACATTCAGAGACACTACTCTGACTACACTACAGGAGCACACATTTTGAAATTCATATTCATAAATGTTTATAAAATACACTGTTAGTATTTAATGCTGTTTAGATGGCTATCATTTGCTCATGTGACAGCATGTTAAATCATATCCATAAATGTATATAATACAGATTGCACAATACCACTTTCTTCTCTTGAGCATTAGCCAATATTGATACCCATCCTATATATATATATATATATATATATATATATATATATATATATATATATATATATATATATATATATATATATATTAAATCTACTATGATTTACATAAAACTGCAGCTTTAAAAAGCATAAAAACAATTATGTAAAAAAAATCTAATTATGACAAATCTTTAAACAAATGATCTTCATATGTAGATGTTTACAATAAAATAAAATATCCAATTTCAGTATTTTCCATATATTACACAGTTTCAAACTCTGCAATATTCAGAGGAGCGTGCAATTTTTTAAAATTAGCACAGATTTTTTGCAGATTCGGGCCAATACCCGTCATGTGACGTCATCACAACACACATACAACAACAACAAACACAGCCAAAGCCCTCTTTGATTCATGAGTTGAACATGAGTACAGCTCTCCTAGAAAGTCATTACATATGCGTCTTCACTGGAAGTTTAAAAGAAGAATCGTGTGCTTGCAGTTTCACCAATTCAAGTAGATTTCCACAAAAAAAAGGCAATGCAAAAGGCAAAGCAAAATCAAACATTTTTGTCCACAACAATCACAAAATCCCGGAGGCACTGATTAAAGGATCCAATCAAGTTCTCTGGTATGTCAAGGGAAAAATCTTCACAGCTAACAATATTTCAACTGCTAACATGAGACACTCTGACACGAGTTCTGAGAGGATTTTTAAATCATATTCACAAATTTTCATATAATGGTAGAAGTGTGTGGCTTTGATTTTATATTCAGACACAGACACACATCTGCCACTCAAATACATGTCTGCAGACAGAGCCGTCTTACGGCTTTATTAATCATGAAAGAACGCATAATATGTCATCAAACCTCAGTGTTAATCTGCTCATGCTGGTTTGCTGTTCCCTGTAAGCATGAATGTACTTCTTAAAGGGAATTATACTTTATATATTTTAATTATATATACATTATATGTATTATATATATAATTATATATATGTGTGTAATATGTGTATATATGCAGTATATTCTTCCAAGGATACTTTGGTATGCATCATTTCTGTTTGTGCATGTTGTATTTTTTCACATGTTTTGAGTGTGTGTTTTATGATGCCTCAATAACTGGGGCAGAACTGATTGCTGCTAATCGCTGTAGGCATGTAGAGACCTACATTCAATGACAGAAGAGGACACAAAGAGAGAGAGGAGGGGTGGTTTTCTTAGAGTCTAGGCCAAAGTCATGGGTCTTTTCCACTTAAGCTCCTCCTTTTCTGCCACTTATAGCTAAAGGATCGAGAGAACAGGGACAGGTACTGAAGCATTTGCTACCTGTTGCAAAATCATTGATACAACAAGGAAGGTGTGGAAAATTGGGGTAGAAAGCACTGTGATGCTTGGATAGGTCAATCACCGAGGGGAAAGGAGCAGCCCCATCTGCTGGCCTTCTACCACACAGAATGATCTATACAGATTGGCATGAAGAGCTACACCATTGACTTTTCTACACCTGTGAACAGCCACAAGGCAGAAATGCAGACTCAAAGGCACACAAATGAGAGGATGGTATGAGTACCAGGGATTAAATAAGTAGGGTGAAAGAGAATATTAAAGTGTTGCTGATTCATGCGGGGAGTGTATGCAGGGTGAAGGTGACATTTCGTCTTAGTGACAAGTGTGTGTGTGTGACAGGAGACCCCCTGTGTAGATCAAACCTGTGCTTCCTCCTTATTAAGTGCATTAGTCATTCTGAAATGTAGCCAGTCCTTCCCGTCTAAACCACTTTGGACAATCGTTCATAGTTTAATCCCTTTATTCTTGCTGTACACAAATGCGAGAAAGACATTTAATCCACAGACTTTATCATGTGCAGTCATACAAAACATAATACATACATACGAAACACTACTTTCTAAATATCAAATTATGTGAAATGCAAGTTTTATAGATTATTATCTTTATAATGTTTCACTGGCTTAAACAGTATATTTTATATGACAAGTTAAGATTTATATTTCAAGTTGAAACAGACTACAGGATCTATTTTGACCAGCTATTGAGCTATTGCTCTAATCTCAAGACACTTCCTGGTTAAATATAGGTTCAATTAAAAGAAAAGTACCCTGCTTTTTTTTTTATTTATAAACCTTATGAATGAGCGCTCTTTTAAAGGTGCCACTTCTAATCTTTGAACATATTTCTAAGCCTCTTATAATCGCATAATTTCACAGTAAAATTGTGATTTGACGATATTTCCTTGCAGCTTGATTTATTTGTTACAGGTTCCTACATGAATTGTATTTGTAATATTTTCTGTCCGGGAAAATTAGCCTCACCCAGAGTAAAAGTATTTGCCTACAGGGTTAGGGTTAGTTCGTTAGGGTTAGTAAAAGTTCAGCTCTGCGCCTTTGCCTTAAAGGCGATACGTAATTCATACTGTACATAGTTTTAACAGAATGAAGGGGTCAGGTTTAGCAATTTTTAAGCACATTTAACTATAATCTAACACATTTAACTTATTATCTGAAGCATATGGATACGGATTTTATGTATTATCAGTACATATTCTAACAAGATTTAGTACTTTCTGAAAAGGTTCATTATCAAAGATGGCTGAGACGTTATTTTCTAGAACATTTCCACCGAAGTAGACTTTTCCTGTGAATCTACAGCATGCTGTTGAACACATCAATCGTATGAAGTGCATGCTACGTGTCCTCTGCAATCCCACTGTGAAGAGGATGTGTTAAATCACTGATAGCTCCAAGGCTAATGACCCCTACCCCAACATCCCAGTGCTTAAACACACACACATACATACTGGTTTCCTGTCTTCTGTTTCCACTTATGAGATGACCCTGATGAGGGTTCTGGAATTTCACAAAGGGTCGAAGGTCACATGATACACATGAACTGTGTAGTGCTTGAGGGCAGGTGCTTCCTATAGGTTTACGAGCAGGTTGCACAAGAATCAGTGCCATTTGAAGGAGTGATGACTACACATTAGTGTCACCCAGCCCCAAAGTTCAAGGTATCAAACATTTCTTTTCTTTTCTTTTTTTTCTAAGTCACTCATAATACTGTAAAACGGCATGAGGTTTAAAGTGCTTACTCAGTATAAGGCAGGTTTCTGAATAATTTAAGAAGTATCAGAGACGGCTCTTGAGTTCATGCACTTATGAGAGTAGAAGTGCCGTGTATAGTGTAGATTAAAAAGAAGACAGAGAGTTTAAATATAGCTTTGTTTCTTAGAGCTGTTCAGACATTATGACCCCATTTACACCTGGCTGTTTCATGTGTCTTGGATCTGGATTTTATCCAATGATAATGGATATGGATATTATGTTTATATGGAAAGCAATAAATTCCAGTGTTTTAAATTTTTTTTGTTGTTTTTTAAATAAAATGCTTAAATATTTTTGGTATATTTAGTTTAGTGTGGAGCTTTGCAGGTTTCTGTGTCTGCATGGATTTCTCCTCCTGCTTTCCTCCCAGCTGCCAAACATGCTGCTTATGTGGACGAGCTACCCTGAATTGTGCCAGGTATGAATGAATATGTGTGTGTGTGCATTGTGCCTAGTGTTTTCAGGATTAGCTCCACTACAACTCTGACCAGGATAAAGCGCTTACTAAAGATGAACACGTAAACTTTAGCATTCGCTTGTTTGGGGCAAGGGTTTGTTTGTCAGATGTGGCTTAGAGAGACAGATATGTTTACACTTGTATGGAACTAAAATATCCAGCTTTGGATGTGGTTGAAGGATTGAATATTTTAAAGCTGATTTAACAAGATAGATGAAAGAAAGAAAAAGAAGTGTAAATGGGGGTCTGTTGGTCATAGATTTACTTCCCAGGGATGAAAAATTAGACCGGTTTAATGACAATATGCCTAATGGACAGAATATATTAAAGTAAAATCATTCTTCTCAAATAGTCAATTGATTGAAGTATTAACATACACAGGGGAAAAAAAACGAATTTTGCTAACAGCAGTAGTAACTATCGTCTAACCCACAATCTTTTCTATAGATATCTGCCTCAAAATACATTCTCAGTACAATCGTACTGATTTTTCTAATGATCACATCGTCTGATGTACAATAACCCATACAACGAACCAAACATCATTAATCATTATATGCTGGATGCTGCATCACTATGGGGGAAGAAATTATGGACCAGAATCATTTTATCTATCTATCTATCTATCTATCTATCTATCTATCTATCTATCTATCTATCTATCTATCTATCTATCTATCTATCTATCTATCTATCTATCTATCTATCTATCTATCTATCTATCTATCTATCTATCTATCTATCTATCTATCTATCTATCTATCTTTCTTTCTTTCTTTCTTTTTGGCTACAATTCTGCCTGCCAAGTAGAATTGTGCCAGAAAGCTGGAATTGAATTTTTGCAGTTTACACAGTAAATCCTCTTTGAATTTAAATGTGTTAGACTATGTCATAACCAGTATTCCCTGATGAAAAGCCCATAATCCTTCATGCCATAGTGTATTACCGCAACACAATAGACAATCTCTCCAGGAATTTGCAAGTTTGGTTAGAATATTCTGCAAAGCTTCCATCCATCCATCCATTGTCTATACCCGCTTTATTCCTAATTAGGGTCACGGGGATCTGCTGGAGCCTATCCCAGCACACACTGGGCGAAAGGCAGGGGTACACCCTGGACAGGTCACCAGTCCATCACAGGGCCACATATAGACAGACACACTCACACTCACTCCTATGGGCAATTTAGAATCACCAATCAACCTAATGTATATGTTTTTGGGCTGTGGGAGGAAACCGGAGAACCCGGTGTAAACCCACGCAAGCACATGAAGACCTCACACAGAAAGGCTCCTACCTGTTCGAACGCAAAGCTTCCAATTTTTCAAAATCTCCATAGCATTTCCACAGATTAAGACACATCGTGTGATGTCATTACAACTCCCTCTTGGATTCATGTGCGTCGAATGAGAATAGAAAGTCATTACATATGTGTCTTGACTGGTAGGAGTTTATTTTCTGCACACACTTTTGCATAGGAAATTTTGAAGAAAACAAAAATCACTAAATCAAGCATTTTTGGCCGCAAGTAGCTTGCAAAATCCTGGTGGGACAAAATCCTGCCAGCACACAGGCAGTATTAAGGCAACACTGATCAGCACCATATTTATTACTTAAAGATAAAGTCAAAAATAAGACAGAGAATTTAACCCTTTATAATAAAGTGTTGTATATCATGTACCATGCACGATGCAGTTTCACTGGTCTACAGCAGCTCCGTAGCAGAAGGCATCGTTAGCTTTTTTCTTGGCCGGCTTTCAGCAGTGCTTTTCTTCTGCCAACAGGCTCTCTCGCTATTCAGAAGCCTGTGGGAGAATCCAGTCAGGAGTGTGAGAAGCGTAGGCAGTGTTGTGGTGTCTAGCACAGGGTGCTGCAGGGTAGAAGAGACAGAGAGAGTGAAAGTGTTGAATGACTCACTCTGACCCAGTTTGAAGAGCTAGATGGGTAAGCTGGTGTTAAGCTGAAATGTGCTCATGAAAGAAGGCTTTCCTTTCCATCACTGAGTCCTTCATTAAATATACTCTACATTATTTAAATGAATACTTACTTAGATCTGTTTATTTACTACCACAGACACATCTTCTTAAAGGAAAACTCAACCCTCAAATGCATTAAATAATAAATTGATAATGAAATATTTAGACATCACTGGGGGACATCAATGCTAACAAACGTAATGATTGCTTTAAAAAAATTGTCTAATAAACTTTAAAAATCAAGCTTGTTCTGTAATGCATCTGAATTTCAATACTACGGACCTCCATTTACTGTTTCCTACATTACCCACACTGCTGTATGACCTGCTGAGCCATCACTTCATCTGCACTTAAAGAGAGTGATGCAGCACAGCTTTAGTCCTTAAATCTGTCTCAGCTCTCTCATTGCCTCGTTTATACATCTTTATATCTGTTTAAACACATTCAAAGCCACATTATTTATCTATCTATCTATCTATCTATCTATCTATCTATCTATCTATCTATCTATCTGTCTGTCTGTCTGTCTGTCTGTCTGTCTGTCCGTCCGTCCGTCCGTCCGTCCGTCCGTCCCTCCGTCCCTCCGTCCGTCCGTCCGTCCCTCCGTCCATCCATCCATCCATCCATCTATCTATCTATCTATCTATCTATCTATCTATCTATCTATCTATCTATCTATCTATCTATCTATCTATCTATCTTCTTTCTTTCTTTTTGGCTACAATATATATAAATATATAAATATATAAATATATATATATTTATAAAATATGGATTTTTGAATGGATTAATAAATGGATTTTTATAAATGGATTTTTCTGTAATCCTATAAATATAAATAAACTGTGGGCATACTCGTAAGATGTAATTTTCTCTCAGTGTAGGCCAACATGCTGATGAAAGAAGTTTAAACCAAAAAAAGTCGACTCAGAATTTCATCGCAAAATAAATCTTGGACGCCACTGAAGATAAGATGTTAATTATAAAAATTCTCAAAAGCTCTCTAAAGCTGGTGATTTTCAGCAACCTTAAGCTTTCATTATAATTAAGTTCCAGTAAATAGGTTTTTGTACTTTTGTCAGTGCAGTAGATAATGCCAATACTATTGTGTGTGGTAATTACAGATGTGCTAAAGAGAGATTAGGTTCAAAATCGCTGAACACTTCTTTAAACAGGTGTATAAACATGTCTATTTTGTATTGCTTCAATTGAATCATTCTATGTTGTTTTTTAGTTGTATGTATTAGGCACTCGAAACTTTTTTCACTGTAGCCATGACTACAGCCATGTTCATGCAAGTCAGTATGGATACAACTGGAAAACATTCTGGTTTTCATGCCTAGTGGCCAACAAATCCAAATCGCTGAAATGGAAGCAATGGCCCCCTCTTACTCCCTAAAGCTGTCATTCATGGCATGTTTTATGTGTGACTATAACCTTTCCATATGCAGCACATGTCTATTTTGAAACAAGCGCCTCTCAGGCTCTGTAATAGCACCCTTTCTAAATGCCTCCTAATTCGGAAAAAAATAAATCCGAACACTTGAGTAGGAACCGAAATAAAACGGAACACCGAATTGCCCTGCAGATGCACTCGAGAGCCAGTTTGTGGCTTGTGGTTACACATAAAGACCCCATTCCCTGGAGTGAAAGCTAATATTAGCACTACACAACCCCTGCCGGCAATGGTAAGCTTGGTGCGGATGTGATTGCTATTTTTCATAGCCAGACAACTAAGAATGTGCTCTCAATGACATGTCTGAGACTCAACTGTGGAAAAGATCCCAAAACGATGCAGAGGTTTGCTTTGGCTTGTGTAGTTCAAAATATGTTCCATAAATATTTGACACATTTAATCATTTTTGTTATTTCATTCTCCCACAGTAATGGCATGAGCCCAGATTACAGTTTGGCAATAGTCTTCTCCTGACCTTTGGGGTTGAACTGATACAATTACACAATATATTTGGAATTTAGTTTTGACTGAAAGTGTACTTGTGTGTAAAGGTCTGAAACAAAGCAAGAGCATATAGATACACAGAAGAGACTGACAGAGAAAGATTTACTTTCTTCTGTTTACTTCCAACATAATGTTATTTTCGGTAAAGATATGATTTGCCGCAAATATTTCCCAGCACTGGCTGATTGAACGGTCTGTGCTATAAATGGTTTTCTATGAACTGTCTCTGACTGATGGGATACCACTAACAAAGGTCAGTACACCCCCTTCCCCTTCCTCTATAGACACACACATACACACATGCACAGGGGATATAACAGTGTAGTACATAGGGAGTCACATGCTTTTAAAGAGGAAGTGACTTACAATCCAGAGGCGTCTGAAGCTAACAAGTCAGACATGTTTATAGCTGCCAGATTAGCATCTTGAAAATAGCAAATTCAAATCATAACACTTTCCTCAAACTGATTTTGAGTAGACTTGTTTACTGACAGTGTACAAAAACTGTAGTCTATAAAAATTCATTTGCATAGCTAAAACAATGGCAGCCATCTTGAAGCTATTTGCATCATAAAGGGTCGTAAAAGGTATGAAGTTGGGAGTGTTTTAGAATCAATACTGTCAGATAAATTCATTGTAATCAAATTTGTTATATTACATCCATAAAATACAGAATATTGGGTGACCTCAATAATTTTTTAATGCAAATTGTTGTATCTGTTAATCGAACCCTTTGAGGTAGCTTTAAACATGCAGTATACACAATTAAATTGGAAGGAATAAGTGTTAAATACTGGTTATTGGTTTATTCTGGATGTGTGTGTTTGTGTGTGTTGGGCTGAGGGGGTGGGGGGACTGGTGGTGTATTTCAGAGGGATATGAAAATAACCACTGTGGTGTAGTGCCTTCTTGAAGGAATATTATACCACAAAAAATTGCCGGTATTAACAACTTTTATATATTAAAGAATGAAGACAAATAAAGCAGCTTGTGATATTTTTGAGATATTTTATTTTTATATAAAATATAATATATTAGTTTCATATTTTCTCCTTTATTCTTTCATTCTCATAATCAGATCCAACAGTGTAATGTCCTACAATCCTAATACTGAAAAATCTTTAAATGTGCCCTCATTGCTCATGTTCTTTCCCCCATTCTCTCTCTCTCTCTCTCTCTCTCTCTCTCTCTCTCCATGGAACTACTGTGCCCCTGGTGTGATTTTCTGTTGTCTCTTATCCAAGGAAACTGCAAAACTGCATTAGAATGTGGACCATATGTTATCAGTTTAAACAGCTTTGTCCGGTCCAGGATCCTCTGTCCTTCTTGTCCATCTGCTGCCTGGTGAAAAGGTAAAGAGAAGACACAATTATGTGGCAGGAGGAATGACAACAACATGAAAACAATAGAATTCCTTTAAAAGAGTGAAAATTGGGATGCAGGAAAAATGTACCTCAGAGTTGCATGCTTACTTTGTAACCAATTTTTGCTTAGTACATTGGACAAATAACCTAACATATAACATGAAAAGAAAAGAAAAGAAAAGAAAAGAAAAGAAAAGAAAAGAAAAGAAAAGAAAAGAAAAGAAAAGAAAAGAAAAGAAAAGAAAAGAAAAGAAAAGAAAAGAAAAGAAAAGAAAAGAAAAGAAAAGAAAGAAAAGGCCAGTAACTAAGTAACTACATGTTGTGGTCATTAATTGTCTTACTTGAGCCCACAAATTAATATATTGTAATAACATCATATCTAATATGTGGCCTCCAGTTAATAATTTGTCAAAAACAAGCAGCGATAGCTATTTTTCTTTGAGCATTGTAAGTTAAGGTGATAATAAGGGGCTAATGATCCACATCACAACATTATACCCATGCTTTGCTTCTTTTGGCCACACTTGTCTAATTGAAAAGATTTCTTAGTCTCACTTATTTTTTAAAATACAATAGTTACCCTGAATGACATTCGTGTCACACCTCCAGGGTTGGGGGTTCGATTTCCACCTGTGCCCTATGTATAAAGTTTGCATATTCTCCCCATGCCTCAAGGGTTTCCACTGGGTACTCTGGTTTACTCCCACAGTGCAAAGACATGCATTGTAGGCTGATTGGCATCTCTAAATTGTTGGTAGAGTGTGAATGGGTGTGTGTGTGCGTGTGTGTGATTGTGTCCTGTGATAGACTGGCATTCTGTCCCGGGTATATATGCCCTGTCTTGTGCCCTGAGTCTCCTGGGGTAGGCTTCAGGTTTCCTGTGACCCAGTAGGTTAAGCAGTGTAGACAATGGATCGATGGATAGAAGGTAAGTTACCTTCAAGTAAACACTTTGTTGGCACAAAATATATCTTAAGAAATGTCACTTGTGTTCTTAGTATATGAATACATGATGCCAGAATCTTAAATTGTCATGGCTATACCTTATCCAAAAAAATATCTACCATGCCACCTCAGCAGCCTCAGTATCTTCCAGCAGGGTCAGATGTTTTAAGTTGTTGTTTTTTCTTATATGAAACTTTTTACTGATTGAAACCACACTTTATAGAATAAGCACTTGCAATTTGTGCAAATCTTAATCTATTAAGCTATTTTAAAAGCATTAAGCTATTTTAAAAGCAACAAAAAAAGCAAAATAAAAAAAAAATCCAGACTCCAGACTGCCAGGAAGTCTTCAATTTAATTGTGAAAGTCAGAAAAGAACATATAACTATCTAGAAAGTGACAAGATGAAAGATGAGATGAAAATGTGCAGTTGAAGGAATGGATGGATGGGGCTGGTGGTTTGAGTGGCAGGTCTAGGCATGCTAGATGGGCTCTGTGGAGACTAGCAGGACTGATGCTGTGATGCTGATGCCAGCACTTTCCGTCAGGTTGAGTAATGCATGCCCTGGCAGGTGGACCCCCCAGAGAGAGTAAGTGAGAGAGCTCAAATGTGACTAAAAGATGACGCATCATACCCTATCTATTCTGTGTTTCTTTGATCCCTGTCACTGTAATCCCTTACCAGAACTCCACTGTCTCCCTATCTTTACCCTTTCACCACAGGTTAAAAACAAAACTGACATTACAGTACATTTCCTTACATTACCTTATACCTTACATTAGACTACAAGTTCCCTTCAGGTCAGTATTTATAGAACTAAGGGCTGAATAATATATAAACCTTTCAAAGCAAACCTGCTCATTGTATTCAAAATACACAAATAAATACAAGTCTATCATGGAAAATTTAGATTGAAATACATTTTCTTCTGTTCCCTGTAGCTTGGTAGTCAGCAGTCAATCTGTCTCTGTGAGATAAAGTTCCTGTAGCCTATATGCTATTTTTATTAAAGCTGCCCTGATTATGAAGAGATCCTTCATCAGGATGGGTAAAAATATCCTTGGTCCCTGCACTCACCTGCTTCATGAAGTACAGATCCTCATCAGATTTTAAGATTATCATGTTATAAACTTGCTGCATGTTAAACCAAAGAAGTTTCTTTTCCTTCCTTCCTTCCTTCCTTCCTTCCTTCCTTCCTTCCTTCCTTCCTTCCTTCCTTCAGTTTCTTATGTTTTCTTCTTAAAGGTGCATGTATTGGTTTTGCTTCATTTTTTGTGAACTGCTGACAATATTTCTCCTAAAATCAAAATTTGGTGGAATAACCCCGATTTGCATCTTCTTCTTGATGACATTCCAGAGGTTTTCAATAGGGTTCAAATCTGGAGATTGGGCAGTGGGCTCTTATTTTTTTTCCAGAGCTGAATATATATTATAACACTGAAATATAGAATATGGCAAAAATGTTATTATGCAGGACTGAGCTTCTTATTCCAAAATTATGGACATAAATACTCAGTTGTTCCCCTAGGGCTTCTTTCCACAAGATGTTGGAGCATAGCTGTGGAGTATTTATGTTCATTTGGCTACAAGAGCATTAGTGAGATTAGACACTGATGTTATAAGGCTTCACAGGTGCTTTGGGGATGTGCTAGCACAGTGGTTCAGGCGTTGGACTTTATTCAATTCATTTAACTACTATGACTAATACTGTAAGCTGTGAGAATCTACAGACTGGGCTGGAAAGAAATCAGACACAGCCTCTACTTCATAGAATTCAGTGTATTTTTGACTAATATCTATCCATATGTGCTGCTTTAATTCCAGAGCATAATGTGGATAAATATGGATTAACCAGAATGTTCTAGAGAGTTCTGTTGTCCTGGAGAGAAAAGGAGGGATCTGTTTAGGTATGTTGTTAAGCAGAATTTTTTTTTATTAATAATTAATAATATAGCTAAGTTAACATGAAACAAATGAGCAAGATGTGTGAAAGAAATGAACAAGACCAGAGCTACAAACATTAGGATGTTGTAGTTTTTAAAATATTGATCACATGCACATAATTTTCTTCTCTCTTATTATAAAGCATCCCAAATTATATTAAATTAGACAGTCAGTACTGTGTGGGTCGATTCAGAATTTGTTCTCTTGGTAGTATTATTGTGTGTGTGTGTGTGTAGGTGGCTGGGTGGCGTGGTTTTTGGATCTGGACAATTACTGATTTAAAAAAATCTTTACTGAGATCAGGTGTAGATATAGATGTGTGTTATTACACAAGTCAGTGCAAATGCCCTAAAAGATATAACTGCACGTGTACCTGTGCTCGGGGGTTGGGGGTGGGTGGGGGTTACTGATAGGGGCGTCAGTATGTGAAAGCCTGTGGATGTTTTTTTTCCCCCCAAATTAGGACGTATTGGTGCAGTTGTATGTTACTACGCAAGTCAATGTAAATGCAGCACATAGACAGAATTACACGTGTACGCGTGTGTGTCGATGCTGGACTATCCATGCATGTCGGTGCGTGAATGCGCGTGCACGCCTCTCTTCTCCCAACCCTCCCCCCTCCTCCCCCTCTTTCACGTGACCTCCTTCTTCCATTCCCATGGCTCGGATTACCGCCTGGCTCAGTGCAGCGGCAGCAAGTAGCGCGCGCTCACGCCGCAGCGTCCAACTCACGCGCTCTCCGCTCCGGCATCGCGCCGTCACTCCATCAGTCCGGCTCGGTTGGAGAAGATGACCGTGGTTCCCGAGTTGCCATCTGCGAGCTTCACCTCCTCGCGCAGAGAAAAGAGGGAGTGAATCTCTCTTTTCTCTTTAAATCGGGGAGGCAGTCGACGCTCAGCACTCATTCAATCTTATCCGTTCCTTTTTTTTTATCCCTTCTCTCTCTCTCTCTCTCTCTCTCTCTCTGCGCATTTTCTCATCCCTTCCTTCGTTTAAGAGGAAACCGCACTGTTATTCTGCACGGAAGGGAATACCTGGGGCATCGTTTTCGTTTCGGGCTCTGTTTTTCTTTTCCCTTTTGCTCTTTAAACATGGAAAACATAAATGTGGAGACGGTGGAGAAGGAGTGCGACGCGCTCGGTGGACTCTTCCAGGCGATTGTCAATGACATGAAGGTGGGTTGCAATGTATAGCATTAATATGCAGCATCCAGTGCATTCGTGATTTTTTCTCTCTCTCATGCATCGCTGCAGATCTGCATCAGATTCCAGCACCGCATATCTATCACGCACATGCATGCATTGCGTCCAGGAAGACTATATAGAGGCGCAGGTGCTTCGGCATTTTGGAATTTTGATAAAATCCTTTCCTTTATTAGCCACATTGGTGACCTCCTTGATTTTGGTTTACATGGGTTAGAGGTGAGCTCTGTGCAGGAAAGATGGGGGCTATTGCAGCATACCTTAAAGGAACAACATTCCTCTGTATCCCTGCTAATTGCAACAAAAAGAGGAAACAATAAATTCCCCAAAGCTCAATGAAATAGACGCATCTGCTACTGAATAAGCATTTACAGCCTCACAATTCTCTCTCATCCAATCATGGTTGGTGCTCTTGCTCTCTTGCGCACTACAGAAAAGGTACCCGATGTCTCTCTTGATTGATTTAATGTCCGGTGTCAGTTTTAAAGACACGCAATGGAACAGATATTTGGCAGATGGAAAGGTGGAAAGCTTAGTTGTGTGGGTTTCCCCTGGATGTTTATCTGTCCTTCCATTTTTTTGGGGTGAACAAGACAATGAGCTGAAAGGGTGTATTGACTTAGAGACTGTCATGAACCATCTACCAAGGTTCTGAGTATCCATGTCCTCTCCTCCATAGGAATTCTCTATCTTTCTGTTTCATGTCCACTTTCTCGGTTCCCATTGTTGTTGTGACACACGCTGATCATCTTACCCATGCTGGTTTTCCTAGGTTACGTGCCAACAGTGCACCACTGGATTGCAAAAATATGGGTCCAAACATGACTCATGACACATTCTGTCTTATATATAACCTATTGTAGAATAGGTTTGTTGTACTAGGTCACTGGGGTCAGTGTTTGCACTCAAGCACCAAAAGAGGCCAAAATGAGGTCAGTGTTCCACTGGGCACGTCTTGAAACACCACAGTCATGGTTTCATTGTGACGACCTTTGTGCCAGATTACTGATCCATGTTTGGCCTTCTGCATAATGGAGATGATGGTAGTTGAATTCAAGATATTATATCACAGAAGGATGATAACTATAAACTATTATAAGTTGTAAACAATCAATACATTCAGACACGGGCCCTGATCTTCTACTCTGATATTCTTCATTCAGCATTCTCTCATTTGTAGATTTGATCATTCCTCAGCAGATGTATTCTCTTTGGTAAGATTGATGACATTTCATAGGTCTTTGAATCCCTTGTGGGGAATTTTTTACGATCATAAAATCAGATGAACCCATAGAACGCTGCTTGTTCATTGTGGTGGCACTTGTTCTTTATATGAATGCTGGGATGACTTCACGACCACAGGGAAGTTATTAAATGCGTTTCCGGATGCTACAGTTTCACTGTGATTTCTCAGAACATTGAGTAATCAGCCATCTGGTTTCTGTGGATGTGCAGACTTCAGCACTAGTGTTTTCTTTGTTGCATGAATAAAACCCATGCTCTGCATGCATACATAGTTTGTCGGGTTTGCTCTTGGATTGTGTAGCTCTTTGCCCGCGTTCCTTTGTTGCTGGGGGATGGCACCCTGAGGGCATGACTGCGCACAGCTTATATGCGTCTGACAGTCAGCATGCTGTCTGGATGGCCTTTGTTCTGCTGGACGAATACAGTAGGAACCCCATCAAATTATTGAGCTGTGGCCTAAATCCATTGTATGTCAAATTTCTTTTGAAAGAATGCAGTTGAATGGCTGGAGATGAACAAGCATTGACTATAAATAAAATAGGCATGTTATAAGACTGTATTATGGATTGTCATTGAGAACATGAACTCCATTAGACCAGATGTGTTGATTTATATGGATGACCTTGTGTGCATATTTGAATGTGAACCTCATGTCCCTGTCTTTAATCCAATATTTGAGTAGCAAGGGGGCGTATTCTGACCACCCGGGCTAGAGTTGAATGATGCAAGTGCTCATGTGTTTGCCAGCTGGACCTGCTATATATCACTCCTGTTTACCTTCAAAAGCCCCCTGCTGAGATGTGCATACCAGCATACAGAAAAGAATCACTCAACATACACATGCACACGCACAAAGGCAGCTCAGCTATGCACTGTATGTGCTGACTGGAAAGTTGGTCCTCAGTCTGCACAGGAACCATCTGAGATGCAACTTTGTCATCCTTTTAACTTGCTATATTCACTTAGAAGGATATCATATATAAATCAGCTGCAAATCATCACCAACAGCACATGAAACCATGGCTGTAATTGGCTCTAATGCAACGTGAGCTTCCTGAGTGCACAGTATCCACACAAGCAGTGCTATTTGCAGGCCTGGAAAACGTGTGAACAAGAGCATGTGTTCCCCTTCTCAGTTCCACCCAGTTTTTTCCCAACATGACAATCCTAGCGAGACTCCTCATGGTCTTCCACTTACTTATTTAGTGTGTAGGGCTGCTGTATCAATCGAGCATGTTTTTCAACGGCCCTTCTGAAGGCTTATTAAAGATGAATTGTCCCATCTTGGATGGAAGAGTTGTTTTGGAAGCGAGCCAGCTTGGTTAAGGCGTTGTTGGACCTGTCAAACTCATTTTGTCTCGTCCGTCTGGTGACTCTTGGGAACCCTCATAAAGACTGATTATTCTGTGTAGTAGCAGATGAAATATGTCTGATCAATGGATGTGCTTTTGCGCTCATCCCAAGGGTTGTAGTATTCATTCAAAATGCAGTTTGATATAGCCACCGAGGTGTGGTGATGTTCCTTGAGACATTTCTCCTTCCAACCCTTTGCCTTTCAAATGCTGCATCTTTGATTGTATTCATTTAAACAGTCAGTGTATGAGATTGGTATTGCAGACAGTTACAGTAATATTTCAGAGGAAGTTGTCTAGGTAGGGAATATTTAGGCAGCATTAGGGACAAGTGTCTCCCTGTTAGAGGATCAGTTACGGGTATGTTCAAAACTGAATCGGTATTGGATGTATTTTTCTTGTTAAAGGCTGTTCCTGGCAGGTTTTCTATAAAAATGTGAATTGTTTTTTCAAGTACAATGTTGCGATTGTTGAACATTGTTAAACTTTGGAGATAAAAAGCTATGGTCTGCAGAATTGACAATAAAGACAGCTGATCATTCATATGCTATTAGCGTGAATGCTAAAGTAAAAAAAAAAAAAAAGCAGTAATTCTGGCGACATTTCAGTTAGCTCTCAGTTAGCACTGATTCCATTAGCTTTATCAATTCTGCTGGCGTCATGTATGCCTAAAGTGTTCATTTTCACTTTTGTGTTAAAATACAAGCAGATCGTTTGTTTTTCTAGCAGCTGCATTATATGAAAGCTTTAATTTTACATAACTCAAAAATGGTATTCTATGTTCATCTTAGTTTTGTCAACATGTTCACATATTTTCCAGCCACAGCTTCAGCTATTAATAAGGGGTTCCAGATGGCCTATAAATGATCAGCTGTCTTTGTTGTCATATCTGTAGATCATAATTTCCTGCCTCCAACGCCACTATGACCCAACTGTGATCACTTTACCCATCGACCTTGACAATGACTCCATTTCTTGGAAAAATGATGATTGGTTGTGAGGCACTAGGGTACACGTATTCCTTGGATCAATTATTCATGCATGGGTGGTCTGTCAATATTTCTATGCTTAATCAGTGGCCAATGACTAACACAAAGGATGGACTCATTCAAACAGATACACATGAAAAAAGATGGCAGTTTAGGATTAAAGACAGAGAGAGAGCGAGGCAGTTTTCCATGGTAAGTGGTTTCCATAAATCAGTACAGCATGGTCCCAGGCTGCAGTGCTAAAAGTAGGAGCTAGAGATCATTTGCTTCTTTCCGTCATCCGCTCATTCATTCATGGAAGTGAGTAAGATGTACAGCTCATAAGACATGCTGGCTGTTTTTGTCCTCAGCCTATTAATGGCAATCAGCTTGGCTTTAAAGTAGTAGCTCAGCTCATAAGATGTCTCCCGGAATCCACCAACCTATCAATGCCTCTCCCTCTCCCAGACAAATCATGTGTTCTTCTATTTTCCACATTCATTTGTGTAAGAGGTGGAGGAGGGGAGCAGTGGAAAGGCAATGCACATACGTTCCCCTATAGATCTTGTACTGTGTGATGTCTGCGGTGTGAGGTTGAGCAGACAACTTTATCAAGCTTGTATCAAGCCTTGACACAAAATCCTGATATTTTGACAAAGATGTGATTTTTTTGTCACTTCTGTTTGTACATACGTCCTGACACATATCCAGTGTGCATTGTTCCTCTGCCAAAATGTACAAGGTTACATAGAACCTGAGCCCCATTGCTCAAGAGATCGTTTCGTACTAGTAGAGATTCTCACAAATGTGTTACGAGGTAATCTATACATCAAATTAGTTTTACAAATGAGATGAAAAAATTCCTTATTGCTGCTCTGGCAAGCAGCACATCACCTACCTGTGTCTAATTCTCGAGCCTGAGATGGAAATGGAGTTTGATGATGGTAAATGGTTTATGAATGAATAGGGACACTTTTTGTGCCACCGCTTGTATATACAACTGTCCTGTCACAACACTTCAGGGTATTGCTGTGAACAGTGAACTCGGTTGTATCAGCCTTGTGGTGGCTTGTGACAGAAGTCAGCTTTTCACACTCAGGCACATTTATTGCGAGTCAGCCTATCATCATGTAACATGGATGTGAGTGTTTAGATTTGAGTCAGATTGCAGGTGTAGAGTCTCATTTTGAGTGTGGCCCATGTAAGATGTGAAACAAAACAGACAAAAAGCCCGTAACTCTTTAGACCAAGGTGAGAAAGCAGTAATGAACAGATGAATACATTCATGTATGATGTCAAATATTTCACCGGGACTAACGATTTATCAGCCCCAGTGCCACAAGGCATCTACATTATCATTGGTTTTCATTAGTGTGGCAAACTCTGTATGCTCCCTCCTTCATAAATTATGCAGCAAAGTCTTCTTTTCATCTGTCAACAACTTACTGCTGTCTGCTAATGTAAAGTGAGGGATGATTTTCCAAACACAGTGTTTAAGAAACCTAATTCACAGTGGGAGCCCTGTTATCAACATCACTGATATACTGTTCCAGATCATGTGAATAAAGACTGTAGCTTCTTTTTTTCCGGTATTACAAACACTGATTTTTCATTTAAGCATGGCATTTCTCTTGAGAACTGGGAAACAAGGATTTTTTTTTTAGCCCTTTTTATTCTTTTACTTATACTGCTGTTTGAATGTCTGAACTGGTTCATTTCTGGAGCACTGGAATCAAGCTAATGTGGTTTCATTCCTGTTTCCCTGGATTTCCCTGAAATCAATAGGAAAGAAGAAAGAAATTAAGCTGCGTAGTGAGCTATTCATTTTTGGAGCAGAAATGAAAATGAGTCATTTGAACACTGACAGAATTTGTCTTTTAAACTCCCAGGCAATGACTGTTCAATAGCTTTTCATTAGTGGAGAAATAAGTGGAGAGAGGCTCTTTGTTTGAGAAGATAAGCGACTGTAGAGTCTTTTCAGAGGTTATAGACATATATGGGCAATTGAAGCTAGAGACGGGTATGGAGTGATTTATGCAGCCAGAACAAGAAATATTCATTTATAGTAAAAGACCCATAAATGCTCCCCCTTTTCTTTCTTTTCTTTTCTTTCTTTTTTTTTTTTTTAGATATGATATTCCATTAGATATGAAAAAGGGTGACGATATACTGTACAAGTGTTCTTATGGTACAAAATGTTCTTGCTGTATAAATCACTCCACAATCATCTGTAACTTCATTCATCCATATTTATAGCTTGAAATAACACCATACATTATTAAAATATGGTGTATAACACATTTAAAAGGGTTTTCATGTGCTTTTTGGTTAATTAAGGCTGTCTAGCTTCCTGATGCGGGGTCTACTTGGCATCCTTTCTGAAAGGAAAAATAATAATACCTCAATACCTCAAAGGAGGTCTGAAATGGAACATTTAGAAATTTGGAAATCATTCAAAGAACCCTCAAGGAAGTGTGTTTAGGCATTACTCTAAAACAAAGTGTATCTGTATTGGCTTACATTTCCTGAGCCATACAATTCCTGGAAGGTCTAATTCTAACCCAGCAGTATGCAGAGATCAAACCCATATACTGTATGTATTTTCTCCAAAATGAAAAAGAAATATGATTCCATCTTTTTTGCACTGCCTCTCTGGGTAAAACCTTTACATTGTATAGAGAACTCAACAATGGAGGGTTTTTCCTTCTCAAAAAGGTCTAAAATTAACCTTCTTAGGACACTAGAATGAATAACCATCAGAAGATCCTATATATTTAAAGGTGTAGCTCTGTGTAAGGAATGATAAATTCTTTCAAGCTCCTTTTTTTTTTCTGTACAAATGATTCCACTAATTGTTTGCTGTGTTTTTTGGTCATTAACAGGGCTTAACATTTGCTTTTATCCATCAGCATTTATTTAATAATTCTATTATCATTATAGCTTTTATTAAAGTTCACTACAAGGTTGAACAGATTAGGTCTTTTCCTCTTACATGACTTTTTGCTATGCAGTGTTTATACTCTTTAGTTTAAAAAAAAAATCGATTCTGCATTGTCATTCGATAATAAATGGCTGAGACACACTATTCTGTTTCCTGAAGATGTTTACTGCCAAATGCATCGATTTGATTTGGTACGGTTTCTTAAGGAAGTATGCAGTAAGATGGAGATAATTCTGAGGGTACTGTATGAAAGGTTTCTTTCAATTTTTGATTGGAACATTTCATGACTATAAAACAACTACTGTCAGTATTGGTAGTTTAGCCATGTTCCTCTGGGTTTAATCTACACTATATTGCCAAAAGTATTCGCTTGCGCATCCAAATAATCAGAATCAGGTGTTCCAATCACTTCCATGGCCACAGGTGTATAAAATCAAGCACCTAGGCATGCAGACTGTTTTTACAAACATTTGTGAAAGAATGGGTTGCTCTCAGGAGCTCAGTGAATTCCAGCGTGGAACTGTGATAGGATGCCACCTGTGCAACAAATCCAGTCGTGAAATTTCCTCGCTCCTAAATATTCCACAGTCAACTGTCAGCTGTATTATGAGAACGTGGAAGTGTTTGGGAACGACAGCAACTCAGCCACGAAGTGGTAGGCCACGTAAACTGACGGAGCGGGGTCAGCGGATGCTGAGGCGCATAGTGCGAAGAGGTCGCCAACTTTCTGCAGAGTCAATCGCTACAGACCTCCAAACTTCATGTGGCCTTCAGATTAGCTCAAGAAGAGTGCGCAGAGATCTTCATGGAATGGGTTTCCATGGCCGAGCAGCTGCATCCAAGCCATACATCACCAAGTGCAATGCAAAGCGTCGGATGCAGTGGTGTAAAGCACGCCGCCACTGGACTCTAGAGCAGTGGAGATGCGTTCTCTGGAGTGATGAATCGCGCTTCTCCATCTGGCAATCTGATGGACGAGTCTGGGTTTGGCGGTTGCCAGGAGAACGGTTCTTGTCTGACTGCATTGTGCCAAGTGTAAAGTTTGGTGGAGGGGGGATTATGGTGTGGGGTTGTTTTTCAGGAGCTGGGCTTGGCCCCTTAGTTCCAGTGAAAGGAACTCTGAATGCTTCAGCATACCAAGACATTTTGGACCATTCCATGCTCCCAACTTTGTGGGAACAGTTTGGAGCTGGCCCCTTCCTCTTCCAACATGACTGTGCACCAGTGCACAAAGCAAGGTCCATAAAGACATGGATGACAGAGTCTGGTGTGGATGAACTTGACTGGCCTGCACAGAGTCCTGACCTCAACCCGATAGAACACCTTTGGGATGAATTAGAGCGGAGACTGAGAGCCAGGCCTTCTCATCCAACATCAGTGTGTGACCTCACAAATGCGCTTCTGGAAGAATGGTCAAAAATTCCCATAAACACACTCCTAAACCTTGTGGACAGCCTTCCCAGAAGAGTTGAAGCTGTTATAGCTGCAAAGGGTGGACCGATGTCATATTGAACCCTATGGATTAGGAATGGGATGTCACTTAAGTTCATATGCGAGTCAAGGCAGGTGAGCGAATACTTTTGGCAATATAGTGTATGAATTCAGGCACATCACATAATTTATAGATTTTTTTTTATGTCACCCTATTTGTAATGCAGTAATATTTCGTTTTGGGATCTATTGAAGACAAGGAATAGAACTGTAAAGAACTGATGTCATGAAATCATTCTGTATTTACGCCGCTGTCCTGCATTTGATCAATACAGGATTGATTATGCAGCAAATTTTCTGAGGGTCTAGAAATACGGTATGGATTTTTGTGTATCCATAAATGTGGCCTTTTATTTGAATCTCATTAAAAAAATTTTTTTGTGTATACACAATCTTTATGTCAAGCACTTACCTTTATCTTTTGGTTTGTCCTTGTTTTATCATGTGTTAACCTTCTGGCTGTCTTTGTCCTGATAAAAATGCACTTGTAATACCTTTTTCTGCCTGCTTAAGCTAAAGTTAAAATAGCCCACTTCCTTTACAACCATGTACATCCAAGAGCAGCATCTCTTTCTGCAGAGAGCATGTGACGCATTCTTGTACTCATCCGGTAGTCTGCGGCCCATTTGGCAAATCAGGAAAGAAATAGGGAGAACACAAAGAGGATGATGGGATACAGCGAGAGTGAAAATGAGCCGGGCTTGAGGGATTGCTCAGCTCTGAGATTAGCTCGGTGAATATGCTAATGAGGTATGAACAAGGATATGGACATAGAGGGAGTCGGCCATGTCTGTCTATCCTCTTATCTCTTCCTCACAAGCCCTCTTCAGTATGATGGACCTCAGGCCCGAAGACCAGAATAGAGCACTTCAAACAGTCTGGGTGTGTGTTTAGGGTTCCACTGGGAATATCACTCTCTGGATTCAGTGAAATGTCTGACATCAAACGCGTCAATGAGACGGCAGATCAAACGAGATGACTCCAGTTTAGAGCCATCACCAGTGACTGTGCTCTCTTTTCAAACCTGCATTAGTTTACTGCGTATTTATTCTTATTTTTTTCAATTTGGATTTTTTTATATGTCAGATTTTAGGTTTAATGCAAAACATTCATATTACTCGTTTGTTTGCAGCCTTTCATTACATGCTTTTTCATTCCCTCTTTTCCCACTTTTTCCATTTTTGTCTGCCCCCAATTCCAGTTTAATTTTCATACAATTCAGTGTTTATATCAAAATTAAAAGTTAGAGCTTTGTTCCTTGCTCTTCTCTCTCTCTCTCTCTCTCTCTCTCTCTCTATGTCTATTTTATCACCTTGCTTAATGTGATGTTTTGTTCTGATATTTTCCTGATATTTTCTTTCTTTTCACTGTTCCGTGATCTTTACATTGTTTGTCCACATGTCTCTCATTTTGAATCTAAAGCAGTATTCGGACAGGATAAGTTTTCCTGACATACCTGCTGGAGGACAAGTGAAGTAATTATGATAGAAGCAGATGAGATAAGCGATCTCTGATCTTTGTCAACATCACATTGATAAATCATATTGTGTCATCACAGTATATGCATGTTTTATATGAATGCAAGCTCACCATTTTGACCTTTATTCTAACTGCATGTTTCAGCAATTGTTTATCTGTTTCATGTTTTTCCCCCATTGTTTTTTATTCTGATTGTGATTATGGATTACTTCAGTTTGTTGCTGCCTTCCAGTGTATTGACCCTTTGCAACAAACATCCGTGATGTCGCTTGGTTTGCCCTCATTAAAACACACTCCACATTAGAGTAGCTTGTCATTATTTGTGCAACATTTCAGGGCTCTGCTTGACTTAAACCCAACAGAAGTATCGCTTCTGACAAATCCTTTTGAGTGTGGTTTGTATTTCTTGACTTTTAAATTCAGCCTGCTTGGTTTTGGTTCAGTTTCTCTGGGAGATGACAGAAGTGGAGACAAAAAAAAAAAAATGAACACAAAATCAAGCAAACTCTATGATATATGTAGCAGCTTGCAATTTTAACACCTAAATTAACTTCAAAATAAACACAGATTTTCCAGAGATTTGTGCCAAGACATATCACGCGACATCATCACATCTCTACAACTTGGAATCAGGCAAAGCCCTCTTCGTCCACGTGTGTCTAACATGAGTTCAGCTATCATAGAAAGTATTACATACAGTCTGTCTTTTGACTGGTAGGAGTTTAAAAGAAGAATCCGGTGCTTATAATTGCACAAATTTCATAAAAAGCACAAAAATCAAGCATTATTGGTAGCAACAATCACAAAAAAACACTCCTGGAGGGAACAAATATTACAGATTTGTTATCAAGAATATTAATTTGTATTACTTCAGACAGGATATATATTACTTGTGGTTATTTCTGCAGCAAGTTTTTTTTATACTAGCTAAAATTCAGACAGAACTAAAAACCCAGTGATACTGTGGTATAATAATTACATTACCTAGTCTCTCCATGTAAAACTAATCTAGCCCAAATAGGGCTTAAGTCACTTCTACTACCTTTTTTCTTTATGTCCATCTCCTTTTATTATTCTCAGAGTTAGTCTTTTATTGTTTTTCTTTTACTTTGTTTTTATTCCCTTCTCTTTAACCGTGTCATAATTTGGAGATTTTCTCTTGACCCTCCATGTGCCAATTATGCTGATTAGTTAGTTTTCCTTAGTTTGTGTGTTATATGATCTCAGTCTTAAGATTATTATGTATATGAAATTAATTTTAATTTTGTCATCCTTTTTTATTTGCCATCTCAACCTCTCTTAGCTGTTTTTTGCTTCTCTTATTGATTCCCCAACCTTTTGTTTGACTGTTTTTCTAGTTATCTAGTTATCTGTGCCTTGGTGTTCCTCTTCTGTCCTTTTGCTTATGTTTTATGTATATTTCCATCCTAAAATGAGTCCTAAACCTAAACCAATTTAGTCTCATTTCACCCGTTTTTATTTTTCCCCTTTCCCCCTGTCTGCCATTCTCTCATCATATATGAGATCCCCTCTTTTTATATACAAATCATTGCATACCCTCTTTGTTCTCCTGCCCCTCTCTTTCTCCCTGTTAAAGTGTTAAAGGCACAGGGTTATGATGTCAGGCTGGCACAGGAGGGGGTACAGTTGTGTTGAGGTTGTGAGGCGAGGTGGAGGAGGACACACTTATAAGGGGTTTGGGGTGGTGTTAGTGAATTCTGACCTCCAGCTGTGTTCTCAAGTGAGGCTAATTTCACCCCTCAGCACACTCCCTGCATCACTAACAAAGACCAAGCTGATCAAACACACCTCCTTTCCTCCTCATCTCCTTCCCTTCCTTGCAGGTACACACAGCACAAGAGCAGGCTGCATAGTGTACATTCTATCCTGCAATAAGTTTACGTGGAATTGGGAACAGTAATTCTTTCAAGATGCTAATCATTAATGTGTTGCTCTGATTGTGATCTGGATTTAATTCTGCGTTTTGTAATGGCTGGGACATGCTGAGGTGCCGCTGTCCTTTATAAAACGTCACAGGGAGCACTGTGCCCTCTCTGTTTCCGTGGTAACAAGGCAGATCCTTATCATGGGACTCTTCTTCCTGCAGGCCAAATCACCCCCAACACACACATACACACACACACACACACACTTACTCATCGCACACAGGATGTGTAAATCACACAACGCATGACTACACTTGTCTCATCTACACCTAATGGAGCTTTGTGTTTGATATTCTACACGTTTACCTGAACACAGATATCACAGATGTAACCCTCTGACCCCTGTTTTGCTCTAAAAGTGTTACGAGACGCGACACATCAACATTATATTCCCCTTTCAAGGATGACAATCTTATCAGTTATTCTTGTAAACACAGACTTCTTAGCCTCTAACGTGGACCTTTGTTCTGTTGCAGTATTCATATCCGGTCTGGGAGGACTTCAGTGCCAAGGCTACCAAGCTGCATGCCCAGCTCCGGTGAGTGCCATCTGTACCTGTCATTACAGAACAAGTCTTATTATTGCAGGCTGAGGAAAGATAATGTCATTATTTCATGCACTTTTTTTGTCTCCTTTCTTAGAACCACCGTGCTTGCAGCAGTGGCTTTTCTGGATGCCTTTCAAAAGGTGGCAGACATGGCAACCAACACGCGAGGTAGGACTGTGTTGTGTGTATGTGGTGCGTGTGTAAGAGAGAGTAGTTTTAGGCTTGCTGGAAAGCAGGGGATTTGGGTTTTCCAGAATTAGGCATTTTAGTAAGATCAGTCTACAGTTTATGTTCCGTATTCCAGTGGAGGGCCAAGGAACACCAAGGTATTTATGAGGCATTTCTTTTTTCTTTTCCGTTTCAGCTTGTATTTGCAATTACAAAACCATTAGAGACGAGCCTTATAGCAAGGAGTCTTATCACTCTTACAAATACTCATAGGACCACATGCACTGCAAGACACATAGGCAGCATCTTTCATGATTGCAGTATTTTAAATGAAGTCTGTAATCATGCCATGTCTCTTCTAAACACCAGCATGTAAACATTAAAACTTACAGTTAGCCAGCTCTTTCGTTCAAACCACACAAAACCTCTGCTTCTGTTGTTTGTTCCTTCATTCAGATTGTACTCTGATTTGCAATATTTGCTAAAACTATTGAAAACAAAGTCACTGTTCTAGTTCATGCTTTTACAGCCACTATTGTGTTTCATGTGTGGCATCTTGATGAAGATGGTTTTTAGGTATGACAGTCACATAAATTACTTTATGTGATAGGATGAATCGGATAACGGTGCTGTTCTTGGTTCCTAACTAAAAAAGTAAACATACACAAGCCATTTGTTAACAGCAACTGTTATGCAAATGGAAAAATCTCAGCCTTATAACCTTACTAGCCTATTTTTGCAGCCATGTATTATTTTTCTTTACAGATTTGACTAAAACACCTACAACGGTGACATCACTATGAAAAGGATATGAGATGAGTCAAAGCTTATTTCCAGGCTTTCAGTTGCCTCCCTGTGGCACAAATCTGCCTCCACCCCTGCAGAAACTCTGAATTTGATGCTCTTTATGTGTGTGAGGATCTTTTCATGTGGGTGTGGATATGAATGGAATATTATGTGGTTGGCGATCCATAGGATCAGTCATGCATTGAAGTTCATTTTTGGAAAACAGGCGTTACCATTAATAACTTTGACTTTGCCCTTGAGAAGCACCGTGTACGTTTGTAACAGTGAGCTGTAGTTAAAATTGGTAGAATTTTGACACTTAGTGACAAAAAGGCTGAAAATTTGCTGTATTTTAAATAACTACATGATGGGTATGAACAAGAACAAAGGTTTTACTCGAAGCTGGAGAGAGAGAGAGAGAGAGAGAGAGAGAGAGTAAGTGATTGTGGGTTATTTTTGGTCATGCCAGTCATTGTTATGAAATGGAGCTGTGGTCCTTTAGGGAAACTAGCTGATGAGAAAGCTGGTGGTAAAGAAAACACTAAAAACCACTTATGACCTTAATAGTCTGCCTTCTTTCCTTTGGTCTTTCATTTGTTTTTTTTTTGTCATCCCATTTTAAGCTGCCTGAGGTTATGATTATATATCCTGTCTCACTGAATGTGTGTGTATGAAGCTGAGGAAGTGCGTTAAGGGAAATGCAGACAGGAGTTTTTAATGAGGTGACAGGCTTTAAGCTTATCCTGTGCGGACTCTTAAAGCAGCGAGGGGCTTGTCTGACCTCCCCTGCAGACCAAGGCTACAGATGGAGGATGCTGAGAAGTAAGAAGAAAGAATATGGAAGGAAATGCTTATTAAACAGTCAGGGGTGAAGGAAAGCAGAGCATCATAGTGTTCATAGCCTGTGGAGAATGAGTTGGAACGTTTCTGCTGAAGAAGTAAATATAAACTTTGTGGGTTTTGTTGACGGTAATTTTGAGATCTAGCTTGAGTTAGTCAGGGTTTTGTTAGTTAGACCAGTGGCCAATAAATCATTGCCGGATAGTCTGTAATTTGAATTTTTTTGTCATTTTGTCATAATGGGAAAACTCAAAACCATCATTATCAAAGTTATTTATTAGCATTGAGTTTACTTCAAACTTCACTCACTCAAAAACCAATAAAAGGAATCACTTCAAATCAGACTTCTGTCTTCTGGAAGTAGAAAAGCCAAATATTGAGCCTAATATTTGAGTAGGATTATGTTCATAAAATAAATCTGTGCTGAGGGAGCGGAAGAATGGACCAGAGTAGATATTTCTTGTAATTTCAAGTCTACAAAATGAAAATGTAGTGTAAGTCCATTGTTATTTTGAAGATCTAAGAATTAATCTATTGAAGTATGACTGGTTGGGTTACTGAATACTAAAGTAGAGAGACTAGCAATCTGGGAATTAGTGTTGAAAATCGGCATCATGATGAAATACATCAAAAGTTGCAGAAACAGTGCAAGGTTTATAGGAGCAGACATAAAGATTAGGAGACAAAAAAGCGATGGCTTAACTGCCGTGTCTTCTACTTTCTGTTCCTAAATAAATTAGGCTTTTCATCTGGCAAATTTGCACGCTTTAATCTGGCACATTTGACTTATTATAGCCTAAACTAGTTTCCTTTGTTTCATGTGTTCATTTCCTTATTAATTTACAATGTTTGGCTTATTTGTTTAGATTTAAGAAAAACTGACTTTAGAAATTAGTGCATGAGACTGGAAATAGAGCAGACCTCATCTGAGACTTAGCATAGTGTCAAGATTCACTGTTGTCCTTTGTTATTCTTTGCTTTTCCTGAAATCTTTTGGGAACTAAGTGAGCAAGAAACCACATGACGTGACCTGGATTCGACATTTCAGTGAACTCAGTTTTGCTCTCACTTATCTCTAGAAGATCTCAGCTGGTCCGGTTGTTTTATAGGACCAGCTATTAAGGCTCATGTAATAGTTTGATTTGATCATGTGACCTGATAAATAATTGCACTGGATGCTGGGAACAACATCAGAGTCAGAGAGAGAGAGAGAGAGAGAGAGAGAGAGAGAGATTTAGGCTTGGGATCAAACAGTCTGGAAGAACAAGACGGAGAAAAACCGAGAGAGAAACAGAAACAAAGCAGAGACAGAGAAGATAAATGAAGGTGAGGTCAGAGTGTTATATAACGTAGACAACTTCAGTTCAACTGTGTGGAAGAAAAGGAATTTACAATAATCCCAGCAGCTCAGGACAAAGTTTTGAAGAAAGCTCTTCGGGCAGAAGAAGCAGGAGCTTATACAAGATCCAAGTTTAGCAGAAGTAGGTTTCGGCCAAATAGCTGACCTGTACACAAATCCTCACAAATGATTCTAAGAGTACATTTAATGGAAGACAGAAAACCAGCAGCACTGTTGCTACGATTTTTTTTCCACTCAGCTGCGGAATGATTTATGCAAACATTTAATCCCTGTGTTATATGTAACTTCTTTAATCCCACCCCTAGCCAATTACATATATGATTTTTAGATCTTTTTAAATCCAAAACACAATGTTTGTTAAACAGTGGGATTAAATGTGTTCATCCTTGCAGTACCTAGTCCTTGAGAAACCTTGTAACCCAGTGCTCTGCTTTAAATGGTTCAGAGAATTAGACTGTCAGTTTGATGACTTCCAGTTCTATAGTGCCAGAAAACACAGGCTCTGTTCAATCTTAACATACATCTCAAGTGATTTAACCGCAATCTGAATTCATTTCTTTAGGAGTAGTATGGCCAGATTTGCTAGATGTCAGTTCAGAGCTAAAATACTAACTAATACTAATGATTACTAATGTTATTTCCTAAGTACATACTCAGACACTTGGCCAAGCTGTTATTAAAGCTTCAGCATACTGTCATCATGTCCTATGGAATTGTGCAGATTTTGCTAATCACTAATCATAACAAAAATCAACAAAAAGTTGCAAATTTACTTGCTGTGTAATGGGTGTGTGAGTAAGGATTATAAAATGGTTTTTTGTTTCAAAAATCAGTTCCTCACAAGTCCCTGTCAAGTCAAGTCAAGAAGCTTTTGTTATTTCACCCATACACTACTGGTACAATACTGGTACACTACACAGAGAAAATAAAACAATGTTCCTTCAAGACAATAGTTCTACATAAAACACAGAACTAAAGGAGATACCACAGAACTAAGGATTGTGTGTATACATGTGCAAACAGCACAAGACAGTTCAGTACAGTAGTTGACAACATTTACATTTCTGGCATCTAATTTTCTCATATCTCATTTTATGCAACCGAGCAATTGAGGGTTAAGGGCCTTGCTCAGGGGCCCAGTGGTGGCAGCTTGTTGGACCTGAGATTCAAACTCACAACCTTCTAAGCAGTAGTTTAATGCCTTAACCGTTAAGCTACCACATCCTATGACAAGGGACAGTACAGCACTGACCAGAATACATTTTTGTAATGAATGAATAAAGTGCAAAAAGGGTGATTCAATATAGTAAAGGCTGTAGATATAAACATACTACACAGTTAGCTGCACTCTAACAAGAAAATTACAAAGGGAGTATAGTTGTACTAAGAGTGTGTGCGTTCTGTGTGTGTGTGGGGGGGGGGTGTTTTGGGGGGGGGGGTTGTGTTAGTCCAGTCTCTGGGTATTTAGGAGACTTGCCCATAGTGCACAGGGCAATAAACCAAATTGTACCAAATATCAAATAATATGCATTAATAACAATGTGCATGTACTATAGTTTGTATTGTATTGTAGTATTTACATGTGGTGTTTCTAGAACATGCTTTACAGACTGATCCCCTGGTGATTATACATGCATGATTTCTAGCCGTCAGTGCGCTGACTGTATAATATAGCAATATTAACACAGTTTAATATGTAATACTAGTTTCTTTAAGAAAGCTATTTGATTCAGAATATTCTATTCTAATCCTTATACTATTCCTTAAAATATTTCAGGTGTAATCATAGGTATAAAAAACATTACTAGCATAAATTGTTATTTCTCCATTGCTAAAATTGTCCAATATTAATACAGATGTCATAAATAAAGAATAGCTGTGAGAATGAGACCAATTCACTGACACAAACATCCTACAATTTAATATAGAAATGTAGTGAGGCAGATGTAAAATAGTAGTTAGCCACAGTGTAGCAGAAATAAACACACACACACACACACAAACACACACACACACTCCAGGCCTTCGTCCTCACAGTGGGGTTCTGTGGTGGTGAGGAAGGAAACAAACACTTCCTGCCTTTAACTGCCTTTAATCTGCTTCTCATTTGCTTTCATTTTACTGCTCTTCCTTTCCCTGCATCCCTCCATTCGCTCATCGTGCTTCTCTTCTTCAGAAAAGGAGTATAGCCTTCCCTAGCCTGAGAGCTATTCTTGATAGTAATCATGTTGCTTTATAGGAAATTAATGAAATGGGAGTTTGTCCAGCATGTGTGTGTGTGTTTTTTTTTAGATATGTATAATAAGTACCAGGAAGTGTGGAACAACACAAACTCTGTCTAATGGTCACGTTCAGAATAGACAGACTTGTGTATGGTTATGTGTGTATAAAGACAGTAAAGATAAAGATCCCTAATTCATGATCCAAAATATGAAGCTCTTTAGTCTTCTTTGGTGTGAATGAATATTAACAAAGCCGAGTCTGTCCAAAATGCCCCACATGGCGTTGGCCCAGCTCTTTACAGCCAGTCTGCGTGAACCGAATCACAGTCAACTATAATGAACATCATAAATCTAATTCATTCACCAGGGGGACAGAATGGCTTCCCTTCACAGACACACAGAGCTGTTAAAACAACCTGTGTGCCAGCTTATCAAGTGGCAGTCTGGCTCAGGTTGTGTTTTAGATTGTGTGTTTGTGTGGCCATTCGGGGGGAAGGAGTTACTGCTTTTCCAGATGTGCGCACCAGACTTGAGTAGGCAAGTTGGTGTTACTCTTCACGCAAGCTTGTTAACAAATACAAGCCAACAGGAACATCACATTGTGCTGAACCTGCACAATCTCAGAGAAATTGTAGTAGAGTTGTCAAATTCTTTACATTATTGCATTTGGGTTTTAATTTCTTTAAAGATTTTTTTATGGGGGCAGTGGTGGCTCAAGTGGTTAAGGCTCTGGGTCGTTGACCGGAAGATCAGGGTTTCAAGCCCCAGCACCGCCAAGTTGCCACTATTGGGCCCTTGAGCGAGGCCCTTAACCCTCTCTGCTCCAGGGGCGCCGTATCATGGCTGACCCTGTGCTCTGACCCCAACCTCCAAGGATGGGATATGCGAAGAAAGAATTTCACTGTGCTGTAATGTATATGTGACAAATAAAAGCTGTTTCATTTAAATAATAATTGTTACTGCAACAGACAAGTACAACAAAATTCAGTTTCTAACCAAGTAGTAAAGTACAGAGTAAGCAAAAAGGCAAAGTATATAAATGTACCTTTATGAGATGTGTCTATATAGGGCTGCAATGATAAATATGAACAGTGTGAAAGGTGCAATAGAACAATGAGTCGAGTAGTACAGTGAGATACAGAAAGAGCGATGAATATGTATATTGTAAATATGAACAATATTAAAAATGTGTGAAACATAATGAAAATAATATGAAAAAAACAACATAGGAATATGCAGCCAAACATGTGTTTAAAAATTTATAGTTAGATTAATAAATATGAACTATAACTAGATAGCATAAACGTTAATGTGTAAATGTTTAAGAAATATTTTATTTATTTGTTTATAATATATAGACAAAATTTTAATTGGTTTAGTAGTTCACCCAGGGTTTCACGTAAAATGCATTTTAAATTTAAGCCCCTTTAAAAGTAATAATAAAATAAAAGTAAGCCCAGATCCCAAATGGATTCTGAAGTACTTGCTGACAAAATACCTACTTAGAGTACCAGATAATGACTTTATAGCACAGGGAGAGCTGGCAGCATGGTGGAAATGGGCAGATGACCAAATTAAGGAGAACAAATGAGAGAACAAGCATATTGATATGTAACTTGTAATGGTGAAAGTGGTGAAATCAGTACTTTTCAATCACTGGGTGGCTGATCTGCTCATTTGGGAAACATTGTAATGGATTTAGTAGACTATTGGCCCAGTTCTGGCCCATTTACTTTTATCTGAGCAATAGAATGTCAGCATTCAACTAAATAAACAAGTGTTATATTGGCTTTTATTAGAAGCATTTGTTTCAGCAATTTATTTAGCTTGCTGTGACATGAATGAAAACTAGCCTGGTTATATGCAGTTTTATACTGAATAGGACAATTTGTTACATGTGAAACGAGTACTTTGGGGTAAATAGTGAATAATTGATTGCATTTATGAGGGAAAATCTGAGACCCCAGTCACTCAATTGTTATGTTATGGTTTATGAGTCTGGTCTATGGTATATTCTGGTCTGGTTTAGCTGGTCTATGGTATATTCTGGTTATGACAAAAATCTTGCTTTTCTCTGTTTTCGCATTGTCTCTTTACATCATAATGTTGTCTGGGTTTCAAACATATTTTATTTTTAAATTAACAAGCACGCATTCCTGCAATGTTTTTCCACAGAGAGTTTTTCTTTGTCCGTTTAGGTAAAATGGTAAGAGGTGGCTTGAAACATTATTTTCCATATAGATAAAGTCCTCCATCAGCTAGTTTCACATCCTAGAGCCACAGAAGCACTATGCTTACACAGCAGATAACTGGGCTTTGCCCAAAACCTCCTGGTTCTCTAAAAAAGTGTGTTGAAAACATTGTTCAATCTATGTTAACTATTATAACTGTTATTTCTTAGATTTTTTTTATATGCAATGCATTATTGTGGTCACCCTAAAGTAAAATATGTGAAAATAATTAAAAGAAATAATATGAGGCCATTCTTTACATCAGCCATCAAGAGCTATTTAGCCAAACAGTAAAGGACTTCTTTCCCATTCATGTTAGGGGTCTGAAATTAGAATATGGTATCTGAAATGTAGTTACTAATGTAGTTGCTATGCCTTTGAATCCAAACCTGCAATAACCAAAACTATTCAGACATGTAAGAATAAACTGGTATGAAAGAGTGTTTTAGCTCCAAAACAAGTGGAGATACACCATCCCACAGTACACAGTAATAAAGCTAGAAAGTTTGTTCAACCCTGTCATGTGATTTATACTTTCCAAATGTCTCTCTCAGCAAAAGCGTCCTTGAATGAGTCCTTCCTAGTACAGACATGCGCTGTTATTGCCCTCTCTAAGCTCCTTCTGACTGAAAAGACTAGCTTGTTGTTCTCTAAAGAGAAATCAATTGAGTCAAGCAATTGGCTGCTTCTGACATCGGTTTTAAAAAGCAGCTCTTGTTCCTCATACATGAGGCACTGCAGTGTCTTAGTGACTTTGGAGAGAGAGAGGAACAGACAGGAAGAATAAAATGAGACCCTACAGGTTAACCCTTCTACGTCTGCACATTTCTAGAAGGAAAAGAAAAAAAGTCTTACTAAGCATCTCCTTGATTACGTTCCTTCATTACAAACAGCAGGAGGGGAGGTAAGGCAGCTCTTTAATCCTATTGCTTGGTGTACATTTTTGGCACCTCCTGTTGGCACAGGGCACCTGACTCAGCTCTTTCCATACCACCCAAACACAGGTCATCCTAGAACACCTGTTTCTAAATGAGAGAGAGTTTTTATGTGGAGATCAGAGCTCTATACACACCCTCCACACACACTGCTACTACCGTTATTATCACTTCCCAATAAAAACAGGATCAGGCAAAGAGCTAGATCGTTGCTTGACAGGGACGATGCCTCCAGTTACATTTATTAATTTGGCAGGGATTTTTATACAGAGCAAACAGCTGAAGGAGCAATGGTACAAAGTGCTTAAATTTCACTTATGATTTTGTTTGGTAGTTGTGTTTTATCCAAATTGACTGTGGATTAAGACAGAATATAGTCGACAGACACAGCTGAAAAGGTAAAGGGCTATGCTCGGATGTCTCGCTCTCATGTATGCCTAGAATTTCAATTAGCAATCTTCCAGATACTAGCTAAAAACTACTGAGCCACCATTTTTCTTGAAATTTCTAGCATTTTTTAAATTTCTACATTTTCATCAGGAACCAATAGATACATTCATAAAAATGTTCAAACTAACAACCTAAAAGTTTGCTTTTGTCCTTCTTGGGGAATCCCCAAAGCTTCCATGTGAATCCCTGAAACTGAGGGTTTCCTTTTATAAAAAGCTTCATTTAGACCTCCCTTTAGGCTCCCAAAGAACCCTTGAGGTTTGAGTTAAACTATAGAAGAATCTGTAAACATTCATAACCTCAAAAAGCAGAGAATACTGGTCTGGTATGTAATGGAATCTACAGTAAGTACCCTGGGCAGGGTGAATCTGGAGCCTGGTGCAAGACATGAATACATCAAGACATGTTGCCCCAGACCATAAACAGTGAGACACCAGCATTACATTCTTTGCCACCATGTTGCCAGGTAACTAAACAAATTATAATTCATATAGTTCAAATTATAATTTAATTTACACATCACTAATTGTGGTTGAATGGTGTCACAGTAGGAAGCATTAGTGCCTCAGAGCTTCAGGGTCCTTGCATCTGTCCTGAGCTTTGGTTTAGCATGTTCTCCCCATGCCTGAATGAATTTATTTCTACGTGGGCTTAATTACTCCAAAGTGTGAAGGAGTGTGTGGGTGTGTTTATATGGTGTCCTGCAATGTCCTACTGTGGGTATATTTGCACTTTGTACAGTGTTCCTGAGCCAGGAATTCCTGATCAGTGTAAAGTAGTGATTGAAGATGAATGAATAAATCTTTACTTTCCTAAAGTGATGAAAGGAAACTTCTCTAGGTTTTAAGAAGACACATAAATGGGTGCTTATGTTTCGAAAAAGCTCAACAGCTAGCAACAAATCTTCTAAGAATTGATGTTCCTCAAAGTTACTATAATGAACACAACCTCATCTACTCAATTTCTTGCTTTAGGAGAAAACAGAAATGCATATCCCTGTCACTGTAAATCTCTTGGTAGCCATTAAGTCCTAACCACGTGTTGCTGTATGACCATTAATGAGGAAAATGGCAATTGTGGCTGTTGCCCATGATATCTTTGATTTTCACGAGTGTTTTATCACTCTAACCCACTTTCTGATGTCTCAATGTTAACTTAATAATTATTAATATATTTTATCTTTGTGTTATTTCCATCTTAACACATACTTGATTTTCACGCTTGGCTGTGTTTGTGTATTTTTATGACATCTGCCAGGATTTCAGTATTATAGTGCCAATTAAGCACTTTTTGTAACCCCCTCCAGCTACAACTCCCAAGTGACCCTTCCATGGATACATGGAAGATGGCAGAAATTCAATAAAAGGCACTTTTGGATGCTGATAGATAAATTGTGTGCTTGTGTGTAAAATGCTTTAACCAGCTGCAAAAGAGCTGATGAGAGGAATAGAATATCTGTAAATGTTTGAGTATTTCCCTGTCAGCTTCTAAGCAGCAAATGCTGATGGTTGTTGATGCTGCAACCTTTAGGGGTAGTACAAAGCATGTGGGGTCAAATACAAGCCCAAACAGCAGATGGCGAATTTCATCAAACTCCCCCACTCTGTCTGTGCCACCTCTCCTGGATTCTGTCATTCCGTCCATGTTATTGGTTTTGACAGCTCAATATGGCCTGAGCGCACGTCATGATAGACTTACATTTCGGTGGCCGGGGGAGGAGGGGTCTGTGTGACTCGGCTGAGCTTGTAGACAGGCATTCCTTTGGGAGAGAATCATCCGGTTATATCAGCTGCATGAAGGCGTTTAATAGCAGTCATAAAACCTTTTTTAAAATCATATATTTTAAGACCCGTTGTCATCTAGCAAGTCAGTTTTGGCACAACTGTACCTTAATAGAAAATGCATTTCCTCTGAAGGTGTTTTCTTCATCGAAATTGCTTTTCCTCACACAGATCACACCTTCTCTAAGAGTGTGAGACACTCCACAGCAGAGCATCGGCCAGGCCGGCTTGCTACCAATCAGCTTAACGCTTTGGGAGGTGGATCTCTGCACTGTTGCTTAGCAACAGAGATGGAGGTGCCCCAGTCGCTTGTAGTGTTGCTAAGCGACTGGGAAAAATGTTGCAGTGGGTTACAGTGGATGATGAGGAGCAGAAGTGGAGGACCTTGATGTCCCAAACTGTTCCATCATTAATTGAAGAAAGACTAATTAACCTGTAATTATTTATGAATGGTATGAATGAACAGTAGAATCAGCATACAACACATACTGGATAAACCACCTACACACTGGATGCTGTCTTTTGAATTTAAATACTCAGATAATTAGACTCATTAAATTAATTTTACCTTTCTTAGTTGTAATTAATGAGGAAGCGCACAACCAGCATACTAGGTGTATGTCGGATATATGCAGGAGTCACCATGGGTACAAGTCTCTGTAATAAAAGCAGTTATATTGCAAACCTTACACTTCCTATTTATATTTATCTGACTATCTCACTATAATCCTCAACATTCCAACAAAGAGACATATATTGTTCATTTTTTAATCTTTTCGAGCAAACAGGTTGGGCAAATCGTAAAAGGCTTGCTATTGACTATATCTGCTGACTACATAGGGTAACAGATTGGCCTTGTAATAGCTTTGTAGTGCATTGTTTGCTCAGTAGAACAATGTTTGTAATTAAGTCAAGGGAAAAAAAAGAGCAAGTCTAAATGTTGAACATTGCAGATAGAATATTAAACACAGTAAAATTGTTCCGCATAACCCTATGTGGCTCTGACTCTTTTACCATGAACCTGTATTATGTAAAAACACAGGGCTGTAAGTTACAAGATACTGAGAGAGAAATATGTTTTTTTTGTGCCGATTGTATTTAAACTTTAATTGGGTTGCATAAGTGATAAACATAATGTGTAAAATAATATGTTCTAAAGTACATACATACATACAACACACACACACACCCACATAAAAACTGCTCTCATTAGGAAGAGAGCAAGTTTTGGCCTTGGCTTTGGAGGCCAGTTTGTGCTGCTTCCCACGTACTTGCTGCTGGCCACAGACACAAAGAAAGCTTGTGACACAAGGAAGTGTCCTCACAGAGCAAAGAGAGACAGCGAGAGAGTGAACGAAAGAGAGAGAGAGAGAGAGAGAGAGAGAGCATCAGAAAGAAGGAGCGAGAGACCATTAGAAAGAGGGAGAGAGGGAGAACAGATGAACATTGTGACTGAAGCTTAATTAAAGACAATAATGTTGTTTTTGTTGGACATTTTTAAAAACAAAGAGCCATGTCAGGGAGGAAGAGGGATCCTAGATGTTTCGTAGAAAGAGAGAGGCGGACATCATGCAGGACCAGACGGATGATTTTGGATTAAATGTGATGTAGGGCATGTTGTGTTTGGCAGTATTTAAATAGCACTGTGGTTATGGGTATGTATTTGAGTCACAAGTCACAGTATTTGGCATCATCTCACACCATCAGACCACAGATATGTTTTGAATCAGCTATAAACTTTGTTCGAATGTGAATATTTAAAGATATAAACTAATTAAAGAGACCCAAAATGTAGATAAAATATAGAACATCTAGAAACTGATGTGAATTGAGCCACAATGTACTTGTTTTAAATTTTTAATAGTTAAATACAGTAAGAATGACCAAGTCCACCAATGCACTGTTTTTCTGCTACATTTTACCGTTGTAGATATGAGATATAATTAAATATCATTTATTTATTTATTTTACTTTTAATGATTTAAAGGGATTGGTATGGTGGTGTTGTGGCTAGTGTGACTTCTGCACATCTCCAGATTCAATCCATAGCTGATTCAATCCATAGCTTGTTTTATTGTCTTTCTGGGGTTTTGCGTGTTTTCCATGGGTTTCTTCAAATTTTCCCTTCCTCCCACATTCTAAAAATGTGTATAGGCAGATAGGATATGAGAAGTTTTCCCTAGATGTGAATGTATGTGCATGATGCCCTACTGTGGACTACATGGATGGGTCCAGTGTGTATTCCTACCTCATATCCAGGTGTTTCTGGAATCCACCTGTCAGGATAAAGCTGCAGATGAATGAATGATGAAGATGCATAAATGCAGTAATCATTGATCATTCTTGACATGTTCTAATAAATGTCTGGTCTGGCCATGTAGATAAGACTGCTGGAGTCTTATCATGGGAAAACTCTGTAACTGCTCAGCCTTGTCCTGCTGCCGCTCTCATGGCCTTTGTGACAGTTTCACAAGCCTGGGTGTGGAGTGTATGTGTGTGTGTGTGTGTGTGTACGTGTAGGAACACACAGGCCAGTTCAGGCCAGGCTAGAGGTAATCCTCGCTATTAAGTGTTGGCAATCAGGCGTGATCACCATACTGCTGCTGCTACTGCTGTCTCAGCGACTGCTATCATCACACACACACTTCATAAACATGGCTGCCTTCCTTTGGTCATTTTCTTTTTTCTTTTTTACTTTCTGACTTTGTTCTTCCTTGTTTTCATTTGTACTTTCTGCACGCCTGCCTCTGAATGTCCAATTCTGAATCTTGCGGCTTGCTTTGTATCTGAGATTCATTGTCTGAACACATCACGGACCTATAATCTTTTTTCCTTGCTACCTTTTTATTTATTTATTTATTTATTTATTTATAAACATTTTTAAATAACTTTTCCACACCAACAAGGTGCCACTGCTGATTCTGGAGCCAGTTCGCTAAAGGTTTTGCATGTCTCTTAATTTCTCTGTGTATATTACATCATTCCAGTACATCTCCAGCACTCCTTTGCCTTCATTTCACTCCATTTAACGGTTTCTCACCATCAGGAAGTGACTGACCAATACAGCAAGCTATATGAACACAAATATAATATGTATCAGGATCTGAATTTTAGGTTACATATAGTCCTGATCTTACTGTTTTCTCTGATCATACACCCTGCCCTTCTTTTCTCATTAATTCAACATTCTTTCTCTTTTCTCTTTCCTGTCTTTTTCCAAGCTAAGCCACTTTATTTATAGTGTCTTTATCATCTTCTCTGGGAAACGGCTTGCTGTTTTCATTCAACCCTATTCTAGTTTTTTTTTCTCAGACGCTCCACCCCATTTTCTTTTCCTCTTTTTCCTGTTCCCTCTCACCCCTTCCTTGACCTCCTTCACTATTCCCTCCTTCTCTCCCACTCTTGGACACTGTCTTTAAAAGGTCCTGGTCTGGGCGCGACGCTGTGTTGTTGGTCCTTTGGGTGTGTTGGCATGGCGACTCTGTTTTGTGTGTATCCTTACAGAGTGACTTTTCTTTTTTATTTCAACATTTCTGTAATGCAATCTGAGAGGTCTTTTTAATCTTTGTGCATTTTGTATGCTTTAATATTTGTATCCAAGAATAAATTCTGCTGTCTAATATATATATATTTAAAACAGGGTGAAATATAAACTGGGTATATGTGGCTTTCCAGTATACGCAGATTATCTAATGATGTCCTGAAGATTACTGGCCAGGAAGAAGCGAGAGTGAATCAAGGACCTATGTGTATGTTACCTTTTTTGCTTTCTCCTGGTACACTGCCATTGTCCTGTTGCTCTTGAAACACAGGACGTGGAAAAGGTCAGTGGGGCCTCAGGGTTTTCAGGCCTGATGAAACGATTATGAAGCTCTGCAATCCCGGAGGCTTTTCCCACACTCTGCACACTGAAGAAGGCTGGGTCTGGGCCAGGCTAGCTGTTCTTGGTTAGGCCATTCTAAGGGATCCCCCTGAATAGTTTAGGGCAATGTGGGGTGATTTGTTGGGCTGAGACGTTTGGGACAAGATCCAGAATTTCATTAAATCTACGAAATGTGCTTGAGTATAAGAAGTAGTCAAATAGCCTTTCATCATAAATTAAAATTTCATCCTAATATTACTATAATATCTGAATACTTTTTCATTATTAGTAGTTCCTTTGAACAAAATCTAGGATCAGCATATAATAAAATGTGTGGGGAGGATTTTTCTCCTAGTCTAGCTCTCCCTATGATGCAACAGCTAACAACTAGAGAGCAGTATGCAGCAGATTCTACTCCAAGACATCTTTCATGTTTCATGACCTCATAGACACCCATGATTGGCTAGTTCACTCTGATTGGCAAGGAAGAAGGAGTACTGCTATCCCTCCCACTCAGAGATCATGCCACAGGAGGCTCCAGCTAACACAAGGGGCGAACGCTTCTCTGTTGTGTCACTTGGGAACCCTGTTAATAAACTGTTGACCGGATGCTAGCATACTGTTCAGTGACCCAGCATGCTGTCGCTGAGAGACCTGTGGAGAACTGTGCCCAGTGGATTTCCCAAAAGGGCAATTCTTGAAAACCCTGTGAGGTCTCAGAAGGTTTAGAATACCCAAAGCTTTATTCTGAGCATCTTAATGAACTTTGATGATACAGCAGTTCTGTTTTATTAGTCACAGTTGAGTGTATGATTCTCAAGGAAGGATTTTGTTATTATTTTTTTAATAACCTGCTACGTGATTGATTCCATGTGTTTGGAGAAATAAAGAGAACTGAATTGGGAAAGACAACAGGATGTGATGAAAGTAAAAGATTGTTTGCTCTAAGAGAGAAAGAAAAGTAAGCTCATGTTTCTTCAGTGTTGGAAATTGTTAGTGTTGGATGTTTACTGATTTTATGTTATTTCTTTTATAATAAATGGCTTCTGGTGTTTGGATATCTGTGTCTGTGTGTGTGTATGTGTGTATGTGTGTGGGAGGTGTATTTATATCTTGGTTGGACCAAATATCTGACAGATTTGATCTTGTCAGGATATTTGGCTAGTGCCCATGAGGAAAAACTCTTCTGTTGCTTGTTTCTTTTCATTCCTTCAAGGTTTAGGTATAGTCTTATCAATTTGTGAACCTAATATGGTTACAATCATTATGTCACTGCCATTCAATGGCAACAATAAGACAAATGTGTGTGTGTGTGTTATAGGATGATGGCAGGTCACCATCTGTAAGAACAAATGACTTTAAGGACATGTGTGTGTGTGTTTGTGTGAGTCCAACCTGGGCGCGTCCGTGCTGCCATAATCCACTGCCAGACTGCTGCAGATGGCGCGTTACTATGGCAACCATCTGGCGCCTTCATGCGTGTGTCATGCGAATATCATGTAGGCATCCAGCTGCACACTTCCATGCAACACAGATGCCACATAGACACAAAGCATTATGCATGCAGCACAGGAAACCAGTGCACCATCAGCATGGTGCAGCACACAAGCACATAACGTTCGGAGACACAGGGAGAATTCAGAACAATATCGTCTCTTCAAAATCCTTTATCTAAAGGACATGTAGTGTCTGAAACGTGACCATAATTATTACAATCAGCAATGAGAAACAAACGAATCATAGGAGATACGGGCTCTGCTGTTTTGGGTACAACTGTCTTCCATCTTGAAAGTCAACCAATGAAGAAATAAAAATACAAAACCTTTGAGGGATGCCGTTGTGAAAGAAAGAAAAACATATTTACTGCTAAGCTGTGAGGCTAGAAATGGATTCACAGTCATTCAGTAGATTTGTTCAAATGTGTTTCATCATCAAATGTGTTTTCTTAGCTATTAAGCCATGGATCTCTTTGATAAGATTTTATCATTTTGATGTCAGTCTATGCTAATTATTATTGTTATTAAGAAATATGTCACACATCACAGACATGCATTCCAAGGTTTACATTACAAGACACAAATGAAATACCTAAACTTCCTTGAAATGAGGAACACTGGTAGTCAGAACTTTTCGAGTTTGTCTTTGGTAAGTTGTCTCCGGTAGGAAGAGTAAGAGACAGTGAAGGAGACACCCCCGTTTACATTAACTGGTACTTAGTGATCTTGTCAGTGCAATACGAGAAAGATACCCTCAGAAGCCACAGGCACAATAGCGTTGTATTTGCTGTGTTGTTTTAAGGAAGCTTAAAGCTCCTTATGGTCATGGCTACATCATTTTTTTCTCCTGGCTTGATAAAGATGGCTGGAAATCATCTTCAGAGTTCAGAGACATTGTTAAGACTCAAGACTTAAGCTCACTGGTAACAGTAACAATAACAAACACATTAGTGATAGCTGGCCCTAAAACTGTTTTTAATTCCTCTGTATTCATCTTGACAATGAGATAAAACTATTGAGTGTTTATCTTGAAGTTTTATAATCTAGATCAGGGTTAATTGAGTACAGTTTGTTTTGATGACAAAAGTTTGAAAATCCGGATAGCAACTGAAATGACCGAAATAGCAATAACAGTTTCATTTTAATGCTTGAACATTTATGATGAGCTAAAGGCTGTAAAACAACCCATCAAATTGAAACTTATAATGGAGAATAAACACATCTTCCACATTGGGTTTTTTCATCAAGTACTTTTTTTCACTTTACTAATTATCCAAGAAAGATTTTCCTTTCTCATGTGATTGTCTGAGGCAGAGGATCTGCTACTGAATCTGAACATGGTTCATGTTTAGAAAACTGGAGTCTCAGACAGTCCCCCAAGGGCTAAGTCTGTTCTGCTGAAATATTTTGCTGAGCCTGCATCTGGACTAAAGTCCACTAGTTGCCTTTTGTATTTCTGCATTCAGTGTGTTTCTGAAGCAGTCTACATAAACATGTGGTTAAAATGATGTTCTAACGTCTGGAAGGTTGTACGTTCCAAGTTTATGGTGTACTGGCATAAATGTGTCACTAGGAGAAATTTGTCATCTGTTTGTTATACTCATTGTACAACTGCAACATGTGCCGCTCTAGAGTTGCTCACAGCCCACTGTTTCGTACAAGACACCGAAAGTGCTGTTTCTAAATCACTTTTGGGCTTCATGTTTGCAATACCGTGGCTGAACCACTTCATAACTGTGGCTGGTGTAAAGATACAGTGATTGCTGTGGCTGCTGATTTGCAGCAGTGGCTTTTTTCTGCTTACAGCATTCAGCAAAGTCCCTGTGATTTAAAGGTATTTACAAAGATTTTTATGCACAAGTGTGCTAACTGCCAGACATATATAAACACTGGGACTTTTTAATAGGGCATTTAGAGATGTTGCCAGACTGGTTTGTGGCTTGATTGTATAAAAATTTGAAAAGACTCCAGTTGACCCCATTGGTGCAGTCTGGCCTCTCTGACTTAATGATGATCAACACATCAACAGCCGTGATGATGTTGACGGTGATAAACAGCTTAGAATAAAGCTTAGAATATGATCTACTTGAGCAGATGGAGAGGTGAGCAAGCTGGACAGACTAAAGGACTAAAGCACTGCTGCATCGCTCTTTTGATATAGCTGAAGCAAGGGATAAATCCCACTGGCACCATCATCAGCAGGTATTCAAATGGCATTGTGGATAATGTAGGAAGCCATTAATCAAACCGAAAACATGCCGACATGTCAAAGAGAAGTCAACTTGGAATTTCACAACAAAATAAATCACATGTTAATTATAAAGATTAATCTGCAAGACATGCAGGGTGGATTTATTCTTTAATGTACAAGCCAGAGGCAATTAAGAGTGGCGAATAGTTGTTCTGAGTGCTTGCAGGTGAGATTAATCTTTGCAGTAGGGAGATAAATTGTACATGGCTCTAAAATGAAGCAGGAGGAATCTCTGTGGGGGGTCATGCATCTGGATTATCAGGTGGTTTTACTGTGAAAAGCTCAGAGATGAACCTGAAGAAAAAAAAGGCTTGTTGAATTCATACATCGGTTCCACGTTACTGAATTAAATAACAACAGCACAATTACACATGTCCAACATGATTTAAGCAAAGCCCTGAAACCAAGCTCTCAGCTGAGTTAAGAATCAAACCAATGGCACCGGTGTCCTGCAACAGACGCATTCCTTCTGCACTATTTTACCATACATGTTTTAAGTGCCTAAATTTAACACCACAAGCAATGAACTTAGGTTTTGCTGAGATACATCATATTTTCTGTAAACTCCCTATATGTAATATTTTTTTCTTAAATCTAACTGATCACATATTAGCATTTTTATTAGTGTACGATGTTCATATGGTTGAACTCATGTCACTGAGATACATGTAGCATTAGTGAATGGTGAGCTTTATGCAGAGAGTCATGGAAGGACTTTGATCGACTGCAGTATTGGCTTTAAAGGGGAACATGGTGCCTGGAACAGGAGAGTATTGCGTTATTTCCTCTACCATTAATGACTGAATTCGTTCTCTGCTGTACAGCTGTTTTACGACTCTCTACATGTGGCCTGAAGCTGAAAACTCTGTTCTTAAACTTGGAGACTGTGTGTATAGGACATTATTACTTACACTTCCTGTTTTCTCTTGTGTACATAAACAAATGAACTGGAATGATAAATCATAATTCAAAAGCTGTTTTATATTTTATGCAGATCTTACATGTGACAGATCATTGTAGTAAAGGAACATATGATCAGATTTATCCATTATTAGTGTGTATTGGTTCTTCAGTTGTTTACATTACATTTACAGCATTTAACAGACACCCTTATCCAGAGCAACTTGCATTTATCTTATTTCATAGCACTGAGTAGTTGAGTTAAGGGCATTGCAGTGTCAGCTTGATGGACCTGGGGTTCAAACTCAAATTCAAACAACCTTCCAATAAGTAATCCAATGCCTTAACCACTGAGCTACTACCAGTTTCCCCAAATCACTTGTGACTATAATGGCAGCTGTCTTCTTTGTTGAATCTTTATCTGCAATAATTACCACTGAAAGTACACAATCATTACATTCATTGAGAATTTACTTTTTTTCCCATACATTTCTGGCATTTGGCTATCCAGAGCAACTTACAATTTATCTCATTTTATAGGGTTACAGGCCTTGCAATGGCAGCTTGGTAGACTTGGGATTCAAACTTGTGACCTTCCAATCAGTAGTCCAATGCCTTAACCACTATCACATCCCAAAGGAAGGTTGTGAAGATACCTTTGGGACACCTTTTTTCTTCTTAGTGACATGAGCCTGCAGGATCTGGCCAGACCTTAGATGTCACAAGTTACAATAACACTGCAGTAAATATGTTCTAATTAGGGTTACATGTGGAGGTACATTGCAGTAATTGGAGAAGACAGGGAAGTCAAACACACAAATGAGGTTTACATTCTGTGTTAGCAACCAGAATGATGTGAGTTCAAAACCCACGACTGTGGATTCGATTCAGTTTGCCTTTTAACGCTGACTGAAAATAACCGCAAGCTAAACACATGTATGTGTGAATATGATGGAATATTGCACCTTACTCTAAAAGAAATATGTATAGGAAATGTTTGGTCTGGTAATCTATGGTAATGTCTATTGTGTAGGTGTACATTATGAAAGAAGCCATCTTATACCACATGCACCATATTTTTCCTTAAGTGCAGGATTTAGTGAATAGCAAAAGTTGGAAATTATGTGTCTAATGATGATGATGATGATGATGATGATGACACATTGTGAAAACATTCAGCATCTACAGTGAACAGTTTATCATGGTTAAGCTCGAGGTTGATCCAGACCTGTAGAGAATTTACGATGGATGGGAAGCCGCGCCTTTTGAAGCGGTTAAACTTTGTGCCTGTATAAAAGGACTTCTTTTCTTTATTAGCGATAGGAGTCTTGTAGCTGCAGTATAACACTGAAGAAATGGATGTCGGACAATTAACGTGTCTAGGCTGAACGATGACGTCGTTGTAAGTGGAAAATTATGTGAAGCTGATATTTTGCCAAGCTATTTCTTTAATATCTATGGCAGCTTTACAGATCAGTGCTGCTGTTTTGTTTTTTGGTGAGCTCATGTCCTGGGAGATTTGCTTATACTGTATACAGCCATGAAGTCAGCATGTTTCCAGAAATACTCCATAAAGAGAGAGAGAGAGAGAGAGAGAGACAAAAGGGTGAGGCCTGTTCAGGGGTAGCTTTTCTCATTGCTGTATTTTGCCTTGTTTTTCTCTATTCCAATTTTTGGTGTAATAAGACACATCTGGCCTCAGCTGTTGCATTTTCGTGTATTTTTAGCCACGCCACTCTCTTTTGCCAGAAACCTCCTTTAGGGAGTAAAATATCTTTCTCCTGACTTTCTCACTCCCTCTCCAGCCCCAAGTGAGCGTCGTAACCGCTACCTAATCAAACCCATTCCCTCTCATGGCCCAGCGCCCAGCTGATTCCAATCTTCTTCGCTCACTGCACTATAGTGAGTGACAGCTGTTCCTACTGGACGCCTGTCTTTCTTCATGCACCTGAGGACCAATCTTCTTTTCAGGCTAACGTTAACACGAGCAAGCTAAAGCTTTGAAGTGTTCACCCTGAGCTTTGAGTCTTTGAGTTACGACACAATCCCTGACCCTTCTGACTCCACAGGTCATGTAGAAGTGAATTGGAATGTCATAAAAGGTTAACAGACTAATAAATGTTCTTATGCCTATTTCCCTACGGTTGAGTTAATTATTCTACAAATAAATTGTCCCCATGCAGTAGTTTAAAGCACCTTTGGTCACACCGAGGATGTGGAAAGTGGCTGATTTTCTGCCGAGATAAAAAGGCTTGGTGTGAGAAACTTTATGCATCGCCACTCTGTGTTTGTGCATTTTCTAAATTATCTGAGAACGTGCTGGGAAAAGGACAGCGGGTCCACGGGCATGCATGATTTACACACCCCTGAGAAGTTCCACATGTGTGAATTGGTGAGGAGGAGAACATGATGAATATTAGAAACCCTCTGGAGATCAGTGTCCTCAATCGCAGTGACACTTTATACTCCAGTCTTATTTTCTCTTTCTTTCTCTTAGTCTCTTTTATTATCTTTAACTCTCTTAACAAGAGAGCTGGTGTAGGTTATGCAGTTGATGACTTTGCAGTTAACCTAAGTGGAATTCAAATGTTGATTCTTTTTCTTCTATGCAAGGTTATAACTGTAGTGAATATTAGCTTTTAGGAATGTCAGGAATGCATTAATCCTGCTTCCCATGTTTGAAATCGTATGATGCCGCCTCACAGCTCCATGGTCCCTGGTTTGATCCTGAGTTCTGGTTACTGGCTGTGCAGAGTTTCACATGTTGTCCACATGGAATTTAAGGTTCCCTGGTTACCTCCTAATTTCCTAAAACAAGAATGTATGTGGATTGGTCCAATATTAAGCCATGCAGTTTATTTCTCATATTGCATCTATTGTCCTCAGGACTGAGATGAGAATTCGCCTCCACCATGGCCAAGTTACACCATTTACTAAAGACGAATGAATGAAGAAACCTGGACTTATGATCCTTTTCAAAGCCACTAATCTGGTGCTCCCATGCTTAGAAAGCACTTTAGACTAATCATACACATGTTAAGTCACTTATCAGAGCGTAATTGAAAATCACTGTGTGATAATTTGTAATCTGTGCTCTGTCTTACTGTCCAAGTCTGTGTTTTCCAAAGTTTTTTGTTTTGTAGATGACGTCTTTTCTTATTATGTGCCTCTCTTTGAATCATCAGCTGAACTCAAAGAATCCCCCTTTCCTCATAAACGTCAGTGTTATTTGCTTGTTTCCGTGAGGCATCAATGCGTCAGTATGATTCCTCACACAGCTGCTATGTTTTTGAGGCACGATCTTGGACGCATGCTGAGCTGGGAATAGAGCCTTGCATGAATTATTCTGTCTAATGTGCGGGTACAGTCTTTCTGTGTCTCGTTTATTACTCGGTTTGTCAGCCCACTCTGCATTTCCTTGATGGAGGGCTTCTGGTTTCTCTGTTACTCTGACATTGTCTCCCCACTTCACACTTCACACAACACAATTTTAGTCCAAGTTCTGTAAGCTGACTCACAACCAGACCGGTGTATGTGTGTAAGAAAAAAAGCTTTGTGTGTGTGTGTGTGTGTGTGTATGTGTGTGTGTGTGGTGTCTGTTGCTGGGGCTTGCAGTCTGCAGATCAGGGCTTGGTTGGTTAGGAGGAGCCATGTGGGAAGAAAACAAGCTGATGAATGACTTCAGTGTCAGCCGCTGACTCTTGATCTCTCAATATTCAAGTCTTCATACATTTGGGAAATTAACACTTTTAGCAAAATGTCTTTCAAAATGCTTCATACTTAGTTTCTATCTATATATATTTTTTTCAGATAGTCTTCAAGAATGACTTTGACAAAGGAATAATGTATTGATATCATTCTCATGGATCAGGAAGTTGCAATAGACTTTAGCAGAAAAAATTGCAAACACATCACACACCACACTGTTGCCGAAGTTGGGAGAAATGTCTGTGTATGTGTATTTACAAAGAAATGGCAGTCATCTACAGGATGTTTGGTTTATAAACCTACATTTTGCTAAAAAGTGTTCATTTCCCAGATTTGTCTCCTGAACACGTTACGCAGTTCTTGTAAAAGGCTCAGTACTTTGACTTCTGCATCATCATTAGGACCAAACTCCTTTAAACTTCTTTTTCTTGGTTTGATTTGACACATTAACCATACAGAGGTGCGCACCACAATTTTATAATGAAGTGTCATGTGTGAGTGCTTGAATCATCATTGTAGAGATAGGGTCCTCGTTATATGTGCAGCTTTTAGTCCATTTGAATCAAATTCTCCTCCTAGGTGAGAATACAGCACCAGTACAACTAGTTGACTATAAACTTTGGCTAATATTATAACTATGGCACAACTACAGTATTTGCCTGACATACAGCTTTAGACATTTCGGTATGTACACTACCAGTCAAAAGTTTGGACACACCTTCTAATTCCATGGTCTTTCCTGATGTTTATTTCTTTCTACATTGTAAAACAATGCTGAAGGCGGCCGGAATACACAATAATGTCCTTTGAACAGTTGATATTGAGATATGTCTGCTACTGATGCTCTGTAAAGCCTTCATAAAGGCTCTAATCTGAGGTGCTGTTAATTGGTGATTTCTGAAGCTGGTAACTCTAAATGAACTTCTCCTCTGCAGCAGAGGTAAGTTTTGGTCTTGCTTTCCTGGGACGGTCTTCATGTGAGCCAGTTTCATCATGGTGCTTGATGGGTTTTGCAAATGCACTTGACAATACTGTTCTTGCAAGAACTATTCCAGAACACCTGACCTTCGTGTCTTAAAATAACAACTAACTGTTTTTTGTTGTCATTACATATGGATTACTTAAGTCCATGTGTGTTATTTCATAGTTTTGAAATCTCCAGTATTGTTCTAGAATGTAGAAAATAAACCCCTAAACAAAAAACATTGAATTAAAAGGTGTGTCCAAATTTTTGACTGGTGGTGTATATGTGTCTTTAAGCTATTTAGGAGGAAATAAAACGTATTATGACGTTCTGACTCTGAATCTTGAGTATTCAGGCCACATTAGCGTAAAACTCCTGCTCTAACTGATACAAAGCTTGATGGTGTTTTGGGAATTGGGCTTTCTTCATAAGCCTTTCCATAAATTACATTCAAAGTTGAATGACCTTAATATTTACTACTAAACTAATAAATGAAAATGAAAATCACTTTCTGAGGTGCGAACACTGTATAGCTCTATAGCTCAGCTTTATAAACAGAAATACAGGCTGTGATGTGAGGCAAAATGAGGATTTATATGCATTATGACAGCAAAGAAGCCTAACTAAACACATTGCTTCTGTTCAAACAAACTGGGATTAACGACTTTCCATGCTTCAAAAAAAAAAAACTAGCTTATTTAAACTGGTGTATTTTTATTAAAAATCCTGTTAGTAGAAACACAGTTGGGCATTGAGGCAGTGTGACTTGCTAAAGGTCGCTGGGTATAGCTTTACATAATGAGCTACAACAATAGCTAATTAGGTCATTTTTAAAAAGCTCCTCAACCAAAGTTTCCTCATTACAGGAAATAGTCAGTGCTTAGAGTGCAGGGATGTTATACCGCGTCTGCCCAGAATTACATCTGATCTCTGTAGGAATGTAGCCAACAGGATTTTATGCAATGCTCTAACATCAGTAATTTATTATTGACTTCTTTCTTATTTGAAATTTTTCATTATATTGACATATTAACTTCCAGTTCCAGCAGGTGAGCTCATATTAACTGACACTGCTGTTCATGGACCTTAATCCTCAACCACACAATTCAGCTATAAGTTTAGCTGAAAACTAAAAACTAAACTGAACAAGTCTATAAATATTGTGTTGGAATACAGAAGTAAAACCAGCCACAAATAATAATATAAATATATATATAACATTTTTATTTGTATTACTGAAATGGTTGATTCTTCAGCAGAAAGCTGTTTCTGACGATTAAGATATGTTTAAGATTAAGATAAGATCTGAATAAGAATTGAAGTCATACTGTATTTCCTCATGACAAATATTTGTATGGAAACATATGATGGGCATCTAATCTAAAAATGAGACTCAGATAATCTCAATCAGTTTAGATGATTAGGTGATTATTAAGTTAAGTTCATTCCAGCTACTGAATAGGAACAGTTCTTAATATTTACAGTTGTAAGTGCTTTTACGTTGTACTGTTTCAGTAGACGTGCATGTAATGCTTATAGAATGTGTGTGTGTGTGTGTGTGTGTGCGCGTGCAGCCCGGATGCTCAGTCACTCGTATAAAGTGTGAGCTGACTGTTTAAAAGCCTGATGGGTTGCTGAGAGCTACAGTGGACTCTGAGAACTAGGCCAGACTCAGTGGGTCACTGTTTCATTGAGGTCTATAGACTTTATACACACTCACTCCTATACACATCAACCATAAATTCATGAAAAACCAACACTGGTATACAGTAGTTGTCTTACTTTGTTTCACTGGCTTTCTATACTAATGCTGGACTTTGTATATTAATGGACTTTGTATACTAATGATGCTGAATGATAGTGTAGTGTATTGATAGTGTATTTCTTATATGCTTAAGGATCTTTATTTGCCCCATGGTGCAACAAAGAACAGATGAAGATGATAGATTCACACAAGAAAAAAAATGGAAATGTAATGAGGATCAAATAAATTGTAATAGAATGTATACAAAAATATCCAGTGTGCAAAATCAAGTCAAGAAGCTTTTATTATTATTTCAACCATATATAGCTGACACAGTACACAATGAAATGAAACATTTCTTCAAGATCATGGTGCTATACTGTATAGAGCAAAATAGAGCTACATAAAACAACACAGAGCTAAGGACTAAAACTAACTTGTCCCTGCCACATAAAGTGCATCGTGTGCAACCTAGTGCAAACAGACAATACAAAAACACTACAGGAAAATAGCACTGACCAGTATATACAGTACATTGTGAAAAAACAAGAGGATTGTAAAAAAAAATAAAAAAAATAAAGAGGGTTCTTGTAGACCTATATACACTTATGTAATCTTTTCAGTACAAACAGGTTTGCTTTTTGTGTATCTATGGGTGAGGTAGGAATAAGCAGACTCTCCGAAGTGTCTTTGTTCAGGAGCTGGATAGCCTCAGGGTAGAAGCTCCTGAGTCTCTCTGTGTTGGTCCTCAGAATATACAATGTACAAGTCTGCACTACATATATGTGCTCTGTTGTATAATATACTGCGAATTTTTTACATAAAGTGTGTGACTTTATTTTCAGGAAATTTTACCACAATGCAGCTGGATTCTGATTGGTCAATTAATGTGCTCACTCTTTTGTGTTATAGCAACAGTTAATTCATATATGACTGTTAAACCACATAATATTCACCTAATAATACACCAGTGGCGGGCCGTGCATTTCACACCTAGGCCTTCACTGGTGTTCTTCCTGAATTAATCCACCTCTATACCATCATTATGACGCCACCATGGGCGTCGCTAGGCCATTTTCTACTCAGCCCTCCTAAAATTCTGCGATTCTCCATAAACTGAACACAAATTCGTGATCGCCTCAGTCCCCTTTAAACTTCATATGAAAACGCCGGCAGACTTCAGCTCTTCCCCGTCTTTCAGCGCGTTCTTCAATCCGCAGACCGCGGCATCGCAGAGCGAGGATCAGAGGACAAGTGTGTGTGTGTGTGTGTGTGTGTGTGATCAGGAAGACTCGTATTTGGCTTGTTCAGTACTCAAATGTTATACACCTCTATGCAATACAGTGGAATGCTACAATAGGTTTACCATCCTACCCTGTTAGTCAAACCTTTATTTTATTTATTTATTTTTTACTATTATACCCTCATTGGGGGCTGAGCCCCCCTTAAATGAAAATTGTAGAATTGCCTCTGGATGCCACGGCAACAGATACTAATCAGCTGTTAAATAACAAAGTAAAAAACGAAATTAGTCTACAGTATTTCACACCTCACAAGGAATAGTCAATTTTATTATGGTTACTTTCTCAAAAAAGACATTCTTGATGACGTATGCAGCAAACTGCAATCTCCGGAGGACGCATCATCCGAAATGAGATGCAGCGACTATAGAAACAATGTATATGGGTGGGTCGCTGCCTCTGACTACTCCAATTATCCAATCAAAAGACAGGAAATTGCTGACGAAATCGTATACCTGCTAGATGGCCCCAGTGACGCCAACTCAAAATCTGATTGGTTAATTTAACAATTTCATTGCCACTTATTTTAAGCTACAGGCGCCTGCACTATTGATTCTGAAGGCCTTAAGGCAGATTTCTTTCACCCTGGCAACACATGATGTCAGCCACTGGCTGAAATATGATTGGATAAATACTCTTATCATAAATGTACACTACTGGAAGCAGTGCAACCGAGAGAAAAGCTATGAATTGTACAGAATAGACTATTGGGAATAATTTAATACATATTGGTGGAAAAATATATTAAATATATTAAAATGCAAGTCAGTGATTCAGATCACTGCTGTTTAGGCCAACAGAGAAGGTCTTGCTGGCCCTGACGGTCCGCCACTGTAATACACAGATTCCAAATATCTTATTCATTGGAAATGTATCTTTGTTAAAATGGTGAGGCTTTTTGTAACGACATGTTTAATAATTGTGGAAGGAGTCTCTATTAACAGCGCTTTGGCTGAGACTTCATGAGGACAGAGGACTTTATAATTTCTGACTTGTTGTTAAAATGACAAACTGTTAACTGTTATTTTTGTTGTGTTAACTATAAAAAAAAATATACGACTTTGTAATGGAGTGATTGTTTATAGCTACTATTGTTGAAGAGATAAATGGAGCCAGAATATTTTTTGGATGTTCAAAACGTAAAACAAAATGTAATTCCTGTGAAATAAAAGGAATGAAACTTACTGTGCCAGGCCACACCCCCATTGCTGATTATTTTCATATCAGCATGCCTCGTCATGTCATCATTACAGTTTACAGGAAAGCATTTTTTTAAACTGACAGTCATGTTTCCTGAGTAATAGCACTGAAATGTACTTGTTCAAGTTTCTGACATAAAAATCTAATAAGATAAAAGGAAGAGTTTCCTACTTCCTGTTTTGTTGCTGTTCAATTTGAATGAACTTATTTAATCCTCTTCAAAAAATGACCTGACTTTTGTGTTTCCATGGCTGACTTTTTTCCAAGAGTACCAACTTGGAAAATCAAAGAGACTTGACCCACATGTTGACCTGCCAAGGTGAGGTGTGGAGCGTCTGTGTGTTACAGGACAGGTGGTTTTGTGTACACTAAACATAGAATTAGAAACTCAGGTGTGTACAGTAAGCAATGATGACATCATAGCAGCACATCTCTTAGGACATGCTAAAATGTTTGTAAAGCAGGAAAGTCTAGTTTCTTTTCTTTTCTTTTCTTTTCTTTTCTTTTCTTTTCTTTTCTTTTCTTTTCTTTTCTTTTCTTTTCTTTTCTTTTCTTTTCTTTTCTTTTCTTTTCTTTTCTTTTCTTTTCTTTTCTTTTCCTTTCCTTTCCTTTCCTTTCCTTTCCTTTCCTTTCCTTTCCTGCTGGTTGGAGGTAGTGAAACTGTGTTTTACTTGACCTTCGTATTATACTGTATACATGCACACACACACACACACAGGACTTACCATTTTCATAATAATTCACTAATTATACATTATACTTACACATTAATATAACCTTACTCCCAGTGACCATTAAATGTTGGAATTTTAGTAGTTGGAAAGAAACTGGAGAACTGAAGGAACACAAACACAGAGACTTGGAAAGAATTGCAAAACTAAGCATAGACATGAGCTTGAGACCTAATCTGCTACACCACAAAGCCTCCAAATGATAAGATATGCTTTATAACAATCAATCAAATAACAAACAAATGGCTTGGATAGAGATCATACTATTAATCAAGTGATCGATTGTTTTTACTTTAACATTTCTAATCTAAACCATTTCTGCAGGTATATGCAACAAGCTAGTGTATCTAGTGTGAGTTTCCTGTGCCCAGCAGATAGGATCAAAACATATTAAGAAGCACATGACTGATCCACTTTCTGATGTATCTGTGAAACTTATCTGGGTGTGCATCAGCAAAATTCCCATGCGATTCTTTTGCGTCTGTATATGGGAATCCAAGTCTGATCTTGTATTTGTGCTTTGTATGTTGTGTGTGTGTGTGTGTGTGTCATACACACTGTAATCCTGTGTCTCCCAGCAGGAAAGTAACTCATAAAACAGGGCTATTAAAACTCATAATCCCCCAGAGGAACTCCTGATAATTAGCTCCAGCTTGCTCCCTCCTCTGTCTCTCTCTCTCTCTATCCCCAGATGTTGAAATGATGGAAATAAAGATTACATGTGTGCTGAAAAGGCCAAGCTACTAACCTTCTCAGTCTTGTGTGGTATAAAAGTGTTAATGGTGTACCGATATGTGTATGTAGTTGGCATGTGTGTGTGTATGTGTGTGTGTGTGTGTTGAAGGTGCAGCAGAAAGAGCAATAGAAGCAGACGAATCTCTCTGCAGTTGCTATGGCAATGTAGTGGGAAGGCTTGAAGACTCTCATTGATATTCGTCCCTAAAGACATTGGGTGTTTATGTGGCAGATTAGTTAGTCTCTCTCTCTCTCTCTCTCTCTCTCTCTCTCTTTCTTTCTCTCTCTCTCACCCTCCCTCTCTCTCTGTCTCTGTGTGTTTCTGTATCTTTCTCTCTTCCATGAATCGTGATATGCGTCTCCTTTTTTTCATGGCTGCATCGTTGAGACACATGATCAAACCAGGTGATTTCTTCAATCACAACCTCAATCAGAAGCCTAACTAGAAAACTAGTTTTCCAGGGCTGATGGGAAATGTAGTCGCATTATGTAGAAATAATAATAAATCCTTTTGTTTTATTAACCCATCCAAAGTTTTTTTTTTAATTTTGCGTCATTTTGCTTTCCTGCTCAGCTATGCCTCATGAAATCTGTACTACAACTACAGACAAATTCGGTCAGAGAGTTTATTTTAGTTGTTATACACATTTAGCAAAGGATGAGACATCAATTATGGACCCAGCTTCAAAAGCCTAGCTTCTTATTTCCCCAACTTGTGATCTAACTAATTTGGTGCTGCTAGATTTGTTGCTGAGTAGCTTAGCTTGTAGCTCAGCTAAGAAAAGCTGAATTTGAAGCATTATTTGGTTTGCTGTTTTTCTGGAGCGTTTTCCAAATTTCAGTAGACATATTATATTTCTTGGACATTTCACTATATTACCTTTTATAACTCTTTAAATCTAGCTCACATCCACTGTCGAATACTTCTAAGCTAAATGCTTGGAATTTACTTAGATGTTAAGATGCATAAAAGCCACCAAATTAGCATACCACTGCAAAAAAACACTTAATAAACTAGTTTTAAGACACGTGTTAGTGCTGCATTGAATATATAAAAGTCATTTTTAAAAGCTGCTGTATTTTTGTGTTTTTAGTTTAGTCAAGTTTATGTAAATGTACATGTCTAATTTGTAATGTTCAATTTTTATGTGATTGAGGCTCAGAATGCACTAACTAGGGTCGCAGTGTGCTAGAGCACTTACTAGAAAACCACGCAGAAGTAGCTTCAATTCTCATAGGTTTTGCTGTTTGATATCTAGCTACTTTCAGCTTCATCTGACCAGCCACCAGTTAGACAGTGACCATGAGAAATGAGAAATGACCATGAGAAATGAAAAATACTGAGATACATCTTAGACAAGCTGTTCTTAAGAAAATAACACAGCTATAAAGCTATTAGTAAATCTAATCTCTCTGCTAATCGGATAAGACAAATAATTAGAATACTGGAAGATAACCCACTATCCAGCGAAATTGTGTGTATCTGTTCTGTAGTGTCTCTATCTTTTGTCTTGCACTGTTTGCAAAAGGATACACACATGCACTCTATAAGGATAGGTTCATTTACTTTTTAGCCCTTAGTTCTGTGTTGTCTTATGTAGCTGTGTATCTTCATGTAGCACCGGGCTCCTGAAGGACCGTTGTTTCATTTCACTATGTACTGCATCAGCTATATATGGTTGAAATGACAATAAATGCTTCTTGACTTCCATAGGTCTACCAGTTTTTCCAGTGTTGTGATCAGAACAAGCTGGAACTTTCAGCATTCATTTAAATCTGCTCATCCACTAGGATTACCCCATTTTGTGTGCAATATGTTGAATGATGTTTGTGAATGATATTGTGATATTGTCTTCCTGAGATGAGATGACATCAGATGCTGCGACACCCCCCCCCCCTTTCTTTTTAAAATGTGCCACCATTTTGTTTGAATCAACAACAGATGCTTCACTCAAGCTGTCCACAAATTCATTGTATAGCCTGCAGATCCTAGAGTTCCTACCAAAAAACTGTTACTGTTCAGGAAAACAATAAATCTTCCAGGCTTTGTAAAGTTTTCCAGAATTTCTAGAAGCACATCTGATGCCGTAACCAGAAAATGTCACAGGATGGAAGTTTCCTACTGGATATTGCTGTTTCCAAAAAGGTCCTGGTTGAGCAAAAAATGGTGGATTGTAGGAGTGAGTAGTTATGTGCTTGCTGGGAAAGACAGGTTCAGTTCCACTTCAGTGCTGATGCTTATTCCGGCTCACAAGCGTGTGTGTGTGTGCGTGTGTGTGTGTGTGTGTGTGTGGTAAAAAAGCTATTTTCTCAGAAAATTATGGATGTCTATGATAGATTGTTCTGGGTGTGTTAACATGGTTTTAGGGCAGTACGTTGGTGTGTGTGGGTGTGTGGGTTTTTTGTCTGAGTATAATATGAGTGTCTTATGAAGCATAAAAACATCAATGCTTCCTGTTTGTTGTTTTCCTCTATATGTAACTTTCTAAACTGGAAATGGTGGTATAGATCAAATAGTAGATCGTGTCTGCACTGACCAGTTCTGTTAGTGTGTGTGTGTGTGTGTGTGTGTGTATGTGTGAGTGTGAGTGTGTGTGTGAATAACCAGGTTAGTGTGTAAATGTGTGCTGTCTGAAACGAGATGAGGTCACTCCTGACAAGTGCTGATGACTTGATCTGATTGTGTCGTCCTCTTGCGGTTTGTGGGACGTTTACGTTAAAGACGTTCTGTCAGTACGTGTTCAGAGTGAACTCTTTAGCATGATGTAGATCACAATGTAAAGCGATGTGCTGTATCTCTGCCTCTCGTAGATAAGTATGTGACGTGTGAATTACTTCTTCAGCTCTTCAGTGCTTTTCTGGTGCTCTCCTTGGCTTTGTCTGTAAAATGAGAATGCTCTTCCAGGAAGCTGAGATCTTATTGGATTTGAGAAATATAAGATTTATTAGGCTCACACTGCAAGCTTACATGCTGAATTCCTCATTACTGCATAAATCTGACCTTCAGTTATGTTGTTCATTAGAGATGATCTGGACTTTAGAGAAATTAATTAAACCAGGCAAATTTATTTACAAATATCCAGATTTTTAACCATTTGTTTCTTTTTACAGTGTCCTGTATTTATCATTACTCTAATCTGAACAACACTCCACCTAACACACCTATCTACCTTTACACAGTGCTAAACAATGTTGATTTCATATTCGCATTATGCTACATTTGCAGCGACAGAGTGACTGGAGGTCGTTTTGTTTCATTAGAAGCTGATGATTTCCATTGACATGAGTGACACCATCCCTAGTGACAGCAGCTAGATTTGGGCATGTCCAGTGATGCAATAAAGTTAAGAAAAGTTTAACTTTATTAAAATATGGAGCCACTTGGTGCAGCAACTACCAGTGAGAATGAAGACAGCAGGGTCATGTGATCCGCACCACACACTGATTCTCCTTTATCGTATGATATGATGCATATACATATATATGTCAAATCTTCCTCCTTTGAAATGCTAGTTGTGCCACCCATTGATAAACAGTATTACTATGGCAACAAGTATAAGGAACGCTGACTTTTGGCGAATTTATAGTACAGCGACTGGCGACTTGCTTCTGATAAATTTATTTTTTTCTGAACATAGCATTAGGTAAAGGTTATACTTGGCTCATTGAAAAAGCAGCATCTACCCAACCATTATTATTTACATGTGTAACCTTTATACACTATATTGCCAAATGTTTTGATTTTTTGAAATGGTTGAAATGTTTTGGGACACCCCTCCATTTCATTGAATTTAGGTCTTGTTTTTTAGGGGTTGGGCTTGGCCCCTTAGTTCCAGTGAAAGGAACTCAATGCTTCAGTATACCAAGACATTTTGGACAATTTCATGCTCTCAACTTTATGGGAACAGTTTGGGGATGACCCCTTCCTGTTACAACATGTCTGCGCACCAGTGCACAAAGCAAGCACCATAAAGACATGGATGAGTGAGTTTGGTGTGGAGGAACTTGACTGGCCTGCACAGAGTCCTGACCTCAACCTGATAGAACACCTTTGGGATGAATTAGAGTGGAGACTGCGAGCCAGACCTTCTCATCCAACATCAGTGCCTGACTTCACAAATGTGCTTCTAGTGGAAGGGTCAAAATTTCCCATAAACACACTCCTAAACCTTTTGAAAAGCCTTCCCAGAAGAGTTGAAGGTGTTATAGCTGCAAAGGGTGGGCCAACTCCATATTACATTCATGTGCATGTAAAGACACAGGTAAGAGTTCATAATCATGGACTTAGGAGTGTAATAGGTAAAGTCAACAAAACAGATTAATGTGGCTTTTACACAATGCAAAATTTTTTACCACAGTGTAGTACGATATCTAAAAAACACATCACAGAGTCATGAGGTAGCGTGCAGACCACACTGCTGAGTCTCATGACAAGAACAAAGGAGAGAATAAGAGACAGATAGATGGAGAATGCTAGGACAGAGAGGGTTCCTAGCAAAATATGGAGGTTATGAAAGCTGAGCTCTGATTAAAAGTCAGATCTAAAAGCTTCTTTGACATTCACTTGAGAAAAATCCATTTTGGCCTTTCAGCACTTGTCTTCATGTGTCTTTAATCTCATACTCATATTAAACGTATGCTAAGAAGAAGTACAATGAGTCTGGATAAGTATATATTGTTCACCCTGCTAAAGCAAGATTAGTTAGTCCATGCTACTTAGCCTGACCCCAGTTTCCATATCAGACGTTTGAGAAATAACGTAAGAAGCTGAGAAACACTGATCCTGAGAAGGGTCAAAGATCATCCATCATGTCATCCATGGTGGTGTTTTTATCCAGATGGGAAAGCTGAAGTGCAGGAGGTGGAATTTGTCGGTATGCTGGTAAGAAAATAACTATGCTTCCTGATACTCTTTCTTGAGTTTTAGATGTATAGTGCTACTTAGTGAACAGACAGGAGACCAATCAATCATTCTGTCAGTCACTCATTGGGGAAATGCCTTTTCTAAATATGGTCCATTTGGTAGTCTCAGAACATCTAACCATTTACATATACATTTATGGAATTTGACCCATATCGTTCCCTTATCCAGAGGGACTTGTTTTTATCTCATTTATATAACTGAGCAGTTGACGGTTAAGGGACTTGCTCAAGGGCCCAGCAGTGGCAGCTTGATAGTGCTGAGATTTGAACTCACAACCTTCTGAGGTTTGGTAGACAACCAGCGTAACAAATAGCAGACCTGCATCACCCACCAACATTAATCAAATTGAAATTTTGCACTTTTCAGGGAAGTTGTAGCTTAGTGGTTAAGCTGGTTGAGTTCAAATCCCAAGCTGGTACTGCTGGGGTCTTGGCCAAGGCCCTTAACTTTACCTGCTCAGTTGTATAAAATGAGATAAATGTAATTTGTGCTAGATAAAGGTGCCATAAATGAAAGAAGAAAAAAAAACAGCTTGGACCTCTGCCAGCTAATAAATATTGCTTAAGCAGTTCAACGTCAACTTTTCTGTCCGAAGCTGCCCTATCTTTCTGCACTGGCCGATTGATTTTTTTCTGCTCTGCACTGGCACACCTTTGGTACTCACTCCATCTGTTGCCCTGGAAACGAGCAAGGAGCTTAGACTGTTGCTGTGTCCTTTGGATGGGTTTAACTTGCTGGAGGCAACAGGGCTAACGGCCGATCAGTGCTATTTCCTAGTATGAATGCTAGATGTGGTATTTAGCATTTGATTTTAGCACCTGGATTTGTGTTGATGTAATCATGCTGCGTTGCACTTTCACTGTTAGCGGCAGATTAGCTTTGTGTGCATTAATCCACAAAACAGAGGTATTGTTAGCACTTATAGTGTTGAATAAGGGCTTAGGGTAGCGTCAGTATGTAAGCTCTTTCTTAGGCATTTTCATTGTCAGTCTGTTGTTTATTGGTCAAGTACACAGTGGAGTTTACTTGTGTTTACTTATGGTTTTTCATTAAGTGTGTTTTAAGCTTATGGGAGGAATTCTGAGACAGGAAACTCCCAAATGTAAAAAAAAAATAGATTTCAGTGAGGATCTCACTCTGTATAAGGATAATGAACAATATTGATTTTCTTAGCACCAGATAGGAAAGTACCTATGTTTTAAGTTCCACTGAAAGTATAAAATACGTTTATGGGAAGTTTCTATATTACAGTGACCACATCACTGTGAGCAGTTGTAGTTTTGAGAAACTGTATAATGAATATGAACACCAGTGAGGTGAATATAAATCTGTCTGAGAGGCAAAGAGAAAAAGTAAGAAAGAGAAACAAAGGGACTGTTGAAAAGTGTGACCCACATAGACACTTGTAAGGTCATGTCATGGCATGTGCGAGTGTTTCCTCTGCTGCTCTTTTTCTCCCTCACCTTCTTCCCCAGTCCTTGTGTTTCCCTTAGCAGTCCTGACTCAGAGTCCTGAGAAAAATCAATAAGGGCTGAGCATGGTGGGGGGGGGGAGAGAAGTGTAACCCAGGATGTCTGGAACAGATGGACATGACTGTGAAGTGTGAAAACTGAAGCACTTTACACATAGCTGTGGACACCAGGCTTTGTGTGATTAATAAATGAGAGCTGGTCATCTGGGATACAAAACACATACGTGAGAATATAATAGCGTTTTACTTTCTGAAATATTTACTCGTGTTTGTAGAAGTAAATGTATGTATTATGACATCAGTGGTTGAAAATTTGTTTGTATTTTTTTTTAATTCGAAGTAAAATACTTAAAAGTGAGATTTTTTCAGCTTTTGCTCAAACATTTTCTCCACCATTTTACATATCTATATTATGAGAGAATATATGGTACTTAGTGACAGTGATAGTGAGGTTTTAGCTATAAAATAAAAATATTATTACCAAAAGATGTTGATTAATTCTCTATAAGAATTCAAGAATTCAAATAAATTATTTGACTTTATATTATTGTGCTGGTTGAAATATGTTTCTGTGTATTTATGGAAGGAGTCTCCAGTATCAGTGCTTACAAGAAAGTCTTCAGGACAAGGGACTTTGACAAACTGACAAACATCATTAACTTATGGCCTCAACTATGTTTCCGTATAATTCTGTTGCACAAGGGGTGGTCTCTGTTGCAGAGAGGGGGTGAATTCAGAAGCCAGACACTTTTAATAGTGTATGAGATGGAAATGTGCTGCCCAGATGTCAGTAGTCTGGCTGAGTTAGAATTTTGAGGAAGTAAACAACAGCAAACAGGAAAAAATGAAGTAATTGAACTGCCACTCGTGTACTTGTGTACTTGACACACACACACACACACACACACATACACAGAATCAATTCAAAAGCAATTAACATGTGTGAGACTCTCTCTTTCTCTCTCTCTCTCTCTCTGTATCTTACACCTTTGGTTTTTGTTGTTTTTTTTCACACTCACACTCACTGTGTGTAATTCACATACCACCTCTCCTCCATTTTGTTACTCTCTCTCACTCTCTGCTGATCCTCTCGTTACTCTCATTTTTGCTAAAAGTACCATAGTGTTGTGACACTAGACTGTATTTCAGCTTTCTCTGCTATGTGTGTGTGTGTGTGTGTGTGCACAGCATTAATGAATGGTTGCTGGGTAGAACTGTAGGCACAAAGAAGGAATGTGTTAATTATTAATGGGTCTTCTTTCCATTTGTGTGTGACTGTCTGTGTTTGCTCTTGTGTGCACTGGCATGTGTGCGTGTCTCGACTGTGCAGTGCATCCAAGCGGAAAATCTGCATGACGGTGAAGTTCCTGTAAGGTACAAAGGAAATATTAACACTGATGATGAGCTGGTAGACCGTGATAAAATGATGTGTGGGGGATGCCCTCTTGTTTTTAAATGCTTCATTATCTACATTTTGATTAGCTGATGTTTAGTTGGAGTATGATAACTTCAACGATTATGTCACAGATCCCTGGTTATGAGTGGTGCAGGAAGTCCTGATGCACTGATGGAGCCCATTAGTCCACTGATCTCCGACCTCTGTTTAGCCTGGTCTTTTCCGAGTATCAACATTGCAGATGAACACAGCTTTAATGGTTAAAAACCTTAATATAGTAAAAGCATGTGGTTGAAAGTGGAAGCAGTTTAACTTTTCAGTCCGAAAAACTGCGTTAAATACAGATATACATAATATAGAGAACTTGTGCAATATTAATGTAGTATATAATTCTTAACAAGTGCACAGTGCTTCTCACAGTTAACACATAGCAGAGCATATCATGGATAATTAACATAAAGCTAATGTAACAGAATTTCTGAGGTGATTTTAAGCTAAATTCTTACCTTAATTACTCAAACACACTTGCTTTCCATTCCAAGATCCATTTGGATGCCATGATTTATTAAACCAATATTTATATTTTTTAATGTTTATCATATTATCAGTTTTGATAGCTAACATGAGCTAGCTTGACGGGGATTCTAAAGAAGTTAGCGTTAGTAAGCGTTCATTTTTTAACCCATGTTCATGATATTCACTGCTAGTGCTAGTCAGTGCTAACAGGAAGCTCACTTGACATGATTTCTTGAGTCCTTTTTAAGCCGTATCCGTAAATGTTTTGCTTCTCATGCTAACATAACTAACAAATTGCTTTGACATGAGTAAAAAAAAATCTTGATCTATGTTTTAAATGCAGTTACTATGTTTTTGTCTTACTTTATTCGTATCCATTCAGCAGTGTTAACATAATTCCAGTGGACATGTAAATCACAGCCACTGCGACTGACCAAGAGCTTTGTGGGAATGAAAGCAGACACAGAGATTTTGTTATATATTACTCACTCGGTTCAACATGTCGGGTCTTCATATAAACACAGGAGAAAACAATAGTGGCACGGGCCGCCTTCTTTGGAAGAGAAAGAGCTGCCTCATCCAAATACTGAGGTCAGGAATTTCCAAACGCTTAGCTGCTGCTAAAAATAGCTTGACATATGTCACCATTATAGAGTTTACTCCTTCTCTGTTTCACATATAGACATGCAGCAGTGTTTGGATAAAACCTCTGACTGTGTATGCTGTGACTGAATGGTTAGATTATGTCTAATAAATATTTGACTGAGTTTGGGGTCACACACAGAAAAGTCTTGTATATAGTAGTGATTAGTGTCCAGGCAATTCATGTGAGAGTCACGTAATCCCTTATGTTTTAGTTATAAAGGATGTTCATGATGATAGTAATGCACAATAGTATTTTAAAGGTGTCTCTTTTTCTGTTGTATGTTGTTCAGGTGCCACCAGAGACATCGGCTCAGCCCTGACCAGGATGTGTATGCGTCACCGCAGCATCGAGGCCAAACTTCGCCACTTCACCAAGTATGACGCAGCCTGTTCTGTCTTTTTTCCCAACAGACTTTCCTAAAACTCACTGTGTATCATTATTCCATACTTTAACACCCATCAGTACCAAGCTCTTCATAAGGGTTAAAGCACATACTGTATGCTGACACAGGCAATAGACTCCAGTAAATACAGTATGACATGCAGTGAAATGCTTTTCATGACTGTCTGTATTATGAAAATAGAGTCAAAGTACAAATAGAGTCAAAAATGTAATTTGAAATAAAATAAAATAAAACAAAATAAAATTGGCTGAGGCAAAACAGAGGCAAAAATGAATAGACAAAATATAAAAAACACAGCATATGTAAACAGTACAATCACTGATGATATGATGATATGAAAGTGCATATTTGTGGAATGTGTGACAGTTCTAGTGTCTCACTTCTTTGTGTGCTTTAAAAGGGTTTGATAAGGTTTTCTGTTAAACAAGTGCTTTAATTACAGTCATGTTCTGTGTGCTTTGTTTACTCCTACATCCACAAATATTCATATTCCATAAACATGTACATATCAGTGTAGTGTAACTAATCTGAAGTACGTCAACAATTACACCATGATAAAATTCGGCCACAGATTGTTAATAACTGTCCAACAACCATTTATTTTAATTTGAGTTCTGTTAGATATTACCCAGTATTTCCTGAAGTTATTTTGTGATTGAAGTGGCTTAAAAAATGCTTGATTTTGCTGCAGCTTTTATCAAAATTTGCGATGCAATGTGCAGTTTTTTAGTGGGAAACTACTTAAATTGGCGAAAATGCAACCACAGGATTCTTCTTCTAAACTCCTACCAGTGAAGACACGTATGTAATTACCTGATGATGGCTGAACTCATGTTTGCTGCATGTAAATCGAAGAGGCTTCGGCTGAATGAGTGGTGGGTTGACGTCACATTGGTGTTTGCAACCTCCTTTCAAAACAAATGAGTTTGTTTTCATTTCTGTGATCACGAAATCACAAAATCCTGCAGGGACCGACAGATCATTTTTATGCATTATAATTAATCATGTCATAAATATGAGGCAGATATTTATATCATATATTCTGGCATTAGCCTTGTTCCTTCAGTGCACAAAACAAACAAACAAACAAAAAGCAAAAAACATTTTTTGCATCCAGTCGCAGATTTTAATAAGGCTCATACTTGGACCAGAGTTTTGAGTATGAAGTCATCCTGGTAAACATTCCAAAATAAAATCTGGGTCTCGATCATCTGTTCTCCTTCTTTTCTCCAGTGCTCTGATGGAAAGCCTGATCACCCCTCTACAAGAGCGGATTGAGGACTGGAAGAAAACAGCCAATCAGCTGGATAAAGACCATGCCAAAGGTTCCTCGCAGTGTTCCGTAAACTAACACGAGCTACAATTTCATTTCTAAGATGCTTAATACTTGACATTGACATGTTTGGCATATATCTCATTCTTGCCACAGAGTATAAACGATCTCGTCATGAGATAAAGAAGAAATCTTCAGACACTATGAAACTACAGAAGAAAGCAAGAAAAGGTACATGAGCTTTTTTTTTTTCAAATGTAAACAGAATAATGAAATAAATAAACTATCCCAATCCATAACATTGCATTTATATGATTATTACTGGGCTAGATACACTTATGGGTTGCTTTCACACTCCATTTTCAGCTGCCAGCACACATTTTACATGAAATCCTACAATAAGAAGTCTTTTAAAGAGCATTATGTAGAGATATTAATAGCTGGATTGAGAAATGTTGAGTTGAAAATGTTACTTAGCTTATATCTCAACATTAAGGTGTGACTAAAAATAACTTGGCTAATTTTGGGATGTTCGTTGTCATTCAGTTACACACGTCTTACAAGCAGATTTGCTTCTCAAAGCAAAGACAAACAGTCTGCTAACTGAATTAAACCAACTTCCATTCATCTTTATTCTAATAAATCTAAATAAATACTAATTAAACTAGCTAGCAATCTAAGCTAAAGTAATCAGCCAATGCTAGCTAGGAAAGGGTTAGCATTAGAATGGTTAGCAAACCATGCTAGTTTTTTAGCCGATAACAATAGGTAAAATAGCACTGGTACAGTTACAGTGGGTTTTCATATCAGAACAAAGGATACTCTGGAAAAGATGCAAAGCTTTAAAAAACCAAACCAAAACAAATACATTCAAAGTGAATAAAAAATGCTAAGTATAAAAGTTGAACATTGTGAACAACATGCAGCAAAAGCATGTGTATTCGAATAAATTGCATGCTATTGCAATAAACAAACAAACAAACAAATTCAAAGTAAGTGCAAAAATTCTTAGATGCTTTAATTAACGTGTTCTTTTCTACTCTTAACTATACAATGACTAGCTTTCGATGGCCGAGCTTTCGAATAAACACAGTTCCAGTTTCAGTGTTTCAGTTCACTTTCTGTAACTGCCGATATTTAGGATCTGATTTCAGCGTCTAATTATCTGTTGGTGCACAATCTGATCTAAAAATGATTTAGCAGAAACGTCTTGTGTATTTGAAAGGTCACCTCAAAGTGTAGTCCAGCAGATTATAACAACACATACAAGAACATGCAGATTCTTCTATGATGCCTGTTAGACATGATGGATAGATATTTTTTTTTAATAAAGGTGTTTATATGCAATGCGCACAAGCTCACTTTCTGTAGTTTTGACGGCAGTGAAGAAAATGATTGTGTAACACCTCTCTCTGGTGGCTGATGGGTGTAACTACAGCTTTAACATCATTTGTTGAGCTCTTATCTGTGCAGCCAATAATTTGGGCTCTTGAAGAGAGGATAAGTGTATGTGTTACTAGGAAGACTAAGGAACACTGCAGTTTTATGTGGAAAGATGCATATTTGTTTTGTCTCGTTCATGTATTTAACAGAATATACTATATGCTTTATTAAGATTCATGTTGTGTATAATACAGTCGAAGAAGGACGGTTTAATTTTTTTATTTTATTTTATTTTGGCTGATTTTGCTTTAACAATCCCAAAGGCCTTTGGCTGTGAAATAAGCTGTGATGGCTTCTTTATACTAACCTTAACATGGAGCTCTCCCTCCTCTCTCCTTTTCTCATCACCCCTCACATCCTTCTCCTGAATGCCCCTTTTCATCCTCCATTTTATACTGTCTCTCTCTCTCTCTCTCTCTCTCTCTCTCTCTCCCTCTCCCATCATCCTTTATAGAACTGCAGGGTAAGTATGATATTCCCCAGAAAGCCGTAACTCTTTCTGTAGCTCTAGCTTGCATTTCACTGCACTTTTCAACACGCCTTTGCCAACTTCCCTTCATCTTATCTTAGAAAAGTGCTTCATAATTTAAGAAATATATATTTTTAGGTCAAGTTTTAAGTAGCCTATTGCTCAATATATAGATAATATAAAATGATTACGTTATTAGCAATAGTAAGTAGCTGATCAATCCAATTAGCAAAGTAGTTTTCATATATGGTAGTATATTGAAAACAAATATGTGTATTTGCTTAAAAAATCCTCAGGGGATTTCTTGTCTTCTTAAATGTTTACTTGGAATTCACTCTGTCTCTGTTAAGGAAGCACTGAGCTGTAGGATTCTTCATAAAACCTCTAAACCACCTGGAGAACACTAACCTATTTTTATGTGGATATATTTATAGCAAACGAAATAGGCACACCTCTAAAGTAGATCAGGTCAAAACATTAATCATGTTAATATATGTGTGAAATCACTCTGTATCCTTGATAGAGTGCACGGTTTTGGAAAAGTTAATGTTTTGTAGTTAGAAAAGTATAATATAGAATATTAAGTACCCTTATGACAAATGCAGACATTTCAGTGCTTTTAATTGCATGTGAGAATGTAAACATCGCAATTAGCACTAATAGTGGGTTAGACTTGGCCTTCAGTTTTCTTATTAAGCTAAAATAAAAAAAATTAAAAATTAACTAACGTTATAATAAGTGATCAGAGTTTAAAAAGTGAAAACATAAAATCACTAATGTTCAATTATAAAACATAACCTAGATTTAAGCAAAAATGAACTGATTTGTTATTATTATTAGTTTCTTCTTCTTCTTCTGATTGTTATTAGGTCATTGGATTCAATCTCTTACATAATATGTACATAGTTCAGGGAAAACTTACACTTAAAGTGTGTTCCTGTTGTAAAGTAGCTGATTATAGGTAATGCACTTTCTGGTAGTAAGGGAAAGTCGATAAAGGCATGTTTAAAACAACACTGGAATGCAGAGTTTGACTTTGCATGGCGTTCTCCTGCTCTCCTGATTTAAAATATGGTGGCACACAAAAATTCTGACTCCCTGGTCTAGTCCAATTGTTATGTTTGCTTCAAGCCTTGCTTCTTGCATATTCCTGCATCGGTAGCTGCTTGTCATAACTCTCTTTTGGTCACATCATCAACTATGCATCGTCACTAAGTGTCATAGCCACAGTTAGTAATTTGCATGTAATTGTAAAACGGTAACATGATTAGATGTTTCAGAGATTTCATTTTGCATAGTGAGATTAGAAAGCACTGGGGTCTGTAGTCCGTTTGTCCTCCATTAGCTGTGTAGATGCTACTCAGTATGGATTAGTGTCTGTCTTCATTTTGTACTGTGACTGAAAAAATGACAATGTCGTTTTCACATGTCATATTTTCTTTCTGCTCTTGTCCACTGTCTTGCTCTGAAACCTTCACTGTGATATTCACAATCTTTTCTCCTCAACTCATATTGCTTTTTCTCTTCCACTCTCTTCTTATTACTTCTTATTGTCCCCATGTCTCTCCTTTCTGGGTTCTACACTCCTTTCCTGCTGTCCTCTGTCTGTCCTCTCGCACTCTGTCTGTCCCTCCGTGAAGGCCGTGGGGATTTGCAGCCTCAGTTAGACAGCGCCATGCAGGATGTGAACGATATGTACTTGCTGATGGAGGAGACGGAGAAGCAGGCAGTACGGCGCGCCCTGGTGGAAGAAAGAGGGCGCTTCTGTACCTTCATCAGCTTCTTGCAGCCTGTAGTGGTGAGAATGCTCAGTATATCATTTTGAACACAGCCAACAAAAGTAACTTGATTCTTCAAGTGGCCATGTAATAAAGTCCACTTGAGCTAATAATATATTAAAACAACACCAAGATGATGACAGGTATTTTCCAAACAAGAAAATAATAATTTAAAGCTGAAGTGTGAAGAAAAAGTGTCAAGCATCATCTTTACTACTAGGAAAACTAGACTGTAGACTAATAAACTGAACATGTGTTAGTCCACTTTAGTAGTGACCATTTTATCTGCTATTCCTTTCATCCAACAGAATGGAGAAATTGCCATGCTGGGAGAGATCACACATCTGCAGGCTATTATTGATGACCTCACTGTGCTAACAACTGATCCCCACAAACTGCCTCCTGCCAGTGAACAGGTAAAACATACCCAGGCTTTCAGTTCAGTATGGCAGAGATCATGGAAAGATTTCATGGTCTAAGGTTAAGATTAAGATTTTGTGCACAAGATGTGTTGATGTATTGTGTTTGCATATAATTGCTACTATATGCCACCAACAATGTTTTTTAATCATCCTTTATCACTAATATTATATAATAGTATTTCACTAATGGGTAAAGTTGGTATAGTGAGAAAGAGAATTTATGTTATAAGAAAATATATGTTTATATTTTAGTATCTATAAGATTTATATACGTTATTCTGAGTATATGTTCACGTGTCTTCATGGATTTATGTATATGGAAGGTGCAACCTCTTATGTTACTATGTTAAAATGAAGCTTGTGTCTTAAAACATGGTTATTATTTGTCACAATAAGTGTATCTCTAACATGTTATAGCATTTATACTACCTTGTTTACCCTCATGGTTTCTTTATAGTAAATGGTAAATAGTTTTATATTATTGTCCCCATAGACAAGTGATGATAGTTATGTAAATTTTTACTATTTATAGACCAATATAAGTGGACACCTGACCATCACACCTTCCCACTAGACTTCCCACTAGATTACTGAACGTGGCTGTTGAGATTGGGTGCCGATGTTCAGTTTCACTTTCAAAAACTTCTTCTACACCAAATTGTGTCTTTGTGGACCTTATTTATTGCAAAAGATCATGCTGGAATGGTTCCAGTGAAAGGAAATCTTAATGATACAGCATACAGTGACATTCTATACAACTGTGTGCTTCCAGCTTTTTAGGGCTACAGTTTGGGAAAGGCCTACAGATGGATGTGATGATCAGGTGTCTGCAAAATTTTAGCCATGACATTACTATGACTTTTTTGGAGTTGTCTGTGTTACATTATATTTTACTCTTTGTTAAAGAATGAAAGAAAGAAAGAAAGAAACATGGATACTTTTTTTTAAAAAAACACAAGAGTATTTTATTAGAAACAAATCCACACAAATGTAACTTCCAGCACTGTCCCTTATATTTCTGTGTCAGGTGATAAAGGATCTGAAAGGTTCAGACTACAGCTGGTCCTACCAGACCCCTCCATCCTCCCCTAGTAGCTCCGGCTCTAGAAAAAGCAGCATGTGCAGGTGAGATGAGGAGAACTCAGCCTTCCTGAGTTTATTTTAATGCTACTGTTTACTGAATATGTCTTCTTCTTTTGCAATTGTAAACTTGCAGTTGCATTTAAGTGACGTGTGAAATAGTATTGGTATGTGTGAGGGGAGTTGTGCTAAAGTGGTGCTTGCATGTTTATCTACCTGCTGCTCCAGCCCACACATCGTGTTCATTTGGTTTTATGTATTTCAGATGCGTGTTAACATATCAGTGTGTGATCCTGTTCCTGTCTGGGTGCCCATTACAAACAAAACATTAATGGCCCAGCTTGAGTGGTCATATGAAACCATAATTACCTGTGATGGCCTATTACTGAACTGTGGGGTATTGAACTGTAATAATGTGTTACAGGGGATGTAATCTGACATGGTTTATGCCTGTTGATTTGGAGACAAATTACTCTGCCTCAGTGCTGAGTGCTTTAGAAACTGCACTGCTGTGAACAGTGGTAAAACAATGTCCCTGTAGATTGATTTGAATAGAACACTAAGCCTATTTTATCCAATCGGTCACAACTGGAGGCATCATAAAGCTAAATTATTAGTAGTCATTTAATTTTCTTGATAAAATAATGTGCGGGGTGTAGACATAGCTCAGATCATTTCTATTCAAAAAAGAAATTAAGGAATGAAACACGACAACTTATGCTATTACAGGGAAATATTTAGGTATGTTGTGAAGCAGAGGTTGATTCTTTTCAGTAACATCTCAGTGTGTTTTCATCCTCTTGTATCACAACAATATGGCAATGCAAATTACATTTAATGTGGTGTAGCTTCCATTAAAGATAAGTTCCTGTTATCACTTATGTTATAACCAACTATAAATAGTGGTTCCCTCACCAGTATCATTTTTTTTCTCTCCATTTGTTCATAAGACAAAACAGACTGCTTTATTTCACAATTAATATTCCTGATAAAATAGAAAATTAAGAAAGGATTAAATATTTGAAAAGCACATTACATTAACTTGTCCCGACCAATCAGAATCAGTGACAAGGTAATGGCGTTGGACTTTTGTATTAAAATATTTTAAAAAGCTTGCAGTGTAGACCATGACCAAAAAGAGGGTGCATTCCAAATTTTGCTTGAAAAACAAAAAATGAAATAATCTAATTCAAATGGGTCTGATATAAATTTTGTTTGTCTAGTTTGTCCAGCAGTAACATTTTAAATATTAAATCAAAAATGTGGCATTGAAAAATATATAAATAGCAATAGATTTTAATTCTCAAGCACAATTATTCTCAGGACTATATTTAACAGATCAAGCTAAAAAATAAATTTTTAAAAAACAAGGTTTGGGCTAGGTTATGCTCTAGTGTGCTGTATGGAAGTGCCATCGTGTGCCCATATATGTGTGTATGTTTGTGTAGCCTTGCATGGAGGTAGAGGAAGTGTCCATGTGTGGACATCTGCCATGCTGTCCATGCCAGGCCTTGTGTCCTATACAGTGTCAGCTCATACCTGGGTGTCTCCCGTTCTTACACTCTCTCCAACCTGTGTGTCTTTCATGTTATTCTCCTTCCTCCCCCTCTCATCCCCTTCATAAACATTACCCATTCACCATTTACGTTCCTCTGGCTTTCTGTGATATTTATTATCGCATCCCACTCATCACATCATGTAAATTTCACTCTAAATGGTGTGAACTCTTTGTCTCATCACTGCTCACTTCATTATTTTTACCTTCATGTATCTATTCATATTCGTATTTTCTCATGCTTCTGAACCATCCTTTTTGCCCTTTTTGAAATTCCTTGCATGACTCATTAATACCCAAATCATCCCTGAACCCCACCTCCCTACCTTCACCTCCCCACACCCGTCTGTGTCCTCTGTGCCTGCTGTGCCTCCCTCGCCCTGCAGCAGTGTGAACAGCGCCCACAGTAGTGCCTCTCGCTCATCGGGAGGCTCGCAAACTCATTCACCCAGTTCGTCCTGTCGCTACCGCAGCCTGGCACATCCGCCTCCAGGAGGTGCCCACCGCCTCAGCAGTGTCTCCTCTCATGACTCGGGCTTCATCTCTCAGGATGCCAACATCTACTCCAAACCCCCCTCACCCATGCCCTCGGACATCACCAGCCAGGTATCACAGCCTCATCATTAAAGAGTTAAAGCTAGAAACTTGTGAATATAGGTGAATTGGGGTATAAAAGTCTTTGACGGTTCTCAAAATTATTTGTTGTATTATAACTTAAAAAAGGCATCTATTTATGCAGATGAGGATTTGTAAATAAATATGCAAAATTTGCATATTTCATATTTTATTTGCATATAAAACAAAAAAATCTAGTCTTTTAATGTTAGAGTTTTACAGAATGATTTGTTGGAAAATTTAAAAAAATATTAAAAGATCATTTGTACAGTAATATCCTTCTAATTGGGGATGGATATGGATGTATAATTGCATGAATGTACTTTATCTAGAAACAGTGATGTTTGTTTCCTAGTATATAAAAAAAAATACAGTGGGCTTTATACATTTTATAAAGGAACAGATTACGATATTCATTTACATTATAACAGGAAAGAAGCTTTTTACGGATATGTGTCATAAACTGATCACCTTCATCAAAGTTGTAAAGTTTCAGATGATGGTTGAGTGGAAAAAATATATAAAATAATCATTTTTTCTTTTTTTCTTATTGCTGTTGATAGTTTAAGAGCAAATACGGTACAGATACAGTTTATTTAACATTTTGAATAATGGTTTGTGTGAGAAAATTAGTATTTTGTTAGCCAGACTCTTGAAGTACAGCACTGACATTTCAGTGTTTCATGATTTGTATGATGAATACCAGGATATATTGACCAGCCTAAAAAAAACCCAGACCTCAGTTTAATAAAAATGGTTTGATTTTTTGGTGAAACAGAGAAATAGGCACACAGAAATTCTAGATGATTTGCACACCATGTGGAAAAGTGAGCTACTGATAGGAATCTGTTGGCTGTGAAGACACCTGTTATTATGGTGAAGGACAGCACCATGTTTGAAAATAAAAATGCCTAATGTTTTGTCTGAATAAAAATTGTTTTGTCTGAATAGAAATGTGGTTAACGTTTTGTCTGAATAGCTTATTTGTGTCTTTCTCCTATGTTGTAAAATGAAATTTTTACCGCAAGTTGTCAAAATGAAGCAACCGTTTTCAATGTTAGATGAGCAGTGCTAATTAAATGTAACTGAAATAGAGTAATATGTAAATAAATAAATGTAAATGATTTGATGTGTTTTAATGTGTTTTTTGTTCTCTTTTTGTTCCTCAGAAGTCGTCAAGTTCAGCATCTTCAGAGGCCTCAGAAACATGTCAGTCAGTGAGTGAATGCAGCTCTCCTACAACAGTAAGTACACACACACACACACACACACAAACCTGTAATTTTCTTTTTTTCCCCAAGTTCTTCCACTAGGCTGTGTGGTATTGACAGGGTGCTATGAGCATTTTCACACTTATACTTATGCTTTTTGTGAAAGCTGATCTCTGATTCATGTGAAATAAGTAGCTTTCGAGTGTACTTGGGTTCAGACGTCATCTGCTATTCAAGCAATGTCAAACGCCCTAATGGTACAAAAAGAAGGGTTTTAGGGAATTTTAAAACATTCTTGAAATTTTAGCCTTTTTCTTATAAAGACCTTATACTTATAAAGAGGTCTTACAAGGTGTATTCCTATCATCATGAGCACATTTTGTCCTCCCAAATGAAAGTGAAGCAGCACATATTCCATTGTGCAATCCTCTCCTGCGGTCAGTTTAAACTTATTAGCCTGTATCTTTCATTTTCATAGTTTTGTGCATCCATTGTGTTTTATATAGCCATTTATCCCATTACTTCTAACCCATGTTATTTGTACAAATATTTATATCTAAATACTATTTCATTCATTTTTTGAAAGATTTTGACAGAAGTAGAAGTCTTTCAGATGGTAGCACATCCTAACACAATCCTTAATTGTCACAGTGTTAAGATAAAATTGACAAATTCTCTCAACATTCCTAACACATCATACTGTCTTCTTCTTTTTCTCCATTCAGAAAAATAACAAACAAGATTGATAAAAAAAAAAGTTTGTTAATTAGAATTATTTTTCTTAATCAAAGTAATTAATCAGGTCAAAGTATTGGTAGTGGAAACAACATTTAGGAACCTATGTTGAATAAACATTTTCCCCCATAAAACCTTATATATTCCTTCAATTGTGCTTTTAATCTATTGCTGCTGTGTAAGTATGGAGCAATGAAAATGTGGATGGTTGTAGCACTGGAAGGACGTAGCAGATGCTTTGTGCTCAGCTTATGTGTTCTGTGTTTTTCACTGAAATATTTTGTCCCCTCACTTGGCCACTGCTTCCGGGTCACAAGATTGTGGGATTGCTACCTCCACTCACTGTCTGAATCTTGTCTCTCCATTCTGCAGTTTGGCTCGTCCTTCGCTACCTTCCGCCCTGCTCTCTCTCACACTGGCTCCATCAGGCCTTTCTCTGTCATACTTCCTGCGTCCCCACCCTATAGTCGCTCCCCCGGATCCAACACTTCCTCTCCCACATCAAAGGTTCCTTGCTGGAAGGTTTGTTCCCATGCGCACAATTTCTTTGCAGATAGTTTTCTTTTCTTTTGCTTATACTTTTTGCATTAATTCGCTTGTCCTGAATAATGCTTTTTTTTCAACTGCATTAATTTCATTTCTTGCTTAACTTCATTCATTACCTCATTGTGCTCCTAAACACAAGCCTCAGTTTTTCCTCTATCCTGATTTCAAATCTCTGAGCTTAGAGATTTGATAAACGGAGCAGGCCAAGGATGGAACGCCCTTTCCAGTCCTTTCTGAGTTCACTCGACTCTAATACAAATTGTGCAGGCTGGTGCTAAATGCGCAAATCAAGAATGTTTGTGTGAAAGGACACTGAAACTGCTGGATAGTGGGCAGGTTGTTTTCTTATCCCAGAGAAAAAGGATAGGCCGTTCATTACCATGAAATAACCACACTTACTCCTTCAGGATTGGTCCAAGGCAGGCTTGCATGAGCAGCCAGCAGCCAACACGCTCCAGAGGAGGAAGGAGACGAGAGAATCGGAATCATCGCCCCAATCTCAAGGTTATGCTGGGGTGCATCCTGACGATCCCCAGAAGTCCAGGATGACCCCTGCCACCATTGCAGCTAAGGTAATGTTCATGTAGAATAGCCAAATGGCAATATAGTCATGATTACAGTAATATGCTTCCTCTTCCAGTGAAGGTGCTGCATGGAACTATGATGGCAATGAACTTTGGTACTCAGGTGCTTCTTTACTAATCTATGTAGGCAATCTGATTTAATGCTGTTGTAAGTTGTAAGAAAAACAGGACCCTTTGATTTAGTCAAGTGATGGTGACTGAATGGGGCACTACAAATGACTTTAATAACTCCTTGTTGTACTTAGCTATTTGGGGGAATGGTGACTCGAAATTGCTGTGAGTGTGTAAAAAGAGTGTGCACATGTGCACTTGTAATTGTAGACTGGTGTTCTGTCTATATTCTGTATTTCCTGCATCACACTCTGGATAGTCTCTGGATTAAGTGGTTAAAGAAATAAAGCAGTTAATGAAGATGAATGAATGAAATGAATGATGATACACACTATACTGTAAGATATACAGGGCACCTTAACATCACACCCCTGTTTGGGACTTTACAAAACTGCTGGCACAAAATAGGAAGCACACAATTCTCTAACTTGTCTTTGCTGTAGCATTAAGATTTCTTTTCAGTGGATCTAAATGGTGTAAACATGTTTCAGACATGGATGGTCTACACAGAGCTCTGACCTCAACCCAACACCTTCGTGATGAATTGGAACTGTGCCCCAGCCTCTTGTGTCTAAATGAACACAAATCCCCACAGCTACTCTCCAGAATCTAATGGAAAGACTTTCCAGAAAAGTGGCAGTTACTATTGCATTAAAGCAGGGACTAAATCTTATGAATGGGATATTCCGAAAGCACAAATGGGTGTGATGTTCAGATGTCCACAATCTTTGGTCATTATAGTGTACGACTTTTAATTGTGATAATACATGTTTTTGTTAAATATATTTATTTAATATTCTAGCATGGTGAGGAGGTGTCCCCAGCAGCCAGTGACCTGGCCATGGTACTTACTCGTGGCCTCAGTATGGAGCAGCAGAAGAGCAGCAGAGACTCGCTTCAATATTCTAGTGGATACAGCACACAGACGACCACACCTTCATGCTCTGAGGACACTATTCCCTCTCAGGGTAAAGCCTCCCTTTTTTATACTTACAGAGACCTCTTGTCCTTCCTGTTGTCAGTGATTTGACTACAATTATATGACAGTGTACTTGATTTTCTGTTTATGCACTCCTCTGTCTTTCTTATGCCCCTTCAGGCTCTGATTATGATTGCTACTCTGTAAACGGTGACGCTGATGCTGATGGCCAGTCTGAATTTGATAAATCGTCCACAATTCCACGCCACAGCAATATTGCTCAGAACTACCGCCGCATGATCCAGACCAAACGGCCAGCCAGCACAGCTGGCTTGCCCAGTGCCATGGGTGCCCAGGGAGGCACTGGGGGTGGTGGTGGAGGATTGGGCACTCCCGGCACCGCCACCATCCGCCGAACACCTTCCACAAAGCCTGGTGTGAGGCGCACCCTCTCCAATGCAGGCCCCATCCCTATCCGGCCACCCATAGTGCCAGTTAAGACGCCCACCATTCCAGACTCACCCGGTGGCTACCCTGGGCCTCCAGCACGTGTGGGCAGTGAGGAATGTGTGTTCTACGCAGCAGATGATGCCTCTCCTGCTGCTATGGAGTATGTGAAGGCTTCACCGAAGCGCCTGAGCCTGCCCAACGCAGCTTGGGGCACAGCGGGTGCCGAGATGAGCGTTTATGGGCAGCCGGGAGAAGAAGACCAGCTGCTAGCCGCAAACCGCCACAGTCTGGTGGAAAAAATTGGTGAGCTGGTGGCCAGTGCCCAAGCCCTGGGAGATGGCCAGTACCCTTTTCCCTCACTGGCAGCAGAGGGCCAGACCGATCCACAGAGTAAATGTCCCCCGCAGGAAGGAGAGGACATGCTGGTATCTATCCGTCGAGGCGTCCGTCTGCGCAAGACCGTCTCCAATGACCGTTCGGCGCCACGCATATTGTGACAGCTATTAGAGAGATAAATGAAGGTGCAGTTTAAAAAAGCACTCTGCGCTGACTCTGTAGAGAACCACCTACAAAAAGAAGAGGATTAAAAAAATTCAATTCAGTGTTTAAAAGAAGTCGTTATAGTAAGTAACGATCATGAGAAAAAAAAATAGAAGTAAAATTCTAAATAACAACAGGCTCAGGCCACTGTAACTTGTAGCGTGTCTGGACGCATGTTTGTCATATTAACACTACCCATCATGGCAGGATAGTCAGGCTCTAGGAAGAACAAGGAATCAGCGCATTAGTGGACAAAACATTTCCTAATTCTGGACTCCAGGACTTAGTGCTGGAAAAGCTCATCTAATGAATAGAGGACGGTCGGGAGGCACAGTCTCATAAAGAGACTCTCCCTGTATTTCGCCCCACTGCCACCTCCAGCTCTGCGATGTCACACTGCCAGCTAAACAACGGCAACAGAGCTGTCTGTGATTGGTCAGTGTGACTGTCAATCAGGCTGAAGATGAGCAGGGCTCTGCTGCAGGTCAGCTTGTGGTTTTGGAAATGATCTTCTCTTAACACACCTCTGTTAACGTTTTTTTGTTTGATTCTAAGCAAATAATCTTGATTGCAGATCCTGAAATTGATGGTGTGTATATCAGCTGTATGTATTTTTTAGAACTGACCTAAAAAAATGCCAATATAACGTGGAGCAATAATCTTTCTGTTCAAGTTGAAGAAAGACAGAAGTATAAGAATAGATTTTAATGCATGTAGGTGCAGAGGTTGTAGGCAGGGCAAGGCCTTGGGCAATTTGGTTCTGGTTGTGATATTAAGGGAAGGAAAGGAGGCCAAGAGTAGCAAATTGGAGGCCAAGAGAAGCAAATAGGAATCCAAGCACTTTGAAGACACAGTAGTGGCCATTAGGGGTCAGTGTAGCTGCACTGTGTACAGGAAATACTGAGAGGAGAAAGAGCTGCTTACCCTAAAGCAGGGACCAAACTCAGGGCATGTAGGGCTAAAGTCCAGCACAGTTTGGTGATCTGTTTATGTTGTTCAAGAAAATAACACATTAAACAATAGATCATTTTAAAAAAAACATTTACACAGCTGTCGAGGGTCTGCAGAGAGGCTAATGAAGAACTGTCACAAGGATGGTCTGATTTGATTTAGTTTTTTACTGTTCACGTTTTGTGGTCGATTCAAAAACCATAGTCCATATATGTACAGAATTTGTTAGCCAGCTTGCTATCAAGCACAACCCTAGCAGCATTAACAGAATATGCAAGCCATTTGCAAACATTCATAATCTTCAGTGCTAATAGTGCTAGCACAGCTAGTGCTTACCATAAGCGTACATGACAGGATTTCTCAAAGCAAATCAAGTCGAATCTAACAGAACACTGGCTAGCTGGCTAACAAATAACTTTTATGACCTCTTTTGTCATAATTGTAGATATAAAAGCCCTGATTGACACATTGAAATGTTTGAAAAGCATTTTTTTTTAATTCGACAATTTTCTTGCTCAAAACCGATTTAATAAATCAGTCACTACGAAGTGAAAACAAATAGAGTATTCAGAAAAGAAACAAAGTTGAAGTAGGTGTATTAGAGCATAAAAATCACCAAACTGGACTGACCTCTGGCCATACATAGCTATGGATGAGCATCCTCGCCCTAACAGATGGAGCAGATAAACAGAGAAAGAAATTAGAAATGGCTTGATAGTAAAAAAGAGTGGAAAAGAAAGTGAATCAGATGTGTAAATGAAAGAGTGACTTTGGGTGGTAAATGATTTTAATTTTATTTAATTCTTCTAAATTGAGAAATTGTCTTTTTTTAATTGAATTGAGGTGAGTTGATCTCACCTTTAGATCCTGAGCCTCCAACCACGCCGCTCTGACTCAGCTAGATGTCCTGGAGGTTGGTAAATGAGCTAAGATGAAGGCACAAACCTGGTAGTCGTGTGAAAACGAAAAGGAAAGAGATGGTGTAGAGTCTGGTGTGGAACCACAGGGAGAAAAGAGGATGAAAAAAGGATAGAAGGCAAAGGATTGACATCCAGTGCTTTATAATGTGAGCATTCCACTGCCTGATCTAGAAAATAGGACATGTTATGAAATTAAACAATGTGGCATTTTATAAAAATATCGCATGGACGCAGCGGTTTCCTGTGAGTACCCATTTCAAAGCGTGACAGAAAAGAATGCCTTTTGGGGTTGGAGTGGGTAATAGGTGGCCAAAACACTGTTTTAGTCCTGTAGTATCTGTCTGTGAGTGACCTTCTGTGCTCCCATGGTTCACTATAACCCCCTGCCGTCTCGCATAGTTCTGTCGCTCGAAATGACCACTACATGTGCGACTAAATGGACACGTAATACTTATTAATATTTTCTGTTTGTTTTGGGATTATTTATTTTGCATAAATAGAGCACTCTGTTTTAGGAATGCCTGTCTTTTAGGAATAAAAAAAAAAAAAAATGTGTATCTGCTTTGCAAGAGTGTATAAGACTGTACCAGAAGGAATGGTGTGAGAAAGGCACAAGACTGGTATTATATGCCAGGTGCAATGATGATCACTCTTTCAGGAAGTACAGTACAGCTCTGTATATATGATCACATATATATATACAGTAGATACATATACTATAAAAGGAGGTGGAAAAGGAGTAACTGTACTGCTCTCGCTGGATAAAATCATGTCTGACGCATTGTCCAGTAGTTTGGAAGAAGGGATAAAAGTAAAGGTGAAATCTATGACAGCAATACAGCAGAGTTTCTAGTCAAATTCAAGGAGGAAAAAAAAACAACCATGTCTAATAATAAGTCAGTATTTGTATACTGTTTGAATGTGTAACATGCTAATTTCTTGTGCTTTACATTGCTCTGATATTTCATACTGACCCAGATATGAACCCATGCAGTGAGTGTGAGAAAGACCAAGGGGGAAAAGATGAAAGGAAGAGAACAGAGTGAAGAAGAAAGATTGAAAGAGAAAGAGTGGGGATGCAAAACAGCAAAAGTATAACAGACAGGAAAGCACGGAGACATGAAACGGTTCTGAAGGAATGATTAAATGGCACCGGGAAATGGAGACATATAGAGAAAAGAACAAAACAATTACCATTCTTACCGTTTATCTGTATCAGGGGCGTCAAATTCATCCTTTCAATTCATTTCTTCCTGCGCAACTTATTCAGATCTCAATTATTTGATAAGTGAAATCAATAAATATACATATTAGAGGCCTAGATAGCTAATGAAGTCGTTCTATACATGGATACTATAACTGATCCCACTTTTCTCTGTAAAATGAACGGATATCTGTGGACAAAATAGAATATTAAATATAGAAGAATGATATGTTCTTCATTTGCGTCAAAATTTAAATGTGTTTCTGCCATGTGGTTGAAAATGTAATGTTGAAGTTAGCTAGAAAACTGTCTTCAATTTTTAGCTAGCTCTCTTAGCCTGCTAGTTTATTTGGCCTCAAGCATAACTACAATATGCTTACTAACATACTGTCAAGCAGTTCTATTTAGAGGGCTGTAAATAATGTGACATATTGGAAGTAATAGTCATGTTTGTGAGTGTAATTCACATGGTGATAGACTCAGATAGTGAGATAAAAGAAAAGAAAAAAACCCTTATAGGGGCCTTGGCTGAAAATCTTAAGGGAGTATACACAACCTGCACTAGTATCTCTGTCCTCTATTGGCTATATAGGTTTCTAATATGTTTAAATGTGGTTAAATCAGGTGTGTTAAAGTAGAAAATCTTAAACCGTTAAGCATTGTGCTCCTCAAAGAAAGACGATTTGATCTCCCCACAGTAATCTATTATAACATGCTTCTTCTCCTGCTTCTTTTTCTTCTTCTTCTTCTTAATAAGCTCACTGCTAGAAAAAAAAACCTGATAATTTGCCATTTCCAGTGAAAGTGTTTCCATCAGACAGAAGTGAAAGTGTCTTCCTCAGTGACTGATAGACAGCAAGCAGTACACAGGCAGGTACATACAGAAATATTTCAGCACCGAGCCATTAGCCTGAAGAACCCAGTTAAAATGAGTCCAGTGTACGAGTTGTTCAAAGCAACCCTCAATTTGTCAACTCTAAGCGCACAAATGAAAAATGAGCACAGAAAAGCAGTATGGAATATCTAGAATACTGCACTTGCATGGCTGAATGACCAAATCATTCATGTTTGTTGTATTTTTCGGTGAATATAATGACTTGGTCAGGCATTTCAGCTAATATTTTTTTAACCTGATGCGACATACTCACTTTGTATATCCAGCCTATCCATAAAACCAGCCTTGTTTAGCTCTCTTCAGCATTTCACATTAAATTACCCATTTCTAATTTGATTTTCCGACATGCACCACTGCGTCACAGTAACCAAACTCCATTCCAAGCGAAAAAACAATGCAGTATTAAATTTGTGCATGTATTATGCAAGTAAAATATGAAACAGATCTGCTAGAAGCAGTGAACAAGAAGGGTCTGTGTATAACTAATTCAGATAAATTGGATGGAATCCTGGCTATTGGTACCGCTGAACTAAACCGTCACTCAGCACACACAGGCACAAACTCACACTTGCTGTATCTCCTGTCTCGGTACTCAGGTGACTCACCTGTCTATCTTTTCCTCTTCTCTAACTGAGCTCTTTGCATCATTCAACAATTCATTCATTTCCACCATAGGCCGTGCTTGTTAAAATTTCTTCTTCATGCATTATTCATATGCAGCCAACAGTCAAACATCCATCTTTTTATGCTATTATTTCTTATTTTCTATGCTAGTACATTTTAAACAGCGCACTGATTGTGGCTGGTGTGACTGAGCTACATGCTGGTTCTGCATGAGCAACTAATGAAATCCTTCTGATGAAAATTGATATCTTGTGTTAGCACGGGCGACTGATCGGAGCTCTGTTCTCACTCGTTCTTATTTCTTTGCAAAATACTTAAGGCTCGGGATATGAACTTTAGCAATCTATTCTACTGTACATGAACTAGACTACAGTCAGTGACGCAAAACACATGAGAGTCTGCTTTTGCTGTCACACATCTGATCTGTACATACTTACATACAGATTTCTTAATAACTTTGCTTCTTTTTTTTGTTGTTGTTCTTCCCTGTTGATTAGAACCCTTACCTCCACACATTGCCTTGATTTCAGTTAAATTGCAACACAGCCACAAAAGTTGTATGAAAATAACCGAATTATTATGCATAAAAATGTATAATGTTCTATTATACATAGAAATGTTTAATAAAAGCTCATTCATTACTACTTCTAAAATTCCTAATGAAATTATTTCATATAAACATTGCAATTTTCCATCTGTTTACTTCCCAAAAGCTGATTAGCGGTGCTTTTACAGTTGTGGCCATTAATGCTTGTGACTTAATTTCCCCAGCGGTGAGAAAGGAGTAGTGGGGAGGGGGGAGGGTGGGAGGGGGGTGGTGAATAAATGCTGTGGAAGTCTAAAAATCACTCAGCCTTGCCCAAACTAAAAGTGCAGCATGTCTTTCATCCGCCTGGCCTTTCATTGCTCATCATATTTTCTGCTGAAGGCCTGATTTATGTGTATAATGCCCCCTCGTTCTCACCCACTCATACTCATGCTCAGAAATATCAGCCATCAGTGGAACCTATGCTTCCTCTTGTCATTAGTGCTGCCAGACAGACAGCGTGATGCAAGCAGGTACCATGGCAACCTGGCGCCTTTCTGTCTTCTGCACAAAACCTCTAAATTCCTTGGTTTTCTCTTACAGAAACACTTTCGCTTTGACACTTCTGACCACTCGAATACTGCATCAGTGTGACCTGACCTTCTCCTTAAACCACTTTCCTAGTTCTCATTCTTGTGAAGAGAAATAAAGTGTGCGTTTTTTTTTGTGTTTTTCCTTTTGTTTTAATTTAATTTGATCGTTTTTTTTTTTTTTTGTGTGTGTGTGTACAAAACCCCCGCAGTTCCTCCAATGGAGTCAAGTAAGACTACAGGTGCTCTCGTCTCTGTTCTGCTTCTATATCTCTGTCCTTTTCACGTTAATTTATTGTGTTGTTTTTTTTTTTTTTTTTCTGAAGCTAATCTGCCTCTATTGCTGATGACAAATATTCCTTTTTTGTAAGATTTTTTCTCTTCCTTTTGTTAACTTTAGTCACTGCTATTGTAACAAAACGCACTGTGATGATCCCAGTATTAATAAAAATTGTACTTAAACTGTATTGGTGTCTGTGTGTGTTTGTGCACGTCGATGTCGTTGGAATGGGAAGTTTGGGAGCACAAACATCAACACAGCAAGCAGGAACACCAGAAAGCCTCATCAGTCAATTATGTAATTACTGAAGCACTGAACTACTGAAGCACACTGCTGAAATCAGTCATGTTTAAATATGACAGAAGAGGATTGGGTACTTTGTGTTGTGAGGGAAAGACGGATTTTTTAATGTTTAATGTTTATGTGTGAGATTAAATATCCCACTCAAAGATTTTTGACTCGCACATTTTGCCTGCTTGAAATGTCTTCTTTTATATCCTCCAGAATAAATCAACCCTACGATGTATAATCAAAGTTTAAAAACGGAAATGTCTTACTGACGTCCATCAATCCCTGTTAAGATATAATGGCTAACATAATGGCTTTAGAAGCACTGGCACTCCAGTGACAGTGACAAGCCATGAAAAACACAACCATTTCACTATTTTTTTCCTCAAAGCCAGGGGGCACCAGAGACCTTTCTCTAGATATTTCCAGCAATCACTGCGTTAACTCCCATTTATTTAGTATGTATAAGGTGTAATCTGTGTTGAATGAGAGTCTTACACATCAGTATACCATTAAAGTAAGTGATACAAATAATTTATTTGGCAGGTTTTCGTTTTTTTTTTTTTCCTTCTATGCTATACACCAGTCCTAACATTGCAGTGGATTTCTAACAGCTCAAGTGTCTTTCTATATCCATAATGACTTTCTTCATATAAGAGACTTTAATGAGGATGGATCCTCTTAGCATATCGCCTCTCCAATGACTTCATAAACCACACTGAGGCGAGTTTAATTAAAATGAAATAAGCCACGGATAATTTACAAAAGAAATTCATTCAGAAACCACACTGAAGGCTGAAACAGAGGGATGTTGCTCATCACTTTATCATTCTATTCTGTTAATTAATTAAATGTGTAAAGGAACTTGTCCAGCTGTGCGGTTTCAACACTAGAGTGATCTACCTATGTTATTACTGACGCTGTCAAAGACCATTACAACGAAGCGGCAGCAGGAATCAATTTGTATTGATATAAAGATGACGTCTTACGTGTCCGTTACATCATCTCAGCTATAATTAATATGAAGCTGAATCCAGCCGCATGTAGATAGGAATAACTTCACATGTGTGTGTAATGACACTGTAAATGTTCCCTAGTGGTAGTTTATTTTTAGTCCTATAGTAGATGTTGATATGGCTTAATGTAGCACTATAGGCTTCACAATTATTCAAGGACAAACTCAGGTCTGGTCTCACCCCAAGTTTTCTATCTGACCACATGCATATTTTGCATCATCTTTCTGACACTTTTTTATCTGATGTACTTTATGGTGGTCTACTAGAAAAAACAACCACCATGATTTAAAATAATTCAGTTCACAGCATGTAGACTAGAGGTTTACTGGGTTTGCTGGGTTTAGCCCAGAAGAACAGAGGAGAACTAGTAGATTGGTTACAATCTATAGAATTTAGCCTTAAGGCTACATAACAAGCAAGGCCAACCTACGAGTGAACGTTATTTTTCTGTGTAAAAGACTACTCCCAGGCAAGTGTCAAATAATGGGAGATGTAGAGACCCATGGTTCACCCGTCTAAAGTGTTTCAGGTCAGCTTTTTCATAGCTGCATTTATCAGTTTCCTCAGGCCATTTTTGCAAGGACATGTTGGGTATCTGTCATAAAAACACACTTCTTTATGGTTTGCTGTTATTTTGGAGTGGAGATCATTGTTCTTAATGTTAATTCGATGAAAAAAATACATAATATTGGTGCTGTAAAAAAAAAAAAACAGAGATAAAACATTGTTTTATCCTTCGGCCATTTATATTCAGCTGGCCTTAAATTGCTGGGGTGTGCAGAAAAAAAGTTCAGAAGTTGGCCCTGGAGGAAACTATAGAACTATTGCCTTGCTATCTGCTCTAGCTTCCTAAGATACATTTTGAACAATTGTGGCATATAGAACTTTAATTTTTGCACACTTTATTCTCTTATAAACTGAATGTAGAATTAAATACATTACACACAATAATCAACCACGACAAGGTTCTTGATTAAGTTGCTCTGCTTGCTTATATTATTTTGTACCTCAAATAAGCTTTAAGCGTATACCAAACAAACTGTATCATCATGATTTCTGGTGATACTGGTGGTGGGCTTCATCACCAAAAGGACAGAGATAGCCAACAGAAAGGAGGTGAGACAGCTAATGGTTAGCTAATGGACCGGTGCATATAACCTCTTCCTTACTGTTGACAAGAAGAAGGAGCTGATAAACAGTGTCAAGATAACCTACACCACATATTCATCACTCAGTATCAGTGGCACAGCAGCCCTTCATCACTGAAAACATCCACCAAAGCCTCTATTTCCTGAGGAGGCTGAAGAGAGCTGGAATGAGTGCAGCAATCTTCTGCTCCATATGGAGAGCATCGTTCACATGCTGTATCATGGTATGGTAGCAGCAGCAATGTTGTAGACAGGAGAGCTTTTTAAGAGGAAGTGAAAATGGCACTTCTGACTGCGAACATGGATCTACCTTGAAAGTTTAACCCCAGGAACAGGAAAAGGTGCATTATTTCTAAAAATGTAATATGAGTAATAATGTACTATTGACTCACTGGTCTTCGGTGTGTTGTGTTGTTGTTGCTATTGTTTTCACAGGAAATAATTAGGACTTACAGTACAGACATAATGCCATTTGAGGAATATAATTTGACCAAACCAATGATACTCATTGATACCATAACTAATAATAAGGGACATATTCATGAATCAAGGTTATGAAAGAAAATTTTATTTAGCTCTGTTTATGCTGGTTGCTGCTACTTACCCGGATAACTGAGTTAGATATTGGTAAGTAAAAGCAATCAAATGTGTGTGTCAGTGTGTCACAGTGCTCGCAGAAATGAAGGGCACTCACGTGTGTTTTTCTCTGTACACTTGCTTCACTGCTTCATGCTCCCAAATACCTTAGTGTGAACACATGGCCCCTTGCACTCATTTTTAACACCACTCTTGCTGCCACTGCTCTGCGTGCTCTATTCAACCATCCTCATGTCTCTATTAAAGATACCCTTTAAAGGCTATAACCGAGTTACTGGTATTGTAGGAAGATTCTGTAATACCACCGCTTGATATATTTTCACAGTGCAGAGTTTGAAGTCTGCTTTGCTTTGATCATTAATCATGAAACACATCCAGGTCACGGTCATTTGGTGTCGATGTTCATTAGCATGGAAGCGTATACTAGACTGACATACATACATACATAATGCTGTATCACGTGGTATTGTATCCAGGTGTCAGAGCATTGTTTATGATTACGAGTAAATTAGCATGGTAAGCCATACACAAACACTTTGTGGTCATTCCACAGATATTGCACATGTCTAGCATATATACATACACACTGATTTATTTTATTGTTTTCGCTAGTTTTATTATTTCTATTTATCTTATATTATTTTTTTGTTTTACACAATTTTTGAGGTTTTCTTAGAGATTCTTACTCTGTACTTGTGTTGAATTTCTTACAGGTACATCTCCCAACTCATCATCCATTAGTATCGTTATCGATGCTTCCCCTCAGAAGACCTTCACGAAAAGGATGCACCTGATCCTACAGTGCGAATGCTCTTCACTGGACCGTCATGGTGGTACAGTGTTGCTGCCTCACAGGTCCAATTTCCTTGCTGCAATCCTGGGCTGAGGTTATTGTCTGTAAGTTATGCATGTTTTCCCCTGTGGCCAAGTGGAATTCCTCAGGTTTCTCCTAGCCCTGAAAACATCATAAAAGGTGGATTTTCTACTCTAAATTTACCCCAGATGTGAATGTGTGTGTGTGCATGGTGCTTTGCAATGAACCAGCAGTTCATTCAGGGTGTATTCCCACCACATATCCAATGTCCTTGAGATTCACCAGAAAAGATGAACGAATGAGTGAATGCTCCTCAGTATTGTTCTCAAACCATGGCTAGCCTGCACACTAACCGGATTTTGTCTAATTAACTGCAGCTAATGATGAGCATATCAATGCTCACATCCTGGCTAATATCTCAGTAAAGAAAAGAAAAGCAATAGCACTTATTATATCTTACTCAAGTTATTATACATGGAAGACTCACTTTTCACATGAAATGCTACCCTATTCTTTCCCCTCGCAAAATTTTCTCTTTCTGTCTTTGGTTTCTGCTGTGCCTGCTCTTATCTGGTCCACCATTTATTTTCCACTGCTTGGTTAGGAAGAATTTGCACGTCTGCACTTTCTAGTCTTACTTTGGAATGATCTGTGGAAATCAGTGTCATTTCTGGCAATGTAGACTTCTAGCATCATTACTACTACACTTTCATGAAGAAGAATGAGTCAGTGTTCCCTGGACATATGAAGATACAAACTTGGATGAAACTAACTTTACACTGTAAGATAGAAATAATATGCCATCACCTTCACAGAATCAATTTTCTACACGCTTGACTTAACACTTAACTCTAATAACACTTAATTAACGCATAGCTCATTTAATAAAGTTTTTAAATTGGAGTCATGTTTCTCCGACAATATCCTTATTGCTGGAATCTAAAATCTAAATATTTTCATTCATTTGGAGGCCACTTTTCACTTGGATTTATGGATTTAAAGACTTAAAGACTTAAGAGTGGTGAATGTGACTGTGTACAATTTTCCGTACCTATTTAATTTTATTATCTTATTTATTTATAGTTTGTATACTAATTAGTACTTTTTTTAGACTGTTTGAATGTATGTATGACTGCTGCACTTTGACTGGCTGGCACTTTTAAATTTCGTTGTACATGCAAATGGTACAATGACAATAAAACTTCTATTCTATTCTATTCTATTCTATTCTATTCTATTCTTAAGTTTAAAGACTTTTCATAAACAGGTTAAAGAAATTCTGCTTGGTTAATTAGACATTTTTTTATGAGAGAAAAAAGATATTTTGGAATATGTTACTTTTGGCACTAATCTTCTGGCTGCCCACATAGCGCTGAAGAATAAGAGAAACTTGGTGGTCAATAGCAAGAGAAACACAAGCACACACAAATATCAGCCTCTACTGTGGGAAATGAGAGCAAGTGGTCTCATGCTGCTAAAGAGCACAGCTTGGAGTAACAAGACCTATTTTTATTCTATATATTTATTTAATATTCAGAACAGATATGCAGATCCACTACAATCCCCTCCGCTCTTAAAGGCTCATGGGAATGGGATGCTAATATGAAACTTTAACATGTAATCATCTTGAAAGGCCTTTGGTTTCTTTCCTGTAATAGATAACACTTTTGATGAGCCTGGCAACACAGAAAAAACACCTTGCCAAGAATAAGACGCCTTGCATACGAAAAGATATTTTATTTCTTTTGAATAAAAGACGGGTGAAATACTGAAAAAGCTGAATTCATTACTGAGTTTTGGTACATGTTTCCCAAGCTCTAGTCTCCATTGGTTTAATTAACTCTTAATCTGTAGACTGTTTTTTTAAGGAGATGCTGTACTTAAGTGAGACTGCATTTGTCATTTGTCAAAGCCATGAGACTGTCAACACTCCCATATTTTAAATGTAAAATCTTGATGTTTTTAATGGTTATACAAGTATAAACAGAATCCCACCAATTTATATTGGAAATGCAAATCATGGAGGGAAGCTGGTAGAGGAAATGGCACGATTAACTCTGTCTAGGTACTCTGCTATGAAAACAAAGAAAGAAACTGCAACAGAATATTATGAACAATCTTATTAATGACATATGCACTTTTCATATTTTAATAGATTGACTCAATCATCATCCATGTAAAAAAAAAAAAAAAAAAAGGATGTTGTTGTCCACAAGATACCTACTTAATTTAGCCTCACACTGATCTATCGATTTTAATATTTATTTGATGATTTAGAGAAGAAAAATGCAAATGCAATCAAATAAAATGTGCTATATGAGGTCTCTCGAGCACGAGAATGACCTCTCTATCATAAGATTAGGCAGAAAAAAAGATGAATCCTATAGATCAAAGCACAGCAGAGCTTGCTTATACCCATCTCACCAGACCTCCTGATGCTCATATGGTGCTAAGAAACACACATTTTATGTGGTTGTAAATAATGTATGAGTTGCAGTGAAGGGATCCTCATCCTTCATATAATTGTAATGGGAAGTATACAAACAACAAGGTACTACTATATCTTCATAATGTTCTCTAGTGTGGGTAGAAAATAGCTTGCCTACAGGCTAAGATTTGTGTTTGTAATATAGGTGTTTTTTTGTGTGGTATTGCTGTTTTTTACTGCCTTTTTATCCTCCAACAGAGAATATTCACTTTTACACACCATAGGAATATCATGTCATGAGGTGATGGAAATCTTCATGGTCAAATTCCCCATTTCAAGTTCCAGTTAAAATATTTTATTAAGTCCTGTTTCCAAAGTTGTTTAGGATGTCAGAGTCTTTGTTCCGAAGTCTGTAAATCGCAACAACTTACCTTAGTTCTCAGGCCTTTAAAGAAAAGTATTGATGGTTGCTGCAAATGGAATGGAAAGCCATTATCGTGTTTGACAACAAGCATCTGATTAAACATGATGTAGAAATTGAATATGATTTTTCAAATTGTCCGATTATCACTGCGTCTATTGAAGACACATCGTAGTCTTTACGCTCAGCAACACTGCTGCTTTCTCTCTGTTCTTCTCTTTCTCCTTCTCTTTTTTTCCTAATGCTTTTGAACACTTATCACCCTATCTGCACTGTGGCTATGATAAGTTGGTGTTACCATGATGAGAATTTATGCTTTAATGAAAAGCTGTGCTCATCCGAGATAACTAGTTCAATTATTAAACTGCCATACAAACTTCTAGTTACGGACTTAACACAATCAGAAAATTGGATGATTTTGAAATAGGTGGGATAAAATATCGAGTAATAAATGAGCCAAAGAAAGCTTCCATTGACTCCCTGACAGGGTTTGATATTTTATGTATGAGATTTCATAAAGTACCCAGCCATTTGACAGTTTGTGATTAAACGTGGCCAATTGGGGTGAACTGAGGAGTTTAGGCCTTGTTAAGGAGCAAGCAGGATGTAGATACACGCAGCACACTCCTAATTCTTCCTCACTTTTTCTCTTCTCCTTCATCATTTTGCTTTAATGCACCTGACATCTCTAACAATAGTTTCTGTTTTCACTTGCCTTTTAGCCTTGCTCTGTCAAACTGCATCTCATTCTGATTACTGCCTTTACTCTCTGACAATTCCTCTTTTCCAAGCCCGGTATTGTAACAGAAATAACTAAGCAATCCATCTTTAGAGCTTTATTAACAATTTTAAGATAATCATAGTGAAAATCTATCAGCGAACAGGCAAATGAGTTTAGCATAGGCACATCTCTAAACCGCTGATTAAAACAAATCAGGAATGAAGCTAAGCAGTACAAAATGTGTTATTAGTCACAGCATTCATGTAATATGGAGGAAAAACATCATTCCAACCTTCCAGCTGGGAAAAAAATCCCCAAGCCCAAATCCCAAAGTGACCCAGAAGTGAGGCTGACTTCTACAGTGAAGTGACTTCTACAGTTCATACTAGAAAAAAAAAACTCTTAAAATTAAGCTTTAATATTTCAGTTTATACAACCTATGTTAGCGCTATTAAGGATTAGAAACTGATGTTCCAATATTTAACATGAACCCAGCTGTATTCTTATAATTGCTAATATTAGATACAATTAGATGATAAATTGCTGATAGAAATCTGTGAACTGACAATTTTGGGAAGATTCCAGTCCTCTCAAATTCTTCTACATGACTAAAGTACTCATCTAAAAGGTTCAGTTGTCTAGCCTAATCTTAGCCTTGTCAGGTTGAATTTGTTGTTCTGTGTCCAATGTCTAATAGGTTAAGATTATGGTTAGGGTTATATTTATAGGACCATCTAAGCTATGATTAGACTTCTGGTTCTGCAGCAACATGAATGTGGTATAATGCAATAGAAATAAGTAACTGCTGTAACCATCCAATCTGTTAAGTGTTTAAAAACCATGAGAAAGTTTCTCAAAATCTAGACCTGGATTCTTGGTGATAACACTTACTTCAACTGACCAATTAATTGTACTCAACTCCAGACCATCAGGATTGGATTTTTGGACGAACACTGACCTAGACATTCAACATAAGCATGCAGAGGATAGGAGATCAACAAAGGCACAATTACAGATGACATAGCATCTGTTTATTCTGCTCTTTCTTGGCAGTTTTTTTTTTTTGCCAAGAACATCATTTGTGAACTCTGTGAACATCATTTGCTTTTGTCATTTTAATTTTTCTCTCAGTCTTTTCTTTTCTCTTGGCACGGTCTTCCTTTTCAACACCTCTTCTATTCCTTCTCTACCTCCATTTCATCACTGTCTTTTCCATCTTTAGCTCACAGCTCTGTGCACAACTACTCATCTCCCTAATCTTTTAAAATCATTTACATACTTCGCACAGTAAATTCATTTACTGCTGTGTTTCATTTGCTTTCTTGCAGCTTGCAGTTAACTAATACAAATCTGTTCTATGTTTGTCAGCTGTGTGATCAGCTGTCTTGACTATATATATATTGCAGTTTTTGGATGCTGGGGCAAGGAAGCTTGTAAACAACACAGTGGCATCTGGAGTCTCACTTTTCAGATCTACAGCCAAGTCATTATGACTTGTAAAACCCCAGGCAGTGTTCTTGACCTCTGCTTATTGAATTTTTAAATTGTGTCATATTTCAAAGTGAACTGACGAGCTGACGTTGATTATTTATTCTACAAGTCTTAATGACTGGTTATGCATCATATCCTTTAAATTAGAAGTCTAACACAGGTCATTTGCGCAACACATTTGGTTACACATTTGGTTATTAATACACTCCAGTTCTAAATAGCAACGACAGTTTCTACCCTAATCCAGTGGAAGTAGCATCAAGACTAGTATTACAATACCACCACTGATACTGCAACTTTTCTCTTTTTTTGGGTCCTGTTCAATTATTCACTTCAGTTACTCAAGGATTGCCTAATTCAGTACAATCAAATTAAATTTACTGAAAATAATAATTCAATAAAACGTACCACTAATGCTTTCAGGAACACTCTAATAAATGTTTGGGAGATTTTTTTCTTTGTTCTTAATTAAACATAGTATACATTATACATTCTTTATTTTCTTTTCATTAATATCACAAAATGTTTTCTCTTTCTCTTGCTCCTGTCTGCATGCTTGCCTGGTTGTGTGTGTGTGTGTCTGTGTGTAAGAGTGAGTGAGAGAGAGAGAGAGAGAGAGAGAGTGTATATGAAATGGAGTGGTGGGCAGAGAGAGATTGCAGAAGTGTCACACAAAAAATAAGAACCCAGTACAGATATAGTTATTGCTCCCACCATCTGACTGTATTGAAACATCAGTATCAGTTCGCTCATCCTTACAGAAAAGTATCAGCAAAAACAAACCCATGACAGCGGTTGATTTCCTCACTTGACACCTGTCTGACTTATTTTGTTTCCTACTTTCTTTTTGGTCATTGCTTCCTGGTTTTGTTGACACACTTTTAAAATGATTACACTCTGTACAAGGTAGTGGCAGACAAACCAAAAGTGCAATAATGTGTCCTCCCTGTCAGATTATACAATGTAATGTTCCTTTAACATTAGACTAAAGAAAATTAAAGAATTAAATTAAATTAAAGAAAATGAATGCATTATGTACGGCTTACATCATCAGCCAGTTAACAAGATCCAGGCTTGTGCAGAAAATGGGTTCACATGAACAAAGTAAGCTTGAGTTTATAAGCATATTCTTTCCGTTCATTAGTATTACTGGTCACAATGACATGACATTAAACTCATCAAATTGCAAGTCTCAAAATGTCTCAATTCATGTCAAAAGAATAAATAGACAGCTCTGTGACCCAAAAAAGTGTAAAAAATATTTCATACATCCACTTAAGATGTTCATACAGCCAACATTATTTGAGCGTGAATTTATCGTAAGCCGAGATCACACCTGAGCCGAGAATCAAACCTACAGCCGTGGTGTTTTGTACCAGACACATTACCACTGCACTACTCTACCATGCATATTTTAATTTCCTACATTTAATACTGTAATTATAGTTCCAATCAGTGCCAACATCCTCAAGTGATTTCACAGTGTAATTGGTCTACATTAATACTACATGAATTGATCACACTCACTCATAATTACTCATTAACTTACTCATCTATTAATTAGAAATTTGCTTAAATTAAGTTTAGTGTAAGCAAATATCCTCAAATCCCCGTTTGTTGAAAAACATAATATCTTTATGTAAACTATACATAAATCTGACTGACCACATATTCCTTTTGTTTTCAGTGTCATGTTTGTTTGCAGATGTACATTCCTTAGTCTAGTCTAGTCTACTCTAGTCTAGGAAAGTGGTATTTTAGTGGTTATGGTGTTGGATTGCTGCTCGGAAGGTTGTGAGTTGGACCACCAAGCTGCCACTGCTTTGCCCTTGAGCAAGGCCCTTAACCCTCAAGTACACAAGTGAGATGAATTTAAGACTGCTCTGGATATATGGGTGTAAATGTATAATGCTGTAACTGTAGTCCTTTGATTTTTCCCTTAAATTCTTTGTTTGTGTTTGTAATATTGAAAAACCATTTATTCCATACATTAAAAGTGTACACATTCATGCTACCTATCACGCACTCTCATATTAAATGTAGAATCCTTGGGACATTGTGTCTGCGTTAATGTTACTCATTTTAATCTCACTATTGGGTGTCACATATTTTTTTAAAATGTGTGAATGATATATTAACCTGTAGCAGTGGGGGAGTGGTCACATATCGACTGTGAACCAGAGAGGGAGTCATGGAGAACAATTGGGTAATTAATGACTGTCTACACCTGTGTGTGGATTTGGACAGCTTATTTATATGCTTATTTTCCTCTTCAGTCGGCTGCCAAAAGCCAGAGAGATGGAGGTGACATTATCTTCCCTGACTTGGCTAAGCTGAACTTGAGCCATATGCTGTAAGTGATTTAGATTTTTTTTTCTCTCTCTCTCTCTCTCTCTCTCCTCAATCCCATAACCTTTAATAAATTAGCTGATGGAGATGCAACTGCCACTGGTCCAAAAAAAATGTGATTTGAAGGACAGCATGTTGATGGGTAAAGAGAGCTCAGCAGTTAAGAAACTTTAGTTGCATTTGGTTGCCAGGGCTAATTGTAGAACTGCAAAAAGAGTTGAGTTATTGAGCACAGAGGAACATTTTGATACATTTTGGTGCTGAAGTTTCACTCAAGTCATTATGCTTTCATGACAATAAACCTGGAGTCTCATTTGCAAATGTTATCTACAGTGTGCACATCATTTCCCAGATGTACATCAAGATTGATCAATATAAAAAGAAAATATAACTATAAACATAAAAATTATACGCATGCATGCAAAAGTATGGACATGCCTGGCCATATTGCATATTTTGATGATTTTTGAAGAAAAAAAAGTAAACAATCCTGCAGTAAACTATTAAAAATCTATTTTTTTCTGCAAATATTGAGGCACAATTACAGTTTATTTGGTCAACTTAAAAAGTGAAGGCAAATAAAATAGCAACTGTGGCATGTACATATATTTGGACACCTAAATGCCTCATTGGCTAGCTGCAATGTGTCATGGAGTTTTGCTTCGCTGCCATATTGAAACAGTTTACAGCAGACTTTAAAGATCCAGCAAACAAGACCTTTCATTTTACATGTAGTAATTTATTTCAGTAATTTACATGGCGATACATGTGCATGCATAGTCTAGACCACTTGTTTCCAGTCTTATCTAGAAAGGGCCAGTGTGGGTGCAGGTTGTCCTTCCAACCAATCAGATGCTACACCTGAATCTACTGAATTCTAAGATCCACTCATTAACTGGGTATGGTTCCTGCTTCATTGGAATGAAAACCTTCACCCAATAAATAAATGACCTACACATGAAATAAAATGCCTAGTTTTCAGATCTGTAAAGTGTACTGTAAACCACTCTGATATGGCAGCAATGCAAAAGTCCATGACACAGTGTGGCATCTATGTGTTACTAAGTTCAAATTTAGTGAGGTGTCCAGATATATGCACATGCCACACAGTCTTTGAATGTCTCATGAGTGAAATAACTGTAAATGACGGACAATGCATCATGTTTATGAATGGTACTGGAAATATAATGCACTGCGTCTTAAAAAAATAAAAATAAATCAGGGTTCAATGTGTAGTCTGTTTCTGATGGCTTTTGAATCACTGATCTGTAAGATGAAGCTTCATACTATCGTCTAATCATTACTTTAGATTTGAGTATGGAATCTGTTCTCCTAATAAACATACAAGTGAGATGGCTCTGTGGTTAGTGGTATCGTGGATATATCGTGTTTGTATACATTAGTATGTTATAGTCTTTCCACCATAAATGCATTGAAAAACGGGAAATGAAAGTTCACCTGCTGCCTTAATGTGAGTAAATTCAACCTGAAGGTAAGCTTTTTTTAACTCATAAGTAGTCAATACAATGATTTACTTATAAAAAGCTAAACTTCAATATCCAAAATTTGTCTTGACAAAGAGAAGAAACAAGTTCACAAATTAATAAGGCTTTCAGGTTTTAGTGTACCACACTGTGGACTGTATCTAGCTGAATCTAGCTTAAATCGCCTACAGGAAAGACCTCTAAGCATCACTCTACAGTCTTTAGTGCTTTGTTTTTTTTTAAGCACTGAATCCTGCCCCAATATTGCGGCTCTGGCTCAGCCATTGACTTGTCTCGTAAACAGCGATCAATAGCAAATGCGGCATCTAGGTATTTATATCTCTGAGTAACACCCCCTTTGGCAGATATCACTGCATGTAAAAGCTTTTTGCAGCCAGCTAGGAATCTACCTATTGTTGTTTAATGAATTTTCATCCACTATTCCTTGCAGAACACTTGTAGTTCTTGGGTTGTCTTGCATGTTTAAGATCTTTTCAATTATGTTAGAGGATTGTGAAAGCCATTCCAAAAGCCATTCCATCCTGCATTTGAAATGCTTGTAGTTCATAGTGGATTTTGACGTATGTTGTGGTTCAATGTCCAGTTGTAGAATATGATTTCTAGTTCATTTTCTTGACTGACTGTCCATCTACTTGTGAATTTTTTTTTCCTGTGCCACTGCCTGTCAGAAAACCCCGAAGCATAATAATTCCACACACTTCCTTTTTATTAAAAAAAACATCAGTTCCACAGCACTTGTTCCCAACATCTCTCTGGCGTATGTTTTGTGCACTTAAGATACCGATGTACCGCCACTTCTTTTTCAACTAAACCTTCCTGCATATTTTTAGTGTCATATATGGGGTTTGCTTTGCCTTTCTATCCTGATTATGAACAGGTTTATTTAAAACTGTGAGAATTTTTTTTTGGTCTTCCAGATCTTGATTTTTAGCCTCAGACAGCTACTTAGCGAATCCTTATAAATACAATGTTCGAAGAATTTCTTTAATTCTTGTTGACAAATGTAAAGTAAATGTGTTTAACTATGCAACATGGTAATGCTTTACATTAACGTTCCTTTAACTCGGTTTACTACATTACTCAAATTAACGAATGCTAATGAAAGTAACAGCATACATGGAACAATAAAACATCCTGTTAGTGTCTTTATTCAGGTGATTAAAATAAGTACATATTTGTCATATCCACCACTGACATTAATTGCCAAAACTTCCATGTTTCCATTCTATAAATGTACATTTTTCGAAAATGGAAAAGGAAAACCTGATGCTTTTCTAACCTTGATCTAATACAAGAACCTTTACCTTGTACTTGCCTACAATTTTTTTTAAATTTATTTATGTATATTCTGAGGTTTTTTTTTCTGTCATCATTCACTCCATTCACATGTGTGAATGGAGCAGATTGTATTTTATGTATTCATGAAGTAATTTGCATTGGCCATTTGTATAAAAGGGCAGTATCAGGAGTATACATGTGAAGGGTAAGTATGGAAGTGGTGTTATGCATAATTTTATAGATCTGTTATTTTTTTTGCATAACACAATTTCCTGGTTGTGTACACATACTTTTTAATGCAATTTTTTTTATAAATTCAACAATGTAAAATGATCTTATTTGTTCGCTGTTAGTGAAACAGACTTGTCATTAGGCCTAATGATTCCCTTGGGAGGGCTAAGCCATCACCATTTATATATAAAAGATCTTCTGGGTCGAATTATTAGTAGAATTTCTTTGCTTCAACACATTCCTTTCGTTGGTTTGAGCATTTGGTGATTAGTGTATTAAGCACTTCTGGGCATTAGCATTTACTCCAGACCGTATGTTTAGGTCTGGTTCTCTGTCTCTGTGGGTTTCTCCATCCATTACCTCCTACATTTTCTGGTCAGTTGGTGGAACATCAACATTTGTATCACCGTCAGATCATTTGGATCACTTGTCCTCAGAAGGAGTAAGGATAAATGCAATTTATTTTCCTAAAATCGATAGATATTGTTCTAACTAGCAAGCCAAGTTGGTAACATACCTCCTTGATTTCAGACAAAAGTAGATGCGTCCTGCTGCCTGGTGCATTTCTGTCATTTTGTACATACACTTTATGGCCATTAATGTGGATTGATCGCTATGGATGCATTTAGTTAACATGTTAACTATATTTATTAGAAATATGCTAAAAACCAAAGATCTTGTAGTCAAATGGACCTTCTGGCTGACATTATGATAAAAAAAGAGATAAATAGGCCTACAAAAAATGTGTCAAATCTAACACTTAATAATTTTAGTCATTAGAAATGCTGTTTGAACCATTCTGTTAAATGGTCTGAGCAGCAACAGATTTTCATGGTTATTATAATGGCTGTTAGTACATTTCCTTTTACAAACTGCTTGTTCATTTTATTTTTTTTCAATGTTTACTGAATTTTATTTATTTATTTATTTATTTTTTCTGCCAATCCCCCGTTTCCTTTTAGTGAGGACTACACATTATTCCTCTTCAGGGTTTCTGTTGGTCACTAGACAAGTGGTTTGCTGCATTAGAGTGAATGTAATGGGTGAAATACTTGGGTTGATTCTGAGACAAAATGTACTGAAAAATGTCAGAAATGTAAACAGGCCTTACCATAGGTGAATAGTTCAACATTGTACTAGATTGTCACTTGCTAATATGACTGTAGGATAAAGGTCAACAAGCAATGCCAAGAAGAATGATGTCATTTTTTTTTTCTTACACATTTCCTCCTTCATTCTTAGTACATGTGAACAGCTATAGTAAAATGCCAGAATAACTAATATTATAATATATATATATATATATATATATTATAATAATTATAAATATATATAATAATTGCTAATACAGTCAAAAGCCTGGCCTTGTGATGGAAATCTAAGTATACAATAGAGATCTGTAAATTCTCGGGAGAGGAGTTATACATCTACGCTTTTATATCCGAAGGCTGTATCACTGTGTTGCGTTTTAAAAATAAGTTACACAATAATTGATCACACCTAAGAAAGCTTTTTTTGCTTAATGAAAACTGCAGATCAATGTAGATCAGCTTGTCTTATTCAACATGCTATTGAACTGACTTCCCAAGATATGCTTGGAATTGTCTTCAACACAGACACGAACACTCAACAGCTTTGAGCTTTCACTTACAGATAGCAGATTTGACATCACTGATGTTTATTTCGTAATTATTTGCATTTAGCTGCATCTAATTCAGATTTGATTTTTTTTAAATACTGTTTTATGGCAGAAGCAAGTAGTGATATGCTGTGAAAACTACTTCTGCAGTTTGAATATCATTGTTAGAAACAACTCCTGAACTATTCACTTTAATTGTCAGTCCTCCAAATCTACCAAGATATGAATTAAATAGAAAAGCAATAGATTTATACCCGTGTTCACATCCGTAGATCATACAGTATCTGCTCTTTTCATATTTTTTCCACTGTTTTCTTCAGGCAGTGACTAGCTCCATCTATTAGTGAGCTGTGATTTATCTGATAGAATTCCTGGCTGCTTGAGAGGTACCTATAGTCCATTTGAAACCATGCCATACATACAATGTCGTTCCAATATGATCATTGTTCAGAAGAAACCTTCCATTATGCTGATTGTGTTCTTTGTTCACCAAGCATTATCCTTTCAGATACTAGATAATATCCTTTCAGAATCCAGTGAACTATTATGCTATGGCAGCCCACTTCAGTCCAAACCTTAACTTGCAATACATCAGGAATAGCTACATCAAGTCGAAGGAGTATGAAGAAAAGCCGTAAAACTGTGGCTTCATGCATAACCTTCCGTTTTCCGCCGTTTAACTGTGCTTGAAATCCGTCAACCCACACCAAATTAGTTTATTTCCAGACAAGTGGTAAGGAAACAGGCTGAATAAATCTGCAATTTCTCAGGGTTGTCGTTGTATTAGATTTATTTAGCCTATTTCACTACCACTTGTCAGGAAATAAACTAACCGGCTGCCACATTTCCAGCTTGTTAGGGATCATTGGAGTAAATGGTGGAGCCAGGAAAACAGAGCACATGCTTGTAAATCAGGAAAGTTACAGTTTACAGCTGAGTACACACACACACACACACATTCTCTCACCGTATGATCGTACTATCACAGGATCCTTGTAATGCTAGTAACATTTTATAATTCAATTGAAATCCTGATCCTGTGGCGAACAGAAGACCTGTCCAGAGTTTATTCATACCTTGTGCCAAGTGTTTCCAGGATAGACTCTGGATCCAGTGTGACCCGGATCAACCCCACACTTTTTTCAATACTTACTTCAAAGTTTTTAATGTGCTTTTGTCTGAAACAAAACATCTCTGAACAATAATTAATTAAATTGTAAAAAAGGGGTAACTTTGTTCACTTTGGTTTGATATAATTTTTCTTTTACAACAGAAATCCCTGATTTAACTCAGAAGATATTGGTGACGTAAGAGCAATGCAATGACGGTCAGTATGGTATGTTGTCAGCATTTATTAAAAAAATACAAAACAATACTGTCTGAGTAATGCATTTCAAGTTATTACACTGGAGCAACTTTTTGCTTTGGCAGGCAATATTCTCCTTAGTGGATGTAGTTGACTTGGTTGTCATGGTTTCCCTCATCGTATTGCAGTTTCCATGGTGATGAACTGTTTTGGTTTTTGTTCTACCCCTGTCCTGTCCCCTTGTTGGTTTGTTGCCCGAATGTTTTCACCTGTACTGTGTTTATTCTAAGCTGTGTTTTTCTAGCTTGAGTTCATGGTCTCATGTATGCTGTTTCCTGGTTTGAATGTTGTCTATAATCACCAAATGATTTCCCTGCAATGACCTGCCCTGTCTGTGTCTCGGTCCCTGGGTTAAATGAGCACCTGCGCTAATACTCAGTGTGTATTGCATTTTCTTGGCAAGTTAAGCTCGTTTGATCAGTATATAACAAATAACCAGCAACTAATAATGAAAATATGCAACAATGCAGTGTCTATTGTTATGGTTCTCAGGTCAGAGTTGACCTGACTCCATCTCTGCCTCCAGTGAATGGATGGCCATTTAATAATCACCTGAAGGAATCCACTTTGGCTTGCAATATTGAGCAAGCCTTTTGTGGAGGTAATTACTTATCATTGATAAAAAGGGCAGAGATACAGTAGAGGTACAGAGCCATAATAGATTTGGTATAATTGAAAATGAAACAGCTCAACCAGACATCTTCATCCCAACATCCTGAGTAAGCACACTACTTTCGGCTGACTCTTATTGATTTATTTAAGAAGTCTGTTGTGAAAAATTACCGCACTGTTAAATCAGATTTGCTCATTGTGCAAAGTGCTTAATTTTTTTTTAATTTATTTTTTTTTAAATTCACTGTTAAATTAGACAGACCCTGAGGGATAGTTCCACAGGGAAGGGGAAAAAAAGAAAAGAAAAAGAAGCCTTGCCTTCTCCAAAATGATTCATCCTATCTAATCAAGGTATTTACTAATTAGGAAATTTGCTAAGAAGAGGGATCTTATTAAGCTTAAATTTAATATGCCACGAGCGTTGCAGGATGTAGCAATGTATTAATTAAGAGGAGCATTTCCATTTAATGTGTGATTGTTATCTAAACTTGTGTTTTCTCTGGAGAGTAATGACTGCAGTAATTTCTCTGATACTATTAGTATCATTACAAACTGACTGACTCATTAAGACAATCTACCTTGGAGCAGTTAATATATTCAGCCTCCTATTGTGTGAATGCTAGAGAGTGACTCAGTGCGAAGGATAAATCCTGTTGCTGTGCTGGTATGTATAAATTAGCGGTGAATTTTCTGTTTCTCAGCTGGCATTGTTTCAACGTGTGTTTCTACAACGTAGCATGTGGATGTGTTTCAGCGTTTTCAGTGTTGGGCCTTGCACACTAGCCTTTTATATAGGCCATGGAGATTGAAAGTAGGGCTCTGCTTTGATCATGCTGAATAGGGGCCATGGGCAGACATACAATTTTTTTTTCTTTTTCAGATTTGTGTGCTTGTGATCAAGTGTCTCATTTATGGGCCCGGAGGCATTGATTTTAGTCACAAATGCTAACGCTACAACTAAATAGTTAATGCTTTGCACAGCCAAACCATGCATTTTCAATCGTACTGTACCACTTGCTTTGCAGTGATACGAATCTCTTTGTTCTTCTAAATGAAAAAAAATTGTTTCCCTTTCTTTCCATACAAAATGCTGACATTAATTTCTTACTCAGCATGCATCCTCTTTGTGTAATGTTTGTTTCATCTGGACAGACTGATCTATAAAGACATTTTATGCATTAAAGAAATAATTCAACAATTGTTCTGTCATTTAGTTCAACACTATTTCCACATCAGAAGTGGGCTTTGATGAGAGATGAGACGCTTCCTTCATCAATAAAAGAAACCTATTTGGACATTAATGAAGAGAGCCGGATAGAAAGAAAAGGCTGAAGAAGGAAATGAAATGCGATCAGTGAAAAAGAGGTATATAGAAATGGTTATAAAGAACAATTATCCTTAAGTTGTATCAGGTATAAAAAAAAAAAAAAGCTCCTCAGTTAGATGTTTCCATGCAGACCAAAGCTTCCTAACAGCTCTGTTGTATCTAAGAGTGTCTTACTGATTGCAGAAAACGTGTTTGAAATGGTTCTTGTTCTGTTCTGTTAGGAGGACTGTCATGTTAAAAGGCTCTAAAAGAAGAGAAGACGTGTGGTATGCTAACGACATGCAGCACAGTAAAAGATGCTTGGCTGCTTTAAAGAAGTATTTGAGATGATGACTTGATGTTTAAAACAACAGCATGATGGCAGTGTTGTAGTGGTGGAGCTGCACAGAATGCAATGCCTGGATAAACAGTAAATCAGATTGCTAATAGATTAATTCAAAAGTTAGTACTTTAATATAGTATTTACATCTCAGTAAATAGAGCAGTCTCCATGATTTCATTCTTTCCAGCATACACTAGAACATCCCCTGCATCCATCTCAGCTTTCTTTGTATTTTATTATGCTAACACAATTGCCATCTCAGTGTGACTAAATGATTTTGATTTGATGTTATATGATTTGATATATATTTTTGGTCCTCAGGCTAGCGAGCTGATTTGCACAAAGATTAACTGTGGCTATATATTAAACAGTCATATAAATGCCGAATAGGCCTCTACAATTCTGGTTTATGTGATTTATGAATAAATGTATTGTATATATTCAGAGTGTATTTATTATGTCGCATCCCTAAGATAATGTCATTTATTGAAACACTGTTTAGGATTGACTTCATTTTAGGCTGGACAAATTGTAATTGTGTCACTCTAATTGCTTATTAACCCAATCAAATAAATTCTGAACTCGATGCATGTTAACTGTAACATCTTAAGGGTTAATTGTAAGTTATCTGTAGAATAAAGCTTGAAGTATCAATCATTTTGATTTGTTGTCTCGACAGTATAAACATCCTCCAGCCTTTTGTTATTCAGTTGTCTTGTCTCCTTGTTGGTATGCTTGGCTGACCAAGTTCTTGATTGACTTTCTTTTTTAACAACATACTCCTACAATCATTTCCATTCTATGGTCCATTACTAGCTGTATGATGGGTCTCAGATGTGCTGTCTCTCTCTTCTATACACCAAATTCTCAGATAATGCATATAAGGTTCAAATGAATGGTCTCTGACATTTTGAATCAGTTATACTTTTTGCACTGTGACTTAGTCCTACATAATTTTCTCTTCTAAGGAGAATGACTCAAATGGTTGCTAGTGTTATTCAGAGGCATATCATATATTAAGGTGCTTATTTTTTCTTTGTCCCTCATCTGTTGCTGAGGGTAATTCTGTTTAATGAAAATGCTTTCTGTTGTGTTGAATACTGGCAAAATCAACATAAGGACTTTTGTTTGAAACATCACATCATCTACAGTAACTACTGTTAGTACTTCAATGAAATAATACTTCAACAATACTGTATATACAAATGACCTGGGGTTTAAATTCTGGATAATACTAACTAGGTGATATGCTTATTTTTATGAATGATAAAAATATATTCATAAAATGATTTTTATGAATTGTTTTGAATTAGAATGAAGATGTAATATGATTAGATAAAGCCAGGGAAAATATTTTGTATAACAAGTTCTAAATGATATTTAATAGCAACAGCATGAGACCCTGACCTTCGAAGAACATGGCATCAAACAAATAATGCAGGACACATGGATGCCTCTGTTAACTCGCAAGGATGTGCATGAAAAGATGGCCAGCTTTCCTTTTCCCTCCAATCTCAGGAAGCATTGAGATTAAATACACAAGTGCACTCCTACACATGACCTACTGAATAGGTTATTGGATGTAGCTATTGTTTGAGCCCAGTAACGCTACTTACCATGGGCTGATCTGTCCTTGCTCTTTCAAGCGATGTAGTGAGTTATTTTAAATTAGAAGACTGCAATATACTGAAATTGATGAACAAACAAGAATGTCAAAAAATTTGATTCGGTCAAATATCGCTTGTGTTACTGTGAGTCTTCAGATGTTTTAGGTCATCCAGCACCAGAGACCCTTGGCCAATTTACCCAGTTGTTGATTGGGTCTTATCAAGTCTTTGTCCTAGCAGCAATCTTGCACAAATCTGCTTACAAAAAACAAAGAAAGAGAATCCTGTCTTCGATGCCCTGGTTTCTTCTGTGATGCAGAGGGCAGAGTGTGTTTTGTAAACCATCCACCTTGCAAAGTCTTTCCATTCTCCCTTCAAAGGCATGTGCATTGCCCCCAGCCATGTCTATGGCAGTTACATAAAACCATTAGCCTTGCCTTGCTGCAGACTGACAGAACTTGAACTGCTTGCCCAGGTCCATCATCACATGTGGTTTTCCCAAAAAGGTTTTTATGTCACTACAAACCTGCAACTATGCACTTTAAGTATAAACTTCAAGCACTTTGCTGCTCACCAGCACTGTTGAAGCAAATGTACTATTTTGTGAGACTTGATTCTGTCCTCTGTGCCCTTTGATTCATAGTTTCCATGAGCAGCTAGTTAGACTAGGTTTGATTGACTTGGGAGAATATCACACATTCCCCGCACCAATAAAAAGAGAGCCACATGTGTAATGTGTTCAGTGAGGACCGCATTATCTAGGCCCTTGTAAAATTATTGGGTTGGACTACTAATCCCTTGCATTACTTGAAAGTAATTCAATTGAAGATAATCTGTGTTTAAATACAAACAAATTTGTTGACCGAGATTTAGCTAAAAGCTGTGAGTAATTATCAGCAGATATTGGTTCCAGAAAGCAATGGTGATAAATGTGTGCAGGGATCAGTGGGGATCTGAAGTAGTAGAGGGAAATGAGGCGCATAAATGCAATACCTGTGCTTGCCCAAGTCCTTTCAAAACATGATTTTTTTTTGGTTGCAGGGACCTTTGAGATAAATTTGGTACGCATTTCACTGTCTTTGAATGGATTACAGTATGCATACAGTGCCGGATGCCATTTCTCTTGGCTCAACCTTTATCCAGTTTCTGAAAATGAATTCCATTATAGAAATCCAAATTTTGTAAATATGTAGCTGTCTTGTGTTGCACATTTGTTAATGTTAATTTGATTGAATTACAAACCCGTGAGAATATTAATCAGTGCGGCTTGAACTCTATTTATTGTGGAGATAAAAATCAAATGAAGTTTTTTTTTTCGGGACTAGCAAAATGCCATTTTTAGCACAATAATACTGATAGCGGCATGGTTCTAATAGTGGAGATGAAAAGGGTACAAAATATAATGGAATACAATCCTGGGAAATCCATGCAATGCATTTCCTGATGGCTTCTTTTTCTTGACATCCTTCAACCAATAGTCAATAACCATTAGTGCCCCAATGCTGCTTTTAGGCTTGGACTAATCCACTCCACTTTTTCCCCCTAGTACTAATGAACAAACCTTTCTGAATGCAATCAACCCATGGTCACTGGATTTAAAAGAAAAATCTGTAAAAGGTAATAGTTCTTTTTTAAGACGGTAATTGGTGAGTAAATAATGTTTTGTCATGTTTGCATTGAAAAACTCTTTGTTAGCAAAGGGAATGTAGGCCATGTTTAGTGAAAATTGCAGGCATTATAAAGAATGCTTGGAGGATAGATTGCTTTATGAAAAGTCTTTGGTGCACTACAGAAAAGGGGCTCTCAAATTAACAATATGGACTGGATCACAGATCTCAACAATTTTGATTGTCCTGATGGTTGAGTGGTAGAGAGGCAGGAGGTGCAGGGTTATATGAGGCATTTGCTGGCCTTAGTTTTACTATTAACAAGATGTTTTCATTGACTGTTGATCTGATTTGCCTGAGGAAAGTAGTTCTAGTGATGTAGTACATCCCTCCAAAAGTTATAAAAGGATGAGACAAAAACGTACCAGGGCTGCCAATAGACCTACGGTAACATTAAAGGAGCTGCAGGAATATCTGACAAGTACTGATTCCTCTCTGCATGTGACACAATTTCTCATTCTTCACATGTCTAGGCTTTGGGGTAGCAAGACTAGACAGAGGCCCATTCTCACAAAAAAAGAGATCCAAGCTCAACTAAATCACCCCAAACCATGAGACTTTTATCATGGTGGAGAGAATCGTGAATGGCTACAAATACCTGTCGATTGTTAGGGCAAAAACTGCAGGTTTCTGCTAGTAAGCTGAAGATGAATAGGAGTTTTAACTTTCAGCATGACAATGACTCAAAGCATACATCCAAATCAACAAAGGAATGGCTTTAGGTCAGTGTTTTTGAATGTCCTAGCTAGATCTCAGACCTGAATCCAACTTAAAATCCACGGGTGACCTGAAGCAGGCTGCCTTACAATTCAACAGATCAGTTTTTGTAAGAAAGAGTGGGAGAATAAGACAAGATGCCACACAGGTTTTATTACACCGCTCAATCTTTTTGGGTACGAATCTCCAGAATCAAATGGTGCTTTAACAAAGTATTAGTTTAGTGGTGTAGACACTTCTAAGTTATTGTTTGTTGTGTGTGTGTTTTTTTAATCATTATTATTTTTCATTTTTCCACTTAAAAAAGGCTCTGTTTCACTTTTTTTTTTTAATAAAGGGAGAAACGTTGATTTATTTATTTTTTAAACACAAAAAACTGCCATATTAACAGGGGTGTGTAAACTTTTTATATCCACTGTATATCTGCCCTGTCCGAAAATGCTTTTTTTTTTTTTTTAGCTGAACAAGAAACTCAGACCCTCAAATGATTAGCAGAATACTTTTGAAAAACGGTTGTAGAGAGACTAAATGTAGCTTTACTCTTTAAGAAAAAGCTTCTCCAAAGGCCTTTTATTGTGCAACAAAAACTTTCCAAACCAGCATGAGGACTAAAAATCTTCTATTTCCCCTTTAAAAACAGTACTAGAAGCCCTTCAAGCTGAAGGTAGTAAGTACTTAGATGTGACAGCATTGTCAATTATCTTTCTAAATAGCCTAGACGCTGCATGAATCAGTGTAAGCTTGGTAGCTGCTGTTCCGTTACCCATCGCCACTGCTTCCTAATGAATCGGAATACCGGAGAGGCAGTGACCATACTGTTCTACCATTGACATGTGGAAATTGACACTTTATTGTCTAACAGGATCTCACCAACGATGTATGTTCACTCAAGAAAAGAGTCTCCATTAGGACGCCCATTTTCAGTCTTTACTCCATCAGCATGAGGCTCTTACTGCATGCAGCTGGTACCACAGTGGCACGGTGCTGCTGGGTCTTTCATCACAGCATGTCTGTTCAACTTTGAAAAGTATTCTTTAAATGGATCTTTAGCAGTAAGAAAATATGGTTTATGCTAATGTTTCAGAACAATCTTTTCATGAGTACAAGGCAGTAGAACTGCTCAAATGATCATGTTGTGATGACCTCTATTTATTTGCATATGATGGATTTACAAGCCGTATTGTTTGCTCTTTTTTGAAAAATTCAGTCTATTCAGGGAGTTCTGAAGGACTCAGACATTAGACACGTTTATGAATGTTTCCTCACAGGATAACTAATATGCAAGCGAACAATTGTTGATGAATTATGCATAGTTTTGTAATATTGTGTAGGAAGCTGAATCACTTTTGTCCATATATAATACACATTATTCCTTACACACTGTTTATGCAGCATGAAATAACAAATGGGTCCCTAGGGTACTTCTCAGCAGGTACGAGTAAATAAAATGCTTACAAGTAAGACCTGTTGAAGAGAACATGATGTTGTCCTTCTCAAGTGCCTTACTGATTCTAATTATTTTGCTGTTAATAACAGTCATTGCACTTGATTGTACAATGACTGTTTGCTCCTTCAGTAATCATAGCTGTAACAGCATGAGCTGAACTGAAGGTCTTTTCCTTAGTAAAGTCATGGGTATTATTCCCTAGAAGCCAGTTCAGCATGATTTATGCACAGTTTCCCTCAAAGATGTTTACTAGCCTGACTCGCCATGTCTGTAGGGATTACCGCATTTCACTTTCTTATTTATTTAGTACTGTTTAATGTGGATCTGCTTTCTGGCATAGCACAATCTATGGGCTGTGAGTTTGTTGGTGCACACACACATTCACACACCCTCTCTCCCTCTCTTTCTCTCTCTTTCATTTCTCATTCATACATTTCCATGACCTTACAATACATAGTTTAACCTTACTTAATCACAGAATCAATCTGATAGGCAGTTATATTCATTTATACTTGCAGACTAAACATCCTAGAGCTATGTTGTTTACAGATAAAACCATATCCTGCCATAACCAGAAACGCTTTGTTGTTCTAAGTTGCACTATTGCAATATCCTCATTGAATTGTCTTTTATTACCACTAATTGCAGTATATATTTATAGTCTTGAATAGCAGACAGCCTTATCCAGAGTGAGTTTGTAGCGATTTGTAGTCTCCATCATATATATCCTTGTTCTAATATAAACAAGTTAGCCTCAAAGAATCCTATCAAGCTATAATCCTATTAAAGGAGTATACAGTTTTTACTAAGTTTTTAAGAATTACTACTTAATTAGATAATCAGTCTTCACAAAGAATATATTCAAATGATCAGCGCAAGTCATCTGTTTTATGCTTGAAGGTACACATCTTACTTCCACATCTACCTCAAGATGTAAACAAGTTTTTCAATCTCCTACAACCGAGGCTGTGTCGTGCACTGTGCTTTGAATAAGAGATTATTGAGGCAGGTGCTACAGGGTAGAGATAGCATTATTAGCTACAGCAGGAGGCTTCCTCCTCAGGTCTCTCCAGCAAACAGATCATAAATCAGTCTCGGCAAGATCCCACTGGAAGTTGATTGATAGGCTGAGTGAAGAGCTGTATACCCGGAGATGATTTGCAACTTGATCAGATCAGTTCGATATGAAAGCTAGTGTCAATGCCTTGAAATGATATGACTTGGCCCTCGTCCAATACAAGCATAATTGACCATTTGAATTTTAAAAGTTATTCAGCTATTCAGTGGATGTTTATATGCTCCTACAGAGCAATGGGAGACAAAGCATTGGAAATCTTTGGGAAGCATACAGCAAGTTTCATTCAGATATATCACAGGTGCTATATTCAGGGGAAAAGAAAAACAGAGATGGATCACATATCATGAATCTTTTCCTATTACTACTCTGGAAGCACTCCATCTGAGAAATCTAATCAGATTGTTGACCACTTACAGTGCAGGTTGAAGATTTCTCTGATTTCTCTCCCTCTTCATGAACAGGTTTTTTTTCCCCCTTTTCTCTTTGCCTCTACATGATTTCTGTCTTTTGGTTTCTGACCCTTGATTATTTTCTATGTTGAGATCATTGTCACGATCACATGATTCTTGGACTCCATCAGTGTAATTGATTAAAACGTAAAGATACAGAGCTTAGTGCAGTAGACTGAAGTGTGTGTGTTTGTGTGTGTGCATTGACCTTGACTACAGTCAGCCACTGATTATGATTGCCACACATCGTGTCCCTCCAACAGTGAGCGTAATGTGTAATTATTTTCCCTGCCTTTTGTTTGACAGTGGTGAACGGCTTGCTGAAGGACTTCAAAATGGCTCAGTTCTTTTTAACAGTATCTGTAATGAATAGAGAAACTGGCAAAATTTCAATAAATAGGGTATGTTTTGTTATGACACCAAAATGTCAGTACAATTTCCAGTGTATGGCTTTTTTAACTGTATGTTTTATTTGGTTTTTAAGTGTTTAAAAATTAATGCACATCATGCTCTGGATTGTGAGTGCAACCAAATGACAAAGTGAGACAGATCATGCATTGCAAGGAGTTTTAACAGGCAAATTACAATGTCTTATGAGACAAGGATTAATCCACTGACTTGTCAAAATCACCAGGATTAAAGGCTTATACCTCTACACTTTCCTAATAATGAGACTTATTTATCAAACTTGATAGAAACTGATATTAATTGTTTGCAGGAACATTTACAAAAGAAATTTTACAAAAATTCATTTAAAAGAAAGCAATACAAAATAATTTACAAATTAAGGTTAATAAGGATAGCCATGGTGCTCCAAAAAATTGAGGAAAGGATAGTCTGCCACTTTGGAAGGATTATTATTTAACTGTTTAATTGTTTTTGTTGTTTTTAACAGAGGTTTTTATGGGGAGATCAGATGTACTCTGAATAAACATGGTATTTATCAAATATGCACACAAGTAGGAAGACATTGTTACTGTTTTTTTTTCTCTCCCACTCTCTATCTCTCTGTCTTTAAATTTGCCAGGAAATTTGTTTAGTTTGGCGTACAAAAACAGTTCCATGAAGCTTTACTAAAAGATTGCTAAACAAGTCCCGTAATTTAAATGTGCAAGTGTTAAAACATGAGCCCTTATCTTGTCACACAGAACATTTGCAGCTAAGTCTAAAATGTCCAATTTGTTCATTTCTAAACCTGTTTAATACTTTGCACATCAGTAGCTTTAAATGAGAGTCTACTAAATGGTAACGTAATGCCTCCTGCTGAATTACTGGCAGATTCAAAGCTGCTAATAACATTACAGGACTTTGTTTAAAAGGACTGAGATGACAAATGTGTTGGTGTCACTAATGTGCTATTGAAAACATTTTCTTATATTTAAACATGAATTTTATGTCAGTGTTTCAGCATCACCTGTTGATTTGTCTCATTACTGGTGATTACACTGCTCAATTCTCATAGACTTGGGTGACTTACTTTCGGAATTTTACTCAAGTTTTGAGCATTTTCTTCATCCTCAAAGAGCCATCATTGGAAATTCAAGGGCTTGTTACTTGTGAAATATGGTCTGTAAGTTGAGCCAAAAGCATAGACCTACCTGCTGGGTATGATCGCTCAGAATACAGTCAATACACACAGTCGATCGACTGCACCCACGACTTTGAGGGGAGAGTTCGACCTGTTATGGAGTCAACCTGTTATGGAGACCTATTAATGTTATATCGCTGCAGTCAGTGGAGGTCTCCTTCATTCAAAATTCATATCAGATATACTCTGTGAAATAGGGAATTGAGCCTAGAAACTGGAATAGTAGACTTTATTCCCCTATACAGCATCGGCTTGCTGTATGGCCAAGGCTGGGAAGGTTATTCAATACACTAGAATAGTTAGGCTAAATTTTAAATCGAGATGTAGTTTGTAATGTACATGAGGTTCACCATGTACATGAAGGTCTATGGTTTCTTGGGACAAAGTCCTACATGAAGGGTCCAATGGGTGTATTTGCTCCCCCATACTGACATTTTTAAGTAAATGTGTAGAACTGGCTAAGTGGTTTATCTGTGGTCAGTAACTTTGACTTTGATACTAACTCACAACTAGCGGCTTCCACTTTAACCTAATTCTCTCAGATTCTTAAAAAATTCAACTAGCATAATATTCACCAGCACATGCAACTAATGTACACATGCATACATGCACCATACTGTAGATGGAAACCAGAAAGATATAAAGGTGTTCTAATTATTTAAATTATTTACATTTTATTACTACAAATATTAATCTCTACACTTTATTTTCCCATTCTTGCTTTTTTTTAATAATAAAAAAAAACACACTTGAAATCTTCTGTTGCATCTGTTATGTGTACAGTTATACCTACTGTTGTATTTTAGTCACACTGCTTCACGTCTCCGTTTCACCGTGGCTGACAAATGCGTCTTTCACAGACTCCAACTCCCAGCAACCACCAGCACTCCTACATTCAGTCCCATGACTTTTATGTTCAAAATGTTCAGATCATCTTTTGAAGCCATTTGGTTTTACTTCCTCGCTGTTTACATCATTCAGCTCTTTAGGTTTGTGACATTACTAGGCTGTTTAGATTTTTAGCTCTGATTTTCTGTGGGATGTGGATTTATTGATTGATTTATTTATTTATTTATGACTTTGATTGTTTTCCTGACTTTGATCCTGTCTAGCTCTGATATTTCTGTGATTACCCTGTAGACTTTCACCTGCTTTGACTACTGTTTTTTCCTCTGACGATTGGGATTATCTGCTGTGCCTGTTTTGCTTGTTCCAATACCTTCGCCTGTCCCTATTTTTGTGACTTTTTTTGCTATTAAAGCCCTGCTATTGCATCCAACCCTGGTAGTCTGTTCTGTAGCACCTGTTTCTATCCCTCACCCAAATTAGCCTTCATCATCTGCTGCTGACAATGACAACCTGAGGCATTTTACAGCAAATGATGCTAATTATAAATTCTAGTTTTAGTTCTAAAAGGTGCAACATTGGCTGTGCCATGTTCAAAGTCGATAAACTAAAATCCCAGATATACAATGTGCATCACAATAATTGGATTTTGTATTAATGTGTCAGCTTTATTTAATGTGCTCAACATTTGCTTTAATCAAACCGCATGAAAGGCATGTCAATGCATTGGCCTCAGGACACAAATCAAGTCTCCCAAATGAAGCTTTCCACAGTGCCGCAGTGGGCAGCAGCATCATCTCATCACTGCTCCAAGGCTCCTGGTTCGATCACAAGCTTTTCCAGTTTGCTCTTGTTCTACAAATCATTGAATTCTAAATTTCCATTAGGTGTGAATAATTGTGTGACTGTGTATACAATGTATTCTTTGTATGGTGTGTTTCTGCTTCATGTCTAGTATTTCCAAGGTTTTCTGGTAGAAAAAAAGAAAAGGAAAAGGTTTGGAGAAGGGGGAAAAAAAAAGTACTATGGATCCTTATGTTTGGGCTGCACCATTCAACAAGATCCATGCAGAGATTACTCTCTTACTTGCTTATTCTTCAGTGGTAGCAACATGTAGACATGAAAACCATGGAGAGCTTCTGTCAGTATGTAGTGTTGATGAGTGGGAGTCATAGACTGAATTTTTATCTAACGTAGCAACCAAGATCAAGTTTACTAAAATCAATCTTGGCTCAAAGGTAGATCGTTGAATAGTCTAGAGGCCTAAATCACTAAGTAACGGCATTAATTTATTACATTAGTAATCCTTACAATCTCAGCTCCGTGAATGCTTGACTGCTCGGTTGCCCTTTCATAATCTGGACCCGAAGGATTTATGAACAAACCTCTTTTGTATTATGATGCAAGTTAGTCTACTGGAAAATCCCTTAAAAAAAGAAAAATAAAACACGATCGGCCGTGATTCTCAGAATATCGCACTTCCATTTGGAAATGAATAATCAGTCATGTGTTTTAATTATGGTGTGAGGCTGCTAGATTAGCGAGTAGTCTGAAGATGGATGAGTTACTGATTATGCAAAAAGGTCTGATTAGCAGAGTATCTGAAAGAATAGGAAAAAACTTCTGAGTGATAGCATCAGTGATTGCAGGTGAAGAATGTAAGCACTGAAGTGGTTATTATACAGCCAGCACCATTTTGCATAACAGGCCTACCATTAGAATTTGTACTCATGCCACGATTTACCGTTTTCTTATGTAATTAAAATATATAACAAAAATATTAATTAAAAAAAAAGATCTAAAAAGAAATCATATAAAATGTACTCTTATTATTGTACACTTTCACTATTTTTTGTATTACTTTTTAGGTAGTTCCACATGCTCACGAAGTACATTATTGAAAAGAAACGCCTAAGCTATGCATTCTGTCTCTTATTAGATCAAATTACGTGCTGCAAGCAAAGCCAGTGTCTCGTCTGTCTTGTAGACCATTCAAATGTGTGACTGATTAGAAGAAACTTTTTTGTACCACAGGCAATATTCAGCAGTGCATTTAGGCTAATCTACAGAAAGGTTCACAGACTGTCCTCAGTTACCGGTCCTGACAATCCAAGCCCTGGTGCGCTTGTGCTTAATTAATTCCCCTTATTAATATGAGACTTCTGGAAGACTTGGGGATGTTAAATGGAAACAATTGCATGTATGCTGACAAAAAGGCCCTCTGTGCACTTTGGTTTGCCTGCTTGTTTTGCTGCAACAGCAGTGCATTTAATCAACTGTGCTTAAGGCTACATGTTAAAAGAGTAATCTTTCAATGCACTCTTCAATAGGAGATTCAAATCTGTGTAGAAGGTAATAAAACACATTAGCCTGTTGAAGTGGGAGTTGTGAGAGGGAGATCAAGTCAAAAAATATAGGAGTTCATTGCAATATCCATGTTACTATTTCAAAAAAAGTGAAGCTCGACAGAAATGTATGCCTGAGCACCTTGGTTGTATGCTCTCTACTACTTTTCAGAAGTTTTTGACTTCAGATTCTAGCATCATGGGTACCTGAGCAAGAATTTTAACCCCTCACCTGTTCAGTGTCCTGGGATGATTGTAAGATGCTTTGGATAAAAATATCAGGCAAATGAAATGAGTCTTGTATTGCCACCTCACAGCTCCAGGGCCCCTGGATTGATCCTGAGCTCAAGTTACTGTCTGTGCAAAATTTTGGCTGTTCTTGTTTGTGTGGGTTTCAACAGTTAAGATAAATTGCCTGTAGGTGTGAATGAGTGTATAAGTGTTTAAGAATGGTGCTCTGTGATACACTGGTGTCCCATCCTGGGTTTATTCCCATTTCACGGCCATTGTTCCTAGGATCGGCTCTGGCTCAACCGCAACCCTGACCAGGATAAAGTGGTTACTGAAAGTCAATACGCGAGTCTGTCTCGATAATCTCCCCATGTTGTTTATATCCCAGACACATAATCCATGCTAATCCCATGCTCAACAGACTAAAAGCCCTGGCCAATTTCAGACACTAATCAATGGATCAGAAGGCACGCTAATATAAAGAATTTAAAGACTTGCATTATAATAAATTCATTCATAACTGATAACATATTATCTTACAGTTATGGAATTTGGCAGACAGCCTCATCCAGAGCAACTAACATTTCTGATTGTTTTGTACATCTGAACATTTGAGGGCTCAGCAACTTGGTGATCTTGGGATTCAAACTTGCAACCTTCTGATCCAGTCCAACACCTTAAACACTAAGCTCCCACTTCCCTTCACTTATCTTCTCAGTTACTTGTGAAATATGGTCTGTAAGTTGAGCCAAAAGCATAGACCTACCTGCTGGGTATGATCGCTCAGAATACAGTCAATACACACAGTCGATCGACTGCACCCACGACTTTGAGGGGAGAGTTCGACCTGTTATGGAGTCAACCTGTTATGGAGACCTATTAATGTTATATCGCTGCAGTCAGTGGAGGTCTCCTTCATTCAAAATTCATATCAGATATACTCTGTGAAATAGGGAATTGAGCCTAGAAACTGGAATAGTAGACTTTATTCCCCTATACAGCATCGGCTTGCTGTATGGCCAAGGCTGGGAAGGTTATTCAATACACTAGAATAGTTAGGCTAAATTTTAAATCGAGATGTAGTTTGTAATGTACATGAGGTTCACCATGTACATGAAGGTCTATGGTTTCTTGGGACAAAGTCCTACATGAAGGGTCCAATGGGTGTATTTGCTCCCCCATACTGACATTTTTAAGTAAATGTGTAGAACTGGCTAAGTGGTTTATCTGTGGTCAGTAACTTTGACTTTGATACTAACTCACAACTAGCGGCTTCCACTTTAACCTAATTCTCTCAGATTCTTAAAAAATTCAACTAGCATAATATTCACCAGCACATGCAACTAATGTACACATGCATACATGCACCATACTGTAGATGGAAACCAGAAAGATATAAAGGTGTTCTAATTATTTAAATTATTTACATTTTATTACTACAAATATTAATCTCTACACTTTATTTTCCCATTCTTGCTTTTTTTTAATAATAAAAAAAAAACACACTTTAAATCTTCTGTTGCATCTGTTATGTGTACAGTTATACCTACTGTTGTATTTTAGTCACACTGCTTAACGTCTCCGTTTCACCGTGGCTGACAAATGCGTCTTTCACAGACTCCAACTCCCAGCAACCACCAGCACTCCTACATTCAGTCCCATGACTTTTATGTTCAAAATGTTCAGATCATCTTTTGAAGCCATTTGGTTTTACTTCCTCGTTGTTTACATCATTCAGCTCTTTAGGTTTGTGACATTACTAGGCTGTTTAGATTTTTAGCTCTGATTTTCTGTGGGATGTGGATTTATTGATTGATTTATTTATTTATTTATGACTTTGATTGTTTTCCTGACTTTGATCCTGTCTAGCTCTGATATTTCTGTGATTACCCTGTAGACTTTCACCTGCTTTGACTACTGTTTTTTCCTCTGACGATTGGGATTATCTGCTGTGCCTGTTTTGCTTGTTCCAATACCTTCGCCTGTCCCTATTTTTGTGACTTTTTTTGCTATTAAAGCCCTGCTATTGCATCCAACCCTGGTAGTCTGTTCTGTAGCACCTGTTTCTATCCCTCACCCAAATTAGCCTTCATCATCTGCTGCTGACAATGACAACCTGAGGCATTTTACAGCAAATGATGCTAATTATAAATTCTAGTTTTAGTTCTAAAAGGTGCAACATTGGCTGTGCCATGTTCAAAGTCGATAAACTAAAATCCCAGATATACAATGTGCATCACAATAATTGGATTTTGTATTAATGTGTCAGCTTTATTTAATGTGCTCAACATTTGCTTTAATCAAACCGCATGAAAGGCATGTCAATGCATTGGCCTCAGGACACAAATCAAGTCTCCCAAATGAAGCTTTCCACAGTGCCGCAGTGGGCAGCAGCATCATCTCATCACTGCTCCAAGGCTCCTGGTTCGATCACAAGCTTTTCCAGTTTGCTCTTGTTCTACAAATCATTGAATTCTAAATTTCCATTAGGTGTGAATAATTGTGTGACTGTGTATACAATGTATTCTTTGTATGGTGTGTTTCTGCTTCATGTCTAGTATTTCCAAGGTTTTCTGGTAGAAAAAAAGAAAAGGAAAAGGTTTGGAGAAGGGGGAAAAAAAAAGTACTATGGATCCTTATGTTTGGGCTGCACCATTCAACAAGATCCATGCAGAGATTACTCTCTTACTTGCTTATTCTTCAGTGGTAGCAACATGTAGACATGAAAACCATGGAGAGCTTCTGTCAGTATGTAGTGTTGATGAGTGGGAGTCATAGACTGAATTTTTATCTAACGTAGCAACCAAGATCAAGTTTACTAAAATCAATCTTGGCTCAAAGGTAGATCGTTGAATAGTCTAGAGGCCTAAATCACTAAGTAACGGCATTAATTTATTACATTAGTAATCCTTACAATCTCAGCTCCGTGAATGCTTGACTGCTCGGTTGCCCTTTCATAATCTGGACCCGAAGGATTTATGAACAAACCTCTTTTGTATTATGATGCAAGTTAGTCTACTGGAAAATCCCTTAAAAAAAGAAAAATAAAACACGATCGGCCGTGATTCTCAGAATATCGCACTTCCATTTGGAAATGAATAATCAGTCATGTGTTTTAATTATGGTGTGAGGCTGCTAGATTAGCGAGTAGTCTGAAGATGGATGAGTTACTGATTATGCAAAAAGGTCTGATTAGCAGAGTATCTGAAAGAATAGGAAAAAACTTCTGAGTGATAGCATCAGTGATTGCAGGTGAAGAATGTAAGCACTGAAGTGGTTATTATACAGCCAGCACCATTTTGCATAACAGGCCTACCATTAGAATTTGTACTCATGCCACGATTTACCGTTTTCTTATGTAATTAAAATATATAACAAAAATATTAATTAAAAAAAAAGATCTAAAAAGAAATCATATAAAATGTACTCTTATTATTGTACACTTTCACTATTTTTTGTATTACTTTTTAGGTAGTTCCACATGCTCACGAAGTACATTATTGAAAAGAAACGCCTAAGCTATGCATTCTGTCTCTTATTAGATCAAATTACGTGCTGCAAGCAAAGCCAGTGTCTCGTCTGTCTTGTAGACCATTCAAATGTGTGACTGATTAGAAGAAACTTTTTTGTACCACAGGCAATATTCAGCAGTGCATTTAGGCTAATCTACAGAAAGGTTCACAGACTGTCCTCAGTTACCGGTCCTGACAATCCAAGCCCTGGTGCGCTTGTGCTTAATTAATTCCCCTTATTAATATGAGACTTCTGGAAGACTTGGGGATGTTAAATGGAAACAATTGCATGTATGCTGACAAAAAGGCCCTCTGTGCACTTTGGTTTGCCTGCTTGTTTTGCTGCAACAGCAGTGCATTTAATCAACTGTGCTTAAGGCTACATGTTAAAAGAGTAATCTTTCAATGCACTCTTCAATAGGAGATTCAAATCTGTGTAGAAGGTAATAAAACACATTAGCCTGTTGAAGTGGGAGTTGTGAGAGGGAGATCAAGTCAAAAAATATAGGAGTTCATTGCAATATCCATGTTACTATTTCAAAAAAAGTGAAGCTCGACAGAAATGTATGCCTGAGCACCTTGGTTGTATGCTCTCTACTACTTTTCAGAAGTTTTTGACTTCAGATTCTAGCATCATGGGTACCTGAGCAAGAATTTTAACCCCTCACCTGTTCAGTGTCCTGGGATGATTGTAAGATGCTTTGGATAAAAATATCAGGCAAATGAAATGAGTCTTGTATTGCCACCTCACAGCTCCAGGGCCCCTGGATTGATCCTGAGCTCAAGTTACTGTCTGTGCAAAATTTTGGCTGTTCTTGTTTGTGTGGGTTTCAACAGTTAAGATAAATTGCCTGTAGGTGTGAATGAGTGTATAAGTGTTTAAGAATGGTGCTCTGTGATACACTGGTGTCCCATCCTGGGTTTATTCCCATTTCACGGCCATTGTTCCTAGGATCGGCTCTGGCTCAACCGCAACCCTGACCAGGATAAAGTGGTTACTGAAAGTCAATACGCGAGTCTGTCTCGATAATCTCCCCATGTTGTTTATATCCCAGACACATAATCCATGCTAATCCCATGCTCAACAGACTAAAAGCCCTGGCCAATTTCAGACACTAATCAATGGATCAGAAGGCACGCTAATATAAAGAATTTAAAGACTTGCATTATAATAAATTCATTCATAACTGATAACATATTATCTTACAGTTATGGAATTTGGCAGACAGCCTCATCCAGAGCAACTAACATTTCTGATTGTTTTGTACATCTGAACATTTGAGGGCTCAGCAACTTGGTGATCTTGGGATTCAAACTTGCAACCTTCTGATCCAGTCCAACACCTTAAACACTAAGCTCCCACTTCCCTTCACTTATCTTCTCTCTTTATTTCTTTATCTCTCTTTACAGTATAGAAAGCAATTCTTTAAAGGCCCTAAAGTTCATATTTAAGGTTAAATATAAGGGGATCAGTTAAATTTAGAATCTGAATCTTCTGTTACCCTTTTACAAAAAAGGGATCTACTCAGTTTTACATAGACCATAAATAGATAAATTGTAAAACTAATGTAAAACCGAATAGACTCTATTGCATTTCTATGATTCTAAAGTTTTATAATGGTCTGTTTTTACACAGTAAAAAAAGTTACTCATTTTTGAATCGCTAGAAAGAATACTAAGTTGTAATTCACTTATGCAAAAGGATGAATCCCAGCAGTGAGTGAATTTGAACATAATCAGTTTTTTTTGGCACTTTGTTTGTATAGCAATTCTTATTATCCAGCTTCTCAAAGGTCCCATGTGCCTAATAACCAAGTGAAGGCACAACAGTGGCAAATGAAAAGCTCACTAATATGAAATAATGATAAAACCGTGCGAGGAACCACAATTCCGAAGAGGACCCCACTTTCCCTACGGCAGCACTGCATAGTCGACTCTTAATCAAAAGATACATGATGGGGAATTTGCATAAGCAGAATTAAAAGAAACCGATGCGTCCAGAGGTAAACGGATTTCATCTTTTCGTCCTCATTTTTAAAAAAAAGTGCCGTGTAGCTGGCCACTTCATCACTAGAAACTTTGACATTTGCAACAGCTGCCAAATAATGATATATAGTTAACTTACCAATTTTTTTTGCATGGTTTATTACTGCGAGTCAGTTAATCATTTAGTGCATGTGGATGTGTATAAAATCTGAAGCTAGTCTTAAGATAATGAAGCAGATTTCCAGCGTGATGGATTATAAATGAATACAGAATTTAAGTAATGGAGGACTCAGACTTATAAACCCACAACATAAACAAGACCTCACATATCATTCTTATTTACAATTCAATTTAGATGAAATTGAGGGCACATGGATGAAATCTCTCACCTCGCCTTGTCTTCACCCAACAATACGCCTTTTTACACATGCACAAATAACAAATACCCACGCTTTTTTTTTTGCTCTTTTACTAAACTGCAATTGAAAAACATAAGATGGTTAAAAGGAAAAGCAATTTTGAGATGGAGCTGCTGATTAATGAATTGGATGTCGGAGCAGATTTGGGTTGATATTTGCCATTACTAACTTGAATTGATGGAGTGCAGAGTGCGATATGTGATATATGTACACTTTTTTTTTTCTTAAACAAAATAAATGTGTTCGTTAAAATAAATAAATAAATAAATAAATAAAAAGATGGTCTGATGGTTCATACTGAAAGAAGAGCTGCTGTCCACCAGCATAGTGTCACATGACTGACATGACTTAAATAGATCTGGTCTCCTGCATAATACAAATGAGAATATTTCAGGGTCCGAACACAGTACAGTGAAATGACATTTGCAGGCATACTAAACAATGATTTCAGGTTTGTATAATGATCTGCTCTAATGATATTTGTTGGAGCTTGTGTATTAGGCATTTAACCCCTAGGAAGTGTCAAACCATTACAACCTGAGCAAAGACTAAAATATAACTGGGTATGCTGAAAATAATAAATGGTGTGACCACACTGAACCACACTTAATACTCCATTTTTATTAGACAGGTAAAATTTGAATAATTATGCAGGAACCACAGATAATAGCTAGTCAGCCCCAGTATCCTGCTTAACCATCCTTTAGGTCTTGGGTCTGAAGCAGGCTATAATTGCTGTTGTTAAGAACAGTTTTAAGGATGCGGGTGTCCATGACTCAAGTGGCATCCCAGATACTGGATGTCCACCTGTCCAACGTCAAACCTGTTGTGGCTTTGCTATGAGTCTTGAGGCTCTCTGGATGTTGAAAGTTTCATGGAAGGCCAAGAAAAGTTTGACAAATTGGTGGAACTGAAATAGACTGGAAAATGAATGCTTTTTTTTTTTTTTTTTACCATTTTTTTGCAGGACTCTGTGTGTCAGCTGTGTGTCAAATCAAAATGAGCTGTGCTCAACTAATCAAGCGGTTCATCAATATGCAGAGTTGGATAGGATATGTATCAAGTATGACACATTTACTTTTCAAAACATATAGTCCATGCAGAAATGGAAAGTACTGTCTTTCTTGGGCACCAGGACCACAGGGCTGCACCAATACCCCCATGTTGAACATAGCCCCGAGTTCATCTTCAACCACCTGTTCCCTGTGTTTGTGCAATTGACAGGGGCAGCAGTGCACAACCAGACCCAGGGGAGTCTTTATGCGGTGCTCTGAAGAGAAGTTTGGCTAATGAACAGAGGTGGATGAGACGGCTTAGAGCTGTGGCTATGAAATGGTAATGGGATAATGTGTGTGCAGCAGATGCATAATGGTCACCTTTTTAGTTTTTGCACAAATGCATTTGCTTTGCCATATGGTGCCGAGTTCATTGTTTCGGACGCCTTCATATTTAGTGCTAATAATCCGAGAATAAAACACAAGACCTCTTGGTGTTATTCTGACTGCCACATGCTCTCTATCTGTTTGATTCTCCAAGTAGTTCATTTTCACTTGTTAATGTTTTGTTGATGCTCCCTTTTTTTGGCCTTAGGTTTACTTTTGAGCTGAGGGGCACGGATACAATCTATTTATTATTTGAATGTAAAAATATTTCATAATGAAAGCTGTACAATGCAGAATTTGGATATACACACATCTACAATGTAAAAAAAACCCCTGTAAATTAAATTGTTGATTACAATCAGATCAAGAACAAACCACTCTTGGCATTAGTTATTTGAAAGCCAGCATCATTTATTATTTTGCAAACTTATTTTCTCATCAGCACTTAGAACTACAATAAGCAATTAACCTTTCTCGATTTTTTTTTTTTTTTCAGGATACATTTTCATTGTTAATAATGTTTATTCATTTAAGGGAATAAATCCTGGATGTGATTAAAACTTTGTGGCATGCTAGTTCAGTCTTAGAGTGATTATACAGTTCAAAGACTCTTGGGAGTTTGAAAAATTGCACAACTTCATCAACTATTTATCATATTATAAAATGAGCCAGTTACCTAGTGGCCTTTCATATGGCACAAACTGGCAGATACTTTATTTCTGTGCTACAAATTATTCTTGCTGAATTAACAGTCCCTGGCATAGGCAATGTAGGCAATTACCTAGGGCAACTTGTCAGGAGTGGCACCAGCACATTGTGTTCTACAGTATATAGATCATGTGGCCTTATTAAACAATACTTGTTGCCAGCTGCTGCCTTATCCGCACCTGTTCCCATGTCCCAGAAATTTCTCTTCCCTATGAACTCACACCTTTCCAGGAAAACTGAATTTCCTTTCTGTTCTTGAGAGTTTAGGCCTGTCGAGTCTTGCAAGCCAAACATCATCTGAGTCTAGATGTTTTCACCTCTATGGACAAAAACCTGTCTACCTGTCTAGGGGAAAAAACCTGTCTAGGGGAAAAAAAAGTCCTGTCCACCCCTCTACTCCACACTCATAAGTATTTAATTTCAAAATGACACTACCAGAGCCTCCTGTATGAACAACAAAGAAGCTTTTGTCCAGTTGTAGCAATATCACATGTTTAAATCTGTATGATGCTATAGCCACCTGTGGCAAGATGTCAAAAAGAATAGATCTGGCAGATTGAGAAGGGATAGAGTGTGCCATCACTCCTACCCAAAGACATAGACAATTGTGTGTTTGGGAGCTCATTTATGTGGAAGGGGGCTTTGTGGTGCTTTCTTCTGAGTGTGTTCAGTTGTCCTTTGATGCAGCATGAGCAGCAGTTTGAAAAGAAGCAGTGGGTGTCCTTAGGTGTCTCAGCAGAACCAGCCCTGGTTGGTTGCTAATGTGTACATGGTGGAAGCTAAACAACAGGCAAATGAAAAAAATAAAAACCTGACTATGGTATTATGGTTATCATTGACAAAAACAGTGTGTTTTTGTGAAGGGGCTTCGCAGAAATGTCCCAAAGAACTATTCATTTATTCCTCAAACACTGGCTACAAGGAAGGAATAGCGAACAGACTCCAGTCTACCTCGTTTATACTAGGTGCAGTTTAAAGTCCGCTATATAGCATTATTTTGGTACAGAGAGTAACTGGAGCTCAAGATCGAACAATGGACCCAGGAGTGATGTAACAAAACTACCTGCTGTCAACAGCTTCATGAGACTTCAAGAGGCCAAATACCACTGAAGCCCTGAATTGAACAAAAAATACAAAAAAGTAAGGATCTGTTCTATCAGAAAGGACTATCAGACTATTAGGGTGCTCTTCCTGAAGGTAGGAACTATATGGCCCCCAAAGAACATGAGGATGACTGGAATAGAAGTTTTAAGCACATTCTCTTCAAATCCACCTGTGTATGTAGTGTAAAATGGTCTATCCAAAGGACTGTCTAAATCTTTTTGTACGTCTCCTAAACCCATATTCTGGCAATATAAACCCCTTCATCATGTGTAATATATATTTTTTTCTATCCATTGTACAATATTCAATTGAGTATGTGATATGAATGCACAATATTTACCCAGTTCCATGGGCAATGTGCATTATTATTATTATTATTATTATTATTATTATTCCTTCATTTTCTACTGTGCACACTTAAATATGCAATATTTCTTACATGTTTAATGCGCCATATTTTCATGTGTTATTATAACTCCTACTTTTGTGTGCAGTCTACACTTGAATTCAAGGCACCTGCCATATAAATATCAATAAAGGCATCTTGACTTGATATGATATAGGCCCATGTATAATTTCTACTCTCTATGTGAAACTCATTCATCTTTTAACCACTTGTCAAGGTTGCTTTGGATGTGGAGCCCATCCTGGAGGAATGGAAAGTCAGGAATACAGCACTCTATCACAGGGCACCATGCACATACGTTCAAACCTTGAGGCAATTTAAAGCAGCCAATCCACCTACTAGCATGGGTTGGTCATAAATACCTCTAGACAGAGCTCAGAAACAAATTGGTGACCAGGAGCTGTGAGGCAGCAGTGTTGCCTCTAGTAACCCATTGCAAAGCACATAAATCTATACGCATTAAAATTAACGCATAAAAAATCATTCAGAAAATAGATCAAGCTGTATGCAAAATAGCTAAAGACGGATGACCAGAGAAACATTTATATTCTAATAGTCTTCCATTGAAGACAATACCAACATCACATGAGGACTCTTGATGAGGATAAATGATATTAATGATGTGCTTGATGGCCTTCACAATCACCAAATCTCATCCCAATCCAACATTTATAGGAGATTTTGGACGTGTAAACAGTTCTTTTAACAGCTCCTTACCATGACGCTAAATTACAGTTTTTCTTTTCATTTGACACACATCTTTATGTCATAAAAAAAACAACATGAAGTTAGAAGAAAGAAATAATTGAGGTTTTTGTCTTGGACACTTTAATGAGAGATAAAATTATTTCTCAGTAGCAGGGTTCATTGACACTTAATATATGTCATTAAATGTGAAATGCACCAATTGCTCATTCTCTTATAGACAAAAGAGCTCACTCTGATGTTCTTAAGAAATATTCTGCATGTGCTGTCTTCTTTTGTAGAGCTCTGCTCTCGAGACTTAATATAGCTGTATTATAATAAGAAGTGAGCTGGGGTCAGAGGGTCACTGCTGGAGCAACACATGGGGTAGTCTGTAGGCGGGGTCTTTTATCAGCTGCATTACCACATCCATCCACGATACACGCGCACATACATACCACACTAGAAGAAAATAAATCAGCATATCTTTTTTTTTTTAAATAAAGTATGTGTGTGTGTGTGTGTGTGTGGCCTTTTAGTCTTGAATCATAAGCAATATGCATCAGAATTATGAAGAGTGCTCAGAAGAATGAATTGAATTGTAGTAAATAAATAACAAAGATCATTTTGGTCAAGTAACCCTGTTTTGCAAAGCTCCCTCTGAAAATAAATATCTTATTACATGATTACCTGAAATTAACATTTTGATCCAATATTCATAATAGAGTTCTTTGACACGTGTTCTGAAATACTAAAGTCTAACCTGCAGAAAGTGAATTAAATGTTGTATACAACCTATGAAAAACAATAATGTTTAGATTATTTATTTAAAATCAGACTGCATTGTGCATCGGGCTAGCTGTATTATGATTCATCCATTTTGATTATGTAGATTTTCCTTCACTTGCACAACAACAAAGGGGAAAAAAAATTCTGTTTGGATCACTAGAAATGTCTTTTGCAATTGCAATTAATTGCTAATAAAATTACAGAGCAGTAACAGGATAGCAGGATCAGTCTGTTGATTTTTGACACAAAATCTATAATGCATGCTGTTTCTACTGCAAATTTTGGATGAAAGGATTATAACCATTTCACTAATGAAACTCTGTCAAATGTGCTTTCGAGATATGACAATCAATTAGACAAATTAATCAGTGAGCTGTACAAAGTTTTTTTTTCCCCTCCCCTCACAGATTTTTCTGCTTTTCTGCTGCTTAGAATCCACTTAAATAATGTAAAAACCCACCATTTTGACAGTATATCAGCTAAGTGAATCCACAGATTTTTATAGCACTATAAAGAGCTCAAAATGCCCCCAATATTCATTGCAATTGACAGAGAAAATTTAATTTTGGAATATAATAAAAATCACCAGCCCAAATGCATTCTGAAGTGTATTGCACGGACGTGTCCATGACCTCTTTTATACGACTGATGCATGGACTTTCGTTGTCAAAGTAAATGCATGGGTCCATGCTGAGTAACTCATTTGTAATATTGGATAGGTCATGAGAGAAGCAATTATTCAAACAGGGCTGAACAAGATAATGAGCTTTCGGAGAGAAAGAACGTTCAAATGTAATTCCCATAAAGCCACATTGGGATAAATGCTGGCTGTAGCAGAGTGGAAAATATTTCATTTCTATTGTGCTTGTGTGAAAGGAGTAATTGCTTTACAGCTGAGGACACGAACAAGGGAGCATGTGCAGTCAACTCCGAGGGCTAGGAATTCCTTTATTTTAGCAAAGAATCATTAATGCACTGCTTTGTTTTGCTCAGTCTGAATTAGTGCAACTTTTACACTAGAAAACTGATTATCAGAAGAGTATGGAGGTAGGGAGAGACAGATGGTTAGCAAAACTTAAAAATAAATTTGTTTCATATGAAAATGCAACATACTAATTAGATCATATCATTAGGTCTGACTCTGATGTAGGTGCTCATTAGAGATTTGGAGTTAGTTCTGCGTATTTGTCTCCCAGGGTGAAGTAGATGCTGCAACAGAACAGCAGACTCGATGGACATCTCTCTGTGACTGGTTCCACTCCTCCACTCCAGCACCCTGAGGCTCTCTGTGCCCTTCCTCAGTATATTTTTAGAGCCAATTTAGCAAAGTCTACCACTCAACTGCTCCCAGTGATGCTGCTTTCTCGAAGCCTGCATTATGGGTAGGATCATTTGCTAAATCGGTGCTCTTTGGCAAACATTTCATAAGCCACACAAATGAATTCTCCTCCGTGTTTGCCTCATAGAAGAGATTTAACAGATTGTGCTACTCATAATGCTAACATGTCTGAACTGAGGACAGAGAAAACCGCCAATATCTGAGCATGTGTGTAAGTGTGTTATGGGTTAAAAGCAAGCCAGAGGTAAGTAAAATCTTACAGTGGTAAGGAAAATCTCCCTGAGACATGAGGAAGAAACCTTGAGTGGACATTTCATTCCTGATTTATTCCCCCTTTGCTGTTATAATAGTAGTATAATAATGGTGTACATATAATGCAAGTAATACAAATATGAAGGTTGGTATGTTGGTCTGAATAACCCATTTGAAGTGTTCAAGGATAAATGATTAACACAACATCCTAGGTCACGTAACTACATTTTTACCAAGCACCAACAAATAGAATTTCTGCCCATTTTGTGTCTAGGTTCAGTGATGGATTTGTCATGTGACACCCTACAGTGGTGGTTAATGGTTCATATGAAATTAGTCTTTCGTAAGTATTTTTTTATTTATTAATTTTTTTTTACCTAGCCTACTAGTGGCAATATTTTCATAGAAACGTTCCAAAAAGAAAAAAAAAAGTTTGTGTTTCAATTTTTTTTTCCCTCTACACAATTGTTTATACTTTTAAAGTAAATTGTAGAATGGTGCCCTTCTAAAATGAAGCTTTTAATTAAGCTTCTAAAATTTGAAGGTGTTATGTTTAACCACTAAAACTGTGTAAGGTTAAATTTTATATCAGTCTTGCAGCAATAAAGTAATTCATTTGTTTATACTGATTGAAATTGTCTGATTAGTCGATTTCAATTCTGCCAGTGGTACAAAACACCAGTGTACTGGTTAAAAGGGTTAATGCCCAGTTAATATTTGATTAACCGTGTGCAATGGAACTGCAAGAGGCACTGATCACCTGTTTGCTGTTTGTGCATCTGGGGCATTAAAAACTGACATCCATTATTTGACAAGTCAAAGCCAAAGCATTTCATATATATATATATAATTTCTATTTTGTATTTCGAGAACATATTTATCTCTGTGCAATAGCCTTGAAGCCTTGTAAAGCACACCTTAAATCACAATTTTAAAGGGTATATAAAAGGTTTTCGATATATCAGACATTAACCCTAACAGGAAAATCACTTAGTGATGATATTCAAAAAATGTCTAGAATGATACAGAAGTACATATGCAAATAGTATATATGCAATTTGATACACAGCTCTAATTTGTATGTAGCCTTATGCTAGTATTACACATGCAAGCATTGTGATTCAGACCGAAAGATGGTTCATTCTCCAAATACATTTACAGTAAAAAGTTATCCTCCACGTTTTCTTGCAACATAAACAAGCTAAACTGCTTTTTGTGTCATGTTTTTCCTCATTGCTTGACTTCATAAATATTTCCTAAGTCTTACACATTGTGTCATCATTGCATATTTCCCCTTGGGATGAGACGTAATTACAGAGGACCTTTAAAGGAGGTTTATTTCAGTAGTGGATGTAATGAGTGCGCTTATGTTCTGATTATGCCCAATAAATGCACTGGAGTGTCTTGGGTGGTGGGGAGGGCGGTATAGAAGTGGTGGGGAGGGGGGTGTAAAAGTGCATGGCGATAAGCCTCATTAAAAGGAAACAGTGCATGCTTCACCGCAAAATCTGTGCCAATGATGATGGGCCCAACTGCCAGACTTTCTAATTACCTGCTGTAACTGGCATCTTGCACAAAAGCAATAGCTCTCCCCAAAACCCTTGTATGCAAATATGACAGCCCTGATCATTAAGCTTTATGTCTCAAAGCCAAATTGTTATTGTAAAAACTGCTGAAGCCAAGGGCAAACATGTAAAACTCTATCACACGTTTCGATATTTTGTTTTATGAGCTTTCCACTGAAATACAACAAATGTTATTGAATGTCACATTTAGCCAAGGGTAATGAGCCAAATAGTGTGGTTTCAAATTAAAATAATTTTTTGACTTCCATTAGGATTGGAGAAGAATTTATTGCTTCCTGATGCCAATATTGCAAAGCTTGCTATGCATTATATTTTCTATTATTTTAGGCATGTAATGCTAGCCATTTCATATGTATGCAATAATAACACTTTCAATAGATAAGACGTGGCAGTTGATCCTGTCTTGGAGCTGTGAAAATCTCTAATCTTTATACCAAATGTGTGTTTTGCTTTTACATTTACTGTAATGTAAACTACCTTTAGAAAGCTAAAGATTTCTCAGCATGTTGGCCAGAATAACAAGCTCAGGCATTTTACCCTGGCTACTCAACACCACAGTAAAACCCTAGTTTATCGCTTGCTCTTGGGCTTTCTTCCTGGAATATTTCTCATTACTGAGAACTGCACTGAAACAGATATGAGGAATTTCACCCAAGAAAATAAAGATGCAAAAATGTCCTCTTGGAGATTTTAAGGCATTAGATATCTCATACATCTAATGCACCTATTCATCTAATGCATGACCAAAAGTCATTAATACAGAGGGGTTCACACATTCTGGTTTCTCTGTAAAAAGACAAGCTGTGTTTTTAGAGAGAGAGAGAGAGAGATGTTATATAGCTATAACTTAAGTGAGAACAGGAACCATCTAAACAGATGAGCTGTCTGTTTTGAACTGTCCATACATATTTAAACATGGTTTAAAAGACCAGAGCATGTTGTTGTTCTTTCGGCTGCTCCATATTCGGGGTCGCCACAGTGGATCATTTGGTCTGCCTGTTTTGATTTGGCACAAGTTTTACACTGGATGCCCTTTCTGATGCAACCTTCCTATTTTATCCGGGCTTGGGACCAGCACTGAGCGTTAACACTTCAATGGCTGAGTTAGCTCCCTGCCTGGGAATCAAACCCAGGCCAAGGCAATGAGAGCACGGGATGCTGCTGCTGGACCACCAGAAGGCCTAAGCAGACCAGATCATGTGATTTAAAAAAGAAATAAAATAAGCACGTGAAAAATTGTCCCTTCCTCCAGCTTTATAATTTATGTAAAAGGATCTGCCACCCAATCCGAGCTGATTCATATTTAGCAAACCGCAGTCTCAACCAGATTTGTGTTTTGTATTATTGACTCTACTAAAGTACGTTTCAGATTTTTGTTTTTGTTGCGTTTGAATACTTTGCTGTATCTGCATCCAGAACGTGTGTCCACCAGTATTACACCTGACACAGAACATCAATGCAGTTCAATGCCATCCAACACATTAAAGCACTTTTTCTCTATTGAAAATGATTTTTTCCCCCTCTATTAATCATCCTCATCTGGTAAATATCAATCATATTGCTGTGGAGAAAAAATAAGCTGGCGGAAATGATCTAACCTGATGTTGTTGACTGTTATCGATTTCTCCAGGTTTGATGGTTTCACGTCTCTACTTTCAAGTTAGAAAGATCTTTTAAAACATTTTTACTGTTAAAGTGCAGGAGGTGTGAGCATTATAGCTACTGGCCTCAGTCCAAGTTACTGCTTGGCTTCTGTACGATAACAATTCCATATTTCATTGTAAACCTGTGTTTTAGTGTATTATAAAAGCCAAGACCAATGAACATATAATAACTATATTTTCAAAAGCTGCTTCAGAAGAATAAACTCTACCTAATGACATATTTTGTAGTAATAATAGTAGCTTTCTGTATTTGACAGGAACACATGGTCTTATAAAATTTCAATTAATAGTATTTACGAAAAAAATATTTACATAAATAAGAGAAACTGGAATTAAAACATTGACCCACTGGCATCTTTTGAGTATATTAAACATTTTTTACAACAACATTTCCTTCAACCTTCCCTACAACTGCCTTACACATGGTTTAAAATAGTACATATTCCAAAAATCCATAATGTTCATTTTTGGTAGTTTTTCGAAGTGCTTCTGCTGAAGCATGAACCATGTTTTATGAAGACCAGTGCTATTTTCCCCAGATTCTTATGGCATGCAATAATATTTACTAAGCCTATATCTGATCTCCACAAAATCCAATAATGTCTACACTGTATGTGTGTGCGTGTGTGTGTGTGTGTGTGTGTGTTGGTGTGTATGCGTGTGTGGGTGGGTACTTGATTGTGCAGGTGAGCTGGAGGTTTGCATTGGTGTGTTCTATTTTGTGATTCTATCCTGAATGTGCTTCCTGCCTTGGAAAATTAAAATTGATGACACTGTACAGGGATCAGAAGACACTCTGTGAAAAGCCTGTTCAGTCTAATCCTGTTCAAGTGGGAGATTTTGCTTGACCTTCCGTCATCTGCTCGCATTAGCCATGTAATCCCATCTCAAATGTATTCTCATTTTGCTGATTTAAGAGTGCCTGCACATTCACCTGGAGGAAATTGCTGAATTTCTTTAAGCAGGAATGAGTCAGAGTCAGTCAGCTGCTCACAGTGGACTATTTGTGGGTAGAATCTTCCGGAATTACGCTTAAGTTTGTCTGGCAGATTGATTAGAAAGTCTACACACACACACACACACACACACTCAGTGTTTGTACATCTATAATATGTGACTTAAATTTTAGTTTGCATACTGTACATACAGTCTCTCTCTCTCTCTGTAATATCCTGCTACATTCTCTACTCTCTGTGTGACATTTGCTTCAGCTTTGCAGCTGGTGTTGTGCATACATGAGTGGGACAACTGGGAACACTGGGGACAATGTAGGAATGTGCTGTGTGATTGTGAATTGAATAACTTTGAATCAATTAGCAATTTTGAGTAATGAATCAAAAAAAAGTGTTTACTTACTTTTAGTTAATTGAGGTTTGCAGCTGAGACACTACCTCTGCTGCTGCTGGGCCTATGAGCAAGGCCTTTAACCCTGTCTGCTCCAGGGGTGCCATATCATGCCTGACCCAAGCTTCCTAACAAGCTGGGCTATGTATGGAGAAACAAATCACTATGCTGTAATGTATATGAAAAAAATAAAAAAATAAAGGCTATTTATTCTGTAGGTACTGTAATAGTTACAGTATACTCAGTACTTTAATAGTTACAATGCATCAAATGCTCTAATAGAAAAGTAATGGTGACAGGGTCACTGACTCTATAAGCTGACCATGCTCTCACAGGGATGATAATGGCCAGAATTCATTAAATAATTTGCACAATTTTTCACTGTGTTAACTACTCTTCTTGCAGGTGAGTACACAGGAAGTGTGTATCCAACATATGTGCAGAATGCTTTATATAGATATATCACTTTGTGCAGGAATCTGGTTTAGTAAGGTTGGAAAATAACAGTAATGAGGAAAAACAGCTGAGCTAAGAGTGAGTATGGAATATGTAGACCTCTTTTCCAGCGTTTAATTCTTAAGAGCCCAAAAATATACACAAAGTCTTATCGAGCTCTTGTCATTTGTTGTACTTGCTGTCATAACCCGGTTACAGAGGGGTCTTTAAAAGCAGCAACAACAACAAAACCCACACAAAAAAGTTTCCAAAGTCATACTCATGTAAAACTTCCATATGTTGATCAGAAAGAGAGCAATGGAACAATGCAAACAAAGTTTCTGGCCAACTTTGCTATAATTTTAACTGATGCAAAGAAGATACATAGCAGAATCTATATGTTGTCTGAAATTTACAGGAAGTAGTTTTCAGACCCAAACAAATTGCCACAAATTTGGAAGCACACAATTTCCTTTTAATGGAACAAAGGAGTCGAAACTTGTGCCAGCATAACAACCCCCTGTGCACAAAGAAAGCTCCAAAAAGCCAAAGTTACAGCGGAAGAACACGAGTGGCCTGCACAGAGCCATAAACTCAACCCCACTGAACACCTCTGGGATGAAATGGAACACTGACTTCACCCTAGGCCCCCTCACCTAACATCAGTACCTGACCTCATTAAAGCTCTTGTGGCTGAATGAACACAAATCCCCACAGCCACACTCACACAAAATCTAGTGGAAAGCCTTCAAAGAAGCATGAAGCTTATTATAACAGTATAACAGACAGGATTAAATCTGGAAAGGGGTGATTAGTTAGTTAATGAATTCAACATCCAATCTTAAATTACTTTGTATATTTGTTTTTGTCCTGTTCAAGCCCATTTTATCTTGCCTTGTAGTTTAGGATCTTATCATCAACTTTTGTTTTTGAAATAAAAAAAAAGCTGCTCCTGGGTCATGATGGAAGATGGAGGCAACATGTTACATCATTTTGCTGCATTCTGTTTTTACCCAAGGTTGCATATTTGTTGAGCAATTACAACAAATCATTGATACACTGATTGATCAGGCCACTTTGATAAACTGAAATCTGACAACAGACGAATGTCAGAATAGTTTGGGGAAGGGTCTTTGTTTGTTGTTGACATGATGCCCAAAAGGCTCAAATAACCGCTGCATATTAATTTACTGTGTAAATCTGCCGGGTCTACTCAAATCTATTGGCAACCATTCCTCATGTTTTGATTCATAATTTAGACACTCCTTTTCATCTTTAGCACTCATCAACACTGTGAAGTAGCTGGAAACATCAAAGATCTGAATACAGCATATCACTTACACAGCCATTCTGACACAACCATTGAAAGTGCTGATCCTTATTTAACTCCTAGATGGCAAACTGTCCTGCAAGGCAGACATTACATTCCCGGTCATTCCCATTTGTAATGCCACTAGTGCTGTGCAGAGGAAGATGCAATCTCTTCTCATGACTGAGTCCCCTAATTTCCCAATTGTGTTAGATCTGTCATGGTTACAAATCCATAATCTCCAAATCTCCTGGTCAGGAAGTGAAATCCTAACCTAATCTCCCCAATGTTGACTATATATATAGACATATATATATATATATATATATATATATATATATATATATATATATATATATATATATATATATATATATATATATATATATATATATATATATATATATATGACATCAATATTGGGGAGTTTAGGTCACTATATATATATATATATATATATATATTACTATCACATCAAAATTTATACAAGCCCCAAATTAAAACAGTAAACTAAGATCCTTGCCTGCCAAGATGTCTTCAGTAAGGTTATGGCACGTGTGTTTCATTTATTTATAGAATTTATGTCTATGCCATCAGCAGGCCACTCCCAGATTATGGATTAATTCGCCGTTCCCTGCAGAGGACCGGGCCATGGACAAATAATGAAAGCTCTCAATCAAGACTGCATTAGACCCTCGACCTCACCAGCTTCAGGATTCTCCATCGTTCTGAAAAATGTCTCAATCATATCATAGTATTTAAGAGTGGGATAAATATAATATGGCTTTTTAGCACCAGACTGTGGATCACTGTGAATATTTGGTGATGCTGTACAGACTTGCCTACGCCCCTCCGTTTTCCAAGTCTTTTAAAAATAATATCTTTAGATTATTGTATACGCCTCTAGGTTAGATGGTGATACAATGGCAATCTTTTAATTTTTAGTGGATTTGAAATATTTGATGGTGGTACAATTGAGACAGGACTTCCTTTATGATCATTTGTCCCACCATAATCCCCCCAAACTTAAAACAAGTATATTGGACATTCAAGACCCAGTATTCTTGAAAATTCCTTAAAATTAATCACATAACCTCACCACATTTACAATGCAGTCTAGGCTTAGCAACATATTTTTTTAGCCTGGGGGACAAAGGCATGTAGAAGTCCATACAGTTATTAGGCTGTTGTCAGGTTTCAGAGAGAAAAGGAAAGCTCATGTCACAGTTTGTGTATAATTCATGGTGTAGAACAGTATGCTTTGTAAGTGTGCGACAGTTAAAAAGAGCAATGTTGATTGTATTGGCAATTTAATTTGCTTCATTGCTAAGCGAAGAATATATTTCTTTTCTCTATTGCCCCAGTAGGTGGTTTTTCAGTTGTACTGCTTGTAATCTGTTTGAATTGTAAACTACAGTGGCTTTAACAAAGGGATCAAGCTGTGGCAAAAGCTATACACTAGCCGAACAGATCAGAGGAAAGCTGGGGTGTAGAATACAAGTGCAGAAGTTCAAACTCTCTGCAAATATGAGCCTTCACACTAAATGTGTGGTGTTCTCTCCACACACACTATGGGAATAAAGTGGAGAGAAATGAGGGGGGAAAATAGATAGACGTACTTTATTAATCCCATGAGGGATTATCTTGAAATTCTTGAAAAAAAACGTTAGTTAACCATCAAGCAAAGTAAATCTGCTTGCAACCACCATCTTCCCTAACAAAAATGTTAGGAGACAACAGCTTTGCTGATTTAACAAGGTTTCTTGGTATCTGCCCAATAATTACATTTACTTATTTATTTCTTCATTTTGCAGACACTTTTATCTAAAGCACAAATGAGGAAAAATCTCAAGCAAAGGACAATATAAGTAGTGCCACCATACAAGATTTTTAAGTAAGTGCTAGAGGAGCAAAGTGCATAGAATAGAGGTGACAGAGCTAGTGTAAATACAGATTTATTTATTTATTTCTGAATCAGTGACAAGCTAGGGGCTAAAGACTTCTTCATGGAAGAAGTCTTTAGCCATTTGCTTAAAGATAATAACGGATTATGCTGACCGAATTAAGGATGGAAGTTTATTATATCGCTGAGGGACAATCAGTTTGAAAATTCTGGAAAGAGACCTTATGCTCCACTGTGTAGGCACTAAAAGGCATCGGTCATTAACCCATTGCAGGTTGTTGGACAGAACATAAACCTCAAGGAGTGTGTTGAAGTAGAGGGGTGCTGTTTCAGACAAGGTCTGGTATGTGAGCAACAAAGTCTTGAATTTGATGCAGGTGGATGGAGGTTCCTTGATGGGGGTCCGTTGGGGCAGGTTGAAAAAGAGGCATGCTGCTGTATTCTCAATCATCTGGAGAGGTTTGTTGGAGCTAACTGGGAAGCATGAGAGAATGTGTTACAGTAGCTCTACTAAAGTCAATAAGAACAAAGAGTTTAAAGGTTTTTTTTATATTGCTTTTAACTTTGGACAGCGCCACAAAGCAGCTTTACAGAAATCCTAATATACATTTGGAATTAGATTCATAATGAGCAAGCCAAAGATGACAATGGCAAAAGAAAAAAATCTCTGAAAAGACATAAAGATGAAACCTTGAAAGGAAGAAGACTCAGAAGGGATCCTCCTTTGGGTGACACCAGATATGCGATCGTGACTCATTACTTTTTCCATAACTGTATACAATAAAGTCAAACAGTTCTGAGTATGCTGATATCTTTAGTACGAGCAATGGGTTCATATTTCATAGCATTTGAGTTTTCATGCATAAATCTATAATATCCAAAGTAAGTTTTCCATGAAATAATAAAGACTTGGGCATAAACTATCTTCAGTAAGTGCAATCCAAGTGAGATCATCATCTTCAAGGTATCCATGTGGTATCATCCACAGCAAAAGTCCTCAATCTCTAGCAGGGAGCAGGAATGACATGTCCCAGACAACACACAAGCACACACACACAGACGCTTGGTAATTCATGAATTATGCTCTCTTATCTTTTTACAAATGTCAACAGAGATGAAATTTTTGACGGAACATACTCTGATGTGACTCATACAGAGATGGTCTAGGTGGGGTTTGGTGATTTTAAGCAAGAAGGAACAACGTTCAAACTGCTTTCCAAATCTAGCTGATGTGTTGCACAAGATGTCGATATATGCACAAGAATTCATTCGCTATATTTTTTACCTTATGTGGACAATTTATGATTCAGGATTCGCCTTGCAAAAACGAAGATTTTTATTACGAAATATTTTTTATTAAAAAGATTTTTATTACAAAATATTATATAAAAATCTTGTAAATAAATATTATATATAATTGAGTTCAAAGTTTGCATTTTTACTTTGAAATAATGAAAGTAAAAAGACATTTTTAAGTGTTACATTTTATGGATTTTCCTTCATTATTATAAATAACAAAACTTGAATAAATAAATAAATAAATAAATACGGTCCACATCCAAATAAATTAAATAAAAATGTCAACTGGTATGTGAATGTTTATGTTAAAAAATAAAATTAAGGCTGTCTCAACTGTTATAATAAATCCATAAGATTGTAGTCTAAATATTATAATAACAGGAATTCAGTCGATTATTTTGAATATTAAATATTTTGGAAAAATAGCCTGGATTATTTAAATATTATATAATCATTAAAAAACAATATTGACAAACAAATGAAAGATTTATTTCTGATACATTTTTAAATCAAAAATCAAAATCTTGAACTTAAACTGTAGAATATAATCTGCATGCAACAAAAATATTTTTAAATAAATAAATAAAGACAAAGCCCTCTTTGTTACTGTGCTGCTTCATGGCACCTTCTTGCCCATGCTGAATGTTTTATTTTTGTTTACTAGCAATGTTTTATTTTTGTTTTATCTAGCAGTTTGAATCCAAAGGATATAAATTGCTAAAATAAAAAGCTACAATAAATAAATGAATAAAAACACTATTTTCTTGGATATTTCTTTATGATTCTTGGATACTTTACCAGCATGAAGATAAATGTTGTTTGAAATCCTGTATAAATTCTGTATATAATACTAAATAGGCGGTAAGCACTGCTCTTCATCATCTCAGCCCAAAAAATATCATTCGCGACTAATTTAAAAATCAGGGGTTGAAAACATATGGTAGCCCACTGACAAATGGACTAGTTTTAGAAATATTGTCCCTAGAACAGTGTAGTTTTTCTACAGCAATAAACAATGACTAGTGATGCAGAATGTATGGTTCCCCAACTTTCCACACACACTAGCATTCACTTCATCCTTATGTTCATACCTGAGATTTTTTTTCCCTGACAGCACCTGTGGAACGGTCCGGTTGCCATGACGAGAGCAATATTTATCATGGGCAAAAGATCAATAATGCTGAGCAAGAGGATAAGGGAGACAGAAGGGGAAAAGGCAGAAAGATTGAGCAAGAGATAAAGAAAGAGGTTAATGCTCATTACACTCTCTCTCTCTCTCTCTCTCTCTCTCTCTCTCGCTCTCTCTCTCTCTCTCTCTCTCTCTTCTGCTTTGGCCAGGTGAGTGACAATTAGTAAACATTCAATATTTAGAGTTAATTCCAAAGACATCACAGCTGGAGAGGGAAGTTAGGATGAAAGAATAGATGAGTGCATCTCTACCTCCTGCTTTTTCACTTATCTCTCACCTCCATCTTTCTTCAAGCACTGTTCAGTGGTGTTAAATGAAAGTTTGCACTGTGTCCTCGTCACCTCACTCAGGCCAGGGTTGTGTGTGTGTGTGTGTATGTGTGTGTGTGTGTGCTTAGTTTTTTATCTGTGTGGTTATGTAACTTATCTCTTGATTTAGTGCTCCTGCCTGTGTACAATTTGTAGCAGGGGCGATACAACAGAGCTGCTGGCTGGATTAATTATTGAAAGATGTCGTGTGTGTGTGTGTGTGTGTGTGTGTGTGTGTAAAAAAAAAAGCTGGCCAATCCAGTAGTGTCATTTTCTCCTTCCTACATATCCTCTGTCTGACTTTCACACACTAAATTATGTATTTCTGTCATGATCAATTATGAAGATGTAATGCATCATGCACTATATATCTTTCTTTTTTTTCATTGCACCCCCCCCCCTTTTTCTACATCTCTTATTCTCACAGTACCTTCTCCCTCACCTTATCTGTCTCATGTGTTCCTCCTTCGCTGATTGATTGTTTCATCAAGCTGTCAGAAGTTGCCCTTTTGGCATGTCGTTCAGTTTCTGATCTCTTTCCCTCCTCTGCCTTTTCTTCTCCTGCAGCTTTTTTCTCCTGCTGATTAGTTTGTATTCAGTCTGGCTGCCTGTGAAATAGGACACGGCCAGTGTGTTGGCCAAGTGTTCTAATGGCCAGACTTAATCAAACAGACAAACAGGAGCAATGGAAGGCAGGCTGTGACCTTTCCAACATGGCATCCTTACCTCAGCTTTTCAGGAAGATAGCGGCCTCTGTTAATAATGCTGTGTATGTGTGTGTGTGTGTGTGATGTCAGTGCCATTTTCTAGCCTCACCTAATGGGCCGTGAGTAACTGTGGTAAGGGGGAACACACACACACACACACCTTTGCAACAGTAGAGTGGTGACTAATGTAGCTTTTTCCATGATTCAGAACTTGTGCTCAACCTCTCTGTGTGCCACTATAGCTAATGGCTGTCCCATGGCATTCATCATGCAAAGATCTGTGAGGTTTTTTGTTTTTGTGTGTGTGTGTGTGTGAGAGAGAGAGAGATGATCCAATGGATTCAGAATTTATCCTGACAGATTGGTCTGGGATCAAGCACTGCCTGAAAGCGATATGACATTAAGAACGAAACAGCTTTTCCGGTTGCACATTTGCAAATCCATCACAATATATTGTGTGTGTGTGTTTGTTTAAAGTTAACTATTGTTGATGTAAATACATGTTTCCTTATTTTACGGGAAAATATCTCGCCTTTCACTTTTTTAGTCATCCACTCAGACGATACCCAAATGTTGTCATGTCTTCCATTGCCAACATGCTTTTAAACTTGACTCCAAAACTCACTTTATTTTATTGTCACCATGACCAAAACACCAGCAACCAAATATATATATATGATTGATGATAAAAGAAGACATGAACAGCATGGAACAGGGAGAAAGGAAACTGCAACTTTACTAAGTTACAATTAAGTAAATAAGAGATATTTCCAGTGTGGGCAGGTTTACACTCAGGATAAATAACTAATCTTTCTGTCACATTGGATGTAAACATTTCATATGAGTATCTATTAGTGCTGTATATGTGTGAAGGAAGCGACTTATAAAGGGTGATGCATTGGGGCAGTGGTAGCTCAAACGGTTAAGGCTTTGGGATATTGATCAGGGTTCAAGGCCCAGCACTGCCAGGCTGCCACTGTTGGGACCTTGAGCAAGGCCCTTAACCCTTACTGCCCCAGGGGTGCTGCATTGTGGCTGACCCTATTGCATTGTGGCTCTGATGTGGGTAGAAAGAATTTAACTTTGCTGTAATGCATGTGTGACAAATAAAGGTATCTATCTATCTATCTATCTATCTATCTATCTATCTATCTATCTATCTATCTATCTATCTATCTATCTATCTATCTATCTATCTATCTATTGATGTTGAAGAAGGCAAATTATAGAGTGAAGTATAATATGTTTTTAAAGACAGAAGTACAGCATCTTCATGGCTTTTTTTTTAAAAAAAATATACATTTATTTCTTTTATAAGGTCTAATTTATTTAACAGTTTGGCTTTTAAGCCAAGAGAAACATAAACCACTTCTTAAAGAAAACTTTCTGCTTCCCTGAACAATACTAATGCCATGACCAGCACCATGTCAGAGGACAAGGAATATGTTTCTCTTTCCATTTTTACCTCTGTTTAATGCTCTGAATTTCTGTACCTCTTGCTTTCACTTCCTTTCTTGTTGTATCTATTCATCACTCTCTCCTGTCTTTAGCGGTGTTTTGTTATTCTCTCTTCACCTCTACTTTCCAATAATCTCTTTTGTATTCCATTACTGGTATTTTTATCTTCTCCTTTCAAAATGTCAATGACAGAACCTTCAGTTCTTCTACAGTATGCATCTTGTCTGAGCATTCTGCATTGTGTTTCTTACAAAGTTTCACAGTGAGAAGTTGAGAGCCACACACGAGCGGATGAAAGGAACCTTGATCAAGGTTTATCAGAGCTATGAAAGTGGATACAGTGAAAAAATAAAAATGGTCACATAAGCATATACACAAGAAAAGTAGCTTCAAATCATATAATTGGAAAAGAGTTAATGCAGGTTTTGTTAGTGGATTATGGTGTTACATTTAACTCTTTTTACCAGAAGCCTAAATAAATAAATAAATAAATAAATAAATAAATAAATAAATAATTTGCCCTTAGTTTTGTTAAGCATTCTATTTCATGTCTTGTTTTAAGAATATTTGTACTTTTTACCAAGTCTAATAAAAAACATGTCACACTGAAAGCCAACAGTGTCCTGACTAATTTTATATCAGACTTGAGGCGATGTAATAATTCTTTTGTTTATACTGATTGAAACTGTCCCATAAGTTTAATTTTACCAGTATACTGGCAGCCCATTCTGCCAGTGGAATGCACTGGCAGTGAACTGGTAAAATTAAATAGCTTAATGACTTGAAAGAAAGTAAGACGAACTAAGCAAATATATAAATAAAGAACAATAAGATTAGCTGTTCATTTAAAATATGTAGTGCTGCCATATTAAAGGAGGTAGAGTTTTGTTCTTTTCAGCTCAGTGAGCTTAGAGTTTTGTGGCTGTCCCTAAATGCAGTGAATGTGCTTTATTCTTTAGACCTAATTGGCAACTTGTATGCTAAATGATCAATATAAATACATGAGTACCAAGGAAGTAATTCTGGCAGGAATGTTGAGTTTGGTTTGGCTTATTTTACTGAAAGTTTCTTGGACTTTAATGGAAAAAAAAACACCAAATTTATAAAAACAATGTCTTAACAAAGTGTAATCTGTTGTTATAAATTACTTATACATGGGAAAAAATGTTTCCATGGTCCTGATTGATGATTTGCACTTTTATTGTCATCTAATTATTATATGTAAATCCTCCATACATTAAACTTTCAGCATACCTTTCAGCATAGGTCAGAGTTTTAGTCAGTTCTTAGTTTAAATAATGCAATGAGAAACTGTGGGAAAAAAAACATCCATATCAACTTCACTATGTCCTTGGGAGTTTGTTAGATGGCCGGAGCAGTCAATTCACCAGAACTGTAAAGTTCAGGAGCAAATCCTGCCTGGAAGGTATTATGATCTGATGAAATTTCCTCTTCAAAGCAGCAAGAACCTGCTGATAGACCGGCTTAATATAACTGCAAGCAGTGATCATTGGGGTCCAAGCACTGTTTCACAGATGGACCCCAATTAGCATTTATTAATGGATTGGCCAAACAATTTTCTTCTTGCAGTATCCTGTCACCAGTGGCTACAGATGATTAATGGACAACATTTTATAATAATCAGTTAATCATGAAGGAGATTAGCGATTTAGTATGAACTCATGCAGTGCATTATCAGCTAGGGACGTGAACTGCTCTCTCCCTGATGTCATGAACTAGAACCTTTCCACAACTCTTCTATCAGGTGAGGGAGGCAATTACCCCTGGCCTCTACATTACTTATGTTTTTTTTTTTTCTCCCTCCTTTTCTATTCTATGCCGTCCATTTTGCATAATGGCTCATACTCCCCCACCACACATACTGATATAATGTACATACAGTTATTCAGTCTCACTCTTTGGATGTGTGAGAGACTATGTAAATGATACAGAGACTGGAGATTACTCTGTCTATTGAATGTGACCCTGGAGCATTCTCTAAGTGTCCTTGCATGCATCAGATTTCCCTGCTTGCATCACCCGCTTTCAGCAGACCCAGCTCAATTCTGAAGAGGTCAAGAACACGGGCTAATGCAGTCAGAACAATGTGTTCATCCGTGCAAAATGCCCAGTCAGTTTTGTAAGGATGAATATTTATAGATTACTCATGATTTGTGTCAATTTTCCACAGATTCACTATTTTATTTGATAAGACAGGTTTTACATAACAGATCAGGACCCAGTTTTTGTGAGATTACTTCAGAGTTTGTTCAATCTAGAGGGTTATGTGTTGTGGGAATGACATTGACATGGTCAAGTGCACAAGTCACACCGGAGTGCTCACAGAGGACAGCCTCCAGTGTACAGTCAGAGCTCTCAAAGCTCAGAGCTCCCAGTCACGCAATGACAACCATCAAAACATTGTATTTCCTAGCAACAACACACTGATTCCATAAACACACTGTTCATATGGGGTAAATCCTCTACTGTCTCATGAGAGATGTCTCTCTTGCAGTCCAGCACATCTGTTGCAAATGACTTTACCAGGATGTCTTCACTGTCCAGTGGTGTATGTCGAATGGTAAATGTCAACGATGTGACTAATTAGCTCAGTTTAAAATTGTTTACAATATGGGCAGTGCTCAGCTGTGCTATTTGTGCAGTTTAATGGGCTGAAGCTGGATGAAAAAAAAAAAAAGCTGGAGTAATTGTTTCAAACATTATAAGTATTTTTTTTATTTTTTTTGGACCAAATCATTCATGTTTGACTGAAAGGATGATGACTGTTAGCGAAGTTAATGATAACGCTCTTGCAAAATTTTTTACACCACCAATTAGGCAACACTTTAGAATAACAGTACATGAATAATCATGCACTAATAGCTGAATTAATACTTACTGAAAGTAACTAATGATGATTTAAGCCATGTACTAATCACAAACTAATGAAAAGCTAACCTTAACTACGGTACGGCACGAGTCTTATGAATTCATGCATGAATAATGGCCAAATTAAGTACGTTAGTGCATGTTTGTTGGTTAATGGATTAATTCACGCAAAAACTAAATCAAACATGCTCTATGAAAATGAATCTGAATTAAGTGTGCATCATTTTAAATTGTTTAATTTGTCAGGTGCAGCTGTGTACACAAGCACCATTGGTTGGTGCTGGATTACTTTCATAATTGACACTGATCCTCCTTATCAAATGTAGAAAGACACACTAATAATAAATATTATAATAACACATTCATGCTTTGTGACATTCTCCAGTCATTTGTCTTCAAATCCCACTGTATAATTAGTACATGCTCTATGTGTCACGGGCCTGGGGCTCTGCTTCTTTGCACACAAGGCTGAAATTGGTGCAGTAAGATTAATTCATTTTGCAGACGTTAAATGAAGTGGTTGCGGATATTAAATAAACTTGATTGTTAAGGTAATGGCTTACTGATCAGAAGGTTCTGAGTTCAAATCCCAGGACTACCAAGCTGCCACTGCTGGGCCCCTGAGCAAGGCCCTTAACCATCAACTGCTCAGTTGTGTAAATGTGATAAGTCGCTCTGGATAATGACATATGCCAAAAATCTTAGATTTGCTGTTTATTTTGACTGCTTTAGTGTATCTGTCAATCAGATCTGAAGGGTTTTAATCGTTATGAATAGTCACCCATTTCTCCCTTGTCGAGTTTTCAGCCAATTTCTGTGACAGCAGACCAATTGGTTGAACACATATTGTGAATAATTTACCCTATCAACCTTATTTATTTATACATGATTAATGCATTCATTTTTCATTCTTTCATCAGCATTACATGGATCTGGGTTTCATCCCAGAAATATTTACAATTAAAAAAAATATATAATGTTGACAAATCTTAAATATATTCCTAATCCATTCTATTTTAATCTGCACTCTCATTGCCGCGGCCTGGGTTCAATTGCCGGGCAGGGAGCTAACCCAGCCAACTCTGTGCTGGTCCCAAGCCCGGATAAAATGGGAGGGTTATGTCAGGAAGGGCATCCGGCATAAAACCTGTGCCGAGTCGAAAAACAAAAAACATGTCGACCAAATGATCCGCTGTGGCAATCCCAAACAGGGAGCGGCTGAAAGAACAACAAAAAAAATGATGACAACATTCTATTTTATTCTATTCACCTTCACAGTATTTAAACATGAATGGTCTTGCATTAAATTATGCTTGTTCTATTGGATGTTGGATTCTGATTCGTTGGAAGGTGATTCAATTTTGACAGGAATTTCAGCTGTAAGGTTATTATTACTGCACTTGTTCTAATAGAAACTTACAAAGGTACATATGTGGCGATTATGACACAAACAGTTTCTTAAAATGTATGGAATTGTTAGTTTGATGTTGGTTTTTGTGAGATGACATGTTCATCACCAGATTGGAGTCTCTAGTGTCAGCACTTTGTACCAGTCAAAGTTAAAACTCTTCCTTTAACACGGTCTTCAGGACAAGAGATATTGAGGTTTCTCAGTAACATTAAAGTCTGCCTTTAAATGTCTTAAGTTCAAAAGTGTTGTGAGGAGAACAACTCCTCTAACATGCTTGAAAAATAATCACACCACCCAGTCGTATCACTCTCTGTCCTGTTTTATGTAATTTATAAAACCCAAGCCAAACATTTAACAAAAATCAGTAAGAAATGAACGTTCCATCATAAAAATCCATTACAGAGCACAACCATGCAAATAAAAAAGCTTAGCAATAATCACATGGTTAGATTCTCCATAATAGCTTGAGCGCTTGTATTCCAGCCATAGGCATAATGAACACGTCAAAGGCTCATTGAACATTTTAGGCAGACAGCTCAGTGAATACTTTCAAGTGACTCACAATTTGCTGCCTGGATAATTGATTTGACAAATAATACTTAAGAGTAAAAAGTAAATGGTGCGTTTCTTTAACCAGTTCTTCTAATGCGTGCGTGTATTCATGGGATATATTTTTTTTTATTATTATTTATTGCAGTCTAATCATCTAATTTATTGTGTTTTTACGTTTATATATAGTATATTTTCTTTGGCACTGTGAGTGTTTATCAAATTTATTTTTTCCGCAATTTGTTATCTTTTTTTTTTTTATTTAATTGCTTGTTCTTTCTCTGTCAGTGCTTTTGTCACATCTCCAATTTTCTTATTCAAAAACCCATTTCCCTTGTTATTCCGTGTCTTTGTCCTCAAAACCTGTTACTTTTAAGTCATATTTTCCTTTGCTTTCTCTCCCAGATGTCACTTGTTAAAGACACACCTCGCAAATTAAAAGCTTTGATACTATGTCATTTCTCGTCTACACAGGTACATGCTTTCATGGTGTGATCTCTCACTGCCTAATACCACCTTCTGCAAATTCTTTGAGCTTATTTCTCTGTACATGTGTCATACGATGACCTCTTTAATTCTTCTTCTTCTTCTTCTTTCAGCTTTTCCCTTCAGGGGTTGCCACAGCGAATCATCTCTCTCCACCTATCCCTATCTTCTGTATCCTGAACACTTGCACCCACTAGCTTCATATCCTCATTTATTACATCCATATAGCTCCTCTTTGGACTTCCTCTTTGCCTCCTACCTGGCAGCTCCATGTCCAACATTCTCCTACCAATATAACGATGACCTCTTTAATTATTAGGCTTATATCCATCCTTAACACAATTTCAGGAAGATAAATATATGTACTCAGATGTTTTAGACGTCTTCCTGAACTTTCACGAAAGGACCTGTTATTTGTAATGGAAATTTGTTTTCCCTTTGTACAAAACAGGCACAAAAAAAAGTCACTTTGTCATTAGGGCAAATTGGTGAGATCAACATAGCGGGGGTGGAGAGTAATAAGCTTTCTAAAAATGCCGAATTATTCTGTTGATCATCTATCTAAACAGCTGCTAAAAAGCACCCTGCCAGCATGCTAATTTGATTTAGCAATCTGGTCATTAACTTCAAGTAGTCATGTCAAGGCTCAAAACAATACCAATACCAGGTAAATAGAGTTGTTTTTGGTTCCATAATGATTCCATCATCTCTCATCTATGAATTTAATACATTTTTCTTCTTTTTTTTTGTTGCACTCTATAGCACACAAAGGGTTTGTAAAAAACAACAACAACCTTCAAGTCATTTAATATAGATGTTCCCAAACTAGTGGCTGTTTGATTTACAAACAGGCTCATGAGAGATATTCACAGTCTCCTCTTTTGCTTCTTTCACTTATTTTACAAATTAATTTTAGAAATGTTGAAGAGGGATTTTGTATGCTAATATATTGAAACATTACTATGAGTCACGTTTAAATCAATAGAGTGCATGTTATTTTAATCGTTTCAGATCATGAGGTCAGCAAATTGAACTGCACAAAGATTTCTATTAAATTTATGAGCATTGTATTTCAAATTGCATACTGTACTATTGTAGAATGCTACTGAGTACTAACGCTAACCAAAACAAAACCCGAAAACAAAACAAATCCGAAAACTGGAAAAGGTAGGTTTAGTTGGCGAATGGAATTCTTACCGCTGATTGGACGAGACATCTGTCACTCACTGTATTTAGCATCATTGATCACAAGATCACTAAACATTTTTTTGCAAACCTGGTGTATAGGCATGTTTTGTCTTTGACATTCAAATCTTTCAGGTTGTACATATGTTATATAGGTGAGTGTGTGAACAATGCCTTTTGTGTTAGCGGTTCTTCTGTATACACACACAAAATCATACAAGAACTATAAACCTGCTCAGCTTCACATCAGAACGAATAACAGCGCAGTTACAGCTTTAGTCATGGGGTACATACTTTTTTACCTCTAATGTAATGAGACACCATCCTGGGAATTTTAGAGAGTTTGTTCTAAAACAATGATGGCATAATGACATAAATGGCAGGGGGGCATAGTCGAGTACTGTCTGTGAAGTGGGAGGAGTGTTTGAGGAGTATAATGAGTGCTTGTCTTCACCTGTGTGTGATTTACAGCAGCCTATTTAGGTGCTCTCTCTTGTTCAGTAATCCACCATATGCCAGTGAGACAGACCCCCTTAACTGAACTCGGTCCAAACAAATGAAAGAAGTTTTTTATTTGGTTTTGCTTTATTTCATGTTAAAGTAACAGCTCTGAAATGATTACATAAAGAAAAAATTAAGCTCGCTGACAACTGTGCTTTCTTCAACCCCTGCATACCGTGCCCTCATTCCCAGCCCATCTGCTAGGCAGCTCACTCTGCTAAATTCAACAATGCAAAAGTTGTCCCAGGGTTAATTGAGTTCACCCTATACACAACTAGCGACATTTTTTTTTTTTTTTAAGAACAAGCACAAGCATGCATTAAGAGCAAAGTTGTCTCTGTTTGAAAATATTGACACATATATACAGCCAAAAAATGGCCTGAAGTAAGTAAAGAAAGCTGCTTAATAGCAAATATTGACTATCTGTGCTGACACACTGCCTGAGTTATGCTGCTGATTTTGTTAAAAAAAAGAGCCATGTGTTTGGAAAACTGTTATGAAGTGTGAGGTCATGTTGGCTTGAGTATTTAGGATTCTTTTACAAGGTGAAACTATAGAAATGCAAAATATCTGAGCACATAACAGCTGTGACACTGGATGTGATTCTGAAAGGAAAGACTCCCTTTATACACAGACTCTTCTTCGACATAAGATTTGTTTAATATATGAAATCTATTTTTTTTTTACCTATAAGACCACAAACACACACTGCTGCACTAATACTTCCTATTTCTGATTCCTACTTATAATAACTGTGTCATGTCTAATTTCCTATGAACATATTGTGCAGAAAAGTTCATTCTTAGCTACACTATATTGCCAAAAGTATTCGCTCACCCATCCAAATAATCAGAATCAGGTGTTCCAATCACTTCCATGGCCACAGGTGTATAAAATCAAGCACCTAGGCATGCAGACTGTTTTTACAAACATTTGTGAAAGAATGGGTCGCTCTCAGGAGCTCAGTGAATTCCAGTGTGGAACTGTGATAGGATGCCACCTGTGCAACAAATCCAGTCGTGAAATTTCCTCGCTCCTAAATATTCCACAGTCAACTGTCAGCTGTATTATAAGAACGTGGAAGTGTTTGGGAACGACAGCAACTCAGCCACGAAGTGGTAGGCCACATAAACTGACGGAGCGGGGTCAGCGGATGCTGAGGCGCATAGTGCAAAGAGGTCGCCAACTTTCTGCAGAGTCAATCGCTACAGACCTCCAAACTTCATGTGGCTTTCAGATTAGCTCAAGAACAGTGCGCAGAGAGCTTCATGGAATGGGTTTCCATGGCCGAGCAGCTGCATCCAAGCCATACATCACCAAGTGCAATGCAAAGCGTCGGATGCAGTGGTGTAAAGCACGCCGCCACTGGACTCTAGTGCAGTGGAGACGCGTTCTCTGGAGTGACGAATCGCGCTTCTCCATCTGGCAATCTGATGGACGAGTCTGGGTTTGGAGGTTGCCAGGAGAACGGTACTTGTCTGACTGCATTGTGCCAAGTGTAAAGTTTGGTGGAGGGGGGATTATGGTGTGGGGTTGTTTTTCAGGAGCTGGACTTGGCCCCTTAGTTCCAGTGAAAGGAACTCTGAATGCTTCAGCATACCAAGACATTTTGGACCATTCCATGCTCCCAACTTTGTGGGAACAGTTTGGAGCTGGCCCCTTCCTCTTCCAACATGACTGTGCACCAGTGCACAAAGCAAGGTCCATAAAGACATGGATGACAGAGTCTGGTGTGGATGAACTTGACTGGCCTGCACAGAGTCCTGACCTCAACCCGATAGAACACCTTTGGGATGAATTAGAGCGGAGACTGAGAGCCAGGCCTTCTCGTCCAACATCAGTGTGTGACCTCACAAATGCGCTTCTGGAAGAATGGTCAAAAATTCCCATAAACACACTCCTAAACCTTGTGGACAGCCTTCCCAGAAGAGTTGAAGCTGTTATAGCTGCAAAGGGTGGACCGACATCATATTGAACCCTATGTATTAGGAATGGGATGTCACTTAAGTTCATATGCGAGTCAAGGCAGGTGAGCGAATACTTTTGGCAATATAGTGTATGATTATAACTTTTTCTTTCTTTGATATGGACTTCTGGGTCTAATTTGTACTTTAATAGGGGGTATGAGGGTTTAGTGGTTAGCATGTTTTCCTTGCACCGGTTTGCTTCCTGCCTCTGCCATGTGTGTGTGGAGATTGCATGCTTTCCCTGTGGTTTTCTCTGGGTACTCCAGTTTCATCTCCCAGTTCAAAGACATGCTTTGGCTGATTGGCTATCTCTAAATTGTGTCTAGTGTGTGAATGAATGGGTTAACACCCCAGCCAGAGTGCCTTGTTCCTAGGGTCCCCTGGGACCAAGTTCCCAGTGACCCTGTGTAGGATAAGCAGAACACTAAATACACTGGAATAGGAGAATGAGTGTGCATGATGCATTTACTTCTAATTTCTCCTCTAAAATACATACACATCCTGCTGTGTTTCATTCACACTATCCTTCACTGCAAATGACAAGGAGTAAAAAATTGCTTAAATGAAGATGAATCTAGGTGTTTCACAGTGTGTAATTACATGACATGAATGCCAGCAGACTGTGCAACTTTAGTTTAGTTTTAGGAATAACCGCTGCATTCTGTTTTTTTTCTTCAAACATTGATTTTGCTTTTTGCACTGCTCCTTTTGTACTTTGTTTTAATTTTTTTGGGCAATACTAATAAAATATTGGGGGCAGTACAGCACCATGTGACACTCTGCAACTGACTAAACAGTATAAATAATATTGTCTTAATATTGTCTGCAGTTAGTGAGTACTAACTAACCATGATAGTGTTAGTATTCAATAGCTAAAACTATAGCTTTACTAGAGCTATATTTTGGATCTTAGACAACAGTTGTGTGGTGTTCGGGTCAAACTGACCTGTTTTATATTTGAGTAAAAGTATTTTGCTTTTGTATTTCATATCCAGTGGCCACAATAATCTTTGGTTTCCAGTACGTCTATTGTTTATATATCACCTGTGTTTGATAAATCATTTCCAAATAAAACATTAATTAAAACATTGTTCCATTTCAATTTTTTTCTATATTCAAGATACCAAGGTCTTCTAGTCTATATTTTGTTTTTACTCAAATTATAATTTGATTGCAAAAATGAACGATTGTTAAATGTGATCTTTTTATTGCATATCACAATTATATCACAAATGTTATCTGTATTGTTTAGGATTAAGATAAAGACAAAATGTGTAAAGGACTTTTGTTCTCTATGTAGTGCTTTGAAAACCTCAGTTTGGTGGACCCAAGGGTCCAAAGAGTGAACGTAACACAAAAGTTAAGATAGACAGAGATTGTCAATTTACTGGCTGATATTTTACAGAAACCTGATAGAAAGGCATCTTTTGGCTCTGTTGGATGTTGCTTTAATCCCACAGATATTGTATACAGAAAAATATAGGTTTGTGAAAAAGATGAGTATGTGAAAAAGATGAAGACTCACTGAACCCCTGAATGGATCAAGAATCAACTGCAGGAACACAATGACTTAAAGATACACCTAGTATTTTATATGTACCCAAACCCATCTACCTGGGTCTTGTGTTCTCTCTCTCAAACCCATCTCTATCAGTCTTGTGTTCTCTCTCTCTCTCTCTCTCTCTCTCTCTCTCTCTCTCGGTCTCTCCAAATACACTGTATATAAACCTAGTTTTAGAATACTGTGTGAGAAAACATGATATGGTACCTCCATACACATAATATCTCTGGCTGTAATTTCAACTCAGCACTCATCATAGCACGTTTTCCTGACACCAAGAAGTCCTTATCTTTGCACAGGATAATTAGCAGTCTGTTGCCTGTTATAGCCGGGGTCTAGAAAAGTGCAGTTTAAAGGCAGTTGAATGAACATGTCTGAGCTGTGGGTCCTCATTAGCATCAGCCTCTCTCTTAGTTAACGCCATGTGTTCTTTTGTGTTTTGGACATTTGGACAGCTGTGAAGTGGGAATCTTTAGTTGTGCTAATCAAAAGAAGGTTATGTAAGTTGTGAGCATGTGCGGGAAAGATGAAGGAGAGCAGGTAAGTGAGCATTTACTTTTTTGAATATATTCAGTAGAATAGGGAGTTTGAGATTTAATGAAGATGAATTACGTACAACTGTGAGTGTTGGGTTTGAAGTAATCTACTACATTTCCCTGCCTTATGTTTAAGTTTTTTTCTTACTATTAGTTAATTCTGCCTGCTACAGTGAGAGGATGTTGGGTGATTACGATGTGTGTAGCTGTCACATGAGCCTTTGTACAGGTCCAGGAAGCCAATTAGCCATTGCTGATAATTCACGTCCCGGCTGGATGCACACATCAGGTGGTGTGAATGAGGACAAGCTGTGACTTGGCACCCTATCACGTCTTCTCCAAGACTGAATGGACAGATCACAGTGAGAATTTCTCCTTTCCCCTCACTTCTTCCTCTCAACGTGTCACTGGCTTCAGTGATCAGTGGCAGGTTAAAGGAATATTTAGATTGCTCCACAATCAGCAGAATCTAGGCTCTGCGCCTGTGATCTGTGCTGTGAAAGTCTTTAATGAATACATCTCTGTCCCATGATTCCCCTGCTCCATGCTGTTTCTGGGTCTTTTTGTGGTTGATGAATCCCTTTGGAGTAGCTGAGGCTACAGCAGCAGAGCAGCTCATCTCCCACTGTGATTGATACATCAGTTTAAATAGGAACCTGTGTTCTCCAAGTCACTTTAATCTCTTGCAGAAACATTTGCATGTCACTGCGTTAAATAGCAAGGCTGTTTGTCAAAGTTTTGGCAAGGATGAAACTTGGTTGTTTGGTGTATTTCCACTGGCCTTATTCAGCCTTTGCTGGCTTTAAGGAGAGAAACACATGACATTATCAACTATTACTCATTTTGCAAAACTAGTGAAAAGTCTTATTAAGAGAAAATTATTTGCATTTTTTTTGTTTAATTACAACTGCAAAAGGTCATTTATGGCATTTGGCAGAGACACTTCTTCTCATTTGTACAATACTACACTGGGAGTTAAGTGCCTTGCTTATTGGCCCAGCAGTGGTAGCGGGATCTGAACTCACAATTTTTGATTGGTAATCCAACACCTTAGCCACAGAGCTACCACTGAATGACCGGTTTAACAACTTAAAAATGGCTTAAAAATGTCTAAAAAGATGTTTGCAAGATTTATACACAATTACAGTATTACATTACACCACTGGCTGTGTGTTTTGAAGGTGTGTATTCAAAAAGAATTATTCTCTTTTTTCAGAGTATGAAGGGAGCCACAGCTCAGGCAGGCAGTGAACAGATTATTAGGCATGCTTTTATTCCATTGTGTTTTTTAAAGGTTGTAGGTTATCAGAGTCTACATCTAATTGGGTGTACTTGATATTTTTAAACTTATCATTTCCTTAAACCTCAAAGTTAGCCATCTATTGGTATACTTTAGAGATTAAATTGGATTCAGTGGCTATCGGTTGATTGTCTAACAGGATTTGTTGAAAGTACATATCACACTCAAAACCCATAACATAATATTTTCTTTCCATGCCATTGAACATGCTTCTCCTCTATGCAACTCAAATGAACACTCAAAAATTCATGACAGTTTTGCTCAACACTCTAGCATGGGTACTTTGTTTGCCAGGTCCATGAAACTCAGAAATAGCTGTGTTCCTCTCACACACTGCTAACCAAAGGGGAAAGATCATCTTTCCACTGGGATTGTCAAAATGTACGAGATTTGCTTATAATAAGCACTTTGGCTCGAAGTGACATGAGCAGGTGGTTCATAGTTCACGCAGCAAACGCAGCACAAATTTGCCCTCAACCCCAGTGGAGTCAGAGATGCCCATACACAGGATGGAGAGGAGTCTGCTTAAGCATGTTTGTATTTGCTGATAGATTTTTTTTTTCTTGTGTGGAGTCGATGGAGACTGCTTATCTCACCAAAACCATGCTGTTGAATATATATTGCTGTTGAATACATTTCAAGTGTGTCATATTCTCACCTGCCAATAGTCAAAAGCACATATTTATTCTGTATGGTCCGATTATGTGAGTGGTTTGTCTCAAACCAGTCCTCAGGGCAAAAACCTCCCAGACAATCCATATATCTGCCCTGTACTGGGGGAGCTGGGATACAGCGCTGGATGATGTAGTCCTTATTTGATAAACGTCTCTTCATTGTAAATGAACATGGATACAAACCAACTAGTGGCATAGCCAGGAATAAATTTCAGAGGTAGGGCCTGTGTGATAAATGTGGCAACCCATGCATTTTGTGTGGTTGAAATACAGAATTTATTTAATTATTTAAAGCACCATCCATGATGATTAATCTTGCTGTTTTAATAATGTTAATATGTAGAGGAAATAAAGTGTTGTTCTTTCGACTGCTTTATGTTCGGGGTCGCTGCAGTGGATCATTTTTTTTCAGCTTTCAGGTTCAGGTTTTTTCCTTAGGTCTTCAGCGGTTGGGTTAGCTCGATGCATGGGAATTGAACTTGGGCCGCGAGAGCAGATGAGAGCATGGGATCCCGCCTCTGGACCACCAGGAGGCGTAGAGGAAATAAAGTACCTTCATGAAAATTATTCAAATAAAATACTAGCAATGGCAGAAAATGACATTTTACTTTAATAAACAGATCTAACCTTTATTTCTCAACCTATAATTAGACCTCTAGTAATTTTGCAAGACAGTGTAGGTAACTATCTAGTGGCTGTCCAATAGAAACAGGAAACATGGGTGATCCTGATGACCTAATCCTGTTGCTCACCATAGCAACTGCTAGCACATAAAATGTGATTAAACAAACGAAGGGACGCGTTATTTGGACAGCTGGTGTGGTTAAATATGAAGAAATCATGTCTTTGTTTGACCTTTTATGAATGTCATAACACAATCAGTGCTTAAAACAATGTTATTTGATAGCTATATTGCATAATCTGCTACACTGCACGTGTTCTTTTCATACCCTCCCTCACCTAGCGACACGCCTGAATCACTGTAAATCTTTAAAAATCTATTGTATGTATAACTGTATAAAACGTAGCACTATTTCTCCATTTCTTTGCTACTCATATTAGTCCAAATGTATAGTGTTTTATGCCCACACTACAAGGATAATGAATTCATGAACCAATGCAGTCACTCTCACACACACACACACACTCACACATATACACACACTTCTGGCCGTGGGTTAGATGTAATGAAGAATTACGCTCATTGCAGCTTCTGAAGACTCGATTAGGACTCAGATCTCTGCCTTTAATGAAACTATTCATCAGAGGCACTCAGCTGAACACACCTCAAGCCTGAGTATGTGTGTGTGGCTGTTTGCTGGCCCTGCCAACGAATATTACAACAGAGCAGCGAGCATTGTAAAGGGGTCATCGATCGACGACAGACAGCTTAACAGCTTGCAAATGCTTGGGTGCTTCTTAAAGGGCCGAGCGGGAGGCACACATGCGTCATTGGCCTTTGTCTCCAGGGAACATTTAGGATACTGCCTAATACTCGAACTTTTGAAATTGCTGTGTGTAATATATAGATCTGTAAGCATGTGGCATGCGCATGGTCAGGGAAATTTTGTGCCACATTGTGTTCTGCACAAACGGGCGTTCCTTTTACTTTTCTTACTGCCTTGCTGTCTTACTCAGTGTCATCTTCACACTTGCAGTGCTTTTCCATTTTAACTCATTTTTTACTTGTCTCTGCACCTCCATTTTCAGTCCAATCCACTCCATAACCGGTGTCTTCCCACATTCCTGTGTGTGTGTGTGTGTAGCTAGGTGTTTTTCCTATGAGACTGCAGAGGCTGATTTAGTGTTTGATGAGGAGTATGCCCTGTAGGTGCACTACTGACGTGCTTTTTAACAAGTCGCTGAACTGTGCATGTGTGTGTGTGACAAAGGAAACTCGGTAATGAACTGTGGAGTCAGAGATTCTACTGGTGGTACTGAATCAAGAAGGAGAGACTGTTCGCTCTCTAGCTAACTGTGACAGCATTGAAAATAACTGATGACTGCTCTCATATGCAGAATCATGCAGCATACTTTAATAACAGTAAGAAACAAAGGGCAAAACATCAGATAAGGACTGAGAGAAATAACAGGAGATGGAAAACACAGACCACAAAAAACAACGTCTAGAGGAAAGACAGCAAGATGCAGGGACCTTGTCCTTATCAAAAAGAGAAGCTGCATTATTAATGGCCATTACTGCAGAGAGAATGGCAGACTGCAGGGGCAGGGAGGCTACGTTGTACAGGCTCGTCAGGCACAAGGGCATAATTGGATGAATTTCCCAGCAGGCACTGATCACACTGACAAGAATAGGACCCATGAGTACATACGGACACATGGGCACTGAAGAGAGATGTGTTATACAAGGTTTGCTAAAATAGACATTCACATTAGGGGTAGTTTTAGCAAAGGGCTTTCCAACTCTGTTCAGTTCCAGATTTAATGCAGTTTTTTAGGCCCTGAAAAAAAACTTTTGAAGCAATATTTATTGTCTGGCAAGGAAAACTAGCTGCTAGCTGCCGAATCAAGTATAGAATTATAGGGTTTATACTTTAAAATATGGACCAGTTGGATTTGCATGTGCAAGAACAGTATAAGACACATTCTAGCTATCCTTCTGTAAAGCTGCTTTGAGACAATGTCTATTGTTAAAAGAGCCATACAAATCAATTGAATTGAATTTTCTTATACTGGCACGACTGATCTGAACGTATATAATCTGATTGCATATTCCAGAAAAGTATTGGTTACAGTATATGAACCCTGTCCATTGCAATTGGATTCAAATATTTGTTTACATGTGCATTACATATATTGCAAACAAAACTTCAAGCAAGCAAAGGAATTTTTGAATCTGAAGGAAGTTGAATCTGATTCCAATTGAGCTATCAATCCGTGAAGTGAACAGATCACTAACAATTTATAGAATACTTATGGAAGACTTTGTATATTGGCTCATCTTGCCAGGCATATCGCCCAGTGTTATGGTTACTTCTGTTCATTTTTAAAAACTTATCTTGATGCTGACAACTTGGTTCCCTTCGTAGCCATGTATTCCAATGTCAACATGTTTTACAAAAAATATGATTATGCCTCTGAAATGAAACATTTCTATTCATCCAAACAAGATTTTCTTCAGTTTCATATGACTAAAATCATATAAACACCAATCTCAGCCAAACCCTAAGCCTTCTACAATTATACACAGGTTCAATCATGCAAATCATTACAAAGCTATGCTGTTTGAATTATGTGAAGTAGGTGCATTTGTAATTTACACTTTTATCTTTCCCTCGCTGTCACAGTGTCAGAGACAAGCAGACTGGGACGCAAATATGGGGCAGTGACAGAGAAAAGAGCAAGATCAAACACTGGTATATGGGTCAGGCGATTTTACAAACAAGCTGATGAACGTTAAAAACAGACAGCACAGGAAAACTGTGAAACTGATGAATGCATGCACACAACTGTAAGATGAAACAGATGTGTGATGGAGACAAAAAGTGCTCAATTAAATGTTTATGCTTGTTTAACAGGTATTCTTAATTAAAAGGGAATTTTGAATAGGAAAAGTTGCTTGCGATCAGTCATGTGATTTGGATTGTAGTTCTCTGGATAGCTAGGGGATCATGGGAAATCTAGTTTGCAGTTTCTTAGGAGACAGGTCCAGGCAGGCATGATGCAAAAACCAACTTTACAGGCATTTTATACAGTATACCTTTTCAATTTTTGGTTTGTTCCTGTGGGTGGTGTATTAAGTTTAGCTTTTTTGCTTAAGAATCATGGAAATGTGAGAGAGTAAGAGGACTATAGCATCTCTAAGATGAAGCCTTCATCAGGATGGACCAGATTATTGCATAATTATTTCAATAAATGGAACAGTGAAGAGAATACTTATGGAGACAAAAAAAGAGAAAGATCAGTTCTGAATTAGTTTTAAAGATAATCAAGCCACGTCCATAAAAACAAGTGGTTTGGAAATGTAAGGTTTATACTTAGTCATAGATAGATCTTTAAACAAGATGATGACCTTAAACATAAAAGGGAATGTGAAATAATGTGTTTAATATCTTCTAAAATGAGTGTGGCCAACCTTGTTAGACATTACAGAAAGAGACTCAGTGCTTATAAATTTAACAGCAACACCCGTATACCTGCTCATTCACGAAATTAGCCAATTAGCCAATAATGTGTGTAAATACACGCCTTTAGTTAATCTTCATATCAAATGTTACAGCTGAGGAAAAAATATGATCACAGTAACTTTGACCATGGCATTGGTTTTGGTCCATGGGTGGAAACTGGTGATCTCCTGGGATTTAAATGTGAAGCAATCTCTAGAGTTTTCAAAGAATGTTGAAAACAAATGCTGAAATGAAACTTGTTCATGAAATGTCAGAGGAGAATGGCCAGATTGTTTCGAGAAACTTCTCATACATTGCATCAATAAGCAGGGGTCCAGGGGTGTGTTCAATTAAGGTGAGTGTGTGCATGTTAAAATAAATATCAACTGTAGAGCTGGCAATATGATTACCACTGCTTTGCTAAAATGGCTGCACATCTTTGGAAAACATTTTTTTTGTTTAGGAACTAAAAGCAAAAATAGCTCTTTTATTGAAAAAATAAATTAATAAAATTGCATGTGTTATTTGTGTATATTGTCACTTTCAGTAACACATCCGAGGAACACAGTCCTTACTCACTCAGCTGGCTTTATCTCACCTTTTCTATTTTCTGTCACATTAGGCCATTTTTAACTATGCGAGTGATATTTCCAAATAAACCCATAAAGGTGTTATTCCATGAGGCTTCTCCACACATTGCTCCTTATCTCACACTTCTATATAGCTCTTTCTTGGATTTTTCCCAATTCAGTCACAAACACATGCTACAGTTCTGGTTAGTTGGGTCACATTTTACTCGTGATCACTCGTGTCTCTGCGGACCTCCATGGCTTCCTCAGGCAGCCTGTGAAATGATATGTTTACTCTTTTCAAATGTGTCAAATCACACGCAGAGGCCAACACAGTACACAGTACACAAGAGATTAATGATTAATGTTTGTCTACATAATCATGTAAAAAAAAAAAAAAAAAAAAATTAAAAAATTATAATATAAATATATATATATTTATATATATATATATATATATATATATATATATATATATATATATATATATATATATATTATAAATTATATATGTATGTATGTATGTGTATATACACTATATTGCCAAAAGTATTCGCTCACCTGCCTTGACTCGCATATGAACTTAAGTGACATCCCATTCCTAATCCATCGGGTTCAATATGATGTCGGTCCACCCTTTGCAGCTATAACAGCTTCAACTCTTCTGGGAAGGCTGTCCACAAGGTTTAGGAGTGTGTTTATGGGAATTTTTGACCATTCTTCCAGAAGCGCATTTGTGAGGTCACACACTGATGTTGGACGAGAAGGCCTGGCTCTCAGTCTCCGCTCTAATTCATCCCAAAGGTGTTCTATCGGGTTGAGGTCAGGACTCTGTGCAGGCCAGTCAAGTTCCTCCACACCAGACTCTGTCATCCATGTCTTTATGGACCTTGCTTTGTGCACTGGTGCACAGTCATGTTGGAAGAGGAAGGGGCCAGCTCCAAACTGTTCCCACAAAGTTGGGAGCATGGAATGGTCCAAAATGTCTTGGTATGCTGAAGCATTCAGAGTTCCTTTCACTGGAACTAAGGGGCCAAGCCCAGCTCCTGAAAAACAACCCCACACCATAATCCCCCCTCCACCAAACTTTACACTTGGCACAATGCAGTCAGACAAGTACCGTTCTCCTGGCAACCTCCAAACCCAGACTCATCCATCAGATTGCCAGATGGAGAAGCGCGATTCATCACTCCAGAGAACGCGTCTCCACTGCTCTAGAGTCCAGTGGCGGCATGCTTTACACCACTGCATCCGACGCTTTGCATTGCACTTGGTGATGTATGGCTTGGATGCAGCTGCTCGGCCATGGAAACCCATTCCATGAAGATCTCTGCGCACTGTTCTTGAGCTAATCTGAAGGCCACATGAAGGAGGTCTGTAGCGATTGACTCTGCAGAAAGTTGGCCACCTCTTCGCAATATGCGCCTCAGCATCCGCTGACCCCGCTCCGTCAGTTTACGTGGCCTACCACTTCGTGGCTGAGTTGCTGTCGTTCCCAAACACTTCCACGTTCTCATAATACAGCTGACAGTTGACTGTGGAATATTTAGGAGTGAGGAAATTTCACGACTGGATTTGTTGCACAGGTGGCATCCTATCACAGTTCCACGCTGGAATTCACTGAGCTCCTGAGAGCGACCCATTCTTTCACAAATGTTTGTAAAAACAGTCTGCATGCCTAGGTGCTTGATTTTATACACCTGTGGCCATGGAAGTGATTGGAACACCTGATTCTGATTATTTGGATGGGTGAGCGAATACTTTTGGCAATATAGTGTATATATATGTATGTATGTATGTATATATATTTATATATTTTACATCTTGTAAATGGGTGAATCAAATGGCCTCAAATGGTAGCATTCCTTCATTTTATTTTCACAGTTAAAAACATTCACTCATGTAGCACCTTCACTTATATTATATATTATATATATATTATATATTATAAATTATATTATTATATTATGGATGAAAACTTTCATTGTTAACATTAAGCTTTTTGAAACATTATCTATATTTTCAGTTTAATTTCTCAGTACTTTTCCCACCCTTGTCAGCCAAAAAATTGGACACAACTGCATCGACTAAGAAACTATGCTATGCTTATAACGAAAGAAAGAAACAAACAAAAAAACCTACTTATTTAGGGAAGTACATGTAATTAAAACATGTTTAAAGTAGAAAATACAAAAATACACCTTGATTCAGAACTAGACATTAACGTCACTGTTTATATTTCTTATAAATTCAGTTTAACCCGACAGAAAGTAAGGTAGATTAAATACAATGTGTTCAGAATTTTGACTGAATTTGGGTGTGCTGTGCTTTTAAATGTAACTAATCATTTTTAACTTGTGTATTTTTAATGGGCTCAGCAGACAATGCTACTCCACACCAGCAGAGGTCCACATGACCTTAACACATCTAGTTTATCTGAGCTTAATCATGTACTCATTTAAGTGTGTTAAATGTGTTATTTGTGTATATTGTCACTTTCAGTAACACATCCGAGGAACGCAGTCCTTACTCACTCAGCTTGCTTTATCTCACCTTTTCTATTTTCTGTCACATTAGGCCATTTTTAACTATGCGAGTGATATTTCCAAATAAACCCATAAAGGTGTTATTCCATGAGGCTTCTCCACCCATTGCTCCTTATCTCACACTTCTATATAGCTCTTTCTTGGATTTTTCCCAATTCAGTCACAAACACATGCTACAGTTCTGGTTAGCTGGGTCACATTTTACTCGTGATCACTCGTGTCTCTGCGGACCTCCATGGCTTCCTCAGGCAGCCTGTGAAATGATATGTTTACTCTTTTCAAATGTGTCAAATCACACGCAGAGGCCAACACAGTACACAAGTGGAAAAATACATACTCACTGCATTACACACACAATTAGTCATTTTAATGTGGTATTCTGACATACTTTACACACATGGGTATACTCTAATGGAGTTTCAGGTTATGTGTACTGCCGCTGGAAAGCCAGCCCACTTATTCTGTATGACTTATAGCTAGAGGCAGACTGTAGGAAATGAGCCAGCAAAAGTAATAATTGAGTAAGAGCAGAAAGGCAGAATTTTGCTGTGGTTTACATGACACATAAAAAAAGAGAATAATCTATAGAAAGAGAGAAATGACTATACTAAGAGTAGATGCTTATTTTGCCAGCAAATCTGCAGTGGTTTATATTGCTCTTCAATTGTAGAGATTAATGTTTTAGGTCAGTGTTTCTCAATCCTGGTTCTGGAGTTTCCCAATCTTGCACAATGTGGTAATATTTTTCCAACCTCTGAATTCTCTGTTTAATCTGGTTCAGGTGAGTGAGGAATGGGGGAAAACACCACAATCTGCAGGAAGTTTCAAGTGTGTGTGTGTGTGTGTGTGTTTGTGTGTGTGTCCATGTGTGTAACCAGCAGATGTAGATTAGGCTTTTGAAAAGAGATGTATACTTCCAGGCAACTGGGCTGGATAATATTTTATTTGTGTTTTATTTGAATATAATTGAATTTGAATACTTTTATGTCTACATAATCATGTAGAAAAAAAAAAAAAAAAAAAAATATTATATATATATATATGTATGTATGTGTATATATATATGTATGTATGTATGTGTATATATATATGTATGTATGTATGTGTATATATATATGTATGTATGTATGTGTATATATATATGTATGTATGTATATATATATATATATATATATATATATATATATATATATATATATATATATATATATATATATACACTATATTGCCAAAAGTATTTGCTCACCCATCCAAATAATCAGAATCAGGTGTTCCAATCACTTCCATAGCCACAGGTGTATAAAATCAAGCACCTAGGCATTCAGACTGTTTTTACAAACATTTGTGAAAGAATGGGTCGCTCTCAGGAGCTCAGTGAATTCCAGCGTGGAACTGTGATAGGATGCCACCTGTGCAACAAATCCAGTCGTGAAATTTCCTCGCTCCTAAATATTCCACAGTCAACTGTCAGCTGTATTATAAGAACGTGGAAGTGTTTGGGAACGACAGCAACTCATCCACGAAGTGGTAGGCCACGTAAACTGACGGAGCGGGGTCAGCGGATGCTGAGGCGCATAGTGCGAAGAGGTCACCAACTTTCTGCAGAGTCAATCGCTACAGACCTCCAAACTTCATGTGGCCTTCAGATTAGCTCAAGAACAGTGCGCAGAGAGCTTCATGGAATGGGTTTCCATGGCCGAGCAGCTGCATCCAAGCCATACATCACCAAGTGCAATGCAAAGTGTCGGATGCAGTGGTGTAAAGCATGCCGCCACTGGACTCTAGAGCAGTGGAGACGCGTTCTCTGGAGTGACGAATCGCGCTTCTCCATCTGGCAATCTGATGGACGAGTCTGGGTTTGGCAGTTGCCAGGAGAACGGTACTTGTCTGACTGCATTGTGCCAAGTGTAAAGTTTGGTGGAGGGGGGATTATGGTGTGGGGTTGTTTTTCAGGAGCTGGGCTTGGCCCCTTAGTTCCAGTGAAAGGAACTCTGAATGCTTCAGCATACCAAGACATTTTGGACAATTCCATGCTCCCAACTTTGTGGGAACAGTTTGGAGCTGGCCCCTTCCTCTTTCAACATGACTGTGCACCAGTGACCAAAGCAAGGTCCATAAAGACATGGATGACAGAGTCTGGTGTGGATGAACTTGACTGGCCTGCACAGAGTCCTGACCTCAACCCGATAGAACACCTTTGGGATGAATTAGAGCGGAGACTGAGAGCCAGACCTTCTCGTCCAACATCAGTGTGTGACCTCACAAATGCGCTTCTGGAAGAATGGTCAAAAATTCCCATAAACACACTCCTAAACCTTGTGGACAGCCTTCCCAGAAGAGTTGAAGATGTTATAGCTGCAAAGGGTGGACCGACGTCATATTGAACCCTATGGATTAGGAATGGGATGTCACTTAAGTTCATATGCGAGTCAAGGCAGGTGAGCGAATACTTTTGGCAATATAGTGTATATATATAAATATATATATATATATATATATATATATATATATATATATATATATATATTTATATATTTTACATCTTGTAAATGGGTGAATCAAATGGCCTCAAATGGTAGCATTCCTTCATTTTATTTTCACAGTTAAAAACATTCACTCATGTAGCACCTTCACTTATATTATATATTATATATATATTATATATTATATATTATAAATTATATTATTATATTATGGATGAAAACTTTCATTGTTAACATTAAGCTTTTTGAAACATTATCTATATTTTCAGTTTAATTTCTCAGTACTTTTCCCACCCTTGTCAGCCAAAAAATTGGACACAACTGCATCGACTAAGAAACTATGCTATGCTTATAACGAAAGAAACAAACAAACAAAAAAACCTACTTATTTAGGGAAGTACATGTAATTAAAAGATGTTTAAAGTAGAAAATACAAAAATACACCTTGATTCAGAACTAGACATTAACGTCACTGTTTATATTTCTTATAAATTCATTTTAACCCGACAGAAAGTAAGGTAGATTAAATACAATGTGTTCAGAATTTTGACTGAATTTGGGTGTGCTGTGCTTTTAAATGTAACTAATCATTTTTAACTTGTGTATTTTTAATGGGCTCAGCAGACAATGCTACTCCACACCAGCAGAGGTCCACATGACCTTAACACATCTAGTTTATCTGAGCTTAATCATGTATTCATTTAAGAACACTTTAAAGACTCTAGATTTTCATCTACACTTCACAAATCTTTCATTTGTTTATATAATGTTTCTCATTCACATATATTATTTGGATTTCATGGTTTACAGATTATTGGACTGTCCTTGCTATCCTTCCCCTTTGGGTTTATACCATTCAATTTTATTTATATAGAGCTTTTTACAATGGGCATCCTCACAAAGCAGCTTTACAGGAATCTGGATATAAAATTTAAATGACATTTTCTAAAAAGTTTGAGATGTTGCTGGCAAGGAAATCCTTAAGATGAGGACATGATGAAGAAAGGAAGAGGAGAGCAGCCAGATTCGAAAGGCTCAGAAACTGGACTCAAAAACCATATAGTGTAATTAAAAAATCTCTTCTATAACTGTATACTACAGTGATATATATTTAATCTGCCAGATTATTTTACTGTCTATCCTTTTACACATTTTATGGTCAGTCCTCTCAGTAATATATTCTGTGATATTTATAATGAAACCAGATTTGGTCTATAGATTAAACACAACTGTGTATACTAAATGTGTTGCACTGATTATTGTGTGGGTTCAACACCATCACTGCTGGACACAGCAGAGGAAAGACTGAAAATGGGAGCATGGCAGGAGCATGGCAGCTGGGGCCCAGACCAGAGCTCTGAGTGTGGGATTTTACTGATGTAACTGTGACCTTGTGATTAGTTTCTACCAGAGAGCAGAGGTTGAGTTCTAACATCCCTTTACCTACAAGGTGTCAGTGCTGGTTCTGGAGCTAGAGTCTGTTTTTTATCCAACACACACAAAAAAAGAAATGGTTTAAGGCTTGAACATGTTCAGCCCCAGATTGCTGAACAGGTAAAATGAAGGGCTTGCATATGATGTTATTTAGTTTTGACAAAAAATGACTGAGTTAATTGCCATTAAAGTAGTACAGGAACCATATGGAGGATTACTGATGCAAAACATCATCAAATTTGTCAAATGAATCCCTGGTCTTAAGAGAGAACAATTTTTCTGGAAATTTTAGTGGATTTAATAAGAACTAAATTGCTAAAGCTGTGAGCAGCTACTGACACACAATGACTGCATAAAAGCTAGTACCACATGTGTTTGTCATCTTTTATGTTTTAGACAAGGCCTTTGTGCTGTTTGCCAGAGCTAAAATTGTATTATTTTAATTTCATGCCCTAGCAAACTCTCATGGTTTTGAGAGGAACTCAAGCTGTTAATACATTAATAAGCCCACCATTAAAGGAAACAAAATCCAATGAGCAAGGAGTTTAAAAGATTATTATAAAAAATGTATTATAACTGGAACCCAGCTGTCCTACACTCTTGGGGTGGCTAAAATATGGTTACATTTAGGACCATTATCAGTTGTCTCTCCATAGCAGTGGAATTTAAACAAAATGTATAAAAGCATTTATTTTGAATGTAATGAGGTATAAAAGCATACTATTCTATCCAATCAGCTTTAAACCCTGTTTTCATAATCAGCACTGAAGCCATGTCAAGTTAACTAATCAGAGGGTAAATTGTAAACGGCATAAATGCAATTTGTGAATTTCACACTCAATGTCTTCAGCACTGAAACTAGTCACATCTGGTCTGCTGCAGTTAGCAGCATCGTCTCTAGCAGGTTGATATTTAGAAAACTACACAGCCAGTAAAACCTTTGACTGCCTTGAAATAAATTGTTGGACCACAATTAAACAGACCTTTAGTTTAAAGGTTAATGTTTTACTGCGTTTCCAAATCAGATTCCGTAACAAAGTAGATAGAGACTACAATCTTATGGTTAAAATGTCCTTTGAGCTGCAACATGGACAGAATAAACAGCTAAAAGTTTGAAAAGATAAAAACAGTATTTGTTGCACTTAATCTTTGTCTATTACATTGTGTAAAACTTAAGTACCTCTTTTGCTAAAGAACAATAATGTTTGAAGATTCAAAGTTCGCGGTATCTTTATAATTGAATTTATTTTGTTTTTAATTATATCAAAATTAGACATACTTTTTTGTGTGTGCATGTATTAGGAAATCTTTGGACTACTGGATGTTTTGCGTCTTTCAGTGTCAGCCTCAAGGGCGGAAAATGTCTGCCGATGCTGTAAAGGAGATGGAAAGAGACTGTTAACATGCAGTAATTTAGTATGGTGTTTGCTGCAGTTCACTCTTCATAAAAAGGTGTGCTGCCTTTTTATTCTCACCCAAATGATCTGCCAGCTGGGGTGAGTGGGAGTGATAATTGTTCCCCAGCTGTGGATGCTTTTGCTTCGCTCAGCCTTGAGTGCAAGTGGCTTTGTTTATGTCAGTAAGCTGCTCAGCGGGAGTTGCTAACCATAGCACTGACACCTCATATTCGAGCCTCCAGAGGTGAGAACCTACATTATAAGCCACTGATGCCTGCTGGAATCAACACATATTTCCAATATACTTTACTTCAGTCTCAAGTTTAAATGACTGCAGTGGTTCATATATATCGTGTTATTGTTCTGTAATCACACACCGTGTGATTACAAACTAGCATGGGAGTCCCCAGATGCACACAGGTTTTTACTTTGCTAGAACGGCAAGTCGTATTATCTACTTTGATGGTCTTGTCAGAGGATGCCAGCAGCTGCTTGATAATGGGCACAAATTGCAACTCAAATAAAATTTTATGTAACATTGGGTCACACTCAGGGGCAAAGTGTGGCTCCAAGTCCTGGAATTTAATTACAGTGCCCAAGATAGTGATCTTATAAATGTTATCCAGTAAACAAGCAAGTGACCAAGATACAGGGACAACCCAAAACAGTAGTCAAAGAAGACAACAGGTACCCTATAATTAACTAAACCCTATAATGATACAAATAAAATCCATGCATGGAATCAATTAATGTCTTTGCCTTATGTGAAATCACATAATGAGTAGAATCTTGTTTAGTTATAAAATATTAAACATGTAAAATAAGTTTAAATTGAGGATAATTTAGTGTATAATCACTGTTCTGTGTACGCAGAGCCATTATACTGTTAATACAACTGGGAAACGTCATAAATAAGCCGCTTTAAAGTAACATCTCAGAGAGAGCGATATTTACATCTCATTTGGTAAATGCCCCCATTCCCTTTTCTTGTTTAGCTTTCTCTGCTTCATCAAAGGACAGAGCTAAGAAGCGAAGAAAGGAAGCAAAGAAAAGAATCAGGGAAAAAAAACCCAAAAACACTCCCTCGCTCTTCTTACTACGACATGTTCGTTCACTTCACTTGCAATCTTAGTATTTTACAGCTGATGTTTACAAGAGCTGCAGAAGATGAACGTCAGTGATGTCAGAAAGGCATCAAACTATATTTTCTGTCATACAGAACAATAAACAATAAATTTAAACAATGCTGCTGGGAATGTGAGAGCACTATTTAAAAACAGAAATGCATCATAACACTGTACTGATACAATCATCCATTAAAGAAATGAGAAGCACCCTATGTACTTTGAGAACCACCAATGAAAAATTGCTGCATATTACTAAGTGGTCTTGAGAGACTGAGCCTTGTTCCGGTGGGGAGAAGTCCTGCCCCAAGATGATGTGACTAATGAGACTGCCAAAAATGTGCACTAGTGGTTGGCAAGAATTCACAAATATATATTCAACAGACAAAAGCCTCCCAATATCTAACTGATGCCTGCTTGATTCCTCGATCTTACCTCCTTAAACCCATAACCTGGAAATCAATCCATTTTAAAGAAGTACCAATTCTTATAACATATTCACAGCAATCAAGGAAAGAGCTAATGCCAGTGTTGTGACAGTGAGACTGCCAGAAATTTGCTCCTGTGACATCAGGATGAGGCCCAGACTGGACCAAGGATCCAACAGCTACAGCCTTCAGGACATACATGACCTCTGAATGAAAGACAAAAAAGATGGAGACAGCTTCTGTAATATTTGAGTGCTTGGGAATATTACAGAAAATCTGGAGATCATTTAATTTAAGCTCTCTCCAAGTGCATAGGTATCAGCACTGCGCAGTTTGTTCTTTCAACAATCTAGACAGGGTTGTTGGTTTTGAATGTCCCCATGGTGTATGTACAGCCGAGCCAAATGCAGCAGATGCAGTGAGTTAGAGCATGCTGCCTATGAGCATTCCTCTCTTGGGAACTTGACAATGACTTTATCTGGGTCTAAATGAGTTTATTTTCATAATGGGGACAGAAATGTGAGATCTAATAACTAAACAGCTGTGCGTGTTTTAATGCCAGCTTTAGCTACAAGCATCAAAATGTGCCTCTTGTCTGGATATGGCATGTTTAAGCAGCCGCACCATTGATTTTCTTTCTACGAGCTTTGTTTTTTGTTCAATTCCTGACTTTTGTATTTTTCTCCAGCCTCAAATCACATAGGCCTAAAAATGTTGAAGTAACTTTATTATAAATTTTATTATAGCACGACGATTCTTTAATATTATTGGCATCCTTCATGAAAACGAGCACAAATTAATATGATGTGTTCATTTCAGTTTAACTTAAAGGGAAATTCTTTAATGTTCAAATATTTATTTTATATTATGTTTAGTATATAGTATGTTTGGCTCATCTCTATGGCAAAGGCAACCAGTTTTTGGGCACAAATATCCTATATAGAATTTATAATTCTATTAATTTTCATAAAAACCCCCTGAACAACCAAACCCTAAGCGTCAAACATTTTGGCATTGTGTTTTGTGAGATCTTGTTTCATCCTCCTCCTCACACTTGGTATTATATACTGCCTCTGTTGTAAGTTGCTTTGGAGCATAGCCACTAGAATGTAGACAGTATAATCACTATGTCCAGCATGTTCACAATAGTGTTTTGTTTTACATTTAAAAAAAAGGAAACGCTTTTAAAAAGAAACAGCATTGTCTGCATGTAGTCGGTTGGGTTTCTGTACTTTTGCAGTAAGACCAGGGTTAAATTGCCAGGATTAATTAGGGTGGTGAGAATATATCAGTGGTGTTTTGTAATTATACACATTTTACAATGTGTTCAACATCCCCACCTGCAGCACAGATCACAGTTAATCAAACACAGGGTGTAAGTAAATATGTTAAGTGCTGCATGGAAGAGTGTTCAGGAAGTGAAAGGCCAACTTAACAAGGAAGAGTAATTCTTCTGGTGTGACTGTGATGTAACAGACAGGGTGAGAGAGGATGAGAAAGAAAATGAGGAGGTAATGAATAAAGCATGAGTGTGTCCTTGAGGATAGGTCCTGATCATACTGTAGCTTTCAGTAACATGTCAGAAAAACACAATCCTGTATTTGGTGAGAGGAACGATGCAATTTACTTCCTTCATGCATGCAGTGTGCTGGCCCAGAGCTTGGCCCTATTTGTTTTCCCTTCACTCTCAATAAAATCTTTTGAAGCTCATGACACAAAGGTCTACAGTGAATAAAGTCAATTGGATGTCCTTGTTTTACCCATCTTTAAGCATTTCATGTCATTGGCTCCATGATTTTCTCATCTGTTATCACTGTCCACAGCTCCATTTCCTGCTCCGCTCTTGCTGTCACTGGAATGTCTTTATTAAATGGACTGGAGGACAACTCTATGACACAAGTAGATTTCATGCAATTGCAGTTCTGACCTCAACAATCCTGACTCAGTCCTGCATGGGCATTGATTTATTCATTCATCTTCAGTCTTCAGTCTTCAGATGGGTGCAATCAAGCCAAACACTTTCACCTCTACTACACCTGACCAGGTTACAGAGCTAAGATATGAGCTGTTCACTACCATGCTTGACCAAAATAGAAAATCAATAGGATCACATGATGATGCAAATAAGCCAGCCACTGTAATACCCAGCATGTATCTGGACAGTAGATGGAAACCGTGGAGAAAAGCCACACAAAATACTAAACTAGTAGATGTAGACATATTTTTCTTCATATTATAGGGAAAAATATTCTACATACTGCAGGTACCTAGTGTGCATATAAACATTAATAGTGTCAACATCTTTACCAATACACCTCAGCGACTCCTTTATTCCCCCAAGCACCTGGTGGTTATCAAGACAAATCAAGACAAGGCAAAACAAAAAAATACACAAATATATATATATATATATATATATATATATATATATATATATATATATATATATATATATATATATATAATATATATATATATATTACTCATAAAAAGTTAAGGATATTTCACTTTTGGGTGAAATTTATGGAAAATGTAAAAAAATTCATGCTACAGTGATATTATATCATGAAAGTAGGATATTTAAGTAGAAGCATGCAATGGTGATTTCCTCATCTCAAACAATTTATTGAAACAAAAGCCAACAACAGTTGTGGGTATACCACAACAAAAAATGTCAGTGTCTCAATAATTTGTCATGTGCCCTTGACCATCAATTACAGCTTGACAACGACGTCTCATGCTGTTCACGAGTCGACTTATTGTCTGCTGAGGCATGGCATTCCACTCTTCTTGAAGGGCGGCCCTCAGGTCATTGAGGTTCTGGGGTGCAGGGTTACGAGACTCTACACAGCGAATCAGCTAATCCCATAAGTTTTCTATGGGATTCAGGTCTGGAGAAAGTGCAGGCCACTCCATTTGTGGTATCCCAGCCTCCAGTAGCCGTTCCCTAATGATGCGACCTCGATGAGCTGGAGCATTGTTGTCCATGAAGATGAAATTAGGCCTGTGTTGTTCATGCAGGGGCACAATGACTGGATTAATGATGTTATTCAGGTAGTATTGGCTTGTCACTGTACCATTCACAAGATGTAGGGCAGTTCTGTATTGAGTAGACACACCTGCCCAGACTATAACACCACCACCACCACCACCACCAAAGCTGCTTTCCTTGACGTCTCCAACATCATTGCGGCCATCATTTCTGCTCAACGTGAATCGACTTTCATCAGAGAACAGCAATGAGGCCCACTGGTCCCTCGTCCAGTGTAAATGCTCCCTGGCCTGATGCCTGTGCCTGGTGGTGTGGTCAGGTACCCTTGCAGGTCGTCTAGCATGGAGACCACACTGATGTAAATGGTTTCGAATAGTCTGATGTGACACTTGGGTGCCTCTCACCTCCCTTAAATGTGCCTGGAGTTAAGTGGCATTCATCATCCAGTTCTGCAGGGCACTGTTCTCAATGAAGCGGTCATCAACGTGGGATGTGGCCAAAGGACGTCCATTTCTATGCCTTTCTGTGACTCTTCCAGTCTCTCTTTATCTCTGTCGCAACCTGCTTTTGACACTCTGTGACACTCTAAGCTCAGTGGCCACTTCCCTCTGAGAACATCCTGTTTGAAGCCTCTCAATGGCGAGGTACTGTTGATCAATTGTTAGGTGTCGTCTTGGTCTCATGATGTCAAAATGTGAACAGCGTGATGAAGAGGACTGTTTAAATACCAATTCTAATTGAACCAGAAAATTTATTGGTCGATTCATGGATCAAACACCAGTTGTGAATTTTGCCGTTAAGCACCTTGTTAGAGAACAGCAAGTTATGCAAAAAGTACCGAAACACTGAACAGTTGGACATGTGCATTTAAAAGTGTAGAGAAGGTCAAATTAAGTTCACCTGTAAAGGTTATAGTGCATTTTAGGTGCATCCTGAAATTTCACCTGAAAGCCGAATATCCTTAACTTTTTGTGAGTAGTGTAGATATATACACTCCAGTTTCCACCATGACAGGCTTGAGCTCACTTTGAAAATGTCTGTGCTGATAAGTGCAGGAGAGCAAATGCTTCTTGTTTTGTTTTGCCACTTTTTTTTTAAATCATTAATTATTATGATCATTGGAAAATGTTTATAAAAATTTAGATTTGACAGTTTGTTGTGGCTCTACATAATTCATCTCTTTTCAATTTAATTTAATTTATTTTTTTGCCCCAAACATTTCTTTGCAGAATTTTTTAATGGCTTCTTAAATACAGCAATAAACTAGTGTTATTTGTATAAATACCTAGACAAACAACGTACACTGATCACTGTACACAATCTCTCTTTATCTTGACAGAAAGCCACATGAGAGTCATGATGAGAGTACTGACCAAAATATTAATAACTTGTGATAGAGGAAAGAGGTTTGGGTTTAGGTACATTTGAGAAAGAGAGTGATTTTTGTGACATATTACCGTGTTCAAAATGGATAAATCTTGGCAGGTCTTCAGAAGTGGAGCAAGTGTTTAAAAGCTCACACTGTTATCCCTAATACTTTATTGCATTAGGTATATTTTTGCTAATATGTTGAAATCTGTGTTGAAATTAAACACAAATATTATATAATGAATTAAAAAGTTTTCAGAAAGAAAGTGTTTTCCAAAATTGTCTACTCACAGAAGCATGTCCACTGACCCTACTATAATTAAAGTGGACCTCGTCAGTGGCCAAATTACTCCTACACTTTTGATAAGATATTAACAAATGAATCAGATCTGTCTAAAGATATTATATTTGATGTGATGAGTGGAATGTATTATATTTTAAAGCTTGGACTAGATTGGGAGAATGATTCCTGGTAATAAGTAATAGATATGTTTCCATGTAGCTGAACCAGCTATCAGTGCCTTCAGGTCCTTCTTGACCACCATTAGGAATTCTATAGAAACCTGACCCCCAGCCAAAAGAGTAACAATATCTTCGTACAACAATAAAATCATATAACCCTTCATCATGGGAACACAGGCTGATGTGAGTCCATCTCTGTTGCTACAGGCACTTCCGGGGGCTTATGTTCAGGCTGGTTTTCTCTGACCTGCAGCCTCTAGGTGTCTCATTAGAGCTCAATAATCACAGTCCACAATAACAGACCATAACAGCCCCATCCCCAAACAATCCTCCTAGCAATCAGTCCCTTATTGAGACTAATGGGAAAATTAGTGTCCACAAGGCTGAATGGTCCAGGACAAAGCATTTTTCTGACATTCATGTAGGTTGACTGCCCTGGAGCAGAGAGAGAGAGAGAGAGAGAGAGAGAGAGAGAGAGAGAGTATCTAGGCTTTGGATTGTCCCTCATTTTCCCAAAGGAATTGTTGCCTTTGTGTTACAAAACTAGGAGGAAAAAAATTATGGAAACAGTGATATGAAATAAAAACCCTGAGCTGCTGAGCTTCACATTTGCTGTTTGTTTTGCTTCAGGATTTTTTTCTTTATTTATTTTCACCTTCCACCATGATCACTCATGATTTCTAAATGCCCAGTCTTTGTGACTTTGGCTCCTTGGGACTGCTTGAGGCTGATGAGGATGTTGTCTGCTTACTTGTGAGCTCTGAGGAGCGACTAAGGAGGTGAAGATTGGAGAAAGAAAGAAATGCAGAACAAAATTTGAGAGAGAGTTTGTGTATGCTGGAGGGCATTGATAGTGCAGTGATAGCCTGAGTCTTCAGCTGCAGCTGCCTGAGTTTGTTAGTTGGTCCAACACAATATAATATTGCCAGAACAGGGGAACAACTCAAGACCTCTGGCTAGATGCCTGTTTTCCCTCCCTCCTATTTTTCTCTCTCTGTTTCTGTATTTGCTCAGGATGCTTTTCTCATTGGGGCCTGCTGTAGTGCGAGGCAGCATATGTAGGCATTTTAGAGGCTGCTAAGCTGGATTTGCAGTGTGTTTAGGGAACTTCAAGCCAAAGGTTGCAAAAATAAGCTGTGATTTTAATGCAAAGGTGTGTTTTGGGTGTGTGGCTTGACAGGATGGTTTTCTGAAAAGTCTTTTGAAATCAACTGATTAAATAACCTGGTTGTCCCTTTTGATTTTCCCCTTTTGAAGCTGTTTTCTTTGTTCACTCCATTTATGGCTAAAATCATATGCTTTTGCCCACTTTTTATATAATATAATATATATATTTTATATAATGTAATGTAATAATATTGTTATCATTTCTTTTATATAATTTCTGGTTTTGTGAGATAATACAATTTATTTTTTCATATTGTGCAAAAAATTAAATTAATGGGCTACATCTTACTCATGCACAGAACTTTGCTTCATAGAAACATAGAAAAAAATTTCATGTTGCCCCTTGCTATTAAATTCATATGGTCAACCACATGTTTTCACTTCTGCTACTCTTGTGCTCAGAGGGACCCAGAAGGTGTTAACTATTTAAAAGAACATTGTGGAGAACAGATTTCATTTTAGATTTCATTCAGACTGTTGGCATTCATGAGCACGACATATGCTCCATATAGCCTATTTTGGTGTGCTCAAATGTCTTAGGCAATCAGGACAATGATGGATTCTTCTCACTTTCAAGTGTGGTAATTAGGAGGTCATGAAGGATGCATGAACAGATAAGAGATAGATGAATCTGCCTTCAGATCTGCTGTCTTCCATCCTTGTAATGTCTATCCTGGGGGCAGAGTTTGTCCATTGATGTACCTCTCAATCTGGAGATTGTTGGCATTGGCTACTCTCATGGGAATGGGTATTAATTCTGGTAATCTGCATTAAAATCACCTCTCGGCAGCATCGGTCTCAGAAAGGTTTTGTGTCAGGATAGTCTTCCTTCACTGGGGGCCAGGGAATGTATTTTCTCATCCCTGGTGTTTCCAAATGAGGTAGAAGGCTTCAACTAACTCACCAAATAAATGTGTGAGCCTGGACTTGTGGCTACTCTTTTTAAACACAGCAAGGAACAAATGCATAAATTGATTATTTGCCAGCTTTGCTGTTTTGATCAGATTCATTGGCTAGCCACCTGTGGGAGATGCACTGTACTGCCTGAGGACAAGCACCAGGGTTGTAAGATCTCCTGTAGGCTGATAGGGCAGTGGTTAAAGTGTTGGATTACTGGAGTTCAAATTACAGTATCGCCAAGCTGTCACTAATGGGCCCTTGAGCAAGGTAAATGGAAATGTAAAGTCTTCCACTTCTCATAGTCGCTTGGGATACGGGCATCTGCCAAATGCTATAAACGTAATAGTGCAGTATAGTAATAGTGCATGCCTTCATGCCCACCAATTTGCTTGAGTGTATCAAAAATGCTTCCACAACATCACTGGCTTTTACCTCAGTAAGCAGAGTGCTGGACACATGCTGAGTCTCCTGTGTTTCTTACTGGAGAGCTAATAGCAGGTCCTCATTAAAGGATTTTAGGAACAATACCAGCTCTTAGGTAAAGCTGCCCTGATGTTTCAAAGAGGTACTGTGAAGTGATCTGTTTGTTTGGGTGGGCACAGGGAGAGGAAATAGCTTTAGGCATACTTGCAATTGTTTGTAATATTTTAGTCAACTTACCCATGGCTTGTTCTCATATTAATGACATTCTTTGCCAGTGCCATAACTTGTTGTTACGAAACTCTAAGAGCGTAGTAGTTGGCATGCTAAAAATCCAAAGGGTTGATTGTGGTGAAAAAGAGGAGGTATAGACTGGAAAGAAAAGTTCACGTGATCCCCAGAGAATTCTGGTCATGTATTTATGCTAGGTCTGACTGAAGGAGAATTGTTCTGAAGGGCTCAGAACAATACATTCTTTGCAACTCTAATTATCCATTGACAAACGACATTTTTGCCACTCGTTACTGTAAATAATTAAAGTAACCACTGGATTCCAGTCATTCCTAATTCATATCAGCTCCTCCTCAGACAATGTGCAATTTTGGTTACTGTTTTGATTTACGGGGCTGGCTTTGGTGCCAAGTCATTTGGGCATGCAATGAGATGGATGGACACAAGCATAATTTCTAGCATCTCTGAAAGCCACTAATGTTTGCTATGTATCAATATAATCCTATAACTCCCTGAAAACCAAAAGAATCTTCATGAAAATGATCTTGGCAAACGCTGTTCTGTTTGAAAATATCCTACAGAGAATTCACATGATCTCGATTAATGAAACACGATGCTACTTAACTGTTTATTTTTCCGGTCGATATTTGATTTTACCACTCCAGTAGAATTTCGGAAGTTGATGAGAAGAGCCTGCCATCCACCCCACGCATGTCTTCCCAAATTTGGATGTGAGAACTATTCTCATCCATATTCATATTTAGGCTGTAAACCCTTGCCAAATTAGAAAACTGTATATCATCCAAACAAACTTCCATTGTGTTTATTTAGTGCTAATTAATGTCACTATCTGACACTTAAACACGGCTATAAAACAACATTTATTTGCTAATAGCACCTACTCTGTGTTTTCTCTCTTCTAGCCATTGCCTTTCTCATTCTGTTGTGGTCATTAGGACCAGGAAAGCTTCATAATGAGCTAGGTTAACATACAGCAAATGTTTCTTTTAAATTCAGCTTCCACTGTGTGCTGTGTCTTGTATGACACTGACTGCTTGCCTCTTCTGTTTTAAATTGAGAATAAAGCATGGTGCCAGGTCCCCCAATGGTCTGTTATAATTGAATCCAAAATGTCAAAACCTCATGTGTATGATTGCTGTCAGAAAAAAGTAGGCTGGCACGCTTATGTTGTAAGTAGAGATGACTCTCTGGGAGGTCTCAGCAGTGTCAAAGTCCTGCTGTTTCTAATAGTGCCCATGGCTTTTCCTTTCTATTGTCTGCAGGCCAAAGGTGAAAGTACCTGTAGCGATGGCTGCATGCTGTGTTGATCCAAGCTCAACACACTAACTCACTGTCTTAATGCATGTGCTCTGTGGACATGCCTGAAATATAGTGAATGATATTTTTTCCTGAAGTGTCACAATGCCACAGACAATGGTGATGAATTTCATAGCATTCTACAAAGCATTCAGTGGGTCTTCTGTTGTCCTCCTTCTGGCCAGAAACATGTATTTTGCTTTATGGACTAGCATCGTTTCCAATACATGGAAGTGATTCTGTAATCTACATGATCTTGGCTCTGGATCTACTGCAACACTGAAGAGCATTACACCCATCACTTTGCTCAGTTGAGACAGGTCTGTTGGTGATCCTAAGCATCACTAGATGCTTTTTACATCATACTTGCTTAAGTTGAACAATTATGTTCCATGTAATCATCATTTAAATCATAATTTCAGCAATTGCCTATATTCTAACATGTACGCTCAGATCTTAAACTTAAAACTAAACTTTTTTTTATTTGCAAGTTTGCCTCACATCTCCAGGGTTAGCGCTTTGTTTCCTACCTCTACCCTGTGTGTGGGGTTTGTATGTTCTCCCTGTGATTCAGTACTCTGGTTTCCTCTTTCAGTCCAAAGCCACATGTCCCTAAATTGTCTGTAGTTGGTGAATGGGTGTGTGCTGTGTTGGCACCCTATCAAGGGCGTCCCCTGTATTGTACCCTGAGTCCTTTGGGATAGACTCCAGGGTGTGTTGGACAAGTGGTACAAAGATTTATTGGAACTTCTTTATTATTATTAAGTGCTTATTAATTAATGTTTCATAGGCAAATGGATTTGTACTTCAGTACAGGAACACATGGACTAGTAGAACAGACGATTAACTAAAGTATGTTAGTGCTGTATTCAGTCATTAGATATCATTATTAAATGAATGCAACTACTATATTAAAATTGAAAAATAAGTTTGAAGATTAACTACATTGTTTATATGTACAACGTCAATCTGAAACTTGCAATAAATCGGATTGTTGTCAATCATATACCGTATAACATTTTATTATGATTGAAATACTCTGCCTCTGCCTATCCCCTGAGTCGGTCATTAATTAAATTTCTTTTTAAATACATGATGCACGCACCTCTTTGCATCCTGCCACCAAATTCGCTGATGCACTGAGAAATATTCACTCAAGTGTTGAATAATGTCTAGAGAAAGAGACTGTTTATATGTTGGTATAAACAACTTCAATTCAAATATGTTTAATATAATAGTACATTAGTTTTGTCATACATGATTTCATAGTATGCTATATACATCACCACTCAACTAATAATCAGACACTGATCATATTCTGATGTGCATGTACACGTTTATGCTTATATTGATTAGGATTCCACTTCCACACTGATTAAGGCTAACAAGTATCCACATTGTTTAACATTGTTTTTGTAATTTCCCGTTCTTGTTACATCCCATAATGTCCCAAACTCTGCTGCACCGTGGCTTGCAAACATGGCCTCCTACTCGTATCAACCACCTGCACTCCTACACTCACAATCACCATCGTTCTGATTGTTTCTACCTGTGTCTAATTATGTATGTTTATAAGTGCCTTGTTTCAGTTCAGTTTTTGCAAAATATATGTACAGTTCATGAACATTTGTGATTTTACCAAGCCTGCATATCGCTATTATTAATTACCCAATTTTTGACTTTGTGTTCCCTTTTCTCAGCTCTGACTCAACTGTTCTCCCTGTTTGAACCTGTGCTTTGTCTGACATTTTTGGATTGTTCACCAGAACCGTTTTATGTTTTATATCTATTATCATATGTCATAATTTAGCTATTCTCAATTTTGTGATGTTTCCTATTAATAAACCTCCTTCACTTGCATCCAACCTCCAAACATCTGCCTTTTAACCACAATTATTAGATAACCAAGCAATCAATAACTATTCACCATGATTAACCATACATTTAACAAAAAGATCATTTAATTTATTTCTTTATTCTATTGCCTTTTAAACCTCCTGTGTGGAACAGGTGCAATAATTCAACAACAACAACAACAACAACAACAACAACAATAATAATAATAATAATAATAATAATAATAATAATAATTATTATTATTATTATTATTATTATTAGTAGTAGTAGTAGTAGTAGTAGTATTATTGTGTGACATTGGTGCAATAATTCAATAATAATAATAATAATAATAATAATAATAATAATAATAATAATTAATATTATTATTTCAAAAATAAAACTGAGAGACTTTGTACAAAAATGCAACATGTTCCCATTTCATGCGTTAAAATTAAATTTGATAGAAATGAGTTGCCTCAATTTATGGATTGATTGATGTTAACATGACATAATACTTTAAAGCTTTGCTCCTGTTTTGTCACTCAGCATAGCCTACCAAATGAGATGAGTCAATTTTACATTCTCAAACTGACATTAAAGTTACAACATTAATCCCCTCATTCTGCTTATGATTAATCCCTCAAATAATCCGTTTAGGAGCTTTCATGCATTGCAGTTTACTGGCATTGTGTTGAAGCAGAAGAGCCAAAAGAGAGATTTTCGTAGCTACTTCCTGCAAACCATTTTTGCTCTTTTTGCTTTTTTTTTGTAGTACAAAAGTAATAAATGAGAAAATTGCATTCAAATCCCCTTCTTAAAGAAGCTTCTGTACAGTATTTCTGCAAAAATTCTATTATGTTGGTTGGATGTTTGACTGAGATAAACAGTCTTAATTATCATCCTGTTTGTCTTACAGGATTTTTCTGCTTAAAGGTGTTGTATTTCAGAGGTCATTTTAGACTAAGTATTGGTTTATGAAAAACTAGACCTACATGCTGAAACAACAGCTTTTCTAACAGATTACCACAGAGATTCCATTGCAATCAATATTTTATTCTTACATAATGGTGTCATGTGCATACTCAGAAGAATGAGGCGCCTTTATCTCATTTCTTTATATAATGAAAATAGCAGTAGTTGGCTAAATCTTTAGTGGATTTTCACTTTATTGATTTACAGCAGAAGAAAAAAAAAAAAGAGAGGTTGGAATAGATGACTGTAGCATCAGCAGCAGCACATGATTTTGGTGTTGTGCTCAATTTTATACTGACTTAAAACCCAGAGGCTGGAGAACTTCAGGAAAATCGGGAAAATCTTAATTTCTCCATCAGCTCCATAGTGTCAACTCCATGAGTCAGACTGCTGACTCACTGTGCTGATGCTGCACTCCCCTAACAAGCTGTAAGACGTATTTTGTGAGTAAGCCAGACTGCAAATATTTATATGGCTCTTTTATTGTGTGTGTGTGTGTGTGTGTGCGCACCAAGAGGCAGTGTTCTGTATACAACACTATAATTCTTACCTACCGGCCTGTCTGACCTGCTTGTCTGTCTATCTATCTGTCCGTCTGGCTATCTGTCTGAAGGCCACTCAAAATGGTCATTGATAAACTATCCTCTTTTCAGGGAACAGTGTCGCTGTTATGAAATGTCCTTATTTCATATTTTGCTTAAATAATAATAATAATAAAAAAGATTTGCCAGCTTAAAAATGGTGAGGTTTGCGATGTACATAAATGCATACATTTGTAATTCCCTTCAATATTTTCATGGTGATTCAAATGCAAATGGCTTAATGTGGTGTAGGCTGTGTATTTATTTCACTCTCTTTGGGAATAGACTTCCTTCTGTTCCTATTTTTCCACTATACTCCACATTGCCTCCAGCATCATTACAGACCATAATACTGCCAGGTCACTGGTGATGTTGCAGGGTGGGTATGACAGTCAGGTTATATATTGGTGAATTAGAACTAGTGCTCACTTCTGCATTGCTGTTTTTGTGTCTCCATGTGTCTTTGTTGTTGGTCATTTACCTTACATGTCCTTATTGACCACACCTGACTTGAGTTTTTGCTCTGCTGTTTTCCTTTGTGCTGTTACTGAGCCTTTATCATAGTGCCTGTTGATCCTGCTTTTGACTTTCACTTTTTCTCTGTTTTTGATTCTGCCTGCTCTCTGACATCCCGTTTGCTGATCGCTGACGATAACCTGTTAACCTTGAACTTGTCTAGCATTTTGGATTGTTTGCTTAGACATCCATTAAGCCGTTTTACATGTACATGCATGCTCTCGGCCTCTCGATACCTGACAGCTGTAATAATAAATATTAACTGTCAACCATGACTGATTACTGTCTTTGTGTTTCCAGACTCAGAGAGCCACAATTTACCTTAAGAAATACCTATTAATAACTATACTAAAAAAAAAAAAAAACTCTTATCATATTGCATATAAGAACATTTAACGTACATAATTATGAGTGCATAGCAAATCTCCCACGCTGGCCAAATTGCAGCCATTCACAATCAAAAACCATGATCATGTGACATGTTTACCTTTACCCCGTGTTCTGCCTTTATCGCTGAAATGTGCAGTTGGTATTCGATGCATGCAAGGCTCATTACCTGATGTGGTGCTTTTGCAGCTGTATGATGAGCAGTGTTACCCATGATGAGCAGTGTTGACACACACTAATTCAGTATTGTTTTGCTCATCAAACATGGGGACTTCATGGGATGTATTTATGGAAATGAAGAAGCTCTACACTTTCTACAAATGAATTCACTGAGTTGTTTTTTTTTTTCATATTTAATGTGTTTGCATTATATTGTGGAATTGATTATTAGACATATTAAGCATAAAGCTTGTGTCTCTGTGTAGTACATGCTGATTGGTACATGACCATCACCAGATTAACTCCTTTTTGATTTATGGGAGTTTGAAAGTCATAAAATGTTTTCTCTGACTATATTCATCTGAATAAAAAGGATTATTTGTCTTAGTAATTGAAATATCCATAAATGTCACCATCATATCACAGATTTTTTGGCCATTTTTGTCTCACTTCCTATGTTTCTCACATATTATTCAATTCACACCATAAGTTATGAATCTCATATTCCAATAACTTCCTAATATCCCTTTCTTCCTCATAAACACGTTATGTAGATACATTAAAAAAAAACACCAGGTGAATAAAATATGCAAATTAATGATCAAGTTACTTTGGATACTGAAAAGACTGTCATTCTATATAAAGAGAGACAGAGGGGGAAAAAGAGATGGAGAAAAAAGAAAACAAAAGAAGAATGAAGCAAATTTGAACACATTCTTCTTATACTTATAAACAAACAATTCAGTGATATCTTGGACTTGCCATTACCGGCTTAAATTCTTGCAAATTACTGGTGGAAAAAAAACACTGTAATGAAACAAGTTAAGTGATGGATTCTGCATGAAACTAATGCCTGTAATTCCTCAATGTAACAGTATCCTGTTTTTCTTTTTTGTTTTCCTTTTATTTCTCACCTTTCTCTGTATAACCTGATCTATTTGTGCAGCGACCAACTGTCTGGGGTATGAAAAATATACAATTCTATTTTTAGTGCATGAAGAATTGCAATCAGATGTTTTGTGTGTGATTGCAGTCTGACCATGTTAAAGGAGAATATATTATTATATTATTATTTCATCCTTCATAATCAGCAGAGACAGTAAGAATCACCTGGATATATTATTCTATATGTCTGTGTGTGTATGTGTGAGAGAGAGAAAGAGAGAGAGAGAGACATTACATACATATACATCATATTGAGCTATCCGACTTAGCAGCTTAGCAGACATAGCAGAGTACAGTCAGAGTTACCAAGCTACAAAGCTACAGAGTTACCAAGCTCATTTCGTCTGCTACTGTGAGTGTATTTTTAATATTACACTTTTCCTGTATAAACTTGCTTTGTGCTGTTGCACGTAATTCTCTTTCTCTCCTGATGGGTTGGTTTTTTCCTCAGCACTGTCCTCAGAGTGTTTCACTGTCCCCTGCCATCTAAACAGCAGGCCTGTGAATATCTGCCACTGGAACGCTTGAGTGGTTTTCCCTCAACATACCACATGTAGTTCTTTGTATATGATGTTCTCTGCTACATTAACTGGCTCCATATCCCCTACCCTCAAGACTATGACTAGCATGGCTGAATGGTTTTCCCTTGCCATACAGAGTAATGTTTATTATCACTGAATTTGCTAAATTAGCTGGTTTTACATTCCCATTCATGTCTAATTGACCAACATGCTTCAATTTTTCTGTTAACTCCAGCTTTCTTGTGTCCTTATACCATGTAATTTGATTACAGTCAAAGATCTTTATCATCTTGGCAGTGGTTTTGTGGCTTACTTTGTCTTATGTTACATATATTATATGTTTAAAACTATTACTTTTAGCAATGTACAGGGCAATTCAATTCTGTCAGGTATGCCAATAATTACTTAAAGAGCTCTGTTTTCACTGTCTGCTAATTAAACTAAAAGCTGAATATATTTATACAAAATGCCACTTATACTATAATTAAAACAAACGGTAGATTGTATTCACAATGTTTATCCTTTCATATAAAATTTCTGTCACTTAGCCTAAAGAATGTCTAAATTAGAGCATACTACTGCAGAAAGTGCAAGGGTAATGTTTTATGTTTGTGCCTCTGACAACAGCATTACCCTTGAGAAGCAACTCTTGCTTTGGTGAGGCATGATCTGTGCTGCTCAGTGATCCATAGGTCCTCCCTGGCCTAAGGCGAGGCAGTCAAGCACACAGCCATGTGGTGGGGCAAGAGGATGGCACAAAAACAATGCTAGTGCACTCAACTGCAAACACCGAGGGAGGTCTGGTGCCACAGAGGAGACACAGAGGAAAAGAGAGATTTTAAATGGGAAAGTTTAGTTTATATCCTACTTCAGTGTGACAACCCCTGTGTCACCTTATATGGCTTTATTTCTGTTCTCAGATCATCAGAACTCAATCACAATCCTCATTTTTTAAACTCATTAGAATCACTTCCTTTCCTTATCTAATTAGCATATATCTATATCTAACTTAACCCAGTTACTTAACCAATTTGAAATCTATCTTCTTCCTGGTAGAGATATAAAGACATTGCATTGTGATATTTGTCATTGACATACAGTAGATTTGCTTCAATATACATCAAGTATAGTTGTTGTAAACTTGCCCTAGGTCTACACACTGATGTATAGAATGTAGAGTCTTTGACCATGGCATGATTGTTGGTACCAGATGGGCTAGTTCCAAGTATTTCATTAAATTACTGATCTTCTGGGATTTCCACACAGAACAGTCTTGAGTTTACACAGAATGGTTTGAAAAGCAAAAGCATCCAGTGAGTGACAGCTCAACTGTCCAGTTTCTCACCAAGAGTTTTTCCTCATCTTTAGCTGTCCAGTTTTCGTAAGCCTGTACCCATTGTAGCCTTAAATACTTGTTTATGGTTGACAGGAGAGAAGCCCAATTCATTTTGATATACGGTCCTATAGTTGTAAAGAGTGATTATGCCGATTAAGTTATGCAGATTTCTGGTCAGCTTAAAGCCATTTCTGCTCTGACTGCTCTTATCAACAAGGTGCGATTCATTGAACTGGCATTCATCTGATATTTGATCTGAAGTTAAATTCTCCATAATTTTATGTATTTAACTGCTGCTACATGATTGGCTAATTGGATATTTGCACTAATAAGCAGGTGTATGTGTTGACCCTGTGTAACTTCAAGAGACACACTTTCAGTAGTGTGAACCAATGAAACTGGGAAATAGCAAGCTTTTGATGACAAGAAAATTTACATAGATTTTCTACTGAGTTGCCTGTAAAACTTCCTGCTTACATTGAGAATTGCAATTTCTTACTTTCTCAGCACTGATTATTTGAAAGAATAGGGCTATAGCTAGTTGGAGAACTAATCAACTTAAAATAGAAGCACAATTCTACTGCAGCAGTATCACCCCAAGTCCAATTAAAGTTATTCCAGTAAAAGCCTTCACATCAAACCGCCGACCTTGCTAAACATTCCCATAGTAGAGGATAAAATTATCCTCAGTTACCCTTGGCTGGCTACACATGACCCCTGTGATCTCCTGGATGATGAGACAGGAGATCATACAGTGGAGCATGTTTTATCATGACCAGTTCATTACCCCTTGAAAACTCACTTGTCTCTCAAACATGTTTAATATTACCCCACAGAGCAGCCGGCACTTTGCAGTGTACCTCTTTTTGGATTTTTCTCCCCATAGAGAAACCTTATTCGCCCTTACTGGACCCAGAATGTTGCTTTAAACAAATATTGAAATAGAAAAAGACTATTTATCTATTGACTGAATATAAATTGTTTTGAGCTACTGCTAGTTAGAGAAACTTTAATAAGTCAAAGATATGTATGTATTTCCCCTTTCTCTGCAATTCCTTGCATTGGATTAAACTATTCACATTTAAAGCTTCCATCCACAATACATATAGTTTTTTTAACGCATTTTGAGTAACTTCTCATTTTTTGTCTTAATCTTTACTTATTGAATGTTTATGAATCGAACCTTGCTTTAACTATTACCATGATTCTTGGATTGTCTACAATAAAGAACAGTATAAGAATAAGAGAGAGAGAGAGAGAGAGAGAGAGAGACAGACACATACAGACAGAGAGAAGGAGACAGACAGTAGGTCAAACAGGCAGATAGGTAGGAAGTATACACACTTGTCACAATGCAAAATCTAATTTTTACTAAGTTGATTCAGCCTTAAGAAAAAGATGGGCTCAAACTCAACCCTCACAACCTTTAAAGACCTCTGCTGAGATACAAGAGATGAAAGACAATACAGTCAAACAGATAACTCTATATATACTTCCAAAAAAGTGAAGGTGTCTGGCACTAACCTGAACTCACTCTTGAATTTCTGTTTTTGTTTCCCCTAACAATGAGTAAATTGCAGTGATTTACAGAGAATAGGAATGTTAAGAGATGAAATGTACAGCAGGTGTCCTGGCTGTGCTCAGCAGGTACAGCGTGCAGCTGATCCTTCATCTGTGTGAACGAGTGCACACGCTTCTAGACGATTATCTGCTGAGCTCAAAATTGACCAAAATATATTAAATCATTTTTCAGACTGGTTAGTTAGTCAAATATCAGTAAAGCGTGAATAGGACATGTCAGATGAAAGCATCTGCAGAAAGGATCTGGTTGGAATAATTGTGATTAAGTACTGCAGATCTTCGCATGGGAACATGATAGTGAATATGAATTCCACATAGATTAGAAAAGTAATTAAATACAGAAACTCACAAAACTCACATTTCCAGGCCAAATTGTTCCAATTTTAATTTCCTACCTGTGACTAATATCTGATTAAACTCCCTGGGAACTCACCATTCGGTACATTTATTTTTGTAGAAATGGCAGTTATTATTCCCAGACCTTCATCTTCTAATGCTTTATTAAGGAGTTGTCATGGTGATTTGAAAATGGTGTATTTGTGAGCTATGCATAGGACAACTTGAAATATCTCAGGAAAGACTGACTCTGGTATTCCATGCAGAATTATACTCGCATTCGAATGTGAGAAATGTGGGGAGACCTTCAAAATGTCAAGTGATGTCTCAGATTGCATCATACTATGCATAACAATGATTTAATTGTTGTGTAAACTGTTTTGCTAAGATTCTTGGTGGAATAAGAGATGTGACAGGCATTTCCCCAGGTGCTAGTTATTTTCTCCCTTAAGGATGTGATGTTGTAGAAGTTTAAACCTTTGATTGCACTTATTTTGAAAAGTGTTGTGGACATGAATGATGAAAGGGGGAGAAAAAATAAATGGCTGATTAACTAGCATCTAGGACAATTTGCACCAGCTATCTTTCTGAAGCATTTTATTATGTACAAAGTGCAAGTGCAACTCACCGAAAAGATGTTTTCTATTTGAATCCATATTGCGTTTTTCTCCACAGTCATTACAGAATGATCGATTCTTTGGTAGTCTTTTTTTATAATGTTGTTGCTATAGTTTACATCACCTATGTAGTCTCATCAGTGGCAGCCCACTACACGAAAAAAAAAACCAAACAAACCAAAAGTGAAAACCTGATTAAATTGGCCATTATAATGACAACCAGACAGCACAGAACCTCATCACGTTTTTTCTCTTTAAATTAATTCAGGATACAGCAATATGTTCACACCACCACGTGTGACACAAACATCTGGTATTGCAGGAACAAAAAAAGAATTGTTCCGTTCAGATGCATGACTTTTTACTGTATGTACAATTTAATACAGACATGTGGTTAGTTGTCCTGACACTAGAATCTTTATTATTCCCATATTTATATCTTCCTTAATAAACCCGCGTTTCCTCTGTAGTCGCAAGGTATTTAAGAACTCTGTGGTTGACTGTACGGATACACCACTTAGCAGCGGCTTTTAAACCATAATATCCTTTCACACAGAGCATTTAGTGGGCAGTCTCTGGTGCAATTTGCGTAATGAGCTACAGCCTTAGTAAATTGAATGTTAATTTCAGATACATTACAAGCACATTTTATGGCTGCATCGAGTTGTGTTTCTGAGCTGTGCCTCATCGAATGCATAAATCTGGCCTATTGAACTGAATGCAATGTGGCTTTTTGATGTTCCAGTTCTATGACTGTATCTTTGTCTTCTAAATCTTTAGTCCAGAATCTTTAGTGTTGACGCTAATAGTAATTGGTATTGAAAAACTGGAATGTGTGGTCAGTCAGATTTAAGAAAAAAATAAAATAAAATTATGTATAGTTTATATAAAAATCTTGTTTTCATTTCTTATACTAAACATAATAATAAACAAGTTATTTCAATTACTAGATTGTAAGATTGATCATTTCATACAGTATTAACATAAACTAATTACACTGAGAATCTTATGAGGATGTTGCACTGATAACTAGAACTATAGCACTAAATTTAGGAAATTAAAACATGCATGGTAGAACAGCACGTTAAAGTTTTTTTTAAAGCGGTAAATAAAATTAATCACGTGGAAATGATGTACACATTAAAATTAAGAAGATTTTTATTTTTTCCCCGGTGATTTGTTGTTTCAAAATACAAATCTTACCCTGAATTCAAACATCTACAACATAATCTGTGTGTCAGAGTTGGACTCGGAGGCAGAGAGAGAATCCAAAAGGTGAGTTTTATTTCAAGCAGGCAGGAGAAAGAATAAGGAAACTTAGAGATGTTTCGAACTGAAACGAAGACAAACAGAAAACGCACGTATGGCTCGAGCTCATAAATAGTCTTAATACTTGCCGCTGCCCTCGGTGAGTGAGCGCTTTAAATAGACTGGTGGGATAGAGTGCAGGTGGTGCTGATTAGAAGTCCGGTGATTGTGAGCATGGGGATGCGGTTGCAGTAAGTGAGCCCGTGACAGTATCCCCCCACACACACACACACGGGCATCTCCAGACATCCGAGAGCGACGACGGGGCCAGCCGCGACCTCTGGGAGTGGATCGATCTGGGTGGCGCTGATGGAACTCAGTGAACAGCGCTGGATCGAGGATGTCATCCCGGTCCACCCATGATCTTTCCTCAGGACCATACCCCTCCCAGTCAACCAGATATTGCAGGCAGCCGCCACGTCGCCTGGAGTTCACGATCTCTCAGACCTGGTAGACTGTGTTGTCTGCGTCAACCTTGGGTGGCGACGAGGTCTCAGGTTCTGTGGGAGGAGAGAGAACAGGGTTAGTATACGCCTTCAAGAGCGAGACATGGAACGTAGGCGCTATCCGGTAGCGCGCAGGGAGGACGAGTTCATAGGAGACGTCATTAATACTCCTCCGGATGGCAAAGGGCCCAATGTAGCGGGGGCTGAGCGTCCTTCATGGGAGTTTGAGGCAGAGATCCCATGTAGAAAGCCAGACTTGATTGCCCGAACGGTAGCTCGGCGTCTCCCTGCGCCTAGTGACGGCTTGTTTCTTCTGCCTGAGGATTGCGTGGCGCAGGTGGACATGTGCCGAAGCCCAGACCCTCTCACTCTCTCGGAACCAGTGGTCGATGGATGGTACTTCGGATGGTTCACTGGACCACTGAACAGAGGTGGTTGATAGCCGAGTATGCATTGGAAGGGAGTGATCACAGTGGTTTCTTGATGGAGGGAGTTTTGCGCATACTCGGCCCAGGGCAGGTATTGGTTCCAGTCATGCTGGTGTTCACAGCAGTACGCACGGAGATAGCATCCGATTTCCTGGATTTTTCTCTCTGTTTGGCCATTAGACTGAGGGTGGTAGCCCGAGGATAAGCTAACGGATACCCCCAGCTGTTTCAGAAACCCTCGCCACACCCTGGAGATGAACTGTGGCCCTCTGTCTGATACGATGTCCTCAGGAATGCCAAAGTGCCTGAAGACCTGTTGAAAGAGGGCTTTGTCTGTCTCCATGGCTGTGGGTAGGCCCTTGAGGGAAATGGGCTTGCATGCTTTGGAGAACCAATGGTTCTCCAAAGCACCACAATGAGGATGGTGGTGATGGTGGTGTGGGTAGATCGGTGAGGAAATCGATTCCTAGGTGGGACCATGGTTGGTGGGGAATCGGGAGTGGCATGAGCTTTCCCTCCGGTAAACAGCACGGTGTGGAGATGACGGCACAAACAGAGCATCCCTTCACAAACTGGTTCACGTTCTTGATCATGTTCGGCCACCAATACCTGCCTCGAACGAGTGAGAGGGTACGCTGTCTGCCCGGATGGCCGGAGCCCAGTGAGGAGTGCACAGTGTCCAGGAGGACAGCGCGGAGGGATGCTGGGATGTACGTCTTACCCTCCGGACCTCCTGGCGGAGCGGGTTTGTTCTCCGTAGCAGCACGAATTTCTTCGTCCAGTGTCCAGATAATGGGACAAACGAATAGGTCTGTGGGAAGGACTGGCTCGTTTTCTTCTGGTTGGGGGTCTGGTGAGTACATCCGGGAAAGCGTGTCGGCTTTGGTGTTCTTACTGCTGGGGTGATAGGAGACTGTTAACCGGAACCTGGTAAAGAAGTGCGCCCAGCGCGCTTGCTGCAGATTAAGGCGTTTGATCTCTCTGAGGAACTGGAGATTTTTATGGTCCGTGATTACCTCAAAGGGGTGGATAGCCCCCTCCAACCAGTGTCTCTATTCTTCTAATGCCAGCTTAATCGCTAATAGTTCGCGATTACCAATGTCATAATTCCGCTCTGCCGGAGTTAGTTTTTTTGAATAAAAGGCGCATGGACGGAGTGCCAGGGGTTTACCTCCTCGCTGGGACAACACAGCTCTTACCCCCAGGGCCGAGGCGTCTACTTCCACCACGAAGAGTTTATCAGAATTGGGGTGTAGTAGAGTCGGAGCAGAGCAGAAGGTGGATTTCAGCATCCGGAAGGCTTCGACCGCTGAGCTTGTCCATGTGAGTGTTTTGGGCTGTCCACCTAACAGTGCGGTGAGAGCGGCAGTGTGCATGCTGTAATTCTTGATGGAAGCGCTGTAGCTCTTTAATGGTCTGCGGCTGCGGCCAGTCCCTCACCGCTGCTACTTTGGACTGATCCATTCTGATACCCGCCAGGGAGATAATATAGCCCAAAAACTGAATGATGGTCTGGTGGAACTCGCACTTCTCTAGTTTGAGAAACAGGTGGTGACGGCGGAGACGTTCAAGTACCTGCCGGACGTGATGGATGTGCTCCGACTGGTTTGGGGAGTAAATCAGAATATCATCGATATACACGATGACAAACCGGTTGAGCATGTAGCGGAAGATTTCATTCATGAAATTCTGGAAAACGGCGGGCTCGTTGGTGAGTCCATAGGACATGACCCGGTATTTGTAGTGCCCGGATGGTGTTATAAACGCCGTCTTCCACTCATCTCCACGTCGGATTTGGATCAGATTGTACGCTCTCCGTAAATCCAACTTAGAGAAGACGCGAGCTCCCCATAGTTCTTCCAGTGCGACCGGTACCAGAGATAAGGGGTAGGCAAATTTCACCATCTGGGCATTCAAGTTCTGGTAATCGATACACAGTCGAAGCCCGCCATCCTTTTTCGCAACAAAGAAGAAACTGGATGCCACCAGGGAGGTAGAAGGATGGATGAACCCCTGGTGAAGTGCCTCTTTAATGTATTTGTCCATGGCCTTATGTTCTGGGACAGACAGAGGGTAAATGTGCCCCTTGGGCATCTTGGCATCAGACAGAAGATCGATTGCGCAATCCCAGGACCGGTGTGGTGGAAGCTTAGTGGCTGCGGCTTTGCTGAACACACCCATGTAATCCCGGTATTTGGCTGGCAGGTTCACTTCGGCGCATGTAGGAGGGCTCTCAACATTCGTCGACCCCAGGAGGACGGGTTTGGGCGTTGGGGTTGGGAGCGCACGGAGGCAAGATGTGATGCAGTAATCGCTCCATTGCTCGATTTGCCCATTGCTCCAACGGATGGTGGGTTGGTGTTGTGCGAGCCATGGGCAACCTAGGACAATGTCCATTCTTGCCTCCTCTAACACTAACAGGTAGAGCGTCTCCTCATGCATGCAGCCGATATGCAGTTTTAGCTCCGGGGTTATCCATTGCACCAATCATTCCCTGAATGGTGGTAATCTGGTAGCACGTCGGGCTTCTTCGTCTAGGAATGCAACAGTGGGCAAGGACGTGCGAGGAGACAAAGTTCCTGGACGCGTCCGAGTCAAAGAGGACACTGACAGGGAACACACGAGAGTCAACAATTAGGGCAGCATCGTTATCATGGGTTATGGAGAATAGAACTTAATTGGAGGGTACTCACCGCCGGGATGAACGGACTGGGCAGGTGGAGATGGAGTGATCAGCTTCCCCACAGTATAGGCAGAGGACCCTCTGGATCCGACGCTGACGTTCCCTCACGGACAGATGGTACTCGTCCGTCTCCATGGGCTCAGGAGCGGAGAAATCCTCGAGGGGTGAGGTATCGGGACGGGCAGTCCCTGTCACGGTGACCGCGGCGAGATGTTGAGACAGGCTGGCAGTGTCATCATAGACCACCATCTGTCGTCAGATCTCGGGCTGTAAACCCCGCCGGTACGCCGCGTGCAGCGCTGCCTCATTCCATCCGCTAGATGCCGCCAGTGTGCGGAAGCGCAGCGTGTACTCATGGACGGTGTTCTTTCCTTGCTGCAGGGTAAACAGCTCATCGTGCACTGAGAGGCCGGAGGAGCTCGTACCAAAAACCGCCTTGAAGTGCGGCAAGAAGGTTGTCAGGGAAGCGAACACAAGGTTCTCCGACGTCCATAACGCCTCCGCCCAGCATCAGGCCTCACAGGTTAGCAGGGACAGGATGAAGGCGATCTTAGCGCGGTCACTTGGAAACTGTTGGGGAACAACATCAAAATATAGTTGGCACTGCATGATGAAGCCAGCACATTCCGATACCTCACCCGCGAACGGTGTCTGTTTAGATACAGGGCAGGCCGGTGGTGCCGTCACGGAGAGTATGGTTTGCTCTAGGGAAGCTGCCAGGGCCGCAACCGGATCTGGAGTAGGAGGAGGCCCGGCTTGCGGCTGCTGCTGATCGGGGCTGGGATGCGCGTCGTCGTGTTGGTCTGGTTGGCCTTCCATCTCCCAGGTAGGACAGGCGAGTATTCTGTCAGAGTTGGACTCGGAGGCAGAGAGAGAATCCAAAAGGTGATTTTTATATCAAGCAGGCAGGAGAAAGAATAAGGAAACTTAGAGATGTTTTGAACTGAAACGAAGACAAACCGAAAACGCACGTATGGCTCTAGCTCATAAATAGTCTTAATACTCGCCACTGCCCTCGGCGAGTGAGCGCTTTAAATAGACTAGTGGGATAGAGTGCAGGTGGTGCTGATTAGAAGTCCGGTGATTGTGAGTGGGGGGGTGTGGTTGCAGTAGGCGAGCCCGTGACACTGTGGTTTTATAAAAAAGGAATTATTTCAGAATATAAAAATTATGAACTTAGGGAAATTGATTGGTCGGTGGAAACTGTACAGATCGTAATTCAAAGTAAAGTATAATTATTCAATAATTATGCACATCAGAATTGTAGAGTAAGGCACACATTAGAATGATACAATACAAAATGATGTTTAAAGAGCTTTATAAGAAATTGTGATCATTTTTTAAATCAAATTTAAATACAATACGGTATAAGACTGAGAGATCTCTCCTATATTAGTTATCCAGTGGATTGCTTTCTCATAAACAAAACAACTCAAGAGATATTGCATTGATTAATTATTGATTACAAATGAGGTTGATTGGTAAATCTAAATTGCCCATAGGAGTGAGTGTGAGTGTGTGTGGTTGTCTGTCTATATGTGGCCCTGCGATGGACTGGTGACCTGTCCAGGGTGTACCCCTGCCTTTCACCCTATGTGCGCTGGGATAGGCTCCAGCAGACCCCCGTGACCCTAATTAGGAATAAGTGGGTATAGACAATGGATGGATGGATGATTACAAATGCCCGTTTATGTTTAAAACAATCCCCTGTGAACATCAGGCACTTTCCGTATTTTTTCCCCCATCCTTTTAAATGCATGTTATCAAAAATGTGATACAGCTTGTGCTATTCACAATTATAGTATTCACCCTAAAGCATCAGTTAATGTACATATTGAGACAATTGGACTTGAGTGAAGGTGACATTTTTTTAATATGAGCAGTTAAAATCTAACCTTTTATGTTATTACGTATTAGAAATCTCAGAGACACATTAATACACATGTATCTTTAAAAGTAAAATAGCCCAGATTCATTACAGTGAAACCTTTCATTTTTAGTGATATACTGATAAAGGTATAATAATGGCTATAGATATGCTAACATTGTGTGCTGTCTGAAATGCTTTTCTGCTCAGCATGGCTGTAAAGACTGTTTATTCATATTAAACAAGTCTGGCCATCCTTCTCTGAACTCTGTCATTTCCACCAGCAGAACACAGGTTGGTGGGTTTTTTTTTTGTTTGTTTGTTTGTGTGTTGTTTGGCACTATTCTGTGTAAAATCCAGAGAAGCCTCGGTATGAAAATCCCAGCAGGTCAGCACTTTTGAAATACTCATATCAGCCCATCTGGCACCAACAAGCAAGTCACTGAGATCAAAATTCTCAGCCATTTCTGATATTAACGGCTTGATTGTGCTGCCATATGATTAGCTGAATAAATAATTGCATGAATGTGTTCCTAATAAAGTGTTTTCTAAGTGTTTTGCTGCATACATATAATTAAGCCCTTTTTATCAATTAGAACATACTTTACAGTGATTGCTAATGCATCTGTCTTCATTCTCAGATATTTCAATTTTACTTAGACACAGTCAGTCCAAGACAATTTTGTTGTTTTCAGCCAGTATAAAATACTACCCATAATGCACCACAATTGCTGCATCTCTGCATTCTTTGCCAAATCCCAAACTCCCTCGCAGGCACAACTGCCCATATCTGTATTGCTGATTCTGTCATTCCTGAGCTGATGCAACACAAAACTAATTGTCAAGAGTATGGAGGCTTCCAACATAGCCACTAGCATGTTCATATGTGTTTGAATGTGTGGTCTGGTCTTTTTGTATGTACAGTATATGCCTCGCATATGCACTGATGGTCTGATAGATTTTTGCGCCAAGTGCTACTGTGTTCTTTTTTTCTCAGTGGAACGACGGCCTATGGCTCTTCTAATTGGCCAATTTTCTGTCAGCAAGCTCAGTGAAGCAGTGAAGCAGGTTCAGTCAGCCATGCATTCAGCTGAGGAGAAAAGGGAGAGAGAGAGAGAGAGAGAGAGAGAGAGAGAGTTTATTTGCTTCTGGTGGTGTATGTTTGTCTGTCATTATATCTGTCAGTCTGTTTCAAATATGTCACACCTGCTGTATATATGTACGGGTACTGTACAACTAAGTGCGAGTTGTGATTGAGCTAGTGTTTGCCCACTAGAATGAATTCTGACAAGAGGCAATGGTAAGTATTGACTTTCTCAATACTCTTCACCCTCCTACTTGTCTTATTGGAGCGATCCCATTGTACCTCTACGTTCCTCCTGATTCACAATCCCTAAACACCCAACCTGGCGCATCTGAAGCCCATTCATTACCCCCCCTCCATCTCGGCTTATTAAAAAGCCAAGCCTGCTTTTGTCCGGACAGTAATTGAGTGGCTTGTGATGTCTGTCACTGCTGTTGGTTTCATTCTGCCAGGCTAATTTGCTGTTATGAGCTCGTCGGCTAAGACTGAAAATGACCCTTGTCACTCAGGCTGATGCATTGCTGCAGTACATCATTACTGGAGCTGCTCGTCTGAGTCAGATGGAATGGAGACACACAGAAAAAGGGGAGAGGGGCTACGTGATGGGCTGTAACAGTGTGTTGACACATAAGAGACCCAGGGAGTGCAATAATGAGCATAAACACGACAGTCTACGGACTTGTAATTTATTTATGGGGAAGATATCATTAGTGGCTGCTAATTGTGTGTGGGATGACTGTTTGGAATAGTGTGTATGTTGAATCTGTTATACAAAGCTATGCTATTTGGTTGACATTGTATTAATTTGTTTTGCTTTTCAGTGGTGTGTTCTGCAGAAGTGGGTGGCCAGGAAAATAAGCCTAATATCCTGGATAATGACCAAAACAATAAACAATCCCGCCTTTGATCAATTTCTCTTAATGCCTTGTTGACTGGCATTCTTCCTAAAACCACTTTTCCCTCTGGTGCTAAATCAGGTGTCACAGCAGCAGACCGAAGCGAGGTGGATGGTTTTTAGGTTCCCTCCTCACTGACGTGTGACAGTTAATCCCCGGTTGAAGCAAAGGAAACATTTAAGAACAAGGACTTCCTCTCTGTGTGTTGGTGTGTAAATCTTTAGGTGAATATTTAAGCCTATGACAAATTGCACATAACTTGTGTCACCTGTATGGCAGGTGTTGGCATGCCCTGATGTGGTGTCTACACAAAAACAACATACATCACCTACCTGAAATATGTTTTATGGTTCCTTGCTTAGCTATCCATCAGACCTACACTAGGCCTAATGGCAGATTTAAAACCCTCCCTGTACCTCTTTGTAACTCTGCCTGGACCTATCTGTCTTTCTAGTTGTCTTCTCTCTATCTTCCAACTGACATCCTCTTATCACTCTTATGCCTTCATCCCTCTTCATCAATCATTTTCCATCTATCCATTTTCATCTCTTCCAACTCAGTCTGTCTCCTTTTCTTTCTCTCACACTTTCTCTGACTCTCTGACTGAGACAGAGGTACATATATATGTGTGTGTGTATGTGTATCTATCCATCTATATATCTGTCTACTGTATATAATATATCAATGGTGGGCCATGCATTTCACACCTAGGCCTTCACTGGTGTCCTTCCTGAATGAATCCACCTCTATTCCATCATTATGATGCCACGGCAATAGATACTAATCAACAGTTAAATAACAAAGTAAAAAAGAAATTAGTCTTCAGTATTTCACACCTCACAAGGAATAGTCAATTTTATTACGGTTACTTTCTCAAAAAAGACATTCTTGATGCATGCAACAAACTGCAATCTCTGGAAGACGCAACACCTGAAATGAGACACAGCGAATATAGAAACAATGTATATGTGAGGTTCGCTGACTCTGACTACTCCAATTATCCGATCAAAGGATGGGAAATTGCTGACGAAATCGTATGCCTGCTAGATGGCCCCAGTGATGTATACAATTTATTGATGTATACAATAAAAATAAATAAATATATTTATATATATATATATATATATATATATATATATATATATATACACTGAACAAAATTATAAAGTCAGTATATTAGTCAGTATCTGGTGTGACCACCATTTGCCTCACGCAGTGCAACACATCTCCTTCGAATAGAGTTGATCAGGTTGTTCATTGTGGCCTGTGGAATGTTGGTCCACTCCTCTTCAATGTCTGTGCGAACTTGCTGGATATTGGCAGGAATTGGAACATGCTGTCATATACGCCGTACAACAATGGGCCTCAGGATCTCGTCACGGTATCTCTGTGCATTCAAAATGCCATCAATAAAATGCACCTGTGTTCGTTGTCCATAACATACGCCTGCCCATACCATAACCCCACCGCCACCATGGGCCACTCGATCCACAACGTTGACATCAGCAAACCGCTCACCCACACAACGCCATACACACTGTCTGCCATCTGCCCTGTACAGTGAAAACCGGGATTCATCCGTGAACACCTCTCCAAAGTGCCAGACACCATCAAATGTGCAATAATCATGCTGTATAATCAGCATCTTGATATGCCACACCTGTGAGGTGGATGGATTACCTCGGCAAAGGAGAAGTGCTCAGTTACACAGATTTAGACAGATTTGTGAACAATATTTCAGAGAAATAGGCCTTTTGTGTACATGGAAAAAGTCTTAGATCTTTGAGTTCAGCTCATGAAAAATGGGGGCAAAAACAAAGGTGTTGCGTTTATAATTTTGTTCAGTATATATATATATATATATATATATATATATATATATATATATATATATATATACATATATATATATATATATATGTATATACATACATATATATATATATATATATATATATATATATATATATATATATATATATATATATATACAGCTCTGGATAATATAAGAGACCACTGCAAAATAATCTTCTTTCTTATAGGTACATGTACTGATGAGATAACCAGTTTTGTTTCATTTTTTTTGAACTGCTGACAATATTTCTCCTAAATTCAAAATATAACTATTGTTATTTCAAGTGTATGAAATGACAACACATCAAAATAACCCAAGATCATGCAGTATTTGCAGAGCTTTAATAACTCAAATAAAACAAAATGCAAATCATTTGTAAACAAATTGTGTTAATGCTTTGGCTAAATAACATTAAGAAATCAGTATTTGGTGGAATAACCCCGATTTGCATGCGTTTTGGCTCCATGCTCTCCACAGGTTTCTCATATTGCTGTTGGGAAACTTTATACCACTCTTATTTGCAAAAAAAGCAAACAGCTCAGCTTTGCTTGATGTTTTGTGACCATCCATCTTCCTCTTGATGACATTCCAGAGGTTTTCAATAGGGTTCAAATCTGGAGATTGGGCAGTGGGCTCTTATTTTTTTTCCAGAGCTGTATATACTGTATATGTATGAGAAGCTACAATATGGCAATAAGTGAGTCTGTAGTGTACACTCGCTATTTGTCTAGTAAATGTTCCATTTGCTAAGACTGTAATTGCACGTTGGACCACCTACTAAAAGCCCACTGCTTAAGGCAAGCCAATGTGAAATAGTGCAAGTGATTAACCATAGAGCTGTCAACATGCTTGGGGACAGAGAGGAAAGGCAGGCTTAGTGATGAGATACATTTGTAAATCACAATATTCTAGAAGGGGTAATTCTAACTCTGGATTAAAAATTAATAGAATTTGAGACACACCAAAAGTTAATATGCCATGGGACTTAAAAAGGAGAAGAAAAATGATTTCTTTTCGAATGCTGTTATTCTATTAGCAAATATTTGTTCAGCATGATCTCAAAGCCTCCTTCTAGGTTTCCAAATCTGCAGGACAAAGGCAGCATTTTTCTGAAAAAATAATTACATTTATACATACACTATATTGCCAAAAGTATTCGCTCGCCCATCCAAATAATCAGAATCAGGTGTTCCAATCACTTCCATGGCCACAGGTGTATAAAATCAAGCACCTAGGCATGCAGACTGTTTTTACAAACATTTGTGAAAGAATGGGTCGCTCTCAGGAGCTCAGTGAATTCCAGCGTGGAACTGTGATAGGATGCCACCTGTGCAACAAATCCAGTCGTGAAATTTCCTCGCTCCTAAATATTCCACAGTCAACTGTCAGCTGTATTATAAGAACGTGGAAGTGTTTGGGAACGACAGCAACTCAGCCACGACATGGTAGGCCACGTAAACTGACGGAGCGGGGTCAGCGGATGCTGAGGCGCATAGTGCGAAGAGGTCGCCAACTTTCTGCAGAGTCAATCGCTACAGACCTCCACACTTCATGTGGCCTTCAGATTAGCTCAAGAACAGTGCGCAGAGAGCTTCATGGAATGGGTTTCCATGGCCGAGCAGCTGCATCCAAGCCATACATCACCAAGTGCAATGCAAAGCGTCGGATGCAGTGGTGTAAAGCACGCCGCCACTGGACTCTAGAGCAGTGGAGACGCGTTCTCTGGAGTGACGAATCGCGCTTCTCCATCTGGCAATCTGATGGACGAGTCTGGGTTTGGCGGTTGCCAGGAGAACGGTACTTGTCTGACTGCATTGTGCCAAGTGTAAAGTTTGGTGGAGGGGGGATTATGGTGTGGGGTTGTTTTTCAGGAGCTGGGCTTGGCCCCTTAGTTCCAGTGAAAGGAACTCTGAATGCTTCAGCATACCAAGACATTTTGGACAATTCCATGCTTCCAACTTTGTGGGAACAGTTTGGAGCTGGCCCCTTCCTCTTCCAACTTGACTGTGCACCAGTGCACAAAGCAAGGTCCATAAAGACATGGATGACAGAGTCTGGTGTGGATGAACTTGACTGGCCTGCACAGAGTCCTGACCTCAACCCGATAGAACACCTTTGGGATGAATTAGAGCGGAGACTGAGAGCCAGGCCTTCTCGTCCAACATCAGTGTGTGACCTCACAAATGCTTCTGGAAGAATGGTCAAAAATTCCCATAAACACACTCCTAAACCTTGTGGACAGCCTTCCCAGAAGAGTTGAAGCTGTTATAGCTGCAAAGGGTGGACCGATGTCATATTGAACCCTATGGATTAGGAATGGGATGTCACTTAAGTTCATATGCGAGTCAAGGCAGGTGAGCGAATACTTTTGGCAATATAGTGTATCTCCAGATTTTTTTTCCTGTTCTTCATTTGTCCAGTTTTGGCAAGCTTATGCCCACTGTAGCCTAAGATTTCTATTCTTGGCTAATAGGAAAATTGACCTGATCTTCTCCATGTTAGACAGGTTGTGCATTTCGAAATGCTTTTCTGCTCACCACTATTGCATGAAGTGGTTATTTGAGTTACTGTACCCTTCCTGTCACCTTAAACCAGTTTGGTCATTCTTCTCTAGCCACACTCATCAACAAGAAGTTTCCACCTACAGAACTGCCACACATTAGATGCTTTTTAGATATTAGACACTGAAAGAAAATAGGAGAAAATGAGATCAACAGTTTTTGAAACGCTCAATCCACAAACATTCCAATCAAAATCACAGAGATCATATTTTTATATTTTGATGTTTGATGTTTAAAGAACTGGCATGATTTAATGCATTGCACTGCTGTCATATGATAATTACATGAATGAGGTGATTTAAATGTTTTTATTATTAAAATGAGTGCATGTAATCTCACAATATAAAATATAAACACAAATTTCATAGACTGTTTTAATTTTTTTTTTCCCGAAGAATTTAAGCAAGATATTTTTAGCCCCCTGGATTAGACCCTAACCCTAACCTAAAATTTGTTCTCCAAAAAAATTGCTTTTCAGTTTTTAAAAGAAATCATGAGAACCTGTATTTTTTTCTCTGACCTGCTAAGTGCAGAGCTCACCAGCAGTCAATCACAAACCCATCTGCACTTAACCTTTATCAGCTATGATGGACTATTTTATCCCCTTCAGATGAAGAAGGAATGCTTTCAGTTCTGAGCAGCAAAGCATACTTTTCTCAAGAGCTAGCAAAGCTCTTCAAGCCTGAATAAGATTAAATATAGGGCAGGTAGGTGAGGGAGTTCATCACAGTCAAGCTGTGAGAATCAGTGCTTTTTCCTTTTTCTTTTTAAAACATTTGCTTAAAATAGCTGTGTGAAGAACACTAGACAACATCACACAGTACATCACAGTACATTGGAGGAACTGTTAGGTGTGTTCTATCAAAATGAACTAACTTTATTTTAAAGGAAAGGAGCTGGTTGGAACATGTTGATGGTTCATGTTTTGTTGTTGTTGTTGTGTTGTTTGTTACTGTTACAGTATGATATAGTTTTCTCCAGCAGTCTCACACAACACTCAGACATTTGTGCAGTACTGAGCAAGAAATTCAACAGGTTTCCATACATAAAAAGTTTCCATTCTTATTCAGCACTACATCATTTTTAATCACTAACCACTTTAATCTGGTCATAATCATGATGAAACTCCACACACACAATAGCCCAAATACAGGGTCAGGGATCGTGGAGCTGTGAGGTGCCACTTCATCATGGAAAAAAGGTGTTCTGAATCAAGTAACTAATATGGCTGGAACTAATATTGTTAAATTGAGAAATATGTTGTGATCATGTCATTAATTTTAACTTATTTTTTTAATTGTGGTGTTGGCTTTTTCAGCGTTTCCATTCATTTCCTTTGTACTTCCTTTTCAAGTAAATGTCACGTCATTTCAAAGAAAGTTTGTCATTCATAGCATATTCTAATTTTCCTTTAACAGCAACTTGTGTCTTGTATTTTTTCCCCCCACTTCGTTCTGATTAGAGTGTTGAGTTTATTTGGTGCAATTTTACTCAGTCTCATGGTAAACATGTAATAGCTCATTTACACTTTGTTTCAAATTCGTCTCCTCATTCTGAACTTGAAATAAAGTGTGACATATGGTGTGTGAATTCAGTAAGGTATTGAAGATATCACCAGTTTTTCATGACTTCACGGTTTGTTAATTTTCATATTAACACCCATCCTCAGCTGCTCTCCGAGATTATTAGTTTGTGTGTGTGTGTGTGCATGTGTGTGTGTGCATGTGTGTGCATCTTTGTTTGTGTCATAATAATAATAATAATAATAATAATAATAATAATAACAATAATAACAATAATAACAATAATAATAATAATAATAATAATAATAATAATAATAATAATAATAATAATAATAATAATAGTAGTAAGGAGAAGAAGAAGAAGGGCAGCACGGTGGCTTAGTGGTTCGCACGTTCACCTCACACCTCCAGGGTCCTGGGTTCGGGTCTTGCTACCACTCACTGTGTGTATGTGTGGAGTTTGCATGCTTTCCCTTGATTAGTGGGTTTCCTCTGGGTGCTCTGGTTTCCTCCCACAGTCCAAAGACATGCTTCTAGTCTGATTGGAGTCTCTAAATTGCTGTGTGTGTGTGCCCTGCGATGGGTTGGCACTCCATCCAGGGTGTATCCTGCCTTGATGCCCAATGACACCTGAGATAGGCACAGGCTCCCTGTGACCCAAGTATAGATTGGATAAGCGGTACAGACAATGAAATGTAATAATAATAATTTCAGATTTTATTGGCTGAAGATGCCAGACAAGATACCTTGTCAAATGCCATGACAAGATACCTTGTCAGTCATCTCAGGAGTCAACTTGACATTGCAGTTGATGAAAGTTGTAGTCTGATGCCTATTTGAATTTTCATTTGTTAATATTTAGGTTTTTTTTTTATCAGATGTCAAAAAGTGTTTATGCTGGTGTCATGTAGCCCTATGAAACTAAAGTGTTGCCAATTTCTTTGAATGAAAGTATTATAAAATGACCTAAAGTAACCTGACTGCATTTTTATTTGATAGAGCTTGTTTATTAAGAGGCCAAAAGCCTTCCTTGTTAAATGTGTGGTGGCCTTGGTATATTTAGTATACATGAAGTTCTTCAGACTAAACTACAGACTTTCCTGAAGGCGAGGTTAAGAAATGAATAAACTTTTGCACAATTTTTGGTAATATACCATACGCATAGGGGACACAATGGATTAGTAGTTAGTTTTCCTCCACCCTGTTTCCACCCTGTGTGTGGATCTTCTGGGTACTCCAGTTTTAGCCAAATACATGTGTTGTAGGCTGATTTCTAAATTGACCATAGTGTGTGAATGTGAGTTTGTGTGCAGTTGTGCCTTGTGATAAGTTGCAATGGGTTGTTCCCCACCTTGTGCCCCTGGGATAGTTTCCAGGTTTCCTGTAACTCTGTGTTGGATAAGCAGTACAGAAAATGGATGAATAAATGCACAATCAATGTATGCTTTCATACATTCATAGAAATTTTTCATAACTCATTGTGAAGGCTTGCCAATACATCCTGTTATGTCAGTTGTGAGCCCTGATTCTCTTGCCTGTGTCTGATTCATCTCTATTCTCTATTGGACTGCTCTTTTTGCTAATTTTTTGACTGTTGATCCGTGACAATGTTTGACCATCTCAGTTTGGTATATTTTTTTGTAAATACCCTACACATGGATCACATCTCTGTTTAATCTGTTTCATTACATAGAGTTGCTGTATATTACAGTACAGACTGAGGACCATAACTGGATTTTTTGGCTTTTTGCCAGGATTCAGCCCCAGTGGTTTTTCCCAGGCCGCCCTACAAATATGTCTGATGATTGAGCCAAATATCCTGAGGAGAATGTTAGGAGTATTTTAATATGGTGATGATTATTATTCCCCAGTTCAGATAATCTTAAGATCTCTAAGCATTGCTTTAGAAGACCCACTTTATCATTTGAGAAGAGTCCCTATTTCTTTCAAAGCCTATACCCCCTTCTCCTCTCTAAAGATCAAACGGTGCTTTTATTGCCCCATTTCCATGGCTCGTCAAATCTCAGTCTTTCCTGCAGTTTTCTCAATCATTCATTAGACTCCCTCAACTCCATTAGAGGTTTTCTGCAGGGGGAAACAGAGCCTTGGTATGCTTGATGCTTTGCAGTAATTTTCTCAAGCTCACTGAGGAATACATTCTGTTTGAGTGACTGCCGAATTTAAGAATTCAAAGCGCACAGTCAATAAGATTAAAGGCATAAATACAAAAGGAGCATCCAGCTGCTATGAAAGGCACATTTACTGATGCTCACACAAATGTTTACACCAATAGTCAGCCAGATCATCTCTAGAACACTACAACTGTCAGGGTTTTTTTTTTTTTTCAAAGTATCTTTGGTTTATTATTATTTTACGGTTATTTATGGTGTTTTGATTTTTCTGTTGTTCTTGGCCCAGCAGACAGAGTTAAGAGCAATTCCATCATCTTTTGTGCATGGTCTTGTGGGAATACTTGAATAAATGAAACTGATTGGTTATGTGATGCAGTAGACAGGCTCTTAACATCGTATGACAGCTTATAAATTGTTTTCAAAATTACAGTGACTGCACAAAGAACTTCTATTATATAAGGTTATGGTTCTTCGGTAGATGTTTAGTGTTAAGTGAATAAGGAAATATGGTGCTAAAAAGTCTGGCATAATTGGATATTAAACGCAATTACATGCTCTGATTACAGTTAAACAATTACATGGTACTCTGAATTGAAAAATAATTGTTTTTGTTTTATTGAATAACAATGTAAATTCCACACACTTGGACTGAGACTAATTGAGTCAATTATCTGGTAGAGGAAACAACAGCTTGTCGAAATTCAGTCTAAGATTGTTCCCTTGCTCTGGTTTTCTTTGTTATTTACTGTTTTACATCCTTAAACCTGTAACTGTGTAGTGTTTGGCCTGAGATGCTGGTTGCAACCGGCACTGGATAAGAGCCAGTGGTCTTACTGCATTCTCTCTTATATGTAGTGTGACGTTTACTCATCTGCACTCTGAACAAATATCACCTACATCTTTGAAGTATGTTGATATATGCTGGCTGCCTCACCATTCTGATACGTGCTGCCAATTCAGGGTCATCTGCCGTCATAAAATATGTATACCACATACACAGTGGTAACTTTATACATGCATATACACAGACCCACGCATAACATATTTTTGTTCTTGGATTGCATTAAAATATTAGAAAACTCAAAACATATTCAGTCTTTCACTGCAAAAGATGTATGTATTTACCTTTTATGTAATAAAATATAATGTTGATCTATTCAAATATATTTTAAATACATATATAACATATACAGTTTGTTTTAGATCAGACTTTTGGAAGGAATAACAGGAATATTCACAAAGCACAGTCTGAAGTGTGTTAGTTCAATCATATGTGTAAACTCTTTTGTTTCACAGGCAAACTTTTCGATGCGAACCATCCTCCAAGACTCGTTCAGTAAATGGCTCATGAACATAAAGCTTTACCTCATCAGTGATTATATGCTTTTCTTTTTTAAACAACAACTTTAAAGTTTATATTATGTGGAGTGTTCTTCATACCTCTGTGTATGAGCTGTTACTAGAGAAACAATAAAGTATTCGAACACTCATTTGTCTTATTCATATTACAGCCAGAAATACTGGGATAAGTTTCTATCTTGAATTTATATACACAGATCAGGCATAACATTATGACCACCTGCCTAACGTAGCCCTGACCAGTCATGGATCACACAGGCCATCATCGCTCCCGACGTGCATCAGTGAGCCTTGGCTGCCCATGACCCTGCCGCAGGTTCACCACTGTTCCTTCCTTGGACCACTTTTGATAGATACTGACCACTGCAGACCGGGAACACCCCACAAGAGCTGCAGTTTTGGAGATGCTCTGATCCAGTCGTCTAACCATCACAATTTGGCTCTTCGTCAAACTCGCTCAAATCCTTATGCTTACCCATTTTTCCTGCTTCTAACACATCAACTTTGAGGACAAAATGATCACAATGTTATGCCTGATCGGTGTTTATCTGTAAAGCCATTGGTTGAAAATGGCCAATATTAAAAGAGCTATACAAATCAAATGTAACTGAACTGAAATAGAGCTCAAACCATCTGATTATATAAAATTAATCCGATTAATTACAACTGTGTTGTGGTAATACTTTCAATGTGGTTTAATATTTTAATTTCCAAATGATCTTGCATCCTGTTCTGTACATATTCACCAAACATGGTATAATCCACATATTACATATTCATACAGGTTTATGAGTTTTATATGGGTTTATATGTCAGTGGAACTAGCCACACACACACACCCTACTGTCTAAATCCTCATTGCACTATGACTTTGGTTGGGCTGGTTGGAAATTCAGATTTTGACTAAACTTTCTTTGAAGCTCTGCTAAAAAAAAAAGTACTAGCACCACACATTTGGCTCAAAAAACAGCCCTGGGATGAATGTGATTCCTCCAGTGCCAGGTCTATGTCAGCTGTGAGGATTTCTTTAATGGTCTGTGAGCTACAGATAGAAGGCATCCAGCTCTTAGGCTTATGAGAGCAGACCTCAATGCATATCATCTGATGAGGTTGAATGAGAGCAGTTCTAAAGTCTGTTAAGTCAGATCTAAGCTGGAACTTACTGTATATTTAGTTTGGCTGTAGCCCACACTGTGAAAGGTGTCTGAACACAGGACTACTACTAAATTGCAGTGGAGTGTATAGTGCATCACTGAAAGGATGTCAGGAAATCTATTACAGCCTGAACCGTGAGTTTGGCTTTGAAGTTTTTCAGTCACCCAGGTCATTTGAAATGGTTTGTAGCAGTACACCAAGGCACCTGACCTTGTGGCTTAATTTTGAAGATGCACTTAGAGAAAAACCATCTAGCATCAGCTTGTGAACATAGCTTTTGGTGGGACAACATTAATACTGGCATAGTCCCAAAATACATTGAGAACACCTGACTTGTGGTATAGGTCATTATCTTGCACTTTTAAGAGTAACCCTATAATAGACCACTGAGAACCAACTACATAGTGATCTGGTTTAAAGCCTTTCAGATTGTTTTGAGTGGTTTTGGATTTACTTTTGATCAACTGTGTTTGAAATAATGAGGTTCACATTATCAGTAACTAGGCTTGCCAGATTTCAGGTAAAATGTCCAGCCTAAATACATCTCAAAATCCACACAAAAGACATTTGTCTTCTTTCACATCTTTTACATGGGAAAGAAAGCTGTTGTGCACACTCGTAATCTATGCAATGTATCTTACAGTAGAAATATTTCTCTACATCCCAGATATGCTTTCAGTATTTTATTAGATTTTCTGACTATTCACTATAAAACTAGACCTTGGTGGGTGCAAAATAATTTTAAACTGGCCAAACCATACTAACTGTCCTGTCCACTGCTCCTCCCCCAAGCATGGGGACTATGATTCTTGCTCGAATGGGCCTCTATTAGTGCTTGTTGCAAAGCCATTTTTACCATTAGGCACAATAATAAGTCTGTAAAAGCTAAGTGGAGCCATGCGTTCTCTAGAAAGGTGAGCAAATACTTGGAGCACTGGTTTATGTCTGTCAAATAGCAACATTTTTAAAATTGTTGGTTGTTTAACAGAGGTAATTAGTTGGATTGACATTGACATTTCACTTGGATTGATCTTTTATTGAAAAGCTGACATAGGACTCTGTAATGTGACATCATGTCAAGTCCATTGGACACGTTGATTTATTACTAACACACCCTCATAGGTCATCATAGATCATGGCCATGCTGGATTATAGAGAAATTGCAAAGTTTACACTGGCCTCACTGGCATTAACATAAAGAGCAGATGCATGTGCAATGACCACAGGCAATACTTCAAGCATAGAGCAGAGGGTCAAATGTAAATCTGACCACTCAACGAATCTCAGAGAGTAAGTCAATGTAGACTCCTACATGCAATTTTATATGGATGTATCATGTATTTTTCATGCCATTTTTGAGGACAAAGGTTTCCTTTGCCTACCATTGTTAAATCTGTATTACTTTTTAACCCATCTTTTTGTAAGTGAAGAAATAAAAGCACACCATGACCCCAACAAAAACAAAAGTTAACAGTTTCCCTTTGATATTTCAAGAGATTTAATGGTGTTTCTCGCTTGCGTTTCATCTAGGTATCAACTGCCTTACAAAGTTTCTCCTACAATTTCTTCAGAGAAATAAAATAACAACAAATTAAAAGAAAAAAATCCATCAGCAGGGTTCCAACACCTCAACATCTCTGGTTCAGAAGGAAAATGCTTACGTATTGATACTTCCATTGAAGTGCTTCACAGTAAAATGAAGTTAAAACAATATATTTTCATGAATAGTTCCATTAATATGAACAATAAATAAGTAATCCTGTGTATTTAGCATACTCAATGTATTTAGCATACATTTTTATACCTGTATTACTACATCAAATGGAATTATATAGAATACTTTTGGCTTTGTTTTTGGATTTGTGATCATTTAGCCACACACACACACACACACCCATTAGTCAATTTTGGGATGTCAATCAGCCTACAATGCATAAGAAGAAGGAAACTGGAGTACACTGAGGAAACCCTTGAAGCATAGGGAAAACCTACAAACTTCATAAAAAGACACATGTACGACTTTGTTTCCCCAAGAAAA